>NW_027488375.1:5953826-6593117 GCF_051014445.1 Colletes latitarsis | reverse complement strand
GAACTATCCCAGGCATAACCAGCGTTATCCTCTAAAATATTAATCGCAACCAGGTTTATTTGACTGTTTCGGTGTGGTACCACATTACTACGTGGTCCAAGCCAGAAAAAGGCCAGGATCTGGCCAACAAGAATGCGAAAAATGCGAAAGTACGCGCCAGATGAGGGCAAATACCAGACCTAACCGAGACATTACCGGCATTACCCTCTAAAATATTAATCGCAACTAGATTTAGTTGACTGTTTCGGTGTGGTACCGCATTACTACGTGATCCAAACCAGAAAAAGCCCAGGATCTGGCCAACAAGTATGCGACAAACGCGAAAGTATATGCCAGATGATTGCAAATACCAGAACTAACCCAGACATAACCGGCGTTATCCCCTAAAATATTAATCGGAACCAGGTATAATTGACTGTTTCAGTGTGGTACCACATTACTTCGTGATCCAAACCAGAAAAGGGCCAGGGTCTGGCCAACAAGTATGCGAAAAATACGAAAGTCCGAGCCAGATGTGGGGAAATACCAGAACTAACCGAGACATAATCGGCGTTATCCTCTAAAATATTAATCGCAACCAGGTTCAATTGACTGTTTCGGTGTGGAACCTCATTACTACGTGATCCAAACCAGATAAAGCCCAGGATCTGGCCAACAAGTATGAGTAAAATGCGAAAGTTCGAGCCAGATGAGGGCAAGTACCAGACCTAACACAGACAAAACCGGCGTTATCCCCTAAAATATTAATCGCAACCAGGTATAATTGACTGTTTCGGTGTGGTACCGCATTACTACGTGATCCAAACCAGAAAAAGGCCATGATCTGGCCAACAAGTATGCGAAAAATGCGAAAGTATGAGCCAGATGATTGCAAATACCAGAACTATGCCTGACATTACCAGCGTTATCCTCTAAAATACGAATCGGAACATGCTTTTAATGACTGTTTCAGTGTGGTAACACATTACTACGAGATCCAAACCAGAAAAATCCCAGGATGGGGCCAACAAGAATGCGAGAAACGCGAATGTACGAGCCACATGAGGGAAAATCCCAGACCTAACCCAGACATAACCGGCGTTATCCGCTAAAATATTAATCGCAACCAGGTTTAATTGACTGTTTCGTTGTGGGCCCACATTACTAGGGGCTCCAATCCAGATAGAACCCAGGATCTGGCCAACAAGTATGCGAAAAATGCGAAAGAACGATCCAGATGAGGGCAAATCCCAGACCTAACCGATACATAACCGGCGTTAGCCTCTGAAATATTAATCGCAACCAGGTTCAATTGACTGTTTCGGTGTGGGACCACATTACTACGGGATCCAAACCAGAAAAAACCCAGGATCTGGCCAACAACTATGAGAAAAACGCGAAAGTATGAGCCAGATGATTGCAAATACCAGAACTATCCCAGGCATAACCAGCGTTATCCTCTAAAATATTAATCGCAACATGGTTTACTTGACTGTTTCGGTGTGGTACCACATTACTACGTGGTCCAAGCCAGAAAAAGCCCAGGATCTGGCCAACATGAATGCGAAAAATGCGAAAGTACGCGCCAGATGAGGGCTAATCCCAGACCTAACCGAGACATAACCGGCGTTATCCTCTAAAATATTAATCGCAACCAGGTATAATTGACTGTTTCGGTGTGGAACCACATTACTACGTGATCCAAACCAGAAAAGGGCCAGGGTCTGGCCAACAAGTATGCGAAAAATACGAAAGTCCGAGCCAGATGTGGGGAAATACCAGACCTAACCGAGACATAATCGGCGTTATCCTCTATAATATTAATCGCAACCAGGTTCAATTGACTGTTTCGGTGTGGAACCACATTACTACGGGATCCAAACGAGAAAAAACCCAGGATCTGTTCAACAACTATGAGAAAAACGCGAAAGTACGAGCCAGATGAGGGAAAATCCCAGACCTAACCGAGACGTAACCGGCGTTATCCCCTAAAATATTAATCGCAACCAGGTATAATTAACTGTTCCGGTGTGGTACCGCATTGCTACGATGATCCAAACCAGAAAGAACCCAGGATCTGGCCAACGAGGATGCGAAAAATGCGAAAGAACGAGCCAGATGAGGGCAAATCCCAGACCTAACCGAGGCATAACCGGCGTTATCCTCTAAAATATTATTCGCAACCAGGTGTAATTGACTGTTTCGGTGTGGTACCACATTACTACGTGGTCCAAGCCAGAAAAAGCCCAGGATCTGGCCAACATGAATGCGAAAAATGCGAATGTACGCGCCAGATGAGGGCTAATCCCAGACCTAACCGAGACATAACCGGCGTTATCCTCTAAAATATTAATCGCAACCAGGTTTAATTGACTGTTTCGTTGTGGAACCACATTACTGCGGGATCCAAACCAGAAAAAACCCAGGATCTGGCCAACAAGTATGCGAAAAATGCGAAAGTACGATCCAGAGGAGGGCAAATCCCAGACCTAACCGAGACATAACCGGCGCTATCCTCTAAAATATTAATCGCAACCAGGTTTAATTGACTGTTTCGGTGTGGTACTGCATTACTACGTGATCCAAACCAGAAAAAGCCCAGGATCTGGCCAACAAGAATGCGAAAAATGCGAAAGTACGATCCAGATGAGGGCAAATCCCAGACCTAACCGAGACATAACCGGCGTTATCCTCTAAAATATTATTCGCAACCAGGTGTAATTGACTGTTTCGTTGTGGAACCACATTACTGCGGGATCCAAACCAGAAAAAACCCAGGATCTGGCCAACAAGTATGTGAAAAATGTGAAAGTTCGAGCCAGATGAGGGCAAATACCAGACCTAACCCAGACAAAACCGGCGTTATCCCCTAAAATATTAACCGCAACCAGGTATAATTGACTGTTTCGGTGTGGTACCGCATTGCTACGATGATCCAAGCCAGAAAAAACCCAGGATCTGGCCAACAAGTATGCGAAAAATGCGAAAGTACGATCCAGATGAGGGCAAATCCCAGACCTAACCGAGACATAACCGGCGTTATCCTCTAAAATATTATTCGCAACCAGGTGTAATTGACTGTTTCGGTGTGGTACCACATTACTACGTGGTCCAAGCCAGAAAAAGCCCAGGATCTGGCCAACATGAATGCGAAAAATGCGAATGTACGCGCCAGATGAGGGCTAATCCCAGACCTAACCGAGACATAACCGGCGTTATCCTCTAAAATATTAATCGCAACCAGGTTTAATTGACTGTTTCGTTGTTGAACCACATTACTGCGGGATCCAAACCAGAAAAAACCCAGGATCTGGCCAACAAGTATGCGAAAAATGCGAAAGTACGATCCAGAGGAGGGCAAATCCCAGACCTAACCGAGACATAACCGGCGCTATCCTCTAAAATATTAATCGCAACCAGGTTTAATTGACTGTTTCGGTGTGGTACTGCATTACTACGTGATCCAAACCAGAAAAAGCCCAGGATCTGGCCAACAAGAATGCGAAAAATGCGAAAGTACGCGCCAGATGAGGGCAAATGCCAGACCTAACCGAGACATAACCGGCGTTATCCTCTAAAATATTAATCGCAACCAGGTTTAATTGACTGTTTCGTTGTGGAACCACATTACTGCGGGATCCAACCAGAAAAAACCCAGGATCTGGGCAACAAGTATGCGAAAAATGCGAAAGTACGATCCAGATGAGGGCAAATCCCAGACCTAACCGAGACATAACCGGCGTTATCCTCTAAAATATTAATCGCAACCAGGTTTATTTGACTGTTTCGGTGTGGTAACGCATTACTACGTGATCCAAACCAGATAAAGCCCAGGATCTGGCCAACAAGTATGTGAAAAATGTGAAAGTTCGAGCCAGATGAGGACAAATCCCAGACCTACCCGAGACATAACCGCCGTTATCCTGTAAAATATTAATCTCAACCAGGTTTAATTGACTGTTTCGTTGTCGAACCACACTACAACGGGATCCAAACCAGACAAAACCCAGGATCTGGCCAACAAAAATGCGAAAAATGCGAAAGTACGAGCCAGATGAGGGAAAATCCCAGACCTAACCGAGACATAACCGGCGCTATCCTCTAAAATATTAATCGCAACCAGGTTTAATTGACTGTTTCGGGGTGGTACTGCATTACTACGTGATCCAAACCAGAAAAAGCCTAGGATCTGGCCAACAAGTATGCGAAAAACGCGAATGTATGAGCCAGATGATTGCAAATACCAGAACTAACTCGGACATAACCAGCGTTATCCTCTAAAATACTGATCGGAACCAGCTTCCATTGACTGCTTCAGTGTGGTACCACATTACTACGTGATCCAAACCAGAAAAAGGCCAGGATCTGGCCAATAAGTATGCGAAAATTGCGAAAGTATGAGCCAGATGATTGCAAATACCAGAACTAACCCAGACATAACCAGCGTTATCCTATAAAATATTAATCGCAACCAGGTTTAATTGACTGTTTCGGTGTGGTACTGCATTACTACGTGATCCAGACCAGAAAAAGGCCAGGATCTCGCCAACAAGTATGCGCAAAATGCGAAAGTACGAGCCAGATGAGGGCAAATCCCAGACCAAACCGAGACATAACCGGCGTTATCCTCTAAAATATTAATCGCAACCAGGTTTAATTGACTGTTTCGGTGTGGTACCGCATTACTACGTGATCCAAACCAGAAAAATCCCAGGATCGGGCCAACAAGAATGCGAGAAACGCGAAAGTACGAGCCACATGAGGGAAAATCCCAGACCTAACCCGGATATAACCGGCGTTATCCGCTAAAATATTAATCGCAACCAGGTTTAATTGACTGTTTCGTTGTGGACCCACATTACTACGGGCTCCAAACCAGAAAGAACCCAGGATCTGGCCAACAAGTATGCGAAAAATGCGAAAGAACGATCCAGATGAGGGCAAATCCCAGACCTAACCGAGACATAACCGGCGTTAGCCTCTGAAATATTAATCGCAACCAGGTTCAATTGACTGTTTCGGTGTGGAACCACATTACTACGGGATCCAAACCAGAAAAAACCCAGGATCTGGCCAACAACTATGAGAAAAACGCGAAAGTATGAGCCAGATGATTGCAAATACCAGAACTATCCCAGGCATAACCAGCGTTATCCTCTAAAATATTAATCGCAACCAGGTTTATTTGACTGTTTCGGTGTGGTACCACATTACTACGTGGTCCAAGCCAGAAAAAGGCCAGGATCTGGCCAACAAGAATGCGAAAAATGCGAAAGTACGCGCCAGATGAGGGCAAATACCAGACCTAACCGAGACATTACCGGCATTACCCTCTAAAATATTAATCGCAACTAGATTTAGTTGACTGTTTCGGTGTGGTACCGCATTACTACGTGATCCAAACCAGAAAAAGCCCAGGATCTGGCCAACAAGTATGCGAAAAATGCGAAAGTACGAGCCAGATGAGGGCAAATACCAGACCTAACCCAGACAAAACCGGCGTTATCCCCTAAAATATTAACCGCAACCAGGTATAATTGACTGTTTCGGTGTGGTACCGCATTGCTACGATGATCCAAGCCAGAAAAAACCCAGGATCTGGCCAACAAGTATGCGAAAAATGCGAAAGTACGATCCAGATGAGGGCAAATCCCAGACCTAACCGAGACATAACCGGCGTTATCCTCTAAAATATTATTCGCAACCAGGTGTAATTGACTGTTTCGGTGTGGTACCACATTACTACGTGGTCCAAGCCAGAAAAAGCCCAGGATCTGGCCAACATGAATGCGAAAAATGCGAATGTACGCGCCAGATGAGGGCTAATCCCAGACCTAACCGAGACATAACCGGCGTTATCCTCTAAAATATTAATCGCAACCAGGTTTAATTGACTGTTTCGTTGTTGAACCACATTACTGCGGGATCCAAACCAGAAAAAACCCAGGATCTGGCCAACAAGTATGCGAAAAATGCGAAAGTACGATCCAGAGGAGGGCAAATCCCAGACCTAACCGAGACATAACCGGCGCTATCCTCTAAAATATTAATCGCAACCAGGTTTAATTGACTGTTTCGGTGTGGTACTGCATTACTACGTGATCCAAACCAGAAAAAGCCCAGGATCTGGCCAACAAGAATGCGAAAAATGCGAAAGTACGCGCCAGATGAGGGCAAATGCCAGACCTAACCGAGACATAACCGGCGTTATCCTCTAAAATATTAATCGCAACCAGGTTTAATTGACTGTTTCGTTGTGGAACCACATTACTGCGGGATCCAACCAGAAAAAACCCAGGATCTGGGCAACAAGTATGCGAAAAATGCGAAAGTACGATCCAGATGAGGGCAAATCCCAGACCTAACCGAGACATAACCGGCGTTATCCTCTAAAATATTAATCGCAACCAGGTTTATTTGACTGTTTCGGTGTGGTAACGCATTACTACGTGATCCAAACCAGATAAAGCCCAGGATCTGGCCAACAAGTATGTGAAAAATGTGAAAGTTCGAGCCAGATGAGGACAAATCCCAGACCTACCCGAGACATAACCGCCGTTATCCTGTAAAATATTAATCTCAACCAGGTTTAATTGACTGTTTCGTTGTCGAACCACACTACAACGGGATCCAAACCAGACAAAACCCAGGATCTGGCCAACAAAAATGCGAAAAATGCGAAAGTACGAGCCAGATGAGGGAAAATCCCAGACCTAACCGAGACATAACCGGCGCTATCCTCTAAAATATTAATCGCAACCAGGTTTAATTGACTGTTTCGGGGTGGTACTGCATTACTACGTGATCCAAACCAGAAAAAGCCTAGGATCTGGCCAACAAGTATGCGAAAAACGCGAATGTATGAGCCAGATGATTGCAAATACCAGAACTAACTCGGACATAACCAGCGTTATCCTCTAAAATACTGATCGGAACCAGCTTCCATTGACTGCTTCAGTGTGGTACCACATTACTACGTGATCCAAACCAGAAAAAGGCCAGGATCTGGCCAATAAGTATGCGAAAATTGCGAAAGTATGAGCCAGATGATTGCAAATACCAGAACTAACCCAGACATAACCAGCGTTATCCTATAAAATATTAATCGCAACCAGGTTTAATTGACTGTTTCGGTGTGGTACTGCATTACTACGTGATCCAGACCAGAAAAAGGCCAGGATCTCGCCAACAAGTATGCGCAAAATGCGAAAGTACGAGCCAGATGAGGGCAAATCCCAGACCAAACCGAGACATAACCGGCGTTATCCTCTAAAATATTAATCGCAACCAGGTTTAATTGACTGTTTCGGTGTGGTACCGCATTACTACGTGATCCAAACCAGAAAAATCCCAGGATCGGGCCAACAAGAATGCGAGAAACGCGAAAGTACGAGCCACATGAGGGAAAATCCCAGACCTAACCCGGATATAACCGGCGTTATCCGCTAAAATATTAATCGCAACCAGGTTTAATTGACTGTTTCGTTGTGGACCCACATTACTACGGGCTCCAAACCAGAAAGAACCCAGGATCTGGCCAACAAGTATGCGAAAAATGCGAAAGAACGATCCAGATGAGGGCAAATCCCAGACCTAACCGAGACATAACCGGCGTTAGCCTCTGAAATATTAATCGCAACCAGGTTCAATTGACTGTTTCGGTGTGGAACCACATTACTACGGGATCCAAACCAGAAAAAACCCAGGATCTGGCCAACAACTATGAGAAAAACGCGAAAGTATGAGCCAGATGATTGCAAATACCAGAACTATCCCAGGCATAACCAGCGTTATCCTCTAAAATATTAATCGCAACCAGGTTTATTTGACTGTTTCGGTGTGGTACCACATTACTACGTGGTCCAAGCCAGAAAAAGGCCAGGATCTGGCCAACAAGAATGCGAAAAATGCGAAAGTACGCGCCAGATGAGGGCAAATACCAGACCTAACCGAGACATTACCGGCATTACCCTCTAAAATATTAATCGCAACTAGATTTAGTTGACTGTTTCGGTGTGGTACCGCATTACTACGTGATCCAAACCAGAAAAAGCCCAGGATCTGGCCAACAAGTATGCGACAAACGCGAAAGTATATGCCAGATGATTGCAAATACCAGAACTAACCCAGACATAACCGGCGTTATCCCCTAAAATATTAATCGGAACCAGGTATAATTGACTGTTTCAGTGTGGTACCACATTACTTCGTGATCCAAACCAGAAAAGGGCCAGGGTCTGGCCAACAAGTATGCGAAAAATACGAAAGTCCGAGCCAGATGTGGGGAAATACCAGAACTAACCGAGACATAATCGGCGTTATCCTCTAAAATATTAATCGCAACCAGGTTTAATTGACTGTTTCAGTGTGGTTCCACATTACTACGTGATCCAAACCAGAAAAAGCCCAGGATCTGGCCAACAAGTATGCGAAATACGCGAATGTATGAGCCAGATGATTGCAAATACCAGAACTAACTCGGACATAACCAGCGTTATCCTCTAAAATACTGATCGGAACCAGCTTCCATTGACTGCTTCAGTGTGGTACCCCATTACTACGTGATCCAAACCAGAAAAAGGCCAGGATCTGGCCAATAAGTATGCGATGAACTCGGAAGTATGTGCCAGATAATAGCAAATACCAGAACTATGCCTGACATTACCAGCGTTATCCTCTAAAATACGAATCGGAACATGCTTTTAATGACTGTTTCAGTGTGGTAACACATTACTACGAGATCCAAACCAGAAAAATCCCAGGATGGGGCCAACAAGAATGCGAGAAACGCGAATGTACGAGCCACATGAGGGAAAATCCCAGACCTAACCCAGACATAACCGGCGTTATCCGCTAAAATATTAATCGCAACCAGGTTTAATTGACTGTTTCGTTGTGGGCCCACATTACTAGGGGCTCCAATCCAGATAGAACCCAGGATCTGGCCAACAAGTATGCGAAAAATGCGAAAGAACGATCCAGATGAGGGCAAATCCCAGACCTAACCGATACATAACCGGCGTTAGCCTCTGAAATATTAATCGCAACCAGGTTCAATTGACTGTTTCGGTGTGGGACCACATTACTACGGGATCCAAACCAGAAAAAACCCAGGATCTGGCCAACAACTATGAGAAAAACGCGAAAGTATGAGCCAGATGATTGCAAATACCAGAACTATCCCAGGCATAACCAGCGTTATCCTCTAAAATATTAATCGCAACATGGTTTACTTGACTGTTTCGGTGTGGTACCACATTACTACGTGGTCCAAGCCAGAAAAAGCCCAGGATCTGGCCAACATGAATGCGAAAAATGCGAAAGTACGCGCCAGATGAGGGCTAATCCCAGACCTAACCGAGACATAACCGGCGTTATCCTCTAAAATATTAATCGCAACCAGGTATAATTGACTGTTTCGGTGTGGAACCACATTACTACGTGATCCAAACCAGAAAAGGGCCAGGGTCTGGCCAACAAGTATGCGAAAAATACGAAAGTCCGAGCCAGATGTGGGGAAATACCAGACCTAACCGAGACATAATCGGCGTTATCCTCTATAATATTAATCGCAACCAGGTTCAATTGACTGTTTCGGTGTGGAACCACATTACTACGGGATCCAAACGAGAAAAAACCCAGGATCTGTTCAACAACTATGAGAAAAACGCGAAAGTACGAGCCAGATGAGGGAAAATCCCAGACCTAACCGAGACGTAACCGGCGTTATCCCCTAAAATATTAATCGCAACCAGGTATAATTAACTGTTCCGGTGTGGTACCGCATTGCTACGATGATCCAAACCAGAAAGAACCCAGGATCTGGCCAACGAGGATGCGAAAAATGCGAAAGAACGAGCCAGATGAGGGCAAATCCCAGACCTAACCGAGGCATAACCGGCGTTATCCTCTAAAATATTATTCGCAACCAGGTGTAATTGACTGTTTCGGTGTGGTACCACATTACTACGTGGTCCAAGCCAGAAAAAGCCCAGGATCTGGCCAACATGAATGCGAAAAATGCGAATGTACGCGCCAGATGAGGGCTAATCCCAGACCTAACCGAGACATAACCGGCGTTATCCTCTAAAATATTAATCGCAACCAGGTTTAATTGACTGTTTCGTTGTGGAACCACATTACTGCGGGATCCAAACCAGAAAAAACCCAGGATCTGGCCAACAAGTATGCGAAAAATGCGAAAGTACGATCCAGAGGAGGGCAAATCCCAGACCTAACCGAGACATAACCGGCGCTATCCTCTAAAATATTAATCGCAACCAGGTTTAATTGACTGTTTCGGTGTGGTACTGCATTACTACGTGATCCAAACCAGAAAAAGCCCAGGATCTGGCCAACAAGAATGCGAAAAATGCGAAAGTACGCGCCAGATGAGGGCAAATGCCAGACCTAACCGAGACATAACCGGCGTTATCCTCTAAAATATTAATCGCAACCAGGTTTAATTGACTGTTTCGTTGTGGAACCACATTACTGCGGGATCCAACCAGAAAAAACCCAGGATCTGGCCAACAAGTATGTGAAAAATGTGAAAGTTCGAGCCAGATGAGGGCAAATACCAGACCTAACCCAGACAAAACCGGCGTTATCCCCTAAAATATTAACCGCAACCAGGTATAATTGACTGTTTCGGTGTGGTACCGCATTGCTACGATGATCCAAGCCAGAAAAAACCCAGGATCTGGCCAACAAGTATGCGAAAAATGCGAAAGTACGATCCAGATGAGGGCAAATCCCAGACCTAACCGAGACATAACCGGCGTTATCCTCTAAAATATTATTCGCAACCAGGTGTAATTGACTGTTTCGGTGTGGTACCACATTACTACGTGGTCCAAGCCAGAAAAAGCCCAGGATCTGGCCAACATGAATGCGAAAAATGCGAATGTACGCGCCAGATGAGGGCTAATCCCAGACCTAACCGAGACATAACCGGCGTTATCCTCTAAAATATTAATCGCAACCAGGTTTAATTGACTGTTTCGTTGTTGAACCACATTACTGCGGGATCCAAACCAGAAAAAACCCAGGATCTGGCCAACAAGTATGCGAAAAATGCGAAAGTACGATCCAGAGGAGGGCAAATCCCAGACCTAACCGAGACATAACCGGCGCTATCCTCTAAAATATTAATCGCAACCAGGTTTAATTGACTGTTTCGGTGTGGTACTGCATTACTACGTGATCCAAACCAGAAAAAGCCCAGGATCTGGCCAACAAGAATGCGAAAAATGCGAAAGTACGCGCCAGATGAGGGCAAATGCCAGACCTAACCGAGACATAACCGGCGTTATCCTCTAAAATATTAATCGCAACCAGGTTTAATTGACTGTTTCGTTGTGGAACCACATTACTGCGGGATCCAACCAGAAAAAACCCAGGATCTGGGCAACAAGTATGCGAAAAATGCGAAAGTACGATCCAGATGAGGGCAAATCCCAGACCTAACCGAGACATAACCGGCGTTATCCTCTAAAATATTAATCGCAACCAGGTTTATTTGACTGTTTCGGTGTGGTAACGCATTACTACGTGATCCAAACCAGATAAAGCCCAGGATCTGGCCAACAAGTATGTGAAAAATGTGAAAGTTCGAGCCAGATGAGGACAAATCCCAGACCTACCCGAGACATAACCGCCGTTATCCTGTAAAATATTAATCTCAACCAGGTTTAATTGACTGTTTCGTTGTCGAACCACACTACAACGGGATCCAAACCAGACAAAACCCAGGATCTGGCCAACAAAAATGCGAAAAATGCGAAAGTACGAGCCAGATGAGGGAAAATCCCAGACCTAACCGAGACATAACCGGCGCTATCCTCTAAAATATTAATCGCAACCAGGTTTAATTGACTGTTTCGGGGTGGTACTGCATTACTACGTGATCCAAACCAGAAAAAGCCTAGGATCTGGCCAACAAGTATGCGAAAAACGCGAATGTATGAGCCAGATGATTGCAAATACCAGAACTAACTCGGACATAACCAGCGTTATCCTCTAAAATACTGATCGGAACCAGCTTCCATTGACTGCTTCAGTGTGGTACCACATTACTTCGTGATCCAAACCAGAAAAAGGCCAGGATCTGGCCAATAAGTATGCGAAAATTGCGAAAGTATGAGCCAGATGATTGCAAATACCAGAACTAACCCAGACATAACCAGCGTTATCCTATAAAATATTAATCGCAACCAGGTTTAATTGACTGTTTCGGTGTGGTACTGCATTACTACGTGATCCAGACCAGAAAAAGGCCAGGATCTCGCCAACAAGTATGCGCAAAATGCGAAAGTACGAGCCAGATGAGGGCAAATCCCAGACCAAACCGAGACATAACCGGCGTTATCCTCTAAAATATTAATCGCAACCAGGTTTAATTGACTGTTTCGGTGTGGTACCGCATTACTACGTGATCCAAACCAGAAAAATCCCAGGATCGGGCCAACAAGAATGCGAGAAACGCGAAAGTACGAGCCACATGAGGGAAAATCCCAGACCTAACCCGGATATAACCGGCGTTATCCGCTAAAATATTAATCGCAACCAGGTTTAATTGACTGTTTCGTTGTGGACCCATATTACTACGGGATCCAAACCAGAAAGAACCCAGGATCTGGCCAACAAGTATGCGAAAAATGCGAAAGAACGATCCAGATGAGGGCAAATCCCAGACCTAACCGAGACATAACCGGCGTTAGCATCTAAAATATTAATCGCAACCAGGTTCAATTGACTGTTTCGGTGTGGAACCACATTACTACGGGATCCAAACCAGAAAAAACCCAGGATCTGGCCAACAACTATGAGAAAAACGCGAAAGTATGAGCCAGATGATTGCAAATACCAGAACTATCCCAGGCATAATCAGCGTTATCCTCTAAAATATTAATCGCAACCAGGTTTATTTGACTGTTTCGGTGTGGTACCACATTACTACGTGGTCCAAGCCAGAAAAAGGCCAGGATCTGGCCAACAAGAATGCGAAAAATGCGAAAGTACGCGCCAGATGAGGGCAAATACCAGACCTAACCGAGACATTACCGGCATTATCCTCTAAAATATTAATCGCAACCAGATTTAATTGACTGTTTCGGTGTGGTACCGCATTACTACGTGATCCAAACCAGAAAAAGCCCAGGATCTGGCCAACAAGTATGCGACAAACGCGAAAGTATATGCCAGATGATTGCAAATACCAGAACTAACCCAGACATAACCGGCGTTATCCCCTAAAATATTAATCGCGACCAGGTATAATTGACTGTTTCAGTGTGGTACCACATTACTACGTGATCCAAACCAGAAAAGGGCCAGGGTCTGGCCATCAAGTATGCGAAAAATACGAAAGTCCGAGCCAGATGTGGGGAAATACCAGAACTACCCGAGACATAATCGGCGTTATCCTCTAAAATATTAATCGCAACCAGGTTTAATTGACTGTTTCAGTGTGGTTCCACATTACTACGTGATCCAAACCAGAAAAAGCCCAGGATCTGGCCAACAAGTATGCGAAATACGCGAATGTATGAGCCAGATGATTGCAAATACCAGAACTAACTCGGACATAACCAGCGTTATCCTCTAAAATACTGATCGGAACCAGCTTCCATTGACTGCTTCAGTGTGGTACCCCATTACTACGTGATCCAAACCAGAAAAAGGCCAGGATCTGGCCAATAAGTATGCGATGAACTCGGAAGTATGTGCCAGATAATAGCAAATACCAGAACTAACCCAGGCATAACCAGCGTTATCCTCTAAAATATTAATCGCAACCAGGTTTAATTGACTGTTTCGGTGTTGTACCGCATTAATACGTGATCGAAACCAGAAAGAGGACAGGATCTGGCCAGCAGGAATGCGAAAAAAGCGAAAGTACGAGCCAGATGTGGGCAAATCCCAGACCTACCCGAGACATAACCGGCGTTATCCTCTAAAATATTAATCTCAACCAGGTTTAATTGACTGTTTCGTTGTCGAACCACACTACAACGGGATCCAAACCAGACAAAACCCAGGATCTGGCCAACAAAAATGCGAAAAATGCGAAAGTACGATCCAGATGAGGGCAAATCCCAGACCTACCCGAGACATAACCGGCGTTATCCTCTAAAATATTAATCGCAAGCAGTTTAATTGACTGTTTCGGTGTGGATCCTCATTACTACGTGATCCAAACCAGATAGAGCCCAGGATCTGGCCAACAAGTATGAGAAAAATGCGAAAGTTCGAGCCAGATGAGGGCAAGTACCAGACCTAACCCAGACAAAACCGGCGTTAACCCCTAAAATATTAATCGCAACCAGGTATAATTCACTGTTTCGGTGTGGTACCGCATTGCTACGACGATCCAAACCAAAAAGAGGCCAGGATCTGGCCAACAAGTATGCGAAAATTGCGAAAGTATGAGCCAGATGATTGCAGATACCAGAACTAACCCAGACATAACCAGCATTATCCTATAAAATATTAATCGCAACCAGGTTTAATTGACTGTTTCGGTGTGGTACTGCATTACTACGTGATCCAGACCAGAAAAAGGCCAGGATCTGGCCAACAAGTATGCGCAAAATGCGAAAGTACGAGCCAGATGAGGGCAAATCCCAGACCAAACCGAGACATAACCGGCGTTATCCTCTAAAATATTAATCGCAACCAGGTTTAATTGACTGTTTCGGTGTGGTACCGCATTACTACGTGATCCAAACCAGAAAAATCCCAGGATCGGGCCAACCAGAATGCGAGAAACGCGAAAGTACGAGCCACATGAGGGAAAGTCCCAGACCTAACCCAGACATAACCGGCGTTATCCGCTAAAATATTAATCGCAACCAGGTTTAATTGACTGTTTCGTTGTGGACCCACATTACTACGGGATCCAAACCAGAAAGAACCCAGGATCTGGCCAACAAGTATGCGAAAAATGCGAAAGAACGATCCAGATGAGGGCAAATCCCAGACCTAAACGAGACATAACCGGCGTTAGCATCTAAAATATTAATCGCAACCAGGTTCAATTGACTGTTTCGGTGTGGAACCACATTACTACGGGATCCAAACCAGAAAAAACCCAGGATCTGGCCAACAACTATGAGAAAAACGCGAAAGTATGAGCCAGATGATTGCAAATACCAGAACTATCCCAGGCATAACCAGCGATATCCTCTAAAATATTAATCGCAACCAGGTTTATTTGACTGTTTCGGTGTGGTACCACATTACTACGTGGTCCAAGCCAGAAAAAGGCCAGGATCTGGCCAACAAGAATGCGAAAAATGCGAAAGTACGCGCCAGATGAGGGCAAATGCCAGACCTAACCGAGACATAACCGGCGTTATCCTCTAAAATATTAATCGCAACCAGGTTTAATTGACTGTTTCGTTGTGGAACCACATTACTGCGGGATCCAACCAGAAAAAACCCAGGATCTGGGCAACAAGTATGCGAAAAATGCGAAAGTACGATCCAGATGAGGGCAAATCCCAGACCTAACCGAGACATAACCGGCGTTATCCTCTAAAATATTAATCGCAACCAGGTTTATTTGACTGTTTCGGTGTGGTAACGCATTACTACGTGATCCAAACCAGATAAAGCCCAGGATCTGGCCAACAAGTATGTGAAAAATGTGAAAGTTCGAGCCAGATGAGGACAAATCCCAGACCTACCCGAGACATAACCGCCGTTATCCTGTAAAATATTAATCTCAACCAGGTTTAATTGACTGTTTCGTTGTCGAACCACACTACAACGGGATCCAAACCAGACAAAACCCAGGATCTGGCCAACAAAAATGCGAAAAATGCGAAAGTACGAGCCAGATGAGGGAAAATCCCAGACCTAACCGAGACATAACCGGCGCTATCCTCTAAAATATTAATCGCAACCAGGTTTAATTGACTGTTTCGGGGTGGTACTGCATTACTACGTGATCCAAACCAGAAAAAGCCTAGGATCTGGCCAACAAGTATGCGAAAAACGCGAATGTATGAGCCAGATGATTGCAAATACCAGAACTAACTCGGACATAACCAGCGTTATCCTCTAAAATACTGATCGGAACCAGCTTCCATTGACTGCTTCAGTGTGGTACCACATTACTACGTGATCCAAACCAGAAAAAGGCCAGGATCTGGCCAATAAGTATGCGAAAATTGCGAAAGTATGAGCCAGATGATTGCAAATACCAGAACTAACCCAGACATAACCAGCGTTATCCTATAAAATATTAATCGCAACCAGGTTTAATTGACTGTTTCGGTGTGGTACTGCATTACTACGTGATCCAGACCAGAAAAAGGCCAGGATCTGGCCAACAAGTATGCGCAAAATGCGAAAGTACGAGCCAGATGAGGGCAAATCCCAGACCAAACCGAGACATAACCGGCGTTATCCTCTAAAATATTAATCGCAACCAGGTTTAATTGACTGTTTCGGTGTGGTACCGCATTACTACGTGATCCAAACCAGAAAAATCCCAGGATCGGGCCAACAAGAATGCGAGAAACGCGAAAGTACGAGCCACATGAGGGAAAATCCCAGACCTAACCCGGATATAACCGGCGTTATCCGCTAAAATATTAATCGCAACCAGGTTTAATTGACTGTTTCGTTGTGGACCCATATTACTACGGGATCCAAACCAGAAAGAACCCAGGATCTGGCCAACAAGTATGCGAAAAATGCGAAAGAACGATCCAGATGAGGGCAAATCCCAGACCTAACCGAGACATAACCGGCGTTAGCATCTAAAATATTAATCGCAACCAGGTTCAATTGACTGTTTCGGTGTGGAACCACATTACTACGGGATCCAAACCAGAAAAAACCCAGGATCTGGCCAACAACTATGAGAAAAACGCGAAAGTATGAGCCAGATGATTGCAAATACCAGAACTATCCCAGGCATAATCAGCGTTATCCTCTAAAATATTAATCGCAACCAGGTTTATTTGACTGTTTCGGTGTGGTACCACATTACTACGTGGTCCAAGCCAGAAAAAGGCCAGGATCTGGCCAACAAGAATGCGAAAAATGCGAAAGTACGCGCCAGATGAGGGCAAATACCAGACCTAACCGAGACATTACCGGCATTATCCTCTAAAATATTAATCGCAACCAGATTTAATTGACTGTTTCGGTGTGGTACCGCATTACTACGTGATCCAAACCAGAAAAAGCCCAGGATCTGGCCAACAAGTATGCGACAAACGCGAAAGTATATGCCAGATGATTGCAAATACCAGAACTAACCCAGACATAACCGGCGTTATCCCCTAAAATATTAATCGCGACCAGGTATAATTGACTGTTTCAGTGTGGTACCACATTACTACGTGATCCAAACCAGAAAAGGGCCAGGGTCTGGCCAACAAGTATGCGAAAAATACGAAAGTCCGAGCCAGATGTGGGGAAATACCAGAACTACCCGAGACATAATCGGCGTTATCCTCTAAAATATTAATCGCAACCAGGTTTAATTGACTGTTTCAGTGTGGTTCCACATTACTACGTGATCCAAACCAGAAAAAGCCCAGGATCTGGCCAACAAGTATGCGAAATACGCGAATGTATGAGCCAGATGATTGCAAATACCAGAACTAACTCGGACATAACCAGCGTTATCCTCTAAAATACTGATCGGAACCAGCTTCCATTGACTGCTTCAGTGTGGTACCCCATTACTACGTGATCCAAACCAGAAAAACGCCAGGATCTGGCCAATAAGTATGCGATGAACTCGGAAGTATGTGCCAGATAATAGCAAATACCAGAACTAACCCAGGCATAACCAGCGTTATCCTCTAAAATATTAATCGCAACCAGGTTTAATTGACTGTTTCGGTGTTGTACCGCATTAATACGTGATCGAAACCAGAAAGAGGACAGGATCTGGCCAGCAGGAATGCGAAAAAAGCGAAAGTACGAGCCAGATGTGGGCAAATCCCAGACCTACCCGAGACATAACCGGCGTTATCCTCTAAAATATTAATCTCAACCAGGTTTAATTGACTGTTTCGTTGTCGAACCACACTACAACGGGATCCAAACCAGACAAAACCCAGGATCTGGCCAACAAAAATGCGAAAAATGCGAAAGTACGATCCAGATGAGGGCAAATCCCAGACCTACCCGAGACATAACCGGCGTTATCCTCTAAAATATTAATCGCAAGCAGTTTAATTGACTGTTTCGGTGTGGATCCTCATTACTACGTGATCCAAACCAGATAGAGCCCAGGATCTGGCCAACAAGTATGAGAAAAATGCGAAAGTTCGAGCCAGATGAGGGCAAGTACCAGACCTAACCCAGACAAAACCTGCGTTAACCCCTAAAATATTAATCGCAACCAGGTATAATTCACTGTTTCGGTGTGGTACCGCATTGCTACGACGATCCAAACCAAAAAGAGGCCAGGATCTGGCCAACAAGTATGCGAAAATTGCGAAAGTATGAGCCAGATGATTGCAGATACCAGAACTAACCCAGACATAACCAGCATTATCCTATAAAATATTAATCGCAACCAGGTTTAATTGACTGCTTCGGTGTGGTACTGCATTACTACGTGATCCAGACCAGAAAAAGGCCAGGATCTGGCCAACAAGTATGCGCAAAATGCGAAAGTACGAGCCAGATGAGGGCAAATCCCAGACCAAACCGAGACATAACCGGCGTTATCCTCTAAAATATTAATCGCAACCAGGTTTAATTGACTGTTTCGGTGTGGTACCGCATTACTACGTGATCCAAACCAGAAAAATCCCAGGATCGGGCCAACCAGAATGCGAGAAACGCGAAAGTACGAGCCACATGAGGGAAAGTCCCAGACCTAACCCAGACATAACCGGCGTTATCCGCTAAAATATTAATCGCAACCAGGTTTAATTGACTGTTTCGTTGTGGACCCACATTACTACGGGATCCAAACCAGAAAGAACCCAGGATCTGGCCAACAAGTATGCGAAAAATGCGAAAGAACGATCCAGATGAGGGCAAATCCCAGACCTAAACGAGACATAACCGGCGTTAGCATCTAAAATATTAATCGCAACCAGGTTCAATTGACTGTTTCGGTGTGGAACCACATTACTACGGGATCCCAACCAGAAAAAACCCAGGATCTGGCCAACAACTATGAGAAAAACGCGAAAGTATGAGCCAGATGATTGCAAATACCAGAACTATCCCAGGCATAACCAGCGATATCCTCTAAAATATTAATCGCAACCAGGTTTATTTGACTGTTTCGGTGTGGTACCACATTACTACGTGGTCCAAGCCAGAAAAAGGCCAGGATCTGGCCAACAAGAATGCGAAAAATGCGAAAGTACGCGCCAGATGAGGGCAAATACCAGACCTAACCGAGACATTACCGGCATTATCCTCTAAAATATTAATCGCAACCAGATTTAATTGACTGTTTCGGTGTGGTACCGCATTACTACGTGATCCAAACCAGAAAAAGCCCAGGATCTGGCCAACAAGTATGCGACAAACGCGAAAGTATATGCCAGATGATTGCAAATACCAGAACTAACCCAGACATAACCAGCGTTATCCTCTAAAATACTTATCGGAACCAGCCTCTATCGACTATTTCAGTGTGGTACCACATTACTACGTGTTCCAAACGAGAAAAGGGCCAGGGTCTGGCCAACAAGTGTGCGAAAAACGCGAAAGTATGAGCCTGATGGTTTCAAATACCAGAACTAACACAGACATAACCAGCGTTATCCTCTAAAATACTAATCGGAACCAGCTTTTATTGACTGTTTCAGTGTGGTACCACATTACTACGTGATCCAAACCAGAAAAAACCCAGGATCTGGCCAACAAGTATGCGCAAAATGCGAAAGTACGAGCCAGATGAGGGCAAATCCCAGACCAAACCCAGACATAACCGGCGTTATCCTCTAAAATATTAATCGCAACCAGGTTTAATTGACTGCTTCGGTGTGGTACCGCATTACTACGTGATTCAAACCAGAAAAAGGCCATGATCTGGCCAGCATGTATGCGAAAAATGCGAAAGTATGAGCCAGATGAGGGCAAATACCAGACATAACCGGGGTTATCCTCTAAAATACTAATCGGAACCAGCACTTATTGACTGTTTCGGTGTGGAACCTCATTACTACGGGATCCAAAACAGAAAAAACCCAGGATCTGGTCAACAAGTATGCGAAAAGGCCAAAGTATGAGCCAGATGATTGCAAATACCAGAACTAACCCAGACATAACCAGCGTTATCGTCTAAAATACTTATCGGAACCAGCCTCTAATGACTAGTTCAGTGTGGTACCACATTACTACGTGTTCCAAACGAGAAAAGGGCCAGGGTCTGGCCAACAAGTGTGCGAAAAACGCGAAAGTATGAGCCAGATGGTTTCAAATACCAGAACTAACACAGACATAACCAGCGTTATCCTCTAAAATACTAATCGGAACCAGGTTTAATTGACTGTTTCAGTGTGGTACCTCTTTACTACGTGGTCCAAGCCAGAAGAAGGCCAGGATGTGGCCAACAAGTATGCGAAAAATGCGAAAGTACGAGCCAGATGAGGGCAAATACCAGACCTAACCGAGACATAACCGGCGTTATCCTCTAAAATATTAATCGCAACCAGGTTTAATTGACTGTTTCGTTGTGGAACCACATTACTGCGGGATCCAAACCAGAAAAAACCCAGGATCTGGCCAACAAGTATGCGAAAAATGCGAAAGTACGATCCAGACGAGGGCAAATCCCAGACCTAACCGAGACATAACCGGCGTTATCCTCTAAAATATTAATCGCAACCAGGTTTAATTGACTGCTTCGATGTGGTACCGCATTACTACGTGATCCAAACCAGAAAAAGGCCATGATCTGGCCAACAAGTATGCGAAAAATGCGAAAGTATGAGCCAGATAAGGGCAAATACCAGACCTAACCGAGACATAACCGGCGCTATCCTCTAAAATACTAATCGGAACCAGCTTCTATTGACTGTTTCAGTGTGGTACAACATTACTACGTGATCCAAACCAGAAAAAGGCAAAGGATCCGGCCAACAAGTATGCGAAAAACGCGAAAGTATGAGCCAGATGATTGCAAATACCAGAACTAACACAGACATAACCAGCGTTATCCTCTAAAATACTAATCGGAACCAGCCTCTATCGACTATTTCAGTGTGGTGCCACATTACTACGTGTTCCAAACGAGAAAAGGGCCAGGGTCTGGCCAACAAGTGTGCGAAAAACGCGAAAGTATGAGTCAGATGGTTTCAAATACCAGAACTAACACAGACATAACCAGCGTTATCCTCTAAAATACTAATCGGAACCAGCTTTTATTGACTGTTTCAGTGTGGTACCACATTACTACGTGATCCAAACCAGAAAAAACCCAGGATCTGGCCAACAAGTATGCGCAAAATGCGAAAGTACGAGCCAGATGAGGGCAATGCCCAGACCAAACCAAGACATAACCGGCGTTATCCTCTAAAATATTAATCGCAACCAGGTTTAATTGACTGCTTCGGTGTGGTACCGCATTACTACGTGATCCAAACCAGAAAAAGGCCATGATCTGGCCAACAAGTATGCGAAAAATGCGAAAGTATGAGCCAGATGAGGGCAAGTCCCAGACCTAACCGAGACATAACCGGCGTTATCCTCTAAAATATTATTCGCAACCAGGTTTAATTGATTGTTTCGGTGTGGTACCACATTACTACGTGGTCCAAGCCAGAAAAAGGCCAGGATCTGGCCAACAAGTATGCGAAAAACGCGAAAGTACGAGCCAGATGAGGACAAATCCCAGACCTACCCGAGACATAACCGGCGTTATCCTCTAAAATATTAAACTCAACCAGGTTTAATTGACTGTTTCGTTGTGGAACCACATTACTACGGGATCCAAACCAGAAAAAACCCAGGATCTGGCCAACAAGTATGCGCAAAATGCGAAAGTACGAGCCAGATGAGGGCAAATCCCAGACCGAACCGAGACATAACCGGCGTTATCCTCTAAAGTATTAATCGCAACCAGGATTAATTGGCTGCTTCGGTGTGGTACCGCATTACTACGTGATCCAAACTAGAAAAAGGCCATGATCTGGCCAACAAGTATGCGAAAAATGCGAAAGTATGAGCCAGATGATTGCAAATACCAGAACTATGCCTGACATAACCAGCGTTAACCTCTAAAATACGAATCGGAACATGCTTTTAATGACTGTTTCAGTGTGGCAACACATTACTACGAGATCCAAACCAGAAAAATCCCAGGATCGGGCCAACAAGTATGCGCAAAATGCGAAAGTACGAGCCAGATGAGGGCAAATCCCAGACCTACCCGAGACATAACCGGCGTTATCCTCTAAAATATTAATCTCAACCAGATTTAATTGACAGTTTCGTTGTGGAACCACATTACTACGGGATCCAAACCAGAAAAAACCCAGGATCTGGCCAACAAGTATGCGCAAAATGCGAAAGTACGAGCCAGATGAGGGCAAATCCCAGACCAAACCGAGACATAACCGGCGTTATCCTCTAAAATATTAATCGCAACCAGGTTTAATTGACTGCTTCGGTGTGGTACCGCATTACTACGTGATTCAAACCAGAAAAAGGCCATGATCTGGCCAACAAGTATGCGAAAAATGCGAAAGTATGAGCCAGATGTGGGCAAATACCAGACCTAACCGAGACATAACCGGCGTTATCCTCTAAAATACTAATCGGAACCAGCACTTATTGACTGTTACAGTGTGGTACCACATTACTACGTGATCCAAACCAGAAAAAGGCCAGGATCTGGCCAACAAGTATGCGAAAAACGCAAAAGTACGAGCCAGATGAGGACAAATCCCAGACCTACCCGAGACATAACCGGCGTTATCCTCTAAAGTATTAATCGGAACCAGGTTTAATTTACTGTTTCAGTGTGGTACCTCTTTACTACGTGGTCCAAGCCAGAAGAAGGCCAGGATGTGGCCAACAAGTATGCGAAAAATGCGAAAGTACGAGCCAGATGAGGGCAAATACCAGACCTAACCGAGACATAACCGGCGTTATCCTCTAAAATATTAATCTCAACCAGGTTTAATTGACTGTTTCGTTGTGAAACCACATTACTACGGGATCCAAACCAGAAAAAACCCAGGATCTGGCCAACAAGTATGCGCAAAATGCGAAAGTACGAGCCAGATGAGGGCAAATCCCAGACCAAACCGAGACATAACCGGCGTTATCCTCTAAAATATTAATCGCAACCAGGTTTAATTGACTGCTTCGATGTGGTACCGCATTACTACGTGATCCAAACCAGAAAAAGGCCATGATCTGGCCAACAAGTATGCGAAAAATGCGAAAGTATGAGCCAGATGAGGGCAAATACCAGACCTAACCGAGACATAACCGGCGTTATCCTCTAAAATACTAATCGGAACCAGCTACTATTGACTGTTTCAGTGTGGTACAACATTACTACGTGATCCAAACCAGAAAAAGGCAAAGGATCCGGCCAACAAGTATGCGAAAAACGCGAAAGTATGAGCCAGATGATTGCAAATACCAGAACTAACACAGACATAACCTGCGTTATCCTCTAAAATACTAATCGGAACCAGCTTTATTGACTGTTACAGTGTGGTACCACATTACTACGTGATCCAATCCAGAAAAAGGCCAGGATCTGGCCAACAAGTATGCGAAAAACGCGAAAGTACGAGCCAGATGAGGACAAATCCCAGACCTACCCGAGACATAACCGGCGTTATCCTCTAAAATATTAATCGCAACCAGTTTAATTGACTGTTTCGGTGTGGAACCTCATTACTACGGGATCCAAAACAGAAAAAACCCAGAATCTGGTCAACAAGTATGCGAAAAACACCAAAGTATGACCCAGATGATTGCAAATACCAGAACTAACCCAGACATAACCAGCGCTATCCTCTAAAATACTTATCGGAACCAGCCTCTATCGACTATTTCAGTGTGGTACCACATTACTACGTGTTCCAAACGAGAAAAGGGCCAGGGTCTGGCCAACAAGTGTGCGAAAAACGCGAAAGTATGAGCCTGATGGTTTCAAATACCAGAACTAACACAGACATAACCAGCGTTATCCTCTAAAATACTAATCGGAACCAGCTTTTATTGACTGTTTCAGTGTGGTACCACATTACTACGTGATCCAAACCAGAAAAAACCCAGGATCTGGCCAACAAGTATGCGCAAAATGCGAAAGTACGAGCCAGATGAGGGCAAATCCCAGACCAAACCCAGACATAACCGGCGTTATCCTCTAAAATATTAATCGCAACCAGGTTTAATTGACTGCTTCGGTGTGGTACCGCATTACTACGTGATTCAAACCAGAAAAAGGCCATGATCTGGCCAACAAGTATGCGAAAAATGCGAAAGTATGAGCCAGATGAGGGCAAATACCAGACATAACCGGCGTTATCCTCTAAAATACTAATCGGAACCAGCACTTATTGACTGTTTCGGTGTGGAACCTCATTACTACGGGATCCAAAACAGAAAAAACCCAGGATCTGGTCAACAAGTATGCGAAAAGGCCAAAGTATGAGCCAGATGATTGCAAATACCAGAACTAACCCAGACATAACCAGCGTTATCGTCTAAAATACTTATCGGAACCAGCCTCTAATGACTAGTTCAGTGTGGTACCACATTACTACGTGTTCCAAACGAGAAAAGGGCCAGGGTCTGGCCAACAAGTGTGCGAAAAACGCGAAAGTATGAGCCAGATGGTTTCAAATACCAGAACTAACACAGACATAACCAGCGTTATCCTCTAAAATACTAATCGGAACCAGGTTTAATTGACTGTTTCAGTGTGGTACCTCTTTACTACGTGGTCCAAGCCAGAAGAAGGCCAGGATGTGGCCAACAAGTATGCGAAAAATGCGAAAGTACGAGCCAGATGAGGGCAAATACCAGACCTAACCGAGACATAACCGGCGTTATCCTCTAAAATATTAATCGCAACCAGGTTTAATTGACTGTTTCGTTGTGGAACCACATTACTGCGGGATCCAAACCAGAAAAAACCCAGGATCTGGCCAACAAGTATGCGAAAAATGCGAAAGTACGATCCAGACGAGGGCAAATCCCAGACCTAACCGAGACATAACCGGCGTTATCCTCTAAAATATTAATCGCAACCAGGTTTAATTGACTGCTTCGATGTGGTACCGCATTACTACGTGATCCAAACCAGAAAAAGGCCATGATCTGGCCAACAAGTATGCGAAAAATGCGAAAGTATGAGCCAGATAAGGGCAAATACCAGACCTAACCGAGACATAACCGGCGTTATCCTCTAAAATACTAATCGGAACCAGCTTCTATTGACTGTTTCAGTGTGGTACAACATTACTACGTGATCCAAACCAGAAAAAGGCAAAGGATCCGGCCAACAAGTATGCGAAAAACGCGAAAGTATGAGCCAGATGATTGCAAATACCAGAACTAACACAGACATAACCTGCGTTATCCTCTAAAATACTAATCGGAACCAGCTTTTATTGACTGTTACAGTGTGGTACCACATTACTACGTGATCCAAACCAGAAAAAGGCCAGGATCTGGCCAACAAGTATGCGAAAAACGCGAAAGTACGAGCCAGATGAGGACAAATCCCAGACCTACCCGAGACATAACCGGCGTTATCCTCTAAAATATTAATCGCAACCAGTTTAATTGACTGTTTCGGTGTGGAACCTCATTACTACGGGATCCAAAACAGAAAAAACCCAGAATCTGGTCAACAAGTATGCGAAAAACGCCAAAGTATGACCCAGATGATTGCAAATACCAGAACTAACCCAGACATAACCAGCGTTATCCTCTAAAATACTAATCGGAACCAGCCTCTATCGACTATTTCAGTGTGGTACCACATTACTACGTGTTCCAAACGAGAAAAGGGCCAGGGTCTGGCCAACAAGTGTGCGAAAAATGCGAAAGTACGAGCCAGATGAGGGCAAGTCCCAGACCAAACCAAGACATAACCGGCGTTATCCTCTAAAATATTAATCGCAGCCAGGTTTAATTGACTGCTTCGGTGTGGTACCGCATTACTACGTGATCCAAACCAGAAAAAGGCCATGATCTGGCCAACAAGTATGCGAAAAATGCGAAAGTATGAGCCAGATGAGGGCAAGTCCCAGACCTAACCGAGACATAACCGGCGTTATCCTCTAAAATATTATTCGCAACCAGGTTTAATTGACTGTTTCGGTGTGGTACCACATTACTACGTGGTCCAAGCCAGAAAAAGGCCAGGATCTGGCCAACAAGTATGCGAAAAACGCGAAAGTATGAGCCAGATGATTGCAAATACCAGAACTATGCCTGACATAACCAGCGTTAACCTCTAAAATACGAATCGGAACATGCTTTTAATGACTGTTTCAGTGTGGCAACACATTACTACGAGATCCAAACCAGAAAAATCCCAGGATCGGGCCAACAAGTATGCGCAAAATGCGAAAGTACGAGCCAGATGAGGGCAAATCCCAGACCTGCCCGAGACATAACCGGCGTTATCCTCTAAAATATTAATCTCAACCAGATTTAATTGACTGTTTCGTTGTGGAACCACATTACTACGGGATCCAAACCAGAAAAAACCCAGGATCTGGCCAACAAGTATGCGCAAAATGCGAAAGTACGAGTCAGATGAGGGCAAATCCCAGACCAAACCGAGACATAACCGGCGTTATCCTCTAAAATATTAATCGCAACCAGGTTTAATTGACTGCTTCGGTGTGGTACCGCATTACTACGTGATTCAAACCAGAAAAAGGCCATGATCTGGCCAACAAGTATGCGAAAAATGCGAAAGTATGAGCCAGATGTGGGCAAATACCAGACCTAACCGAGACATAACCGGCGTTATCCTCTAAAATATTAATCGGAACCAGCACTTATTGACTGTTACAGTGTGGTACCACAATACTACGTGAACCAAACCAGAAAAAGGCCAGGATCTGGCCAACAAGTATGCGAAAAACGCGAAAGTACGAGCCAGATCAGGACAAATCCCAGACCTACCCGAGACATAACCGGCGTTATCCTCTAAAGTATTAATCGGAACCAGGTTTAATTTACTGTTTCAGTGTGGTACCTCTTTACTACGTGGTCCAAGCCAGAAGAAGGCCAGGATGTGGCCAACAAGTATGCGAAAAATGCGAAAGTACGAGCCAGATGAGGGCAAATACCAGACCTAACCGAGACATAACCGGCGTTATCCTCTAAAATATTAATCGCAACCAGGTTTAATTGACTGTTTCGTTGTGGAACCACATTACTGCGGGATCCAAACCAGAAAAAACCCAGGATCTGGCCAAGAAGTATGCGAAAAATGCGAAAGTACAAGCCAGATGAGGGCAAATCCCAGACCAAACCGAGACATAACCGGCGTTATCCTCTAAAATATTAATCGCAACCAGGCTTAATTGACTGCTTCGGTGTGGTACCGCATTACTACGTGATCCAAACCAGAAAATGGCCATGATCTGGCCAACAAGTATGCGAAAAACGCGAAAGTACGAGCCAGATGAGGACAAATCCCAGACCTACCCGAGACATAACCGGCGTTATCCTCTAAAGTATTAATCGGAACCAGGTTTAATTTACTGTTTCAGTGTGGTACCTCTTTACTACGTGGTCCAAGCCAGAAGAAGTCCAGGATGTGGCCAACAAGTATGCGAAAAATGCGAAAGTATGAGCCAGATGAGGACAAATCCCAGACCAAACCGAGACATAACCGGCGTTATCCTCTAAAATATTAATCGCAACCAGGATTAATTGGCTGCTTCGGTGTGGTACCGCATTACTACGTGATCCAAACTAGAAAAAGGCCATGATCTGGCCAACAAGTATGCGAAAAATGCGAAAGTATGAGCCAGATGAGGGCAAATACCAGACGTAACCGAGACATAACCGGCGTTATCCTCTAAAATACTAATCGGAACCAGCTTCTATTGACTGTTTCAGTGTGGTACAACATTACTACGTGATCCAAACCAGAAAAAGGCAAAGGATCCTGCCAACAAGTATGCGAAAAACGCGAAAGTATGAGCCAGATGATTGCAAATACCAGAACTAACACAGACATAACCTGCGTTATCCTCTAAAATACTAATCGGAACCAGCTTTTATTGACTGTTACAGTGTGGTACCACATTACTACGTGATCCAAACCAGAAAAAGGACAGGATCTGGCCAACAAGTATGCGAAAAACGCGAAAGTACGAGCCAGATGAGGACAAATCCCAGACCTACCCGAGACATAACCGGCGTTATCCTCTAAAATATTAATCGCTACCAGTTTAATTGACTGTTTCGGTGTGGAACCTCATTACTACGGGATCCCAAACAGAAAAAACCCAGGATCTGGTCAAGAAGTATGCGAAAAACGCCAAAGTATGAGCCAGATGATTGCAAATACTTGAACTAACCCAGACATAACCAGCGTTATCCTCTAAAATACTTATCGGAACCAGCCTCTATTGACTATTTCAGTGTGGTACCACATTACTACGTGTTCCAAACGAGAAAAGGGCCAGGGTCTGGCCGACAAGTGTGCGAAAAACGCGAAAGTATGAGCCAGATGGTTTCAAATACCAGAACTAACACAGACATAACCAGCGTTATCCTCTAAAATACTAATCGGAACCAGATTTTATTGACTGTTTCAGTGTGGTACCACATTACTGCGTGATCCGAACCAGAAAAAGGCTAGGATCAGGCCATCAAGTAAGCGAAAAACGCGAAAGTACGAGCCAGATGAGGACAAATCCCAGACCTACCCGAGACATAACCGGCGTTATCCTCTAAAGTATTAATCGGAACCAGGTTTAATTGACTGTTTCGTTGTGGAACCACATTACTACGGGATCCAAACCAGAAAAAACCCAGGATCTGGCCAACAAGTATGCGCAAAATGCGAAAGTACGAGCCAGATGAGGGCAAATCCCAGACCAAACCAAGACATAACCGGCGTTATCCTCTAAAATACTAATCGGAACCAGATTTTATTGACTGTTTCAGTGTGGTACCACATTACTGCGTGATCCGAACCAGAAAAAGGCTAGGATCAGGCCAACAAGTATGCGAAAAACGCGAAAGTCGAGCCAGATGAGGAAAATCCCAGACCTACCCGAGACATAACCGGCGTTATCCTCTAAAATATTAATCGCAACCAATCTAATTGCCTGTTTCGGTGATGAACCTCATTACTACGGGATCCAAAACAGAAAAAACCCAGGATCTCGTCAACAAGTATGCGAAAAACGCCAAAGTATGAGCCAGATGATTGCAAATACCAGAACTAACCCAGACATAACCAGTGTTATCCTCTAAAATACTAATCGGAACCAGCTTTTATTGACTGTTTCAGTGTGGTACCACATTACTACGTGATCCAAACCAGAAAAAGGCCAGGATCTGGCCTACAAGTATGCGAAAAACGCGAAAGTACGAGCCAGATGAGGACAAATCCCAAACCTACCCGAGACATAACCGGCGTTATCCTCTAAAGTATTAATCGGAACCAGGTTTAATTTACTGTTTCAGTGTGGTACCTCTTTACTACGTGGTCCAAGCCAGAAGAAGGCCAGGATGTGGCTAACAAGTATGCGAAAAATGCGAAAGTATGAGCCAGATGAGGACAAATCCCAGACCAAACCGAGACATAACCGGCGTTATCCTCTAAAATATTAATCGCAACCAGGATTAATTGGCTGCTTCGGTGTGGTACCGCATTACTACGTGATCCAAACTAGAAAAAGGCCATGATCTGGCCAACAAGTATGCGAAAAATGCGAAAGTATGAGCCAGATGATTGCAAATACCAGAACTATGCCTGACATAACCAGCGTTAACCTCTAAAATACGAATCGGAACATGCTTTTAATGACTGTTTCAGTGTGGCAACACATTACTACGAGATCCAAACCAGAAAAATCCCAGGATCGGCCAAGAAGTATGCGAAAAATGCGAAAGTACAAGCCAGATAAGGGCAAATCCCAAACCAAACCGAGACATAACCGGCGTTATCCTCTAAAATATTAATCGCAACCAGGTTTAATTGACTGCTTCGGTGTGGTACCGCATTACTACGTGATCCAAACCAGAAAAAGGCCATGATCTGGCCAACAAGTATGCGAAAAACGCGAAAGTACGAGCCAGATGAGGACAAATCCCAGGCCTACCCGAGACATAACCGGCGTTATCCTCTAAAGTATTAATCGGAATCAGGTTTAATTTACTGTTTCAGTGTGGTACCTCTTTACTACGTGGTCCAAGCCAGAAGAAGGCCAGGATGTGGCCAACAAGTATGCGAAAAATGCGAAAGTACGAGCCAGATGAGGGCAAATACCAGACCTAACCGAGACATAACCGGCGTTATCCTCTAAAATGTTAATCGCAACCAGGTTTAATTGACTGTTTCGTTGTGGAACCACATTACTGCGGGATCCAAACCAGAAAAAACCCGGGATCTGGCCAACAAGTATGCGAAAAATGCGAAAGTACGATCCAGATGAGGGCAAATCCCAGACCTAACCGAGACATAACCGGCGTTATCCTCTAAAATATTATACGCAACCAGGTTTAATTGACTGTTTCGGTGTGGTACCACATTACTACGTGGTCCAAACCAGAAAAAGGCAAAGGATCCTGCCAACAAGTATGCGAAAAACGCGAAAGTATGAGCCAGATGATTGCAAATACCAGAACTAACACAGACATAACCTGCGTTATCCTCTAAAATACTAATCGGAACCAGCTTCTTTTGACTGTTTCAGTGTGGTACAACATTACTACGTGATCCAAACCAGAAAAAGGCAAAGGATCCTGCCAACAAGTATGCGAAAAACGCGAAAGTATGAGCCAGATGATTGCAAATACCAGAACTAACACAGACATAACCTGCGTTATCCTCTAAAATACTAATCGGAACCAGCTTTTATTGACTGTTACAGTGTGGTACCACATTACTACGTGATCCAAACCAGAAAAAGGCCTGGATCTGGCCAACAAGTATGCGAAAAACGCGAAAGTACGAGCCAGATGAGGACAAATCCCAGACCTACCCGAGACATAACCGGCGTTATCCTCTAAAATATTAATCGCTACCAGTTTAATTGACTGTTTCGGTGTGGAACCTCATTACTACGGGATCCAAAACAGAAAAAACCCAGGATCTGGTCAACAAGTATGCGAAAAACGCCAAAGTATGAGCCAGATGATTGCAAATACCAGAACTAACCCACACATAACCAGCGTTATCCTCTAAAATACTTATCGGAACCAGCCTCTATTGACTATTTCAGTGTGGTACCACATTACTACGTGTTCCAAACGAGAAAAGGGCCAGGGTCTGGCCAACAAGTGTGCGAAAAACGCGAAAGTATGAGCCAGATGGTTTCAAATACCAGAACTAACACAGACATAACCAGCGTTATCCTCTAAAATACTAATCGGAACCAGCTTTTATTGACTGTTTCAGTGTGGTACCACATTACTACGTGATCCAAACCAGAAAAAGGCCGGAATCTGGCCTACAAGTATGCGCAAAATGCGAAAGTACGAGCCAGATGAGGGCAAATCCCAGACCAAACCGAGACATAACCGGCGTTATCCTCTAAAATATTAATCGCAACCAGGTTTAATTGACTGCTTCGGTGTGGTACCGCATTACTACGTGATCCAAACCAGAAAAAACCCAGGATCTGGCCAACAAGTATGCGAAAAATGCGAAAGTACGAGCCAGATGAGGACAAATCCCAGACCTACCCGAGACATAACCGGCGTTATCCTCTAAAGTATTGATCGGAACCAGGTTTAATTTACTGTTTCAGTGTGGTACCTCTTTACTGCGTGGTCCAAGCCAGAAGAAGGCCAGGATGTGGCCAACAAGTATGCGAAAAATGCGAAAGTACGAGCCAGATGAGGGCAAATACCAGACCTAACCGAGACATAACCGGCGTTATCCTCTAAAATGTTAATCGCAACCAGGTTTAATTGACTGTTTCGTTCTGGAACCACATTACTGCGGGATCCAAACCAGAAAAAACCCAGGATCTGGCCAACAAGTATGCGAAAAATGCGAAAGTACGATCCAGATGAGGGCAAATCCCAGACCTAACCGAGACATAACCGGCGTTATCCTCTAAAATATTATTCGCAACCAGGTTTAATTGACTGTTTCGGTGCGGTACCACATTACTACGTGGTCCAAGCCAGAAAAAGGCCAGGATCTGGCCAACAAGTATGCGAAAAACGCGAAAGTACGAGCCAGATGAGGACAAATCCCAGACCTATCCGAGACATAACCGGCGTTATCCTCTAAAATATTAATCTCAACCAGGTTTAATTGTCTGTTTCGTTGTGGAACCACATTACTACGGGATCCAAACCAGAAAAAACCCAGGATCTGGCCAACAAGTATGCGCAAAATGCGAAAGTACGAGCCAGATGAGGGCAAATCCCAGACCAAACCGAGACATAACCGGCGTTATCCTATAAAATATTAATCGCAACGAGGTTTAATTGACTGCTTCGGTGTGGTACCGCCTTACTACGTGATTCAAACCAGAAAAAGGCCATGATCTGGCCAACAAGTATGCGAAAAATGCGAAAGTATCAGCCAGATGAGGGCAAATACCAGACCTAACCGAGACATAACCGGCGTTATCCTCTAAAATACTAATCGGAACCAGCACTTATTGACTGTTACAGTGTGGTACCACATTACTACGTGATCCAAACCAGAAAAAGGCCAGGATCTGGCCAACAAGTATGCGTAAAACGCGAAAGTACGAGCCAGATGAGGACAAATCCCAGACCTACCCGAGACATAACCGGCGTTATCCTTTAAAATATTAATCGCAACCAGTTTAATTGACTGTTTCGGTGTGGAACCTCATTACTACGGGATCCAAAACAGAAAAAACCCAGGATCTGGTCAACAAGTATGCGAAAAACGCCAAAGTATGAGCCAGATGATTGCAAATACCAGAACTAACCCAGCCATAACCAGCGTTATCCTCTAAAATACTTATCGGAACCAGCCTCTATTGACTATTTCAGTGTGGTACCACATTACTACGTGTTCCAAACGAGAAAAGGGCCAGGGTCTGGCCAACAAGTGTGCGAAAAACGCGAAAGTATGAGCCAGATGGTTTCAAATACCAGAACTAACACAGACATAACCAGCGTTATCCTCTAAAATACTAATCGGAACCAGCTTTTATTGACTGTTTCAGTGTGGTACCACATTACTACGTGATCCAAACCAGAAAAAGGCGGGAATCTGGCCTACAAGTATGCGAAAAACGCGAAAGTACGAGCCAGATGAGGACAAATCCCAGACCTACCCGAGACATAACCGGCGTTATCCTCTAAAGTATTAATCGGAACCAGGTTTAATTGACTGTCTCAGTGTGGTACCTCTTTACTACGTGGTCCAAGCCAGAAGAAGGCCAGGATGTGGCCAACAAGTATGCGAAAAATGCGAAAGTACGAGCCACATGAGGGAAAATCCCAGACCTAACCCAGACATAACCGGCGTTATCCGCTAAAATATTAATCGCAACCAGGTTTAATTGTCTGTTTCGTTGTGGAACCACATTACTGCGGGATCCAAACCAGAAAAAACCCAGGATCTGGCCAACAAGTATGCGCAAAATGCGAAAGTACGAGCCAGATGAGGGCAAATCCCAGACCAAACCGAGACATAACCGGCGTTATCCTCTAAAATATTAATCGCAACCAGGTTTAATTGACTGCTTCGGTGTGGTACCGCATTACTACGTGATCCAAACCAGAAAAAACCCAGGATCTGGCCAACAAGTATGCGAAAAATGCGAAAGTACGAGCCAGATGAGGACAAATCCCAGACCTACCCGAGACATAACCGGCGTTATCCTCTAAAGTATTGATCGGAACCAGGTTTAATTTACTGTTTCAGTGTGGTACCTCTTTACTGCGTGGTCCAAGCCAGAAGAAGGCCAGGATGTGGCCAACAAGTATGCGAAAAATGCGAAAGTACGAGCCAGATGAGGGCAAATACCAGACCTAACCGAGACATAACCGGCGTTATCCTCTAAAATGTTAATCGCAACCAGGTTTAATTGACTGTTTCGTTCTGGAACCACATTACTGCGGGATCCAAACCAGAAAAAACCCAGGATCTGGCCAACAAGTATGCGAAAAATGCGAAAGTACGATCCAGATGAGGGCAAATCCCAGACCTAACCGAGACATAACCGGCGTTATCCTCTAAAATATTATTCGCAACCAGGTTTAATTGACTGTTTCGGTGCGGTACCACATTACTACGTGGTCCAAGCCAGAAAAAGGCCAGGATCTGGCCAACAAGTATGCGAAAAACGCGAAAGTACGAGCCAGATGAGGACAAATCCCAGACCTATCCGAGACATAACCGGCGTTATCCTCTAAAATATTAATCTCAACCAGGTTTAATTGTCTGTTTCGTTGTGGAACCACATTACTACGGGATCCAAACCAGAAAAAACCCAGGATCTGGCCAACAAGTATGCGCAAAATGCGAAAGTACGAGCCAGATGAGGGCAAATCCCAGACCAAACCGAGACATAACCGGCGTTATCCTATAAAATATTAATCGCAACGAGGTTTAATTGACTGCTTCGGTGTGGTACCGCCTTACTACGTGATTCAAACCAGAAAAAGGCCATGATCTGGCCAACAAGTATGCGAAAAATGCGAAAGTATCAGCCAGATGAGGGCAAATACCAGACCTAACCGAGACATAACCGGCGTTATCCTCTAAAATACTAATCGGAACCAGCACTTATTGACTGTTACAGTGTGGTACCACATTACTACGTGATCCAAACCAGAAAAAGGCCAGGATCTGGCCAACAAGTATGCGTAAAACGCGAAAGTACGAGCCAGATGAGGACAAATCCCAGACCTACCCGAGACATAACCGGCGTTATCCTTTAAAATATTAATCGCAACCAGTTTAATTGACTGTTTCGGTGTGGAACCTCATTACTACGGGATCCAAAACAGAAAAAACCCAGGATCTGGTCAACAAGTATGCGAAAAACGCCAAAGTATGAGCCAGATGATTGCAAATACCAGAACTAACCCAGACATAACCAGCGTTATCCTCTAAAATACTTATCGGAACCAGCCTCTATTGACTATTTCAGTGTGGTACCACATTACTACGTGTTCCAAACGAGAAAAGGGCCAGGGTCTGGCCAACAAGTGTGCGAAAAACGCGAAAGTATGAGCCAGATGGTTTCAAATACCAGAACTAACACAGACATAACCAGCGTTATCCTCTAAAATACTAATCGGAACCAGCTTTTATTGACTGTTTCAGTGTGGTACCACATTACTACGTGATCCAAACCAGAAAAAGGCGGGAATCTGGCCTACAAGTATGCGAAAAACGCGAAAGTACGAGCCAGATGAGGACAAATCCCAGACCTACCCGAGACATAACCGGCGTTATCCTCTAAAGTATTAATCGGAACCAGGTTTAATTGACTGTCTCAGTGTGGTACCTCTTTACTACGTGGTCCAAGCCAGAAGAAGGCCAGGATGTGGCCAACAAGTATGCGAAAAATGCGAAAGTACGATCCAGATGAGGGCAAATCCCAGAACTAACCCAGACATAACCAGCGTTATCCTCTAAAATACTAATCGGAACCTGCTTCCATTGACCGTTTCAGTGTGGTACCACATTACTGCGTGATCCGAACCAGAAAAAGGCTAGGATCAGGCCATCAAGTAAGCGAAAAACGCGAAAGTACGAGCCACATGAGGGAAAATCCCAGACCTAACCCAGACATAACCGGCGTTATCCGCTAAAATATTAATCGCAACCAGGTTTAATTGTCTGTTTCGTTGTGGAACCACATTACTGCGGGATCCAAACCAGAAAAAACCCAGGATCTGGCCAACAAGTATGCGCAAAATGCGAAAGTACGAGCCAGATGAGGGCAAATCCCAGACCAAACCAAGACATAACCGGCGTTATCCTCTAAAATATTAATCGCAACCAGGTTTAATTGACTGCTTCGGTGTGGTACCGCATTACTACGTGATCCAAACCAGAAAAAGGCCATGATCTGGCCAACAAGTATGCGAAAAATGCGAAAGTATGAGCCAGATGAGGGCAAGTGCCAGACCTAACAGAGACATAACCGGCGTTATCCTCAAAAATATTAATCGCAACCAGGTTCAATTGACTGTTTCGGTGTGGTACCGCATTACTACGTGATCTAAACCAGAAAAAGGCCATGATCTGGCCAACAAGTATGCGAAAAATGCGAAAGTCCGAGCCAGATGTGGGCAAATACCAGACCTAACCGAGACATAACCAGCGTTATCCTCTAAAATATTAATCGCAACCAGGTTTAATTGACTGTTTCGGTGTGGTAACGCACTACTACGCGTTCCAAACCAGAAAAAGGCCAGGATCTGGCCAACAAGTATGCGAAAAACGCGAAAGTACGAGCCAGATGAGGACAAATCCCAGACCTACCCGAGACATAACCGGCGTTATCCTCTAAAATATTAATCGCAACCAGTTTAATTGACTGTTTCGGTGTGGAACCTCATTACTACGGGATCCAAAACAGAAAAAACCCAGGATCTGGTCAACAAGTATGCGAAAAACGCCAAAGTATGAGCCAGATGGTTGCAAATACCAGAACTAACCCAGATATAACCAGCGTTATCCTCTAAAATACTTATCGGAACCAGCCTCTATTGACTATTTCAGTGTGGTACCACATTACTACGTGTTCCAAACGAGAAAACGGCCAGGGTCTGGCCAACAAGTGTGCGAAAAACGCGAAAGTATGAGCCAGATGGTTTCAAATACCAGAACTAACACAGACATAACCAGCGTTATCCTCTAAAATACTAATCGGAACCAGCTTTTATTGACTGTTTCAGTGTGGTACCACATTACTACGTGATCCAAACCAGAAAAAGGCCGGAATCTGGCCTACAAGTATGCGAAAAACGCGAAAGTACGAGCCAGATGAGGACAAATCCCAGACCTACCCGAGACATAACCGGCGTTATCCTCTAGAGTATTAATCGGAACCAGGTTTAATTGACTGTTTCAGTGTGGTACCTCTTTACTACGTGGTCCAAGCCAGAAGAAGGCCAGGATGTGGCCAACAAGTATGCGAAAAATGCGAAAGTACGAGCCAGATGAGGGCAAATACCAGACGTAACCGAGACATAACCGGCGTTATCCTCTAAAATATTAATCGCAACCAGGTTTAATTGACTGTTTCGTTGTGGAACCACATTACTACGGGATCCAAACCAGAAAAAACCCAGGATCTGGCCAACAAGTATGCGCAAAATGCGAAAGTACGAGCCAGATGAGGGCAAATCCCAGACCTACCCGAGACAAAACCGGCGTTATCCTCAAAAATATTAATCGCAACCAGGTTCAATTGACTGTTTCGGTGTGGTACCGCATTACTACGTGATCCAAACCAGAAAAAGGCCATGATCTGGCCAACAATTATGCGAAAAATGCGAAAGTATGAGCCAGATGATTGCAAATACCAGAACTATGCCTGACATAACCAGCGTTAACCTCTAAAATACGAATCGGAACATGCTTTTAATGACTGTTTCAGTGTGGCAACACATTACTACGAGATCCAAACCAGAAAAATCCCAGGATCGGGCCAACTAGTATGCGCAAAATGCGAAAGTACGAGCCAGATGAGGGCAAATCCCAGACCTACCCGAGACAAAACCGGCGTTATCCTCAAAAATATTAATCGCAACCAGGTTCAATTGACTGTTTCGGTGTCGTACCGCATTACTACGTGATCCAAACCAGAAAAAGGCCATGATCTGGCCAACAAGTATGCGAAAAATGCGAAAGTCCGAGCCAGATGTGGGCAAATACCAGACCTAACCGAGACATAACCGGCGTTATCCTCAAAAATATTAATCGCAACCAGGTTCAATTGACTGTTTCGGTGTGGTACCGCATTACTACGTGATCCAAACCAGAAAAAGGCCATGATCTGGCCAACAAGTATGCGAAAAATGCGAAAGTCCGAGCCAGATGTGGGCAAATACCAGACCTAACCGAGACATTACCGGCATTATCCTCTAAAATATTAATCGCAACCAGATTTAATTGACTGTTTCGGTGTGGTACCACATCACTACGGGATCCAAACCAGAAAAAACCGAGGATCTGGCCAACAACTATGAGAAAAATGCCAAAGTATGAGCATGATGATTGCAAATACCAGAACTAACTCTGACATAACCAGCGTTATCCTCTAAAATACGAATCGGAACATGCTTTTAATGACTGTTTCAGTGTGGTAACACATTACTACGTGATCCAAACCAGAAAATGGCCAGGATCTGGCCAACTACTATGAGAAAAACGCGAAAGTATGAGCCAGATGATTGCAAATACCAGACCTAACCCAGACATAACCGGCGTTATCCGCTAAAATATTAATCTCAACCAGGTTTAATTGACTGTTTCGTTGTGGTACCACATTACTACGGGATCCAAAACAGAGAAAACCCAGGATCTGGCCAACAGGTATGCGAAAAATGCGAAAGTATGAGCCAGATGGTTGCAAATACCAGAACTAACCCAGACATAACCAGCGTTATCCTCTAAAATATTAATCGCAACCAGGTTTAATTGACTGTTTCGGTGTGGTAACGCACTACTACGCGATCCAAACCAGAAAAAGCCCAGGATCTGGCCAACAAGTATGCGAAAAATGCCAAAGTACGAGCCAGATGAGGGCAAATCCCAGACCTAACCGAGACATAACCGGCGTTATCCTCTAAAATATTAATCGCAACCAGGTTTAATTGACTGTTTCGGTGTGGTGACGCATTACTACGTGATCCAAACCAGAAAAAGTCCAAGATCTGGCCAACAAGTATGCGAAAAATGCGAAAGTACGAGCCAGATGAGGGCAAATACCAGACCTAGCCCAGACATTACCGGCATTATCCTCTAAAATATTAATCGCAACCAGATTTAATTGACTGTTTCGGTGTGGTACCGCATTACTACGTGATCCAAACCAGAAAAAGCCCAGGGTCTGGCCAACAAGTATGCGAAAAAAGCGAAAGTATGTGCCAGATGATAGCAAATACCAGAACTAACCCAGACATAACCAGCGTTATCCTCTAAAATACATATCGGAACCAGCTTCTATTGACTGTTTCAGTGTGGTACCACATTACTACGTGATCCAAACCAGAAAAGGGCCAGGGTCTGGCCAACAAGTATGCGAAAAATGCGAAAGTCCCAGCCAGATGAGGGCAAATACCAGACCTAACCGAGACATAACCCGCGTTATCCTCTAAAATATTAATCGCAACCAGGTTCAATTGACTGTTTCGGTGTGGAACCACATTACTACGGGATCCAAACCAGAAAAAACCCAGGATCTGGCCAACAACTATGAGAAAAACGCGAAAGTACGAGCCAGATGGGGGTAAATCCTAGACCTAACCGAGACACACCCAGCGTTATCCTCTAAAATATTAATCGCAACCAGGTTTAATTGACTGTTTCGGTGTTGTACCGCATTACTACGGGATCCAAACCAGAAAGAGGCCAGGATCAGGCCAACAAGAATGCGAAAAAAGCGAAAGTACGAGCCAGATGTGGGCAAATCCCAGACCTACCCGAGACATAACCGGCGTTATCCTCTAAAATATTAATCTGAACTAGGTTTAATTGACTGTTTCGTTGTGGAACCACATTACTACGGGATCGAAACCAGACAAAACCCAGGATCTGGCCAACAAGTATGCGAGAAACGTGAAAGTACGAGTCAGATGAGGACAAATCCCAGACCTACCCGAGACATAACCGGCGTTATCCTCCAAAATATAAATCGCATCCAGTTTAATTGACTGTTCCGGGGTGGAACCTCATTACTACGGGATCCAAAACAGAAAAAGCACAGGATCTGGCCAACAAGTATGCGAAAAACGCGGAAGTATGTGCCAGATGATAGCAAATACCAGAACTAACCCAGACATAACCAGCGTTATCCTCTAAAATACTTATCGGAACCAGCTTCTATTGACTGTTTCGGTGTGGAACCACATTACTACGGGATCCAAACCAGAAAAAAACCCAGGATATGGCCAACAAGTATGCGAAAAATGCGAAGGTATGAGCCAGATGAGGGCAAATCCCAGACCTAACCGAGACATAACCGGCGTTATCCCCTAAAATATTAATCGCAACCAGGTTTAATTGACTGTTTCGGTATGGTGACGCATTACTACGTGATCCAAACCAGAAAAAGTCCAAGATCTGGCCAACAAGTATGCGAAAAATGCGAAAGTACGAGCCAGATGAGGGCAAATACCAGACCTAGCCCAGACATTACCGGCATTATCCTCTAAAATATTAATCGCAACCAGATTTAATTGACTGTTTCGGTGTGGTACCGCATTACTACGTGATCCAAACCAGAAAAAGCCCAGGATCTGGCCAACAAGTGTGCGAAAAAAGCGAAAGTATGTGCCAGATGATAGCAAATACCAGAACTAACCCAGACATAACCAGCGTTATCCTCTAAAATACATATCGGAACCAGCTTCTATTGACTGTTTCAGTGTGGTACCACATTACTACGTGATCCAAACCAGAAAAGGGCCAGGGTCTGGCCAAGAAGTATGCGAAAAATGCGAAAGTCCCAGCCAGATGAGGGCAAATACCAGACCTAACCGAGACATAACCGGCGTTATCCTCTAAAATATTAATCGCAACCAGGTTCAATTGACTGTACCGGTGTGGAACCACATTACTACGGGATCCAAACCAGAAAAAACCCAGGATCTGGCCAACAACTATGAGAAAAACACGAAAGTACGAGCCAGATGGGGGCAAATCCCAGACCTAACCGAGACATAACCAGCGTTATCCTCTAAAATATTAATCGCAACCAGGTTTAATTGACTGTTTCGGTGTTGTACCGCATTACTGCGTGATCCAAACCAGAAAGAGGCCAGGATCAGGCTACCAAGAATGCGAAAAAAGCGAAAGTACGAGCCAGATATGGGCAAATCCCAGACCTACCCGAGCCATAACCGGCGTTATCCTCTAAATTATTAATCGCAACCAGGTTTAATTGACTGTTTCAGTGTGGTACCACATTGCTACGTGATCCAAACCGGAAAAAGCCCAGGATCTGGCCAACAAGTAAGCGGAAAACGTGAAAGTACGAGCCAGATGAGGACAAATCCCAGACCTACCCGAGACATAACCGGCGTTATCCTCTAAAATATTAATCTCAACCAGGTTTAATTGACTGTTTCGTTGTGGAACCACATTACTACGGGATCGAAACCAGACAAAACCCAGGATCTGGCCAACAAGTATGCGAAAAATGCGAAAGTATGAGCCAGATGATTGCAAATACCGGAACTAACCCAGACGTAACCGGCGTTATCCCCTAAAATATTAATCGCAACCAGGTTTAATTGACTGTTTAGGTGTGGTACCGCATTACTACGTGATCCAAACCAGAAAATGGCCAGGATCTGGCCAACTACTATGAGAAAAACGCGAAAGTATGAGCCAGATGATTGCAAATACCAGACCTAACCCAGACATAACCGGCGTTATCCGCTAAAATATTAATCTCAACCAGGTTTAATTGACTGTTTCGTTGTGGTACCACATTACTACGGGATCCAAAACAGAGAAAACCCAGGATCTGGCCAACAGGTATGCGAAAAATGCGAAAGTATGAGCCAGATGGTTGCAAATACCAGAACTAACCCAGACATAACCAGCGTTATCCTCTAAAATATTAATCGCAACCAGGTTTAATTGACTGTTTCGGTGTGGTAACGCACTACTACGCGATCCAAACCAGAAAAAGCCCAGGATCTGTCCAACAAGTATGCGAAAAATGCCAAAGTACGAGCCAGATGAGGGCAAATCCCAGACCTAACCGAGACATAACCGGCGTTATCCTCTAAAATATTAATCGCAACCAGGTTTAATTGACTGTTTCGGTGTGGTGACGCATTACTACGTGATCCAAACCAGAAAAAGTCCAAGATCTGGCCAACAAGTATGCGAAAAATGCGAAAGTACGAGCCAGATGAGGGCAAATACCAGACCTAGCCCAGACATTACCGGCATTATCCTCTAAAATATTAATCGCAACCAGATTTAATTGACTGTTTCGGTGTGGTACCGCATTACTACGTGATCCAAACCAGAAAAAGCCCAGGGTCTGGCCAACAAGTATGCGAAAAAAGCGAAAGTATGTGCCAGATGATAGCAAATACCAGAACTAACCCAGACATAACCAGCGTTATCCTCTAAAATACATATCGGAACCAGCTTCTATTGACTGTTTCAGTGTGGTACCACATTACTACGTGATCCAAACCAGAAAAGGGCCAGGGTCTGGCCAACAAGTATGCGAAAAATGCGAAAGTCCCAGCCAGATGAGGGCAAATACCAGACCTAACCGAGACATAACCCGCGTTATCCTCTAAAATATTAATCGCAACCAGGTTCAATTGACTGTTTCGGTGTGGAACCACATTACTACGGGATCCAAACCAGAAAAAACCCAGGATCTGGCCAACAACTATGAGAAAAACGCGAAAGTACGAGCCAGATGGGGGTAAATCCTAGACCTAACCGAGACACACCCAGCGTTATCCTCTAAAATATTAATCGCAACCAGGTTTAATTGACTGTTTCGGTGTTGTACCGCATTACTACGGGATCCAAACCAGAAAGAGGCCAGGATCAGGCCAACAAGAATGCGAAAAAAGCGAAAGTACGAGCCAGATGTGGGCAAATCCCAGACCTACCCGAGACATAACCGGCGTTATCCTCTAAAATATTAATCTGAACTAGGTTTAATTGACTGTTTCGTTGTGGAACCACATTACTACGGGATCGAAACCAGACAAAACCCAGGATCTGGCCAACAAGTATGCGAGAAACGTGAAAGTACGAGTCAGATGAGGACAAATCCCAGACCTACCCGAGACATAACCGGCGTTATCCTCCAAAATATAAATCGCATCCAGTTTAATTGACTGTTCCGGGGTGGAACCTCATTACTACGGGATCCAAAACAGAAAAAGCACAGGATCTGGCCAACAAGTATGCGAAAAACGCGGAAGTATGTGCCAGATGATAGCAAATACCAGAACTAACCCAGACATAACCAGCGTTATCCTCTAAAATACTTATCGGAACCAGCTTCTATTGACTGTTTCGGTGTGGAACCACATTACTACGGGATACAAACCAGAAAAAAACCCAGGATATGGCCAACAAGTATGCGAAAAATGCGAAGGTATGAGCCAGATGAGGGCAAATCCCAGACCTAACCGAGACATAACCGGCGTTATCCCCTAAAATATTAATCGCAACCAGGTTTAATTGACTGTTTCGGTATGGTGACGCATTACTACGTGATCCAAACCAGAAAAAGTCCAAGATCTGGCCAACAAGTATGCGAAAAATGCGAAAGTACGAGCCAGATGAGGGCAAATACCAGACCTAGCCCAGACATTACCGGCATTATCCTCTAAAATATTAATCGCAACCAGATTTAATTGACTGTTTCGGTGTGGTACCGCATTACTACGTGATCCAAACCAGAAAAAGCCCAGGATCTGGCCAACAAGTGTGCGAAAAAAGCGAAAGTATGTGCCAGATGATAGCAAATACCAGAACTAACCCAGACATAACCAGCGTTATCCTCTAAAATACATATCGGAACCAGCTTCTATTGACTGTTTCAGTGTGGTACCACATTACTACGTGATCCAAACCAGAAAAGGGCCAGGGTCTGGCCAAGAAGTATGCGAAAAATGCGAAAGTCCCAGCCAGATGAGGGCAAATACCAGACCTAACCGAGACATAACCGGCGTTATCCTCTAAAATATTAATCGCAACCAGGTTCAATTGACTGTACCGGTGTGGAACCACATTACTACGGGATCCAAACCAGAAAAAACCCAGGATCTGGCCAACAACTATGAGAAAAACACGAAAGTACGAGCCAGATGGGGGCAAATCCCAGACCTAACCGAGACATAACCAGCGTTATCCTCTAAAATATTAATCGCAACCAGGTTTAATTGACTGTTTCGGTGTTGTACCGCATTACTGCGTGATCCAAACCAGAAAGAGGCCAGGATCAGGCTACCAAGAATGCGAAAAAAGCGAAAGTACGAGCCAGATATGGGCAAATCCCAGACCTACCCGAGCCATAACCGGCGTTATCCTCTAAATTATTAATCGCAACCAGGTTTAATTGACTGTTTCAGTGTGGTACCACATTGCTACGTGATCCAAACCGGAAAAAGCCCAGGATCTGGCCAACAAGTAAGCGGAAAACGTGAAAGTACGAGCCAGATGAGGACAAATCCCAGACCTACCCGAGACATAACCGGCGTTATCCTCTAAAATATTAATCTCAACCAGGTTTAATTGACTGTTTCGTTGTGGAACCACATTACTACGGGATCGAAACCAGACAAAACCCAGGATCTGGCCAACAAGTATGCGAAAAATGCGAAAGTATGAGCCAGATGATTGCAAATACCAGAACTAACCCAGACGTAACCGGCGTTATCCCCTAAAATATTAATCGCAACCAGGTTTAATTGACTGTTTAGGTGTGGTACCGCATTACTTCGTGATCCAAACCAGAGAAAGGCCAGGATCTGGCCAACAAGTCTGCGAAAAACGTGAAAGTACGAGTCAGATGAGGAAAAATCCCAGACCTAGCCGAGACATAACCGGCGTTATCCTCTAAAATATTGATCGCAACCAGTTTAATTGACTGTTTCGGTGTGGAACCTCATTACTACGTGATCCAAACCAGATAAAGCCCAGGATCTGGCCAACAAGTATGAGAAAAATGCGAAAGTTCGAGCCAGATGAGGGCAAGTACCAGACCTAACCCAGACAAAACCGGCGTTATCCCCTAAAATATTAATCGCAACCAGGTATAATTGACTGTTTCGGTGTGGTACCGCATTGCTACGATGATCCAAACCAGAAAGAGGCCAGGATCTGGCTAACAAGTATGCGAAAAACGCGAAAGTACGATCCAGATGAGGGCAAATCCCAGACCTAACCGAGACATAACCGGCGTTATCCTCTAAAATATTAATCGCAACCAGGTTTAATTGACTGTTTCGTTGTGGAACCACATTACTGCGGGATCCAAACCAGAAAAAACGCAGGATCTGGCCAACACGTATGCGAAAAATGCGAAAGTACGATCCAGATGAGGGCAAATCCCAGACCTAACCGAGACATAACCGGCCTTATCCTCTAGAATATTAATCGCAACCAGGTTTAATTGACTGTTTCGGTGTGGTACCGCATTACTACGTGATCCAAGCCAGAAAAAGGCCAGGATCTGGCCAACAAGAATGCGAAACATGCGAAAGTACGCGCCAGATGAGGGCAAATACCAGACCTAACCGAGACATTACCGGCATTATCCTCTAAAATATTAATCGCAACCAGATTTAATTGACTGTTTCGGTGTGGTACCGCATCACTACGGGATCCAAACCAGAAAAAACCGAGGATCTGGCCAACAACTATGAGAAAAATGCGAAAGTATGAGCATGATGATTGCAAATACCAGAACTAACTCTGACATAACCAGCGTTATCCTCTAAAATACGAATCGGAACATGCTTTTAATGACTGTTTCAGTGTGGTAACACATTACTACGTGATCCAAACCAGAAAATGGCCAGGATCTGGCCAACTACTATGAGAAAAACGCGAAAGTATGAGCCAGATGATTGCAAATACCAGACCTAACCCAGACATAACCGGGGTTATCCGCTAAAATATTAATCTCAACCAGGTTTAATTAACTGTTTCGTTGTGGTACCACATTACTACGGGATCCAAAACAGAGAAAACCCAGGATCTGGCCAACAGGTATGCGAAAAATGCGAAAGTATGAGCCAGATGGTTGCAAATACCAGAACTAACCCAGACATAACCAGCGTTATCCTCTAAAATATTAATCGCAACCAGGTTTAATTGACTGTTTCAGTGTGGTACCACATTACTACGTGATCCAAACCAGAAAAGGGCCAGGGTCTGGCCAACAAGTATGCGAAAAATGCGAAAGTCCCAGCCAGATGAGGGCAAATACCAGACCTAACCGAGACATAACCCGCGTTATCCTCTAAAATATTAATCGCAACCAGGTTCAATTGACTGTTTCGGTGTGGAACCACATTACTACGGTATCCAAACCAGAAAAAACCCAGGATCTGGCCAACAACTATGAGAAAAACGCGAAAGTACGAGCCAGATGGGGGTAAATCCTAGACCTAACCGAGACACACCCAGCGTTGTCCTCTAAAATATTAATCGCAACCAGGTTTAATTGACTGTTTCGGTGTTGTACCGCATTACTACGGGATCCAAACCAGAAAGAGGCCAGGATCAGGCCAACAAGAATGCGAAAAAAGCGAAAGTACGAGCCAGATGTGGGCAAATCCCAGACCTACCCGAGACATAACCGGCGTTATCCTCTAAAATATTAATCTGAACCAGGTTTAATTGACTGTTTCATTGTGGAACCACATTACTACGGGATCGAAACCAGACAAAGCCAGGATCTGGCCAACAAGTATGCGAAAAAAGCGAAAGTATGTGCCAGATGGTAGCAAACACCAGAACTAACCCAGACATAACCAGCGTTATCCTCTAAAATACATATCGGAACCAGCTTCTATTGACTGTTTCAGTGTGGTACCACATTACTACGTGATCCAAACCAGAAAAGGGCCAGGGTCTGGCCAACAAGTATGCGAAAAATGCGAAAGTCCCAGCCAGATGAGGGCAAATACCAGACCTAACCGAGACATAACCCGCGTTATCCTCTAAAATATTAATCGCAACCAGGTTCAATTGACTGTTTCGGTGTGGAACCACATTACTACGGGATCCAAACCAGAAAAAACCCAGGATCGGGCCAACAAGAATGCGAAAAATGCGAAAGTACGAGCCAGATGGGGGTAAATCCTAGACCTAACCGAGACACACCCAGCGTTGTCCTCTAAAATATTAATCGCAACCTGGTTTAATTGACTGTTTCGGTGTTGTACCGCATTACTACGGGATCCAAACCAGAAAGAGGCCAGGATCAGGCCAACAAGAATGCGAAAAAAGCGAAAGTACGAGCAAGATGTGGGCAAATCCCAGACCTACCCGAGACATAACCGGCGTTATCCTCTAAAATATTAATCTGAACCAGGTTTAATTGACTGTTTCGTTGTGGAACCACATTACTACGGGATCGAAACCAGACAAAACCCAGGATCTGGCCAACAAGTATGCGAAAAATGCGAAAGCATGAGCCAGATGATTGCAAATACCAGAACTAACCCAGACGTAACCGGCGTTATCCCCTAAAATATTAATCGCAACCAGGTTTAATTGACTGTTTCGGTGTGGTACCGCATTACTACGTGATCCAAACCAGAGAAAGGCCAGGATCTGGCCAACAAGGATGAGAAAAATGCGAAAGTATGAGCATGATGATTGCAAATACCAGAACTAACCCAGACGTAACCGGCGTTATCCCCTAAAATATTAATCGCAACCAGGTTTAATTGACTGTTTCGGTGTGGAACCACATTACTACGGGATCCAAACCAGAAAAAACTCAGGATCTGGCCGACAAGTATTCGAAAAATGCGATAGTATGAGCCAGGGGAGGGCAAATGCCAGACTTAACACAGACATAACCTGCGTTATCCTCTAAAATATTAATCGCAACCGGGTTTAATTGACTGTTTCCGTGTGGAACCACATTACTACGGGATCCAAACCAGAAAAAACCGAGGATCTGGCCAACAACTATGAGAAAAACGCGAAAGTATGAGCCAGATGATTGCAAATACCAGAACTATCCCAGGCATAAACAGCGTTATCCTCTAAAATATTATTCGCAACCAGGTTTAATTGACTGTTTCGGTGTGGTACCACATTACTACGTGGTCCAAGCCAGAAAAAGGCCAGGATCTGGCCAACAAGAATGCGAAAAATGCGAAAGTGCGCGCCAGATGAGGGCAAATACCAGACCTAACCGAGACATTACCGGCATTATCCTCTAAAATATTAATCGCAACCAGATTTAATTGACTGTTTCGGTGTGGTACCGCATTACTACGTGATCCAAACCAGAAAAAGGCCAGGATCTGGCCAACAACTATGCGAAAAAGCGAAAGTATGAGCCAGATGATTGCAAATACCAGAACTATCCCAGACATAAACAGCGTTATCCTCTAAAATATTATTCGCAACCAGGTTTAATTGACTGTTTCAGTCTGGAGCCACTTTACTACGTGGACCAAGCCAGAAGAAGGCCGGGATCTGGCCATCAAGTATGCGAAAAATGCGAAGGTCCGAACCAGATGAGGGCAAATACCAGACCTAACCGAGACATAACCGGCGTTATCCTCCAAAATATTAATCGCAACCAGGTTCAATTGACTGTTTCGGTGTGGAACCACATTACTACGGGATCCAAACCAGAAAAAACCCAGGCTCTGGCCAACAACTATGAGAAAAACGCGAAAGTATGAGCCAGATGATTGCAAATACCAGAACTATCCCAGGCATAACCAGCGTTATCCTCTAAAATATTATTCGCATCCAGGTTTAATTGACTGTTTCGGTGTGGTACCACATTACTACGTGGTCCAAGAGAGAAAAAGGCCAGGATCTGGCCAACGAGAATACGAAAAATGCGAAAGTATGCGCCAGATGAGGGCAAATATTACACCTAACCGAGTCGTAACCGGCGTTATCCCCTAAAATATTAATCGCAACCAGGTTTAATTGACTGTTTCGTTGTGGTACCACATTACTACGGGATCCAAAACAGAGAAAACCCAGGATCTGGCCAACAGGTATGCGAAAAATGCGAAAGTATGAGCCAGATGGTTGCAAATACCAGAACTAACCCAGACATAACCAGCGTTATCCTCTAAAATATTAATCGCAACCAGGTTTAATTGACTGTTTCGGTGTGGTAACGCACTACTACGCGATCCAAACCAGAAAAAGCCCAGGATCTGGCCAACAAGTATGCGAAAAATGCCAAAGTACGAGCCAGATGAGGGCAAATCCCAGACCTAACCGAGACATAACCGGCGTTATCCTCTAAAATATTAATCGCAACCAGGTTTAATTGACTGTTTCGGTGTGGTGACGCATTACTACGTGATCCAAACCAGAAAAAGTCCAAGATCTGGCCAACAAGTATGCGAAAAATGCGAAAGTACGAGCCAGATGAGGGCAAATACCAGACCTAGCCCAGACATTACCGGCATTATCCTCTAAAATATTAATCGCAGCCAGATTTAATTGACTGTTTCGGTGTGGTACCGCATTACTACGTGATCCAAACCAGAAAAAGCCCAGGGTCTGGCCAACAAGTATGCGAAAAAAGCGAAAGTATGTGCCAGATGATAGCAAATACCAGAACTAACCCAGACATAACCAGCGTTATCCTCTAAAATACATATCGGAACCAGCTTCTATTGACTGTTTCAGTGTGGTACCACATTACTACGTGATCCAAACCAGAAAAGGGCCAGGGTCTGGCCAACAAGTATGCGAAAAATGCGAAAGTCCCAGCCAGATGAGGGCAAATACCAGACCTAACCGAGACATAACCCGCGTTATCCTCTAAAATATTAATCGCAACCAGGTTCAATTGACTGTTTCGGTGTGGAACCACATTACTACGGGATCCAAACCAGAAAAAACCCAGGATCTGGCCAACAACTATGAGAAAAACGCGAAAGTACGAGCCAGATGGGGGTAAATCCTAGACCTAACCGAGACACACCCAGCGTTATCCTCTAAAATATTAATCGCAACCAGGTTTAATTGACTGTTTCGGTGATGTACCGCATTACTACGGGATCCAAACCAGAAAGAGGCCAGGATCAGGCCAACAAGAATGCGAAAAAAGCGAAAGTACGAGCCAGATGTGGGCAAATCCCAGACCTACCCGAGACATAACCGGCGTTATCCTCTAAAATATTAATCTGAACCAGGTTTAATTGACTGTTTCGTTGTGGAACCACATTACTACGGGATCGAAACCAGACAAAACCCAGGATCTGGCCAACAAGTATGCGAGAAACGTGAAAGTACGAGTCAGATGAGGACAAATCCCAGACCTACCCGAGACATAACCGGCGTTATCCTCCAAAATATAAATCGCATCCAGTTTAATTGACTGTTCCGGGGTGGAACCTCATTACTACGGGATCCAAAACAGAAAAAGCACAGGATCTGGCCAACAAGTATGCGAAAAACGCGGAAGTATGTGCCAGATGATAGCAAATACCAGAACTAACCCAGACATAACCAGCGTTATCCTCTAAAATACTTATCGGAACCAGCTTCTATTGACTGTTTCGGTGTGGAACCACATTACTACGGGATCCAAACCAGAAAAAAACCCAGGATATGGCCAACAAGTATGCGAAAAATGCGAAGGTATGAGCCAGATGAGGGCAAATCCCAGACCTAACCGAGACATAACCGGCGTTATCCCCTAAAATATTAATCGCAACCAGGATTAATTGACTGTTTCGGTATGGTGACGCATTACTACGTGATCCAAACCAGAAAAAGTCCAAGATCTGGCCAACAAGTATGCGAAAAATGCGAAAGTACGAGCCAGATGAGGGCAAATACCAGACCTAGCCCAGACATTACCGGCATTATCCTCTAAAATATTAATCGCAACCAGATTTAATTGACTGTTTCGGTGTGGTACCGCATTACTACGTGATCCAAACCAGAAAAAGCCCAGGATCTGGCCAACAAGTGTGCGAAAAAACCGAAAGTATGTGCCAGATGATAGCAAATACCAGAACTAACCCAGACATAACCAGCGTTATCCTCTAAAATACATATCGGAACCAGCTTCTATTGACTGTTTCAGTGTGGTACCACATTACTACGTGATCCAAACCAGAAAAGGGCCAGGGTCTGGCCAAGAAGTATGCGAAAAATGCGAAAGTCCCAGCCAGATGAGGGCAAATACCAGACCTAACCGAGACATAACCGGCGTTATCCTCTAAAATATTAATCGCAACCAGGTTCAATTGACTGTACCGGTGTGGAACCACATTACTACGGGATCCAAACCAGAAAAAACCCAGGATCTGGCCAACAACTATGAGAAAAACACGAAAGTACGAGCCAGATGGGGGCAAATCCCAGACCTAACCGAGACATAACCAGCGTTATCCTCTAAAATATTAATCGCAACCAGGTTTAATTGACTGTTTCGGTGTTGTACCGCATTACTGCGTGATCCAAACCAGAAAGAGGCCAGGATCAGGCTACCAAGAATGCGAAAAAAGCGAAAGTACGAGCCAGATATGGGCAAATCCCAGACCTACCCGAGCCATAACCGGCGTTATCCTCTAAATTATTAATCGCAACCAGGTTTAATTGACTGTTTCAGTGTGGTACCACATTGCTACGTGATCCAAACCGGAAAAAGCCCAGGATCTGGCCAACAAGTAAGCGGAAAACGTGAAAGTACGAGCCAGATGAGGACAAATCCCAGACCTACCCGAGACATAACCGGCGTTATCCTCTAAAATATTAATCTCAACCAGGTTTAATTGACTGTTTCGTTGTGGAACCACATTACTACGGGATCGAAACCAGACAAAACCCAGGATCTGGCCAACAAGTATGCGAAAAATGCGAAAGTATGAGCCAGATGATTGCAAATACCAGAACTAACCCAGACGTAACCGGCGTTATCCCCTAAAATATTAATCGCAACCAGGTTTAATTGACTGTTTAGGTGTGGTACCGCATTACTTCGTGATCCAAACCAGAGAAAGGCCAGGATCTGGCCAACAAGTCTGCGAAAAACGTGAAAGTACGAGTCAGATGAGGAAAAATCCCAGACCTAGCCGAGACATAACCGGCGTTATCCTCTAAAATATTGATCGCAACCAGTTTAATTGACTGTTTCGGTGTGGAACCTCATTACTACGTGATCCAAACCAGATAAAGCCCAGGATCTGGCCAACAAGTATGAGAAAAATGCGAAAGTTCGAGCCAGATGAGGGCAAGTACCAGACCTAACCCAGACAAAACCGGCGTTATCCCCTAAAATATTAATCGCAACCAGGTATAATTGACTGTTTCGGTGTGGTACCGCATTGCTACGATGATCCAAACCAGAAAGAGGCCAGGATCTGGCTAACAAGTATGCGAAAAACGCGAAAGTACGATCCAGATGAGGGCAAATCCCAGACCTAACCGAGACATAACCGGCGTTATCCTCTAAAATATTAATCGCAACCAGGTTTAATTGACTGTTTCGTTGTGGAACCACATTACTGCGGGATCCAAACCAGAAAAAACGCAGGATCTGGCCAACACGTATGCGAAAAATGCGAAAGTACGATCCAGATGAGGGCAAATCCCAGACCTAACCGAGACATAACCGGCCTTATCCTCTAGAATATTAATCGCAACCAGGTTTAATTGACTGTTTCGGTGTGGTACCGCATTACTACGTGATCCAAGCCAGAAAAAGGCCAGGATCTGGCCAACAAGAATGCGAAACATGCGAAAGTACGCGCCAGATGAGGGCAAATACCAGACCTAACCGAGACATTACCGGCATTATCCTCTAAAATATTAATCGCAACCAGATTTAATTGACTGTTTCGGTGTGGTACCGCATCACTACGGGATCCAAACCAGAAAAAACCGAGGATCTGGCCAACAACTATGAGAAAAATGCGAAAGTATGAGCATGATGATTGCAAATACCAGAACTAACTCTGACATAACCAGCGTTATCCTCTAAAATACGAATCGGAACATGCTTTTAATGACTGTTTCAGTGTGGTAACACATTACTACGTGATCCAAACCAGAAAATGGCCAGGATCTGGCCAACTACTATGAGAAAAACGCGAAAGTATGAGCCAGATGATTGCAAATACCAGACCTAACCCAGACATAACCGGGGTTATCCGCTAAAATATTAATCTCAACCAGGTTTAATTAACTGTTTCGTTGTGGTACCACATTACTACGGGATCCAAAACAGAGAAAACCCAGGATCTGGCCAACAGGTATGCGAAAAATGCGAAAGTATGAGCCAGATGGTTGCAAATACCAGAACTAACCCAGACATAACCAGCGTTATCCTCTAAAATATTAATCGCAACCAGGTTTAATTGACTGTTTCAGTGTGGTACCACATTACTACGTGATCCAAACCAGAAAAGGGCCAGGGTCTGGCCAACAAGTATGCGAAAAATGCGAAAGTCCCAGCCAGATGAGGGCAAATACCAGACCTAACCGAGACATAACCCGCGTTATCCTCTAAAATATTAATCGCAACCAGGTTCAATTGACTGTTTCGGTGTGGAACCACATTACTACGGTATCCAAACCAGAAAAAACCCAGGATCTGGCCAACAACTATGAGAAAAACGCGAAAGTACGAGCCAGATGGGGGTAAATCCTAGACCTAACCGAGACACACCCAGCGTTGTCCTCTAAAATATTAATCGCAACCAGGTTTAATTGACTGTTTCGGTGTTGTACCGCATTACTACGGGATCCAAACCAGAAAGAGGCCAGGATCAGGCCAACAAGAATGCGAAAAAAGCGAAAGTACGAGCCAGATGTGGGCAAATCCCAGACCTACCCGAGACATAACCGGCGTTATCCTCTAAAATATTAATCTGAACCAGGTTTAATTGACTGTTTCATTGTGGAACCACATTACTACGGGATCGAAACCAGACAAAGCCAGGATCTGGCCAACAAGTATGCGAAAAAAGCGAAAGTATGTGCCAGATGGTAGCAAACACCAGAACTAACCCAGACATAACCAGCGTTATCCTCTAAAATACATATCGGAACCAGCTTCTATTGACTGTTTCAGTGTGGTACCACATTACTACGTGATCCAAACCAGAAAAGGGCCAGGGTCTGGCCAACAAGTATGCGAAAAATGCGAAAGTCCCAGCCAGATGAGGGCAAATACCAGACCTAACCGAGACATAACCCGCGTTATCCTCTAAAATATTAATCGCAACCAGGTTCAATTGACTGTTTCGGTGTGGAACCACATTACTACGGGATCCAAACCAGAAAAAACCCAGGATCGGGCCAACAAGAATGCGAAAAATGCGAAAGTACGAGCCAGATGGGGGTAAATCCTAGACCTAACCGAGACACACCCAGCGTTGTCCTCTAAAATATTAATCGCAACCTGGTTTAATTGACTGTTTCGGTGTTGTACCGCATTACTACGGGATCCAAACCAGAAAGAGGCCAGGATCAGGCCAACAAGAATGCGAAAAAAGCGAAAGTACGAGCAAGATGTGGGCAAATCCCAGACCTACCCGAGACATAACCGGCGTTATCCTCTAAAATATTAATCTGAACCAGGTTTAATTGACTGTTTCGTTGTGGAACCACATTACTACGGGATCGAAACCAGACAAAACCCAGGATCTGGCCAACAAGTATGCGAAAAATGCGAAAGCATGAGCCAGATGATTGCAAATACCAGAACTAACCCAGACGTAACCGGCGTTATCCCCTAAAATATTAATCGCAACCAGGTTTAATTGACTGTTTCGGTGTGGTACCGCATTACTACGTGATCCAAACCAGAGAAAGGCCAGGATCTGGCCAACAAGGATGAGAAAAATGCGAAAGTATGAGCATGATGATTGCAAATACCAGAACTAACCCAGACGTAACCGGCGTTATCCCCTAAAATATTAATCGCAACCAGGTTTAATTGACTGTTTCGGTGTGGAACCACATTACTACGGGATCCAAACCAGAAAAAACTCAGGATCTGGCCGACAAGTATTCGAAAAATGCGATAGTATGAGCCAGGGGAGGGCAAATGCCAGACTTAACACAGACATAACCTGCGTTATCCTCTAAAATATTAATCGCAACCGGGTTTAATTGACTGTTTCCGTGTGGAACCACATTACTACGGGATCCAAACCAGAAAAAACCGAGGATCTGGCCAACAACTATGAGAAAAACGCGAAAGTATGAGCCAGATGATTGCAAATACCAGAACTATCCCAGGCATAAACAGCGTTATCCTCTAAAATATTATTCGCAACCAGGTTTAATTGACTGTTTCGGTGTGGTACCACATTACTACGTGGTCCAAGCCAGAAAAAGGCCAGGATCTGGCCAACAAGAATGCGAAAAATGCGAAAGTGCGCGCCAGATGAGGGCAAATACCAGACCTAACCGAGACATTACCGGCATTATCCTCTAAAATATTAATCGCAACCAGATTTAATTGACTGTTTCGGTGTGGTACCGCATTACTACGTGATCCAAACCAGAAAAAGGCCAGGATCTGGCCAACAACTATGCGAAAAAGCGAAAGTATGAGCCAGATGATTGCAAATACCAGAACTATCCCAGACATAAACAGCGTTATCCTCTAAAATATTATTCGCAACCAGGTTTAATTGACTGTTTCAGTCTGGAGCCACTTTACTACGTGGACCAAGCCAGAAGAAGGCCGGGATCTGGCCATCAAGTATGCGAAAAATGCGAAGGTCCGAACCAGATGAGGGCAAATACCAGACCTAACCGAGACATAACCGGCGTTATCCTCCAAAATATTAATCGCAACCAGGTTCAATTGACTGTTTCGGTGTGGAACCACATTACTACGGGATCCAAACCAGAAAAAACCCAGGCTCTGGCCAACAACTATGAGAAAAACGCGAAAGTATGAGCCAGATGATTGCAAATACCAGAACTATCCCAGGCATAACCAGCGTTATCCTCTAAAATATTATTCGCATCCAGGTTTAATTGACTGTTTCGGTGTGGTACCACATTACTACGTGGTCCAAGAGAGAAAAAGGCCAGGATCTGGCCAACGAGAATACGAAAAATGCGAAAGTATGCGCCAGATGAGGGCAAATATTACACCTAACCGAGTCGTAACCGGCGTTATCCCCTAAAATATTAATCGCAACCAGGTTTAATTGACTGTTTCGGTGTGGAACCACATTACTACGGGATCCAAACCAGAAAAAACCGAGGATCTGGCCAACAACTATGAGAAAAATGCGAAAGTATGAGCATGATGATTGCAATTACCAGAACTAACTCTGACATAACCAGCGTTATCCTCTAAAATACGAATCGGAACATGCTTTTAATGACTGTTTCAGTCTGGTAACACATTACTACGTGATCCAAACCAGAAAATGGCCAGGATCTGGCCAACTACTATGAGAAAAACGCGAAAGTATGAGCCAGATGATTGCAAATACCAGAACTATCCCAGGCATAAGCAGCGTTATCCTCTAAAATATTATTCGCAACCAGGTTTAATTGACTGTTTCGGTGTGGAACCTCATTACTACGGGATCCAAAACAGAAAAAGCACAGGATCTGGCCAACAAGTATGCGAAAAACGCGGAAGTATGTGCCAGATGATAGCAAATACCAGAACTAACCCAGACATAACCAGCGTTATCCTTTAAAATACTTATCGGAACCAGCTTCTATTGACTGTTTCGGTGTGGAACCACATTACTACGGGATCCAAACCAGAAAAAAAACCAGGATATGGCCAACAAGTATGCGAAAAATGCGAAGGTATGAGCCAGATGAGGGCAAATACCAGACCTAACCCAGACATAACCGGCGTTATCCGCTAAAATATTAATCTCAACCAGGTTTAATTGACTGTTTCGTTGTGGTACCACATTACTACGGGATCCAAAACAGAGAAAACCCAGGATCTGGCCAACAGGTATGCGAAAAATGCGAAAGTATGAGCCAGATGGTTGCAAATACCAGAACTAACCCAGACACAACCAGCGTTATCCTCTAAAATATTAATCGCAACCAGGTTTAATTGACTGTTTCGGTGTGGTACCGCATTACTACGTGAACCAGACCAGAGAAAGGCCAGGATCTGGCCAACAAGGATGAGAATAATGCGAAAGTACGAGCCAGATAAGGGCAAATCCCAGACCTAACCGAGACATAACCGGCGTTATCCTCTAAAATATTAATCGCAACCAGGTTCAATTGACTGTTTCGGTGTGGTAACGCACTACTACGCGATCCAAACCAGAAAAAGCCCAGGATCTGGCCAACAAGTATGCGAAAAATGCCAAAGTACGAGCCAGATGAGGGCAAATCCCAGACCTAACCGAGACATAACCGGTGTTATCCTCTAAAATATTAATCGCAACCAGGTTTAATTGACTGTTTCGGTGTGGTGACGCATTACTACGTGATCCAAACCAGAAAAAGTCCAAGATCTGGCCAACAAGTATGCGAAAAATGCGAAAGTACGAGCCAGATGAGGGCAAATACCAGACCTAGCCCAGACATTACCGGCATTATCCTCTAAAATATTAATCGCAACCAGATTTAATTGACTGTTTCGGTGTGGTACCGCATTACTACGTGATCCAAACCAGAAAAAGCCCAGGATCTGGCCAACAAGTATGCGAAAAAAGCGAAAGTATGTGCCAGATGATAGCAAATACCAGAACTAACCCAGACATAACCAGCGTTATCCTCTAAAATACATATCGGAACCAGCTTCTATTGACTGTTTCAGTGTGGTACCACATTACTACGTGATCCAAACCAGAAAAGGGCCAGGGTCTGGCCAACAAGTATGCGAAAAATGCGAAAGTCCCAGATGAGGGCAAATACCAGACCTAACCGAGACATAACCCGCGTTATCCTCTAAAATATTAATCGCAACCAGGTTTAATTGACTGTTTCGGTGTTGTACCGCATTACTATGGGATCCAAACCAGAAAGAGGCCAGGATCAGGCCAACAAGAATGCGAAAAAAGCGAAAGTACGAGCCAGATGTGGGCAAATCCCAGACCTAACCGAGACATAACCGGCGTTATCCTCTAAAATATTAATCTGAACCAGGTTTAATTGACTGTTTCGTTGTGGAACCACATTACTACGGGATCGAAACCAGACAAAACCCAGGATCTGGCCAACAAGTATGCGAAAAATGCTAAAGCATGAGCCAGATGATTGCAAATACCAGAACTAACCCAGACGTAACCGGCGTTATCCCCTAAAATATTAATCGCAACCAGGTTTAATTGACTGTTTCGGTGTGGTACCGCATTACTTCGTGATCCAAACCAGAGAAAGGCCAGGATCTGGCCAACAAGTATGCGAAAAATGTGAAAGTACGAGTCAGATGAGGACAAATCCCTGACCTAGCCGAGTCATAACCGGCGTTATCCTCTAAAATATTGATCGCAACCAGTTTAATTGACTGTCTCGGTGTGGAACCTCATTACTACGTTATCCAAACCAGATAAAGCCCAGGATCTGGCCAACAAGTATGAGGAAAATGCGAAAGTACGATCTGGATGAGGGCAAATCCCAGACCTAACCGAGACATAACCGGCGTTATCCTCTAAAATATTAATCGCAACCAGGTTTAATTGACTGTTTCGGTGTGGTACCGCATTACTACGTGATCCAAACCAGAAAAAGGCCAGGATCTGGCCAGCAAGTATCCGAAAAATGCGAAATTATGAGCTAGATGATTGCAAATACTAGAACTATGCCTGACATAGACAGCGTTATCCTCTAAAACACGAATCAGAACATGTTTTTAATGACTGCTTCAGTGTGGTACCACATCACTACGTGATCCAAACCAGAAAAAGGCCAGGATCTGGCCAAAAAGTATGCGAAACATGCGAAAGTACGAGCCAGATGAGGGCAAACACCAGACCTAACCCAGACATAACCGGCGTTATCCTCTAAAATATTAATCGCAACCAGGTTTAATTGACTGTTTCGGTGTGGTACCGCATTACTACGTGATCCAAACCAGAGAAATGCCAGGATCTGGCCAACAAGGATGAGAAAAATGCGAAAGTATGAGCATGATGATTGCAAATACCAGAACTAACCCTGACATAACCAGCGTTATCCTCTAAAATACGAATCGGAACATGCTTTTAATGACTGTTTCAGTGTGGTAACACATTACTACGTGATCCAAACCAGAAACATCCCAGGAACGGGCCAACAAGAATGCGAAAAATGCGAAAGTACGAACCAGATGAGGGAAAATCTGTGACCTAACCGAGACGTAACCGGCGTTATCCCCTAAAATATTAATCGCAACCACGTTTAATTGACTGTTTCGGTGTGGAACCACATTACTACGGGATCCAAACCAGAAAAAACTCAGGATCTGGCCGACAAGTATTCGAAAAATGCGATAGTATGAGCCAGGGGAGGGCAAATACCAGACTTAACACAGACATAACCTGCGTTATCCTCTAAAATATTAATCGCAACCGGGTTTAATTGACTGTTTCCGTGTGGAACCACATTACTACGGGATCCAAACCAGAAAAAACCCAGGATCTGGCCAACAACTATGAGAAAAACGCGAAAGTATGAGCCAGATGATTGCAAATACCAGAACTATCCCAGGCATAAACAGCGTTATCCTCTAAAATATTATTCGCAACCAGGTTTAATTGACTGTTTCGGTGTGGTACCACATTACTACGTGGTCCAAGCCAGAAAAAGGCCAGGATCTGGCCAACAAGAATGCGAAAAATGCGAAAGTACGCGCCAGATGAGGGCAAATACCAGACCTAACCGAGACATTACCGGCATTATCCTCTAAAATATTAATCGCAACCAGGTTTAATTGACTGTTTCGTTGTGGAACCACATTACTACGGGATCCAAACCAGAAAGAACCCAGGATCTGGCCAACAAGTATGCGAAAAATGCGAAAGAACGATCCAGATGAGGGCAAATCCCAGACCTAACCGAGACATAACCGGCGTTATCCTCTAAAATATTAATTGCAACCAGGTTTAGTTAACTGTTTCAGTGTGGTACCACATTACTACGTGATCCAAATCAGAAAAAGCCCAGGATCTGGCGAACAAGTATGCGATAAATGCGAAAGTACGAGCCAGATGAGGGCAAATCCCAGACCTAACCGAGACATAACCGGCGTTATCCTCTAAAATATTAATCTCAACCAGGTTTAATTGACTGTTTCGTTGTGGAACCACATTACTACGGGATCGAAACCAGACAAAACTCAGGATCTGGCCAACAAGTATGCGAAAAATGCGAAAGTATGAGCCAGATGATTGCATATACCAGAACTAACCCAGACGTAACCGGCGTTATCCCCTAAAATATTAATCGCAACCAGGTTTAATTGACTGTTTAGGCGTGGTACCGCATTACTTCGTGATCCAAACCAGAGAAAGGACAGGATCTGGCCGACAAGTCTGCGAAAAACGTGAAACTACGAGTCAGACGAGGACAAATCCCAGACCTAGCCGAGACATAACCGGCGTTATCCTCTAAGATATTGATCGCAACCAGTTTAATTGACTGTTTCGGTGTGGAACCTCATTACTACGTGATCCAAACCAGATAAAGCCCAGGATCTGGCCAACAAGTATGAGAAAAATGCGAAAGTTCGAGCCAGATGAGGGCAAGTACCAGACCTAACCCAGACAAAACCGGCGTTATCCCCTAAAATATTAATCGCAACCAGGTATAATTGACTGTTTCGGTGTGGTACCGCATTGCTACGATGATCCAAACCAGAAAGAGGCCAGGATCTGGCTAACAAGTATGCGAAAAATGCGAAAGTACGATCCAGATGAGGGCAAATCCCAGACCTAACCGAGACATAACCGGCGTTATCCTCTAAAATATTAATCGCAACCAGGTTTAATTGACTGTTTCGTTGTGGAACCACATTACTGCGGGATCCAAACCAGAAAAAACGCAGGATCTGGCCAACAAGTATGCGAAAAATGCGAAAGTACGATCCAGATGAGGGCAAATCCCAGACCTAACCGAGACATAACCGGCGTTATCCTCTAGAATATTAATCGCAACCAGGTTTAATTGACTGTTTCGGTGTGGTACCGCATTACTACGTGATCCAAACCAGAAAATGGCCAGGATCTGGCCAACAAGTATCCGAAAAATGCGAAATTATGAGCCAGATGATTGCAAATACCAGAACTATGCCTGACATAAACAGCGTTATCCTCTAAAGTACGAATCGGAACATGTTTCTAATGACTGTTTCAGTGTGGTGCCACATCACTACGTGATCCAAACCAGAAAAAGGCCAGGATCTGGCCAAAAAGTATGCGAAACATGCGAAAGTACGAGCCAGATGAGGGCAAACACCAGACCTAACCCAGACATAACCGGCGTTATCCTCTAAAATATTAATCGCAACCGGGTTTAAGTGACTGTTTCCGTGTGGAACCACATTACTACGGGATCCAAACCAGAAAAAACCCAGGATCTGGCCAACAACTATGAGTAAAACGCGAAAGTATGAGCCAGATGATTGCAAATACCAGAACTATCCCAGGCATAACCAGCGTTATCCTCTAAAATATTATTAGCAACCAGGTTTAATTGACTGTTTCGGTGTGGTACCACATCACTACGTGGTCCAAGCCAGAAAAAGGCCAGGATCTGGCCAACAAGAATGCGAAAAATGCGAAAGTATGAGCCAGATGATTGCAAATACCAGAACTATCCCAGGCATAAGCAGCGTTATCCTCTAAAATATTATTCGCAACCAGGTTTAATTGACTGTTTCGGTGTGGCACCACATTACTACGTGGTCCAAGCCAGAAAAAGGCCAGGATCTGGCCAACAAGAATGCGAAAAATGCGAAAGTACGCGGCAGATGAGGGCAAATACCAGACCTAACCGAGACATTACCGGCATTATCCTCTAAAATATTAATCGCAAACAGATTTAATTGACTGTTTCGGTGTGGTACCGCATTACTACGGGATCCAAACCAGAAAAAACCCAGGATCTGGCCAACAACTATGAGAAAAACGCGAAAGTATGAGCCAGATGATTGCAAATACCAGAACTATCCCAGGCATAACCAGCGTTATCCTCTAAAATATTATTCGCATCCAGGTTTAATTGACTGTTTCGGTGTGGTACCGCATTGCTACGATGATCCAAACCAGAAAGAGGCCAGGATCTGGCTAACAAGTCTGCGAAAAATGCGAAAGTACGAGCCAGATGAGTGCAAATCCCAGACCAAACCTAGACATAACTGGCGTTATCCTGTAAAATATTAATCGCAACCAGGTTTAATTGACTGTTTCGGTGTGGTACCGCATTACTACGTGATCCAAACCAGAGAAAGGCCAGGATCTGGCCAACAAGGATGAGAAAAATGCGAAAGTATGAGCATGATGATTGCAAATACCAGAACTAACTCTGACATAACCAGCGTTATCCTCTAAAATACGAATCGCAACATGCTTTTAATGACTGTTTCAGTGTGGTAACACATTACTACGTGATCCAAACCAGAAAATGGCCAGGATCTGGCCAACAACTATGAGAAACACGCGAAAGTATGAGCCAGATGATTGCAAATACCAGAACTGTCCCAGGCATAAGCAGCGTTATCCTCTAACATATTATTCGCAACCAGGTTTAATTGACTGTTTCGGTGTGGCACCACATTACTACGTGGTCCATGCCAGAAAGAGGCCAGGATCTGGCCAACAACTATGAGAAAAACGCGAAAGTATGAGCCAGATGATTGCAAATACCAGAACTATCCCAGGCATAACCAGCGTTATCCTCTAAAATATTATTCGCATCCAGGTTTAATTGACTGTTTCGGTGTGGTACCGCATTGCTACGATGATCCAAACCAGAAAGAGGCCAGGATCTGGCTAACAAGTATGCGAAAAATGCGAAAGTACGAGCCAGATGAGTGCAAATCCCAGACCAAACCGAGACATAACCGGCGTTATCCTGTAAAATATTAATCGCAACCAGGTTTAATTGACTGTTTCGGTGTGGTACCGCATTACTACGTGATCCAAACCAGAGAAAGGCCAGGATCTGGCCAACAAGGATGAGAAAAATGCGAAAGTATGAGCATGATGATTGCAAATACCAGAACTAACTCTGACATAACCAGCGTTATCCTCTAAAATACGAATCGGAACATGCTTTTAATGACTGTTTCAGTGTGGTAACACATTACTACGTGGTCCAAGCCAGAAAAAGGCCAGGATCTGGCCAACAAGAATGCGAAAAATGCGAAAGTACGCGGCAGATGAGGGCAAATACCAGACCTAACCGAGACATTACCGGCATTATCCTCTAAAATATTAATCGCAAACAGATTTAATTGACTGTTTCGGTGTGGTACCGCATTACTACGGGATCCAAACCAGAAAAAAACCCAGGATCTGGCCAACAACTATGAGAAAAAGCGAAAGTATGAGCCAGATGATTGCAAATACCAGAACTATCCCAGACATAACTAGCGTTATCCTCTAAAATATTATTCGCAACCAGGTTTAATTGACTGTTTCAGTCTGGTGCCACTTTACTACGTGGACCAAGCCAGAAGAAGGCCGGGATCTGGCCAACAAGTATGCGAAAAATGCGAAGGTCCGAGCCAGATAAGGGCAAATACCAGACCTAACCGAGACATAACCGGCGTTATCCTCCAAAATATTAATCGCAACCAGGTTCAATTGACTGTTTCGGTGTGGAACCTCATTACTACGGGATCCAAAACAGAAAAAGCACAGGATCTGGCCAACAAGTATGCGAAAAACGCGGAAGTATGTGGCAGATGATAGCAAATACCAGAACTAACCCAGACATAACCAGCGTTATCCTCTAAAATACTTATCGGAACATGCTTTTAATGACTGTTTCAGTGCGGTAACACATTACTACGAGATCCAAACCAGAAAAATCCCAGGATCGGGCCAACAAGAATGCGAGAAACGTGAAAGTACGAGTCAGATGAGGACAAATCCCAGACTTACCCGAGACATAACCGGCGTTATCCTCTAAAATATTAATCGCAACCAGTTTAATTGACTGTTTCGGTGTGGAACCACATTACTACGGGATCCAAACCAGAAAAAAAACCAGGATATGGCCAACAAGTATGCGAAAAATGCGAAGGTATGAGCCAGATGAGGGCAAATACCAGACCTAACCCAGACATAACCGGCGTTATCCGCTAAAATATTAATCTCAACCAGGTTTAATTGACTGTTTCGTTGTGGTACCACATTACTTCGGGATCCAAAACAGAGAAAACCCAGGATCTGGCCAACAGGTATGCAAAAAATGCGAAAGTATGAGCCAGATGATTGCAAATACCAGAACTATCCCAGGCATAACCAGCGTTATCCTCTAAAATATTATTCGCATCCAGGTTTAATTGACTGTTTCGGTGTGGTACCGCATTGCTACGATGATCCAAACCAGAAAGAGGCCAGGATCTGGCTAACAAGTATGCGAAAAATGCGAAAGTACGAGACAGATGAGTGCAAATCCCAGACCAAACCGAGACATAACCGGCGTTATCCTGTAAAATATTAATCGCAACCAGGTTTAATTGACTGTTTCGGTGTGGTACCGCATTACTACGTGATCCAAACCAGAGAAAGGCCAGGATCTGGCCAACAAGGATGAGAAAAATGCGAAAGTACGAGCCAGATAAGGGCAAATCCCAGACCTAACCGAGACATAACCGGCGTTATCCTCTAAAATATTAATCGCAACCAGGTTCAATTGACTGTTTCGGTGTGGTAACGCACTACTACGCGATCCAAACCAGAAAAAGCCCAGGATCTGGCTAACAAGTATGCGAAAAATGCCAAAGTACGAGCCAGATGAGGGCAAATCCCAGACCTAACCGAGTCATAACCGGCGTTATCCTCTAAAATATTAATCGCAACCAGGTTTAATTGACTGTTTCGGTGTGGTGACGCATTACTACGTGATCCAAACCAGAAAAAGTCCAAGATCTGGCTAACAAGTATGCGAAAAAAGCGAAAGTATGTGCCAGATGATAGCAAATACCAGAACTAACCCAGACATAACCAGCGTTATCCTCTAAAATACATATCGGAACCAGCTTGTATTGACTGTTTCGGTGTGGTAACGCACTACTACGCGATCCAAACCAGAAAAAGCCCAGGATCTGGCCAACAAGTATGCGAAAAATGCCAAAGTACGAGCCAGATGAGGGCAAATCCCAGACCTAACCGAGACATAACCGGCGTTATCCTCTAAAATATTATTCGCATCCAGGTTTAATTGACTGTTTCGGTGTGGTACCGCATTGCTACGATGATCCAAACCAGAAAGAGGCCAGGATCTGGCTAACAAATATGCGAAAAATGCGAAAGTACGAGACAGATGAGTGCAAATCCCAGACCAAACCGAGACATAACCGGCGTTATCCTGTAAAATATTAATCGCAACCAGGTTTAATTGACTGTTTCGGTGTGGTACCGCATTACTACGTGATCCAAACCAGAGAAAGGCCAGGATCTGGCCAACAAGTATGCGAAAAAAGCGAAAGTATGTGCCAGATGATAGCAAATACCAGAACTAACCCAGACATAACCAGCGTTATCCTCTAAAATACATATCGGAACCAGCTTCTATTGACTGTTTCAGTGTGGTACCACATTACTACGTGATCCAAACCAGAAAAGGGCCAGGGTCTGGCCAACAAGTATGCGAAAAATGCGAAAGTCCCAGCCAGATGAGGGCAAATACCAGACCTAGCCGAGACATAACCGGCGTTATCCTCTAAAATATTAATCGCAACCAGGTTTAATTGACTGTTTCGGTGTGGTGACGCATTACTACGTGATCCAAACCAGAAAAAGTCCAAGATCTGGCCAACAAGTATGCGAAAAATGCCAAAGTACGAGCCAGATGAGGGCAAATCCCAGACCTAACCGAGACATAACCGGCGTTATCCTCTAAAATATTAATCGCAACCAGGTTTAATTGACTGTTTCGGTGTGGTGACGCATTACTACGTGATCCAAACCAGAAAAAGTCCAAGATCTGGCTAACAAGTATGCGAAAAATGCGAAAGTACGAGCCAGATGAGGGCAAATACCAGACCTAGCCCAGACATTACCGGCATTATCCTCTAAAATATTAATCGCAACCAGATTTAATTGACTGTTTCGGTGTGGAACCACATTACTACGGGATCGAAACCAGACAAAACCCAGGATCTGGCCAACAAGTATGCGAAAAATGCGAAAGCATGAGCCAGATGATTGCAAATACCAGAACTAGCCCAGACGTAACTGGCGTTATCCTCTAAATTATTAATCGCAACCAGGTTTAATTGACTGTTTGAGTGAGGTACCACATTGCTACGTGATCCAAACCGGAAAAAGCCCAGGATCTGGCCAACAAGTATGCGAAAAACGTGAAAGTACGAGCCAGATGAGGGCAAATACCAGACCTAGCCCAGACATTACCGGCATTATCCTCTAAAATATTAATCGCAACCAGATTTAATTGACTGTTTCGGTGTGGTACCACATTACTACGTGATCCAAACCAGAAAAGGGCCAGGGTCTGGCCAACAAGTATGCGAAAAATGCGAAAGTCCCAGCCAGATGAGGGCAAATACCAGACCTAGCCGAGACATAACCGGCGTTATCCTCTAAAATATTGATCGCAACCAGGTATAATTGACTGTTTGAGTGAGGTACCACATTGCTACGTGATCCAAACCAGAAGGAGGCCAGGATCAGGTCAACAAGAATGCGTTAAAAGCGAAAGTACGAGCCAGATGTGGGCAAATCCCAGACCTACCCGAGACATAACCGGCGTTATCCTCTAAATTATTAATCGCAACCAGGTTTAATTGACTGTTTGAGTGAGGTACCACATTGCTACGTGATCCAAACCGGAAAAAGCCCAGGATCTGGCCAACAAGTATGCGAAAAACGTGAAAGTACGAGCCAGATGAGGACAAATCCCAGACCTACCCGAGGCATAACCGGCGTTATCCTCTAAAATATTAATCTGAACCAGGTTTAATTGACTGTCTCGTTGTGGAACCACATTACTACGGGATCGAAACCAGACAAAACCCAGGATCTGGCCAACAAGTATGCGAAAAATGCGAAAGCATGAGCCAGATGATTGCAAATACCAGAACTAGCCCCGACGTAACTGGCGTTATCCCCTAAAATATTAATCGCAACCAGGTTTAATTGACTGTTTCGGTGTGGTACCGCATTACTTCGTGATCCAAACCAGAGAAAGGCCAGGATCTGGCCAACAAGTATGCGAAAAATGTGAAAGTACGAGTCAGATGAGGACAAATCCCAGAACTAGCCGAGACATAACCGGCGTTATCCTCTAAAATATTGATCGCAACCAGTTTAATTGACTGTTTCGGTGTGGAACCTCATTACTACGTGATCCAAACCAGATAAAGCCCAGGATCTGGCCAACAAGTATGAGAAAAATGCGAAAGTTCGAGCCAGATGTAGGGCAAGTACCAGACCTAACCCAGACAAAACCGGCGTTATCCCCTAAAATATTAATCGCAACCAGGTTTAATTGACTGTTTCGGTGTGGTGACGCATTACTACGTGATCCAAACCAGAAAAAGTCCAAGATCTGGCTAACAAGTATGCGAAAAATGCGAAAGTACGAGCCAGATGAGGGCAAATACCAGACCTAGCCCAGACATTACCGGCATTATCCTCTAAAATATTAATCGCAACCAGATTTAATTGACTGTTTCGATGTGGTACCGCATTACTACGTGATCCAAACCAGAAAAAGCCCAGGATCTGGCCAACAAGTATGCGAAAAAAGCGAAAGTATGTGCCAGATGATAGCAAATACCAGAACTAACCCAGACATAACCAGCGTTATCCTCTAAAATACATATCGGAACCAGCTTCTATTGACTGTTTCAGTGTGGTACCACATTACTACGTGATCCAAACCAGAAAAGGGCCAGGGTCTGGCCAACAAGTATGCGAAAAATGCGAAAGTCCCAGCCAGATGAGGGCAAATACCAGACCTAGCCGAGACATAACCGGCGTTATCCTCTAAAATATTGATCGCAACCAGGTATAATTGACTGTTTGAGTGAGGTACCACATTGCTACGTGATCCAAACCAGAAGGAGGCCAGGATCAGGTCAACAAGAATGCGTTAAAAGCGAAAGTACGAGCCAGATGTGGGCAAATCCCAGACCTACCCGAGACATAACCGGCGTTATCCTCTAAATTATTAATCGCAACCAGGTTTAATTGACTGTTTGAGTGAGGTACCACATTGCTACGTGATCCAAACCGGAAAAAGCCCAGGATCTGGCCAACAAGTATGCGAAAAACGTGAAAGTACGAGCCAGATGAGGACAAATCCCAGACCTACCCGAGGCATAACCGGCGTTATCCTCTAAAATATTAATCTGAACCAGGTTTAATTGACTGTCTCGTTGTGGAACCACATTACTACGGGATCGAAACCAGACAAAACCCAGGATCTGGCCAACAAGTATGCGAAAAATGCGAAAGCATGAGCCAGATGATTGCAAATACCAGAACTAGCCCAGACGTAACTGGCGTTATCCCCTAAAATATTAATCGCAACCAGGTTTAATTGACTGTTTCGGTGTGGTACCGCATTACTTCGTGATCCAAACCAGAGAAAGGCCAGGATCTGGCCAACAAGTATGCGAAAAATGTGAAAGTACGAGTCAGATGAGGACAAATCCCAGAACTAGCCGAGACATAACCGGCGTTATCCTCTAAAATATTGATCGCAACCAGTTTAATTGACTGTTTCGGTGTGGAACCTCATTACTACGTGATCCAAACCAGATAAAGCCCAGGATCTGGCCAACAAGTATGAGAAAAATGCGAAAGTTCGAGCCAGATGTAGGGCAAGTACCAGACCTAACCCAGACAAAACCGGCGTTATCCCCTAAAATATTAATCGCAACCAGGTTTAATTGACTGTTTCGGTGTGGTGACGCATTACTACGTGATCCAAACCAGAAAAAGTCCAAGATCTGGCTAACAAGTATGCGAAAAATGCGAAAGTACGAGCCAGATGAGGGCAAATACCAGACCTAGCCCAGACATTACCGGCATTATCCTCTAAAATATTAATCGCAACCAGATTTAATTGACTGTTTCGGTGTGGTACCGCATTACTACGTGATCCAAACCAGAAAAAGCCCAGGATCTGGCCAACAAGTATGCGAAAAAAGCGAAAGTATGTGCCAGATGATAGCAAATACCAGAACTAACCCAGACATAACCAGCGTTATCCTCTAAAATACATATCGGAACCAGCTTCTATTGACTGTTTCAGTGTGGTACCACATTACTACGTGATCCAAACCAGAAAAGGGCCAGGGTCTGGCCAACAAGTATGCGAAAAATGCGAAAGTCCCAGCCAGATGAGGGCAAATACCAGACCTAGCCGAGACATAACCGGCGTTATCCTCTAAAATATTGATCGCAACCAGGTATAATTGACTGTTTGAGTGAGGTACCACATTGCTACGTGATCCAAACCAGAAGGAGGCCAGGATCAGGCCAACAAGAATGCGTTAAAAGCGAAAGTACGAGCCAGATGTGGGCAAATCCCAGACCTACCCGAGACATAACCGGCGTTATCCTCTAAATTATTAATCGCAACCAGGTTTAATTGACTGTTTGAGTGAGGTACCACATTGCTACGTGATCCAAACCGGAAAAAGCCCAGGATCTGGCCAACAAGTATGCGAAAAACGTGAAAGTACGAGCCAGATGAGGACAAATCCCAGACCTACCCGAGGCATAACCGGCGTTATCCTCTAAAATATTAATCTGAACCAGGTTTAATTGACTGTCTCGTTGTGGAACCACATTACTACGGGATCGAAACCAGACAAAACCCAGGATCTGGCCAACAAGTATGCGAAAAATGCGAAAGCATGAGCCAGATGATTGCAAATACCAGAACTAACCCAGACGTAACTGGCGTTATCCCCTAAAATATTAATCGCAACCAGGTTTAATTGACTGTTTCGGTGTGGTACCGCATTACTTCGTGATCCAAACCAGAGAAAGGCCAGGATCTGGCCAACAAGTATGCGAAAAATGTGAAAGTACGAGTCAGATGAGGACAAATCCCAGAACTAGCCGAGACATAACCGGCGTTATCCTCTAAAATATTGATCGCAACCAGTTTAATTGACTGTTTCGGTGTGGAACCTCATTACTACGTGATCCAAACCAGATAAAGCCCAGGATCTGGCCAACAAGTATGAGAAAAATGCGAAAGTTCGAGCCAGATGTAGGGCAAGTACCAGACCTAACCCAGACAAAACCGGCGTTATCCCCTAAAATATTAATCGCAACCAGGTTTAATTGACTGTTTCGGTGTGGTGACGCATTACTACGTGATCCAAACCAGAAAAAGTCCAAGATCTGGCTAACAAGTATGCGAAAAATGCGAAAGTACGAGCCAGATGAGGGCAAATACCAGACCTAGCCCAGACATTACCGGCATTATCCTCTAAAATATTAATCGCAACCAGATTTAATTGACTGTTTCGGTGTGGTACCGCATTACTACGTGATCCAAACCAGAAAAAGCCCAGGATCTGGCCAACAAGTATGCGAAAAAAGCGAAAGTATGTGCCAGATGATAGCAAATACCAGAACTAACCCAGACATAACCAGCGTTATCCTCTAAAATACATATCGGAACCAGCTTCTATTGACTGTTTCAGTGTGGTACCACATTACTACGTGATCCAAACCAGAAAAGGGCCAGGGTCTGGCCAACAAGTATGCGAAAAATGCGAAAGTCCCAGCCAGATGAGGGCAAATACCAGACCTAGCCGAGACATAACCGGCGTTATCCTCTAAAATATTGATCGCAACCAGGTATAATTGACTGTTTGAGTGAGGTACCACATTGCTACGTGATCCAAACCAGAAGGAGGCCAGGATCAGGCCAACAAGAATGCGTTAAAAGCGAAAGTACGAGCCAGATGTGGGCAAATCCCAGACCTACCCGAGACATAACCGGCGTTATCCTCTAAATTATTAATCGCAACCAGGTTTAATTGACTGTTTGAGTGAGGTACCACATTGCTACGTGATCCAAACCGGAAAAAGCCCAGGATCTGGCCAACAAGTATGCGAAAAACGTGAAAGTACGAGCCAGATGAGGACAAATCCCAGACCTACCCGAGGCATAACCGGCGTTATCCTCTAAAATATTAATCTGAACCAGGTTTAATTGACTGTCTCGTTGTGGAACCACATTACTACGGGATCGAAACCAGACAAAACCCAGGATCTGGCCAACAAGTATGCGAAAAATGCGAAAGCATGAGCCAGATGATTGCAAATACCAGAACTAACCCAGACGTAACTGGCGCTATCCCCTAAAATATTAATCGCAACCAGGTTTAATTGACTGTTTCGGTGTGGTACCGCATTACTTCGTGATCCAAACCAGAGAAAGGCCAGGATCTGGCCAACAAGTATGCGAAAAATGTGAAAGTACGAGTCAGATGAGGACAAATCCCAGAACTAGCCGAGACATAACCGGCGTTATCCTCTAAAATATTGATCGCAACCAGTTTAATTGACTGTTTCGGTGTGGAACCTCATTACTACGTGATCCAAACCAGATAAAGCCCAGGATCTGGCCAACAAGTATGAGAAAAATGCGAAAGTTCGAGCCAGATGTAGGGCAAGTACCAGACCTAACCCAGACATAACCGGCGTTATCCTCTAAAATATTAATCGCAACAAGGTTTAATTGACTGTTTCGTTGTGGAACCACATTACTGCGGGATCCAAACCAGAAAAAACGCAGGATCTGGCCAACAAGTATGCGAAAAATGCGAAAGTACGATCCAGATGAGGGCAAATCCCAGACCTAACCGAGACATAACCGGCGTTATCCTCTAAAATATTAATCGCAACAAGGTTTAATTGACTGTTTCGTTGTGGAACCACATTACTGCGGGATCCAAACCAGAAAAAACGCAGGATCTGGCCAACAAGTATGCGAAAAATGCGAAAGTACGATCCAGATGAGGGCAAATCCCAGACCTAACCGGGACATAACTGGCGTTATCCTCTAAAATATTAATCGCAACCAGGTTTAATTGACTGTTTCGGTGTGGTACCGCATTACTACGTGATCCAAACCAGAACAAGGCCAGGATCTGGCCAGCAAGTATCCGAAAAATGCGTAATTATGAGCCAGATGATTGGAAATACCAGAACTATGCCTGACATAAACAGCGTTATCCTCTAAAACACGAATCAGAACATGTTTTTAATGACTGTTTCAGTGTGGTACCACATCACTACGTGATCCAAACAAGAAAAAGGCCAGGATCTGGCCAAAAAGTATGCGAAACATGCGAAAGTACGAGCCAGATGAGGGCAAACACCAGACCTAACCCAGACATAACCGGCGTTATCCTCTAAAATATTAATCGCAACCAGGTTTAATTGACTGTTTCGGTGTGGTACCACATTGCTACGTGATCCAAACCGGAAAAAGCCCAGGATCTGGCCAACAAGTATGCGAAAAACGTGAAAGTACGAGCCAGATGAGGACAAATCCCAGACCTACCCGAGGCATAACCGGTGTTATCCTCTAAAATATTAATCTGAACCAGGTTTAATTGACTGTCTCGTTGTGGAACCACATTACTACGGGATCGAAACCAGACAAAACCCAGGATCTGGCCAACAAGTATGCGAAAAATGCGAAAGCATGAGCCAGATGTTTGCAAATACCAGAACTAACCCAGACGTAACTGGCGTTATCCCCTAAAATATTAATCGCAACCAGGTTTAATTGACTGTTTCGGTGTGGTACCGCATTACTTCGTGATCCAAACCAGAGAAAGGCCAGGATCTGGACAACAAGTATGCGAAAAATGTGAAAGTACGAGTCAGATGAGGACAAATCCCAGAACTAGCCGAGACATAACCGGCGTTATCCTCTAAAATATTGATCGCAACCAGTTTAATTGACTGTTTCGGTGTGGAACCTCATTACTACGTGATCCAAACCAGATAAAGCCCAGGATCTGGCCAACAAGTATGAGAAAAATGCGAAAGTTCGAGCCAGATGTAGGGCAAGTACCAGACCTAACCCAGACAAAACCGGCGTTATCCCCTAAAATATTAATCGCAACCAGGTATAATTGACTGTTTCGGTGTGGTACCGCATTGCTACGACGATCCAAACCAGAAAGAGGCCAGGATCTGGCTAACAAGTATGCGAAAAATGCGAAAGTACGATCCAGATGAGGGCAAATCCCAGACCTAACCGAGACATAACCGGCGTTATCCTCTAAAATATTAATCGCAACAAGGTTTAATTGACTGTTTCGTTGTGGAACCACATTACTGCGGGATCCAAACCAGAAAAAACGCAGGATCTGGCCAACAAGTATGCGAAAAATGCGAAAGTACGATCCAGATGAGGGCAAATCCCAGACCTAACCGGGACATAACTGGCGTTATCCTCTAAAATATTAATCGCAACCAGGTTTAATTGACTGTCTCGTTGTGGAACCACATTACTACGGGATCGAAACCAGACAAAACCCAGGATCTGGCCAACAAGTATGCGAAAAATGCGAAAGCATGAGCCAGATGATTGCAAATACCAGAACTAACCCAGACGTAACTGGCGTTATCCCCTAAAATATTAATCGCAACCAGGTTTAATTTACTGTTTCGGTGTGGTACCGCATTACTTCATGATCCAAACCAGAGAAAGGCCAGGATCTGGCCAACAAGTATGCGAAAAATGTGAAAGTACGAGTCAGATGAGGACAAATCCCAGAACTAGCCGAGACATAACCGGCGTTATCCTCTAAAATATTGATCGCAACCAGTTTAATTGACTGTTTCGGTGTGGAACCTCATTACTACGTGATCCAAACCAGATAAAGCCCAGGATCTGGCCAACAAGTATGAGAAAAATGCGAAAGTTCGAGCCAGATGTAGGGCAAGTACCAGACCTAACCCAGACATAACCGGCGTTATCCTCTAAAATATTAATCGCAACAAGGTTTAATTGACTGTTTCGTTGTGGAACCACATTACTGCGGGATCCAAACCAGAAAAAACGCAGGATCTGGCCAACAAGTATGCGAAAAATGCGAAAGTACGATCCAGATGAGGGCAAATCCCAGACCTAACCGAGACATAACCGGCGTTATCCTCTAAAATATTAATCGCAACAAGGTTTAATTGACTGTTTCGTTGTGGAACCACATTACTGCGGGATCCAAACCAGAAAAAACGCAGGATCTGGCCAACAAGTATGCGAAAAATGCGAAAGTACGATCCAGATGAGGGCAAATCCCAGACCTAACCGGGACATAACTGGCGTTATCCTCTAAAATATTAATCGCAACCAGGTTTAATTGACTGTTTCGGTGTGGTACCGCATTACTACGTGATCCAAACCAGAACAAGGCCAGGATCTGGCCAGCAAGTATCCGAAAAATGCGTAATTATGAGCCAGATGATTGGAAATACCAGAACTATGCCTGACATAAACAGCGTTATCCTCTAAAACACGAATCAGAACATGTTTTTAATGACTGTTTCAGTGTGGTACCACATCACTACGTGATCCAAACAAGAAAAAGGCCAGGATCTGGCCAAAAAGTATGCGAAACATGCGAAAGTACGAGCCAGATGAGGGCAAACACCAGACCTAACCCAGACATAACCGGCGTTATCCTCTAAAATATTAATCGCAACCAGGTTTAATTGACTGTTTCGGTGTGGTGCCGCATTACTACGTGATCCAAACCAGAGAAAGGCCAGGGTCTGGCAAACAAGGATGAGAAAAATGCGAAAGTATGAGCATGATGATTGCAAATACCAGAACTAACCCAGACATAACCAGCGTTATTCTCTAAAATACATATCGGAACCAGCTTCTATTGACTGTTTCAGTGTGGTACCACATTACTACGTGATCCAAACCAGAAAAGGGCCAGGGTCTGGCCAACAAGTATGCGAAAAATGCGAAAGTCCCAGCCAGATGAGGGCAAATACCAGACCTAGCCGAGACATAACCGGCGTTATCCTCTAAAATAGTGATCGCAACCAGGTATAATTGACTGTTTGAGTGAGGTACCACATTGCTACGTGATCCAAACCAGAAGGAGGCCAGGATCAGGCCAACAAGAATGCGTTAAAAGCGAAAGTACGAGCCAGATGTCGGCAAACACCAGACCTAACCCAGACATAACCGGCGTTATCCTCTAAAATATTAATCGCAACCAGGTTTAATTGACTGTTTCGGTGTGGTGACGCATTACTACGTGATCCAAACCAGAAAAAGTCCAAGATCTGGCCAACAAGTATGCGAAAAATGACAAAGTACGAGCCAGATGAGGGCAAATCCCAGACCTAACCGAGACATAACCGGCGTTATCCTCTAAAATATTAGTCGCAACCAGGTTTAATTGACTGTTTCGGTGTGGTGACGCATTACTACGTGATCCAAACCAGAAAAAGTCCAAGATCTGGCTAACAAGTATGCGAAAAATGCGAAAGTACGAGCCAGATGAGGGCAAATACCAGACCTAGCCCAGACATTACCGGCATTATCCTCTAAAATATTAATCGCAACCAGATTTAATTGACTGTTTCGGTGTGGTACCGCATTACTACGTGATCCAAACCAGAAAAAGCCCAGGATCTGGCCAACAAGTATGCGAAAAAAGCGAAAGTATGTGCCAGATGATAGCAAATACCAGAACTAACCCAGACATAACCAGCGTTATTCTCTAAAATACATATCGGAACCAGCTTCTATTGACTGTTTCAGTGTGGTACCACATTACTACGTGATCCAAACCAGAAAAGGGCCAGGGTCTGGCCAACAAGTATGCGAAAAATGCGAAAGTCCCAGCCAGATGAGGGCAAATACCAGACCTAGCCGAGACATAACCGGCGTTATCCTCTAAAATAGTGATCGCAACCAGGTATAATTGACTGTTTGAGTGAGGTACCACATTGCTACGTGATCCAAACCAGAAGGAGGCCAGGATCAGGCCAACAAGAATGCGTTAAAAGCGAAAGTACGAGCCAGATGTGGGCAAATCCCAGACCTACCCGAGACATAACCGGCGTTATCCTCTAAATTATTAATCGCAACCAGGTTTAATTGACTGTTTGAGTGAGGTACCACATTGCTACGTGATCCAATCCGGAAAAAGCCCAGGATCTGGCCAACAAGTATGCGAAAAACGTGAAAGTACGAGCCAGATGAGGACAAATCCCAGACCTACCCGAGGCATAACCGGTGTTATCCTCTAAAATATTAATCTGAACCAGGTTTAATTGACTGTCTCGTTGTGGAACCACATTACTACGGGATCGAAGCCAGACAAAACCCAGGATCTGGCCAACAAGTATGCGAAAAATGCGAAAGCATGAGCCAGATGTTTGCAAATACCAGAACTAACCCAGACGTAACTGGCGTTATCCCCTAAAATATTAATCGCAACCAGGTTTAATTGACTGTTTCGGTGTGGTACCGCATTACTTCGTGATCCAAACCAGAGAAAGGCCAGGATCTGGCCAACAAGTATGCGAAAAATGTGAAAGTACGAGTCAGATGAGGACAAATCCCAGAACTAGCCGAGACATAACCGGCGTTATCCTCTAAAATATTGATCGCAACCAGTTTAATTGACTGTTTCGGTGTGGAACCTCATTACTACGTGATCCAAACCAGATAAAGCCCAGGATCTGGCCAACAAGTATGAGAAAAATGCGAAAGTTCGAGCCAGATGTAGGGCAAGTACCAGACCTAACCCAGACAAAACCGGCGTTATCCCCTAAAATATTAATCGCAACCAGGTATAATTGACTGTTTCGGTGTGGTACCGCATTGCTACGACGATCCAAACCAGAAAGAGGCCAGGATCTGGCTAACAAGTATGCGAAAAATGCGAAAGTACGATCCAGATGAGGGCAAATCCCAGACCTAACCGAGACATAACCGGCGTTATCCTCTAAAATATTAATCGCAACAAGGTTTAATTGACTGTTTCGTTGTGGAACCACATTACTGCGGGATCCAAACCAGAAAAAACGCAGGATCTGGCCAACAAGTATGCGAAAAATGCGAAAGTACGATCCAGATGAGGGCAAATCCCAGACCTAACCGGGACATAACTGGCGTTATCCTCTAAAATATTAATCGCAACCAGGTTTAATTGACTGTTTCGGTGTGGTGCCGCATTACTACGTGATCCAAACCAGAGAAAGGCCAGGGTCTGGCAAACAAGGATGAGAAAAATGCGAAAGTATGAGCATGATGATTGCAAATACCAGAACTAACCCTGACATAACCAGCGTTATCCTCTAAAATACGAATCGGAACATGCTTTTAATGACTGTTTCAGTGTGGTAACACATTACTACGTGATCCAAACCAGAAACATCCCAGGATCGGGCCAACAAGAATGCGAAAAATGCGAAAGTACGAACCAGATGAGGGAAAATCCCAGACCTAACCGAGACGTAACCGGCGTTATTCCCTAAAATATTAATCGCAACCAGGTTTAATTGACTGTTTCGGTGTGGAACCACATTACTACGGGATCCAAACCAGAAAAAACACAGGATCTGGACGACAAGTATTCGAAAAATGCGATAGTATGACCCAGGGGAGGGCAAATACCAGACTTAACACAGACATAACCGCCGTTATCCTGTAAAATAGTAATCGCAACCGGGTTTAATTGACTGTTTCCGTGTGGAACCACATTACTACGGGATCCAAACCAGAAAAAACCCAGGATCTGGCCAACAACTATGAGAAAAACGCGAAAGTATGAGCCAGATGATTGCAAATACCAGCACTATCCCAGGCATAAACAGCGTTATCCTCTAAAATATTAATCGCAACCAGATTTAATTGACTGTTTCGGTGTGGTACCGCATTACTACGTGATCCAAACCAGAAAAAGGCCAGGATCTGGCCAACAAGTATGTGAAAAATGCGAAAGTACGAGCCAGATGAGGGCAAATACCAGACCTAACCCAGACATAACCGGCGTTATCCGCTAAAATATTAATCGCAACCAGGTTTAATTGACTGTTTCGCTGTGGAACAGCATTACTACGGGATCCAAACCAGAAAAAAACCCAGGATCTGACCAACAACTATGCGAAAAAGCGAAAGTATGAGCCAGATGATTGCAAATACCAGAACTATCCCAGACATAAACAGCGTTATCCTCAAATATATTATTCGCAACCAGGTTTAATTGACTGTTTCAGTCTGGTGCCACTTTACTACGTGGACCAAGCCAGAAGAAGGCCGGGATCTGGCCATCAAGTATGCGAAAAATGCGAAGGTCCGAGCCAGATGAGGGCAAATACCAGACCTAACCGAGACATAACCGGCGTTATCCTCCAAAATATTAATCGCAACCAGGTTCAATTGACTGTTTCGGTGTGGAACCACATTACTACGGGATCCAAACCAGAAAAAACCCAGGATCTGGCCAACAACTATGAGAAAAACGCGAAAGTATGAGCCAGATGATTGCAAATACCAGAACTATCCCAGGCATAACCAGCGTTATCCTCTAAAATATTATTCGCAACCAGGTTTAATTGACTGTTTCGGTGTGGAACCTCATTACTACGTGATCCAAACCAGATAAAGCCCAGGATCTGGCCAACAAGTATGAGAAAAATGCGAAAGTTCGAGCCAGATGAGGGCAAGTACCAGACCTAACCCAGACAAAACCGGCGTTATCCCCTAAAATATTAATCGCAACCAGGTATAATTGACTGTTTCGGTGTGGTACCGCATTGCTACGATGATCCAAACCAGAAAGAGGCCAGGATCTGGCTAACAAGTATGCGAAAAATGCGAAAGTACGATCCAGATGAGGGCAAATCCCAGACGTAACCGAGACATAACCGGCGTTATCCTCTAAAATATTAATCGCAACCAGGTTTAATTAACTGTTTCGTTGTGGAACCACATTACTGCGGGATCCAAACCAGAAAAAACGCAGGATCTGGCCAACAAGTATGCGAAAAATGCGAAAGTACGATCCAGATGAGGGCAAATCCCAGACCTAACCCAGACATAACCGGCGTTATCCTCTAGAATATTAATCGCAACCAGGTTTAATTGACTGTTTCGGTGTGGTACCGCATTACTACGTGATCCAAACCAGAAAATGGCCAGGATCTGGCCAACAAGTATCCGAAAAATGCGAAATTATGAGCCAGATGATTGCAAATACCAGAACTATGCCTGACATAGACAGCGTTATCCTCTAAAGTACGAATCAGAACATGTTTTTAATGACTATTTCAGTGTGGTGCCACATCACTACGTGATCCAAACCAGAAAAAGGCCAGGATCTGGCCAAAAAGTATGCGAAACTTGCGAAAGTACGAGCCAGATGAGGGCAAACACCAGACCTAACCCAGACATAACCGGCGTTATCCGCCAAAATATTAATCGCAACAAGGTTTAATTGACTGTTTCGTTGTGGAACCACATTACTGCGGGATCCAAACCAGAAAAAACCCAGGATCTGGCGAACAAGTATGCGAAAAATGCGAAAGTACGAGCCAGATGAGTGCAAATCCCAGACCTAACCGAGACATAACCGGCGTTATCCTGTAAAATATTAATCGCAACCAGGTTTAATTGACTGTTTCGGTGTGGTACCACATCACTACGTGGTCCAAGCCAGAAAAAGGCCAGGATCTGGCCAACAAGAATGCGAAAAATGCGAAAGTACGCGCCAGATGAGGGCAAATACCAGGACCTAACCGAGACATTACCGGCATTATCCTCTAAAATATTAATCGCAACCAGATTTAATTGACTGTTTCGGTGTGGTACCGCATCACTACGGGATCCAAACCAGAAAAAACCCAGGATCTGGCCAACAACTATGAGAAAAACGCGAAAGTATGAGCCAGATGATTGCAAATACCAGAACTATCCCAGGCATAACCAGCGTTATCCTCTAAAATATTATTCGCATCCAGGTTTAATTGACTGTTTCGGTGTGGTACCGCATTGCTACGATGATCCAAACCAGAAAGAGGCCAGGATCTGGCTAACAAGTATGCGAAAAATGCGAAAGTACGAGCCAGATGAGTGCAAATCCCAGACCAAACCGAGACATAACCGGCGTTATCCTGTAAAATATTAATCGCAACCAGGTTTAATGGACTGTTTCGGTGTGGTACCGCATTACTACGTGATACAAACCAGACAAAGGCCAGGATCTGGCCAAAAAGTATGCGAAAAATGCGAAAGTACGAGCCAGATGAGGGCAAATACCAGACCTAGCCCAGACATTACCGGCGTTATCCTCTAAAATATTAATCGCAACCAGGTTTAATTGACTGTTTCGGTGTTGTACCGCATTACTACGTGATCCAAACCAGAAAGAGGCCAGGATCAGGCCAACAAGTATGCGAAAAGAGCGAAAGTATGTGCCAGATGATAGCAAATACCAGAACTAACCCAGACATAACCAGCGTTATCCTCTAAAATACATATCGGAACCAGCTTCTATTGACTGTTTCAGTGTGGTACCACATTACTACGTGATCCAAACCAGAAAAGGGCCAGGGTCTGGCCAACAAGTATGCGAAAAATGCGAAAGTCCCAGCCAGATGAGGGCAAATACCAGACCTAAACGAGACATAACCCGCGTTATCTTCTAAAATATTAATCGCAACCAGGTTCAATTGACTGTTTCGGTGTGGAACCACATTACTACGGGATCCAAACCAGAAAAAACCCAGGATCTGGCCAACAACTATGAGAAAAACGCGAAAGTACGAGCCAGATGAGGACAAATCCCAGACCTACCCGAGACATAACCGGCGTTATCCTCTAAGATATTAATCTGAACCAGGTTTAATTGACTGTTTCGGTGTGGTACCGCATTACTTCGTGATCCAAACCAGAGAAAGGCCAGGATCTGGCCAACAAGTATGCGAAAAATGTGAAAGGACGGGTCAGATGAGGACAAATCCCAGACCTAGCCGAGACATAGCCGGCGTTATCCTCTAAAATATTGATCGCAACCAGTTTAATTGACTGTTTCGGTGTGGAACCTCATTACTACGTGATCCAAGCCAGATAAAGCCCAGGATATGGCCAACAAGTATGAGAAAAATGCGAAAGTTCGAGCCAGATGAGGGCAAGTACCAGACCTAACCCAGACAAAACCGGCGTTATCCCCTAAAATATTAATCGCAACCAGGTATAATTGACTGTTTCGGTGTGGTACCGCATTGCTACGATGATCCAAACCAGAAAGAGGCCAGGATCTGGCTAACAAGTATGCGAAAAATGCGAAAGTACGATCCAGATGAGGGCAAATCCCAGACCTAACCGAGACATAACCGGCGTTATCCTCGAAAATATTAATCGCAACCAGGTTTAATTGACTGTTTCGGTGTGGTACCGCATTACTTCGTGATCCAAACCAGAGAAAGGCCAGGATCTGGCCAACAAGTATGCGAAAAATGCGTAAGTACGAGCCAGATGAGGGCAAACACCAGACCTAACCCAGACATAACCGGCGTTATCCTCTAAAATATTAATCGCAACCAGGTTTAATTGACTGTTTCGGTGTGGTACCGCATTACCACGTGATCCAAACCAGAGAAAGGCCAGGATCTGGCCAACAAGGATGAGAAAAATGCGAAAGTATGAGCATGATGATTGCAAATACCAGAACTAACCCTGACATAACCAGCGTTATCCTCTAAAATACGAATCGGAACATGCTTTTAATGACTGTTTCAGTGTGGTAACACATTACTACGTGATCCAAACCAGAAACATCCCAGGATCGGGCCAACAAGAATGCGAAAAATGCGAAAGTACGTACCAGTGAGGGAAAATCCCAGACCTAACCGAGACGTAACCGGCGTTATCCCCTAATATATTAATCGCAACCAGGTTTAATTGACTGTTTCGGTGTGGAACCACATTACTACGGGATCCAAACCAGAAAAAACTCAGGATCTGGCCGACAAGTATTCGAAAAATGCGATAGTATGAGCCAGATGAGGGCAAATACCAGACCTAACCCAGACATAACCGGCGTTATCCGCTAAAATATTAATCGCAACCAGGTTTAATTGACTGTTTCGCTGCGGAACAGCATTACTACGGGATCCAAACCAGAAAAAAACCCAGGATCTGGCCAACAACTATGCGAAAAAGCGAAAGTATGAGCCAGATGATTGCAAATACCAGAACTATCCCAGACATAAACAGCGTTATCCTCTAAAATATTATTCGCAACCAGGTTTAATTGACTGTTTCAGTCTGGTGCCACTTTACTACGTGGACCAAGCCAGAAGAAGGCCGGGATCTGGCCATCAAGTATGCGAAAAATGCGATGGTCCGAGCCAGATGAGGGCAAATACCAGACCTAACCGAGACATAACCGGCGTTATCCTCCAAAATATTAATCGCAACCAGGTTCAATTGTCTGTTCCGGTGTGGAACCACATTACTACGGGATCCAAACCAGAAAAAACCCAGGATCTGGCCAACAACTATGAGAAAAACGCGAAAGTATGAGCCAGATGATTGCAAATAGCAGAACTATCCCAGGCATAACCAACGTTATCCTCTAAAATATTATTCGCATCCAAGTTTAATTGACTGTTTCGGTGTGGTACCACATTACTACGTGGTCCAAGAGAGAAAAAGGCCAGGATCTGGCCAACAAGAATACGAAAAATGCGAAAGTATGCGCCAGATGAGGGCAAATATTAGACCTAACCGAGACATTACCGGCGTTATCCTCTAAAATATTAATCGCAACCAGGTTCAATTGACTGTTTCGGTGTGGAACCACATTACTACGGGATCCAAACCAGAAAAAACCCAGGATCTGTTTAACAACTATGAGAAAAACGCGAAAGTACGAGCCAGATGGGGGCAAATCCCAGACCTAACCGAGACATAACCAGCGTTATCCTCTAAAATATTAATCGCAACCACGTTTAATTGACTGTTTCGGTGTGGTACCGCATTACTACGTGATCCAAACCGGAAAGAGGCCAGGATCTGGCCAACAAGAATGCGAAAAAAGCGAAAGTACGAGCCAGATGTGGGCAAATCCCAGCCCTACCCGAGACATAACCGGCGTTATCCTCTAAAATATTAATCGCAACCAGGTTTAATTGACTGTTTCGGTGTGGTACCGCATTGCTACGATGATCGAAACCAGAAAGAGGCCAGGATCTGGCCAACAAGTATGCGAAAAATGCGAAAGTATGAGCCAGATGATTGCAAATACCAGAACTAACCCAGACATAACCGGCGTTATCCCCTAAAATATTAATCGCAACCAGGTTTAATTGACTGTTTCGGTGTGGTACCGCATTACAACGTGATCCAAACCAGAGAAAGGCCAGGATCTGGCCAACAAGGATGAGAAAAATGCGAATATATGATCCAGATGATTGCAAATACCAGAACTAACCCTGACATAACCAGCGTTATCCTCTAAAATACGCATCGGAACATGCTTTTAATGACTGTTTCAGTGTGGCACCACATTACTACGGGATCCAAACCAGAAAAAACCCAGGATCTGGCCACTACTATGAGAAAAACGCGAAAGTACGAGCCAGATGGGGGCAAATCCTAGACCTAACCGAGACACACCCAGCGTTATCCTCTAAAATATTAATCGCAACCAGGTTTAATTGACTGTTTCGGTGTTGTACCGCATTACTACGTGATCCAAACCAGAAAGAGGCCAGGATCAGGCCAACAAGAATGCGAAAAAAGCGAAAGTACGAGCCAGATGTGGGCAAATCCCAGACCTACCCGAGACATAACCGGCGTTATCCTCTAAATTATTAATCGCAACCAGGTTTAATTGACTGTTTCAGTGAGGTACCACATTGCTACGTGATCCAAACCGTAAAAAGCCCAGGATCTGGCCAACAAGTATGCGAAAAACGTGAAAGTACGAGCCAGATGAGGACAAATCCCAGACCTACCCGAGACATAACCGGCGTTATCCTCTAAAATATTAATCTGAACCAGGTTTATTTGACTGTTTCGTTGTGGAACCGCATTACTACGGGATCGAAACCAGACAAAACCCAGGATCTGGCCAACAAGTATGCGAAAAATGCGAAAGCATGAGCCAGATGATTGCAAATACCAGAACTAACCCAGACGTAACCGGCGTTATCCCCTAAAATATTAATTGCAACCAGGTTTAATTGACTGTTTCGGTGTGGTACCGCATTACTTCGTGATCCAAACCAGAGAAAGGCCAGGATCTGGCCAACAAGTATGCGAAAAATGTGAAAGTACGAGTCAGATGAGGACAAATCCCAGACCTAGCCGAGACATAGCCGGCGTTATCCTCTAAAATATTGATCGCAACCAGTTTAATTGACTGTTTCGGTGTGGAACCTCATTACTACGTGATCCAAACCAGATAAAGCCCAGGATATGGCCAACAAGTATGAGAAAAATGCGAAAGTTCGAGCCAGATGAGGGCAAGTACCAGACCTAACCCAGACAAAACCGGCGTTATCCCCTAAAATATTAATCGCAACCAGGTATAATTGACTGTTTCGGTGTGGTACCGCATTGCTACGATGATCCAAACCAGAAAGAGGCCAGGATCTGGCTAACAAGTATGCGAAAAATGCGAAAGTACGATCCAGATGAGGGCAAATCCCAGACCTAACCGAGACATAACCGGCGTTATCCTCGAAAATATTAATCGCAACCAGGTTTAATTGACTGTTTCGGTGTGGTACCGCATTACTTCGTGATCCAAACCAGAGAAAGGCCAGGATCTGGCCAACAAGTATGCGAAAAATGCGAAAGTACGAGCCAGATGAGGGCAAACACCAGACCTAACCCAGACATAACCGGCGTTATCCTCTAAAATATTAATCGCAACCAGGTTTAATTGACTGTTTCGGTGTGGTACCGCATTACCACGTGATCCAAACCAGAGAAAGGCCAGGATCTGGCCAACAAGGATGAGAAAAATGCGAAAGTATGAGCATGATGATTGCAAATACCAGAACTAACCCTGACATAACCAGCGTTATCCTCTAAAATACGAATCGGAACATGCTTTTAATGACTGTTTCAGTGTGGTAACACATTACTACGTGATCCAAACCAGAAACATCCCAGGATCGGGCCAACAAGAATGCGAAAAATGCGAAAGTACGAACCAGTGAGGGAAAATCCCAGACCTAACCGAGACGTAACCGGCGTTATCCCCTAATATATTAATCGCAACCAGGTTTAATTGACTGTTTCGGTGTGGAACCACATTACTACGGGATCCAAACCAGAAAAAACCCAGGATCTGTTCAACAACTATGAGAAAAACGCGAAAGTACGAGCCAGATGGGGGCAAATCCCAGACCTAACCGAGACATAACCAGCGTTATCCTCTAAAATATTAATCGCAACCACGTTTAATTGACTGTTTCGGTGTGGTACCGCATTACTACGTGATCCAAACCGGAAAGAGGCCAGGATCTGGCCAACGAGAATGCGAAAAAAGCGAAAGTACGAGCCAGATGTGGGCAAATCCCAGACCTACCCGAGACATAACCGGCGTTATCGTCTAAAATATTAACCGCAACCAGGTTTAATTGACTGTTTCGGTGTGGTACCGGATTACTACGTGATCCAAACCAGAAAAAGGCCATGATCTGGCCAACAAGTATGCGAAAAATGCGAAAGTATGAGCCAGATGATTGCAAATACCAGAACTATGCCTGACATAACCGGCGTTATCCTCCAAAATACGAATCGGAACATGCTTTTAATGACTGTTTCAGTGTGGTAACACATTGCTACGAGATCCAAACCAGAAAAATCCCAGGATCGGGCCAACAAGAATGCGAGAAACGCGAAAGTACGAGCCACATGAGGGAAAATCCCAGACCTAACCCAGACATAACCGGCGTTATCCGCTAAAATATTAATCGCAACCAGGTTTAATTGACTGTTTCATTATGGAACCACAATACAACGGGATCCAAACCAGAAAGAACCCAGGATCTGGCCAACAAGTATGCGAAAAACGCGAAAGTACGAGCCAGATGAGGGCAAATCCCAGACCTAATTGAGACATAACCGGCGTTATCCTCTAAAATATTAATCGCAACCAGGTTTATTTGACTGTTTCGGTGTGGTAACGCATTACTGCGTGATCCAAATCAGAAAAAGCCCAGGATCTGGCGAACAAGTATGCGAAAAATGCGAAAGTACGATCCAGATGAGGGCAAATCCCAGACCTAACCGAGACATAACCGGCGTTATCCTCTAAAATATTAATCGCAACCAGGTTTAATTGACTGTTTCGGTGTGGTACCGCATTACTACGTGATCCAAACCAGAAAAAGGGCATGATCTGGCTAACAAGTATGCGAAAAATGCGAAAGTATGAGCCAGATGATTGCAAATACCAGAACTATGCCTGACATAACCGGCGTTATCCTCTAAAATACGAATCGGAACGTGCTTTTAATGACTGTTTCAGTGTGGTAACACATTACTACGAGATCCAAGCCAGAAAAATCCCAGGGTCGGGCCAACAAGAATGCGAGAAACGCGAAAGTACGAGCCACATGAGGGAAAATCCCAGACCTAACCCAGACATAACCGACGTTATCCGCTAAAATATTAATCGCAACCAGGTTTAATTGACTGTTTCGTTGTGGAACCACAATACTACGGGATCCAAACCAGAAAGAACCCAGGATCTGGCCAACAAGTATGCGAAGAATGCGAAAGAACGATCCAGATGAGGGCAAACCCCAGAACTAACCGAGACATAACCGGCGTTATCCTCCAAAATATTAATTGCAACCAGGTTTAATTGACTGTTTCAGTGTGGTACCACATTACTACGTGATCCAAATCAGAAAAAGCCCAGGATCTGGCCAACAAGTATGCGAAAAATGCGAAAGTACGAGCCAGATGAGGGCAAATCCCAGACCTAACCGAGACATAACCGGCGTTATCCTCTAAAATATTAATCGCAACCAGGTTTATTTGACTGTTTCGGTGTGGTAACGCATTACTGCGTGAACCAAACCAGATCAAGCCCAGGATCTGACCAACAAGTATCAGAAAAATGCGAAAGTTCGAGCCAGATGAGGGCAAATCCCAGACCTAACCGAGACATAACCGGCGTTATCCTCTAAAATATTAATCGCAACCAGGTTTATTTGACTGTTTCGGTGTGGTAACGCATTACTGCGTGATCCAAACCAGATAAAGCCCAGGATCTGACCAACAAGTATCAGAAAAATGCGAAAGTTCGAGCCAGATGAGGGCAAATCCCAGACCTAACCGAGACATAACCGGCGTTATCCTCTAAAATATTAATCGCAACCAGGTTTATTTGACTGTTTCTGTGTGGTACCACATTACTACGTGGTCCAAGCCAGAAAAAGACCAGGATCTGGCCAACAAGTATGCGAAAAATGCGAAATTACGAGCCACATGAGGGAAAATCCCAGACCCAACCGAGACATAACCGGCGTTTTCCTCTAAGATATTAATCGCAACCAGGTTTATTTGACTGTTTCGGTGTGGTACCACATTACTACGTGGTCCAAGCCAGAAAAAGACCAGGATCTGGCCAACAAGAATGCGAAAAATGCGAAAGTATGAGCCAGATGATTGCAAATACCAGAACTATGCCTGGCATAACCAGCGTTATCCTCTAAAATACGAATCGGAACATGCTTTTGATGACTGTTTCAGTGTGGTAACACATTACTACGAGATCCAAGCCAGAAAAATCCCAGGGTCGGGCCAACAAGAATGCGAGAAACGCGAAAGTACGAGCCACATGAGGGAAAATCCCAGACCTAACCCAGACATAACCGACGTTATCCGCTAAAATATTAATCGCAACCAGGTTTAATTGACTGTTTCGTTGTGGAACCACAATACTACGGGATCCAAACCAGAAAGAACCCAGGATCTGGCAAACAAGTATGCGAAAAATGCGAAATTACGAGCCACATGAGGGAAAATCCCAGACCCAACCGAGACATAACCGGCGTTATCCTCCAAAATATTAATTGCAACCAGGTTTAATTAACTGTTTCAGTGTGGTACCACATTACTACGTGATCCAAATCAGAAAAAGCCCAGGATCTGGCCAACAAGAATGCGAGAAATGCGAAAGTACGCGCCAGATGAGGGTAAATATCAGACCTAACCGAGACATTACCGGCGTTATCCACTAAAATATTAATCGCAACCAGGTTCAATTGACTGTTTCGGTGTGGTACCACATTACTACGTGATCCAAACCAGAAAAAGCCCAGGATCTGGCCAACAAGTATGCGAAAAACGCGAATGTATGAGCCAGATGATTGCAAATACCAGAACTAACCCAGACATAACCAGCGTTATCCTCTAAAATACTGATCGGAACCAGCTTCTATTGACTGCTTCAGTGTGGTACCACATTACTACGTGATCCACACCCGAAAAAGGCCAGGATCTGGCCAACAAGTATGCGAAAAACGTGAAAGTACGAGCCAGATGAGGACAAATCCTAGACCTAACCGAGACGTAACCGGCGTTATCCCCTAAAATATTAATCGCAACCAGGTATAATTGACTGTTTCGGTGTGGTACCGCATTGCTACGATGATCCAAACCAGAAAGAGGCCAGGATCTGGCCAACAAGTATGCGAAAAATGCGAAAGTATGAGCCAGATGATTGCAAATACCAGAACTAACCCAGACATAACCGGCGTTATCCCCTAAAATATTAATCGCAACCAGGTTTAATTGACTGTTTCCGTGTGGAACCACATTACTACGGGATCCAAACCAGAAAAATCCCAGGATCGGGCCAACAAGAATGCGAGAAACGCGAAAGTACGAGCCACATGAGGGAAAATCCCAGACCTAACCCAGACATAACCGGCGTTATCCGCTAAAATATTAATCGCAACCAGGTTTAATTGACTGTTTCATTATGGAACCACAATACAACGGGATCCAAACCAGAAAGAACCCAGGATCTGGCCAACAAGTATGCGAAAAACGCGAAAGTACGAGCCAGATGAGGGCAAATCCCAGACCTAATTGAGACATAACCGGCGTTATCCTCTAAAATATTAATCGCAACCAGGTTTATTTGACTGTTTCGGTGTGGTAACGCATTACTGCGTGATCCAAATCAGAAAAAGCCCAGGATCTGGCGAACAAGTATGCGAAAAATGCGAAAGTACGATCCAGATGAGGGCAAATCCCAGACCTAACCGAGACATAACCGGCGTTATCCTCTAAAATATTAATCGCAACCAGGTTTAATTGACTGTTTCGGTGTGGTACCGCATTACTACGTGATCCAAACCAGAAAAAGGCCATGATCTGGCTAACAAGTATGCGAAAAATGCGAAAGTATGAGCCAGATGATTGCAAATACCAGAACTATGCCTGACATAACCGGCGTTATCCTCTAAAATACGAATCGGAACGTGCTTTTAATGACTGTTTCAGTGTGGTAACACATTACTACGAGATCCAAGCCAGAAAAATCCCAGGGTCGGGCCAACAAGAATGCGAGAAACGCGAAAGTACGAGCCACATGAGGGAAAATCCCAGACCTAACCCAGACATAACCGACGTTATCCGCTAAAATATTAATCGCAACCAGGTTTAATTGACTGTTTCGTTGTGGAACCACAATACTACGGGATCCAAACCAGAAAGAACCCAGGATCTGGCCAACAAGTATGCGAAGAATGCGAAAGAACGATCCAGATGAGGGCAAACCCCAGAACTAACCGAGACATAACCGGCGTTATCCTCCAAAATATTAATTGCAACCAGGTTTAATTGACTGTTTCAGTGTGGTACCACATTACTACGTGATCCAAATCAGAAAAAGCCCAGGATCTGGCCAACAAGTATGCGAAAAATGCGAAAGTACGAGCCAGATGAGGGCAAATCCCAGACCTAACCGAGACATAACCGGCGTTATCCTCTAAAATATTAATCGCAACCAGGTTTATTTGACTGTTTCGGTGTGGTAACGCATTACTGCGTGAACCAAACCAGATCAAGCCCAGGATCTGACCAACAAGTATCAGAAAAATGCGAAAGTTCGAGCCAGATGAGGGCAAATCCCAGACCTAACCGAGACATAACCGGCGTTATCCTCTAAAATATTAATCGCAACCAGGTTTATTTGACTGTTTCGGTGTGGTAACGCATTACTGCGTGATCCAAACCAGATAAAGCCCAGGATCTGACCAACAAGTATCAGAAAAATGCGAAAGTTCGAGCCAGATGAGGGCAAATCCCAGACCTAACCGAGACATAACCGGCGTTATCCTCTAAAATATTAATCGCAACCAGGTTTATTTGACTGTTTCTGTGTGGTACCACATTACTACGTGGTCCAAGCCAGAAAAAGACCAGGATCTGGCCAACAAGTATGCGAAAAATGCGAAATTACGAGCCACATGAGGGAAAATCCCAGACCCAACCGAGACATAACCGGCGTTTTCCTCTAAGATATTAATCGCAACCAGGTTTATTTGACTGTTTCGGTGTGGTACCACATTACTACGTGGTCCAAGCCAGAAAAAGACCAGGATCTGGCCAACAAGAATGCGAAAAATGCGAAAGTATGAGCCAGATGATTGCAAATACCAGAACTATGCCTGGCATAACCAGCGTTATCCTCTAAAATACGAATCGGAACATGCTTTTGATGACTGTTTCAGTGTGGTAACACATTACTACCAGATCCAAACCAGAAAAATCCCAGGATCGGGACAACAAGAATGCGAGAAACGCGAAAGTACGAGCCACATGAGGGAAAATCCCAGACCTAACCCAGACATAACCTGCGTTATCCGCTAAAATATTAATCGCAACCAGGTTTAATTGACTGTTACGTTGTGGAACCACATTACTACGGGATCCAAACCAGAAAGAACCCAGGATCTGGCCAACAAGTATGCGAAAAATGCGAAAGAACGATCCAGATGAGGGCAAATCCCAGACCTAACCGAGACATAACCGGCGTTATCCTCTAAAATATTAATTGCAACCAGGTTTAGTTAACTGTTTCAGTGTGGTACCACATTACTACGTGATCCAAATCAGAAAAAGCCCAGGATCTGGCGAACAAGTATGCGAAAAATGCGAAAGTACGATCCAGATGAGGGCAAATCCCAGACCTAACCGAGACATAACCGGCGTTATCCTCTAAAATATTAATCGCAACCAGGTTTAATTGACTGTTTCGGTGTGGTACCGCATTACTACGTGATCCAAACCAGAAAAAGGCCATGATCTGGCTAACAAGTATGCGAAAAATGCAAAAGTATGAGCCAGATGATTGCAAATACCAGAACTATGCCTGACATAACCGGCGTTATCCTCTAAAATACGAATCGGAACGTGCTTTTAATGACTGTTTCAGTGTGGTAACACATTACTACGAGATCCAAGCCAGAAAAATCCCAGGGTCGGGCCAACAAGAATGCGAGAAACGCGAAAGTACGAGCCACATGAGGGAAAATCCCAGACCTAACCCAGACATAACCGACGTTATCCGCTAAAATATTAATCGCAACCAGGTTTAATTGACTGTTTCGTTGTGGAACCACAATACTACGGGATCCAAACCAGAAAGAACCCAGGATCTGGCAAACAAGTATGCGAAAAATGCGAAATTACGAGCCACATGAGGGAAAATCCCAGACCCAACCGAGACATAACCGGCGTTATCCTCCAAAATATTAATTGCAACCAGGTTTAATTAACTGTTTCAGTGTGGTACCACATTACTACGTGATCCAAATCAGAAAAAGCCCAGGATCTGGCCAACAAGAATGCGAGAAATGCGAAAGTACGCGCCAGATGAGGGTAAATATCAGACCTAACCGAGACATTACCGGCGTTATCCACTAAAATATTAATCGCAACCAGGTTCAATTGACTGTTTCGGTGTGGTACCACATTACTACGTGATCCAAACCAGAAAAAGCCCAGGATCTGGCCAACAAGTATGCGAAAAACGCGAATGTATGAGCCAGATGATTGCAAATACCAGAACTAACCCAGACATAACCAGCGTTATCCTCTAAAATACTGATCGGAACCAGCTTCTATTGACTGCTTCAGTGTGGTACCACATTACTACGTGATCCACACCCGAAAAAGGCCAGGATCTGGCCAACAAGTATGCGAAAAACGTGAAAGTACGAGCCAGATGAGGACAAATCCTAGACCTAACCGAGACGTAACCGGCGTTATCCCCTAAAATATTAATCGCAACCAGGTATAATTGACTGTTTCGGTGTGGTACCGCATTGCTACGATGATCCAAACCAGAAAGAGGCCAGGATCTGGCCAACAAGTATGCGAAAAATGCGAAAGTATGAGCCAGATGATTGCAAATACCAGAACTAACCCAGACATAACCGGCGTTATCCCCTAAAATATTAATCGCAACCAGGTTTAATTGACTGTTTCCGTGTGGAACCACATTACTACGGGATCCAAACCAGAAAAATCCCAGGATCGGGCCAACAAGAATGCGAGAAACGCGAAAGTATGAGCCAGATGAGGGAAAATCCCAGACCTAACCCAGACATAACCGGCGTTATCCTCTAAAATATTAATCGCAACCAGGTTTAATTGACTGTTTCAGTGTGGTACCACATTACTACGTGATCCAAACCAGAAAAAGCCCAGGATCTGGCCAACAAGTATGCGAAAAATGCGAAAGTATGAGCCAGATGAGGGAAAATCCCAGACCTAACCGAGACGTAACCGGCGTTATCCTCTAAAATATTAATCGCAACCAGGTTTAATTGACTGTTTCAGTGTGGTACTGCATTACTACGTGATCCAGACCAGAAAAAGGCCAGGATCTGGCCAACAAGTTTGCGCAAAATGCGAAAGTACGAACCAGATGAGGGCAAATCCCAGACCAAACCGAGACACAACCGGCGTTATCCTCTAAAATATTAATCGCAACCAGGTTTAATTGACTGTTTCGGTGTGGTACCGCATTACTACGTGATCCAAACCAGAAAAAGGCCATGATCTGGCCAACAAGTATGCGAAAAATGCGAAAGTACGAGCCAGATGGGGGCAAATCCCAGACCTAACCGAGACATAACCGGCGTTATCCTCTAAAATATTAATCGCAACCAGGTTTAATTGACTGTTTCGTTGTGGAACCACATTACTACGGGATCCAAACCAGAAAGAACCCAGGATCTGGCCAACAAGTATGCGAAAAATGGGAAAGAACGATCCAGATGAGGGCAAATCCCAGACCTAACCGAGACATAACCGGCGTTATCCTCTAAAATATTAATTGCAACCAGGTTTAGTTAACTGTCTCAGTGTGGTACCACATTACTACGTGATCCAAATCAGAAAAAGCCCAGGATCTGGCGAACAAGTATGCGAAAAATGCGAAAGTACGAGCCAGATGAGGGCAAATCCCAGACCTAACCGAGACATAACCGGCGTTATCCTCTAAAATATTAACCGCAACCAGGTTTAATTGACTGTTTCGGTGTGGTACCGGATTACTACGTGATCCAAACCAGAAAAAGGCCATGATCTGGCCAACAAGTATGCGAAAAATGCGAAAGTATGAGCCAGATGATTGCAAATACCAGAACTACGCCTGACATAACCGGCGTTATCCTCTAAAATACGAATCGGAACATGCTTTTAATGACTGTTTCAGTGTGGTAACACATTGCTACGAGATCCAAACCAGAAAAATCCCAGGATCGGGCCAACAAGAATGCGAGAAACGCGAAAGTACGAGCCACATGAGGGAAAATCCCAGACCTAACCCAGACATAACCGGCGTTATCCGCTAAAATATTAATCGCAACCAGGTTTAATTGACTGTTTCATTATGGAACCACAATACAACGGGATCCAAACCAGAAAGAACCCAGGATCTGGCCAACAAGTATGCGAAAAACGCGAAAGTACGAGCCAGATGAGGGCAAATCCCAGACCTAATTGAGACATAACCGGCGTTATCCTCTAAAATATTAATCGCAACCAGGTTTATTTGACTGTTTCGGTGTGGTAACGCATTACTGCGTGATCCAAATCAGAAAAAGCCCAGGATCTGGCGAACAAGTATGCGAAAAATGCGAGAGTACGATCCAGATGAGGGCAAATCCCAGACCTAACCGAGACATAACCGGCGTTATCCTCTAAAATATTAATCGCAACCAGGTTTAATTGACTGTTTCGGTGTGGTACCGCATTACTACGTGATCCAAACCAGAAAAAGGCCATGATCTGGCTAACAAGTATGCGAAAAATGCGAAAGTATGAGCCAGATGATTGCAAATACCAGAACTATGCCTGACATAACCGGCGTTATCCTCTAAAATACGAATCGGAACGTGCTTTTAATGACTGTTTCAGTGTGGTAACACATTACTACGAGATCGAAGCCAGAAAAATCCCAGGGTCGGGCCAACAAGAATGCGAGAAACGCGAAAGTACGAGCCACATGAGGGAAAATCCCAGACATAACCGACGTTATCCGCTAAAATATTAATCGCAACCAGGTTTAATTGACTGTTTCGTTGTGGAACCACAATACTACGTGATCCAAATCAGAAAAAGCCCAGGATCTGGCCAACAAGTATGCGAAAAATGCGAAAGTACGAGCCAGATGAGGGCAAATCCCAGACCTAACCGAGACATAACCGGCGTTATCCTCTAAAATATTAATCGCAACCAGGTTTATTTGACTGTTTCGGTGTGGTAACGCATTACTGCGTGAACCAAACCAGATCAAGCCCAGGATCTGACCAACAAGTATCAGAAAAATGCGAAAGTTCGAGCCAGATGAGGGCAAATCCCAGACCTAACCGAGACATAACCGGCGTTATCCTCTAAAATATTAATCGCAACCAGGTTTATTTGACTGTTTCGGTGTGGTAACGCATTACTGCGTGATCCAAACCAGATAAAGCCCAGGATCTGACCAACAAGTATCAGAAAAATGCGAAAGTTCGAGCCAGATGAGGGCAAATCCCAGACCTAACCGAGACATAACCGGCGTTATCCTCTAAAATATTAATCGCAACCAGATTTATTTGACTGTTTCTGTGTGGTACCACATTACTACGTGGTCCAAGCCAGAAAAAGACCAGGATCTGGCCAACAAGTATGCGAAAAATGCGAAATTACGAGCCACATGAGGGAAAATCCCAGACCCAACCGAGACATAACCGGCGTTTTCCTCTAAGATATTAATCGCAACCAGGTTTATTTGACTGTTTCGGTGTGGTACCACATTACTACGTGGTCCAAGCCAGAAAAAGACCAGGATCTGGCCAACAAGAATGCGAAAAATGCGAAAGTATGAGCCAGATGATTGCAAATACCAGAACTATGCCTGGCATAACCAGCGTTATCCTCTAAAATACGAATCGGAACATGCTTTTGATGACTGTTTCAGTGTGGTAACACATTACTACCAGATCCAAACCAGAAAAATCCCAGGATCGGGACAACAAGAATGCGAGAAACGCGAAAGTACGAGCCACATGAGGGAAAATCCCAGACCTAACCCAGACATAACCTGCGTTATCCGCTAAAATATTAATCGCAACCAGGTTTAATTGACTGTTACGTTGTGGAACCACATTACTACGGGATCCAAACCAGAAAGAACCCAGGATCTGGCCAACAAGTATGCGAAAAATGCGAAAGAACGATCCAGATGAGGGCAAATCCCAGACCTAACCGAGACATAACCGGCGTTATCCTCTAAAATATTAATTGCAACCAGGTTTAGTTAACTGTTTCAGTGTGGTACCACATTACTACGTGATCCAAATCAGAAAAAGCCCAGGATCTGGCGAACAAGTATGCGAAAAATGCGAAAGTACGATCCAGATGAGGGCAAATCCCAGACCTAACCGAGACATAACCGGCGTTATCCTCTAAAATATTAATCGCAACCAGGTTTAATTGACTGTTTCGGTGTGGTACCGCATTACTACGTGATCCAAACCAGAAAAAGGCCATGATCTGGCTAACAAGTATGCGAAAAATGCAAAAGTATGAGCCAGATGATTGCAAATACCAGAACTATGCCTGACATAACCGGCGTTATCCTCTAAAATACGAATCGGAACGTGCTTTTAATGACTGTTTCAGTGTGGTAACACATTACTACGAGATCCAAGCCAGAAAAATCCCAGGGTCGGGCCAACAAGAATGCGAGAAACGCGAAAGTACGAGCCACATGAGGGAAAATCCCAGACCTAACCCAGACATAACCGACGTTATCCGCTAAAATATTAATCGCAACCAGGTTTAATTGACTGTTTCGTTGTGGAACCACAATACTACGGGATCCAAACCAGAAAGAACCCAGGATCTGGCCAACAAGTATGCGAAAAATGCGAAAGAACGATCCAGATGAGGGCAAACCCCAGAACTAACCGAGACATAACCGGCGTTATCCTCCAAAATATTAATTGCAACCAGGTTTATTTGACTGTTTCGGTGTGGTAACGCATTACTGCGTGATCCAAACCAGATCAAGCCCAGGATCTGACCAACAAGTATCAGAAAAATGCGAAAGTTCGAGCCAGATGAGGGCAAATCCCAGACCTAACCGAGACATAACCGGCGTTATCCTCTAAAATATTAATCGCAACCAGGTTTATTTGACTGTTTCAGTGTGGTACCACATTACTACGTGGTCCAAGCATGAAAAAGGCCAGGATCTGGCAATCAAGTATGCGAAAAATGCGAAATTACGAGCCACATGAGGGAAAATCCCAGACCCAACCGAGACATAACCGGCGTTATCCTCCAAAATATTAATTGCAACCAGGTTTAATTAACTGTTTCAGTGTGGTACCACATTACTACGTGATCCAAATCAGAAAAAGCCCAGGATCTGGCCAACAAGAATGCGAGAAATGCGAAAGTACGCGCCAGATGAGGGTAAATATCAGACCTAACCGAGACATTACCGGCGTTATCCACTAAAATATTAATCGCAACCAGGTTCAATTGACTGTTTCGGTGTGGTACCACATTACTACGTGATCCAAACCAGAAAAAGCCCAGGATCTGGCCAACAAGTATGCGAAAAATGCGAAAGTATGAGCCAGATGGTTGCAAATACCAGAACTAACCCAGACATAACCGGCGTTATCCCCTAAAATATTAATCGCAACCAGGTTTAATTGACTGTTTCCGTGTGGAACCACATTACTACGGGATCCAAACCAGAAAAATCCCAGGATCGGGCCAACAAGAATGCGAGAAACGCGAAAGTATGAGCCAGATGAGGGAAAATCCCAGACCTAACCCAGACATAACTGGCGTTATCCTCTAAAATATTAATCGCAACCAGGTTTAATTGACTGTTTCAGTGTGGTACCACATTACTACGTGATCCAAACCAGAAAAAGCCCAGGATCTGGCCAACAAGTATGCGAAAAATGCGAAAGTATGAGCCAGATGAGGGAAAATCCCAGACCTAACCGAGACGTAACCGGCGTTATCCTCTAAAATATTAATCGCAACCAGGTTTAATTGACTGTTTCAGTGTGGTACTGCATTACTACGTGATCCAGACCAGAAAAAGGCCAGGATCTGGCCAACAAGTTTGCGCAAAATGCGAAAGTACGAACCAGATGAGGGCAAATCCCAGACCAAACCGAGACACAACCGGCGTTATCCTCTAAAATATTAATGGCAACCAGATTTAATTGACTGTTTCGGTGTGGTACCGCATTACTACGAGATCCAAACCAGAAAAAGACCAGAATCTGGCCAACAAGTATGCGAAAAATGCGAAAGTATGAGCCAGGTGATTGCAAATACCAGAACTAACCCAGACATAACCGGCGTTATACCCTAAAATATTAATCGCAACCAGGTTTAATTGACTGTTTCGGTGTGGTACCGCATTACTACGTGATCCAAACCAGAGAAAGGCCAGGATCTGGCCAACAAGGATCAGAAAAATGCGAATATATGATCCAGATGATTGCAAATACCAGAACTAACCCTGATAATATACCATAACCAGCGTTATCCTCTAAAATACGCATCGGAACATGCTTTTAATGACTGTTTCAGTGTGGTACCACATTACTACGTGATCCAAACCAGAAAAAGCCCAGGATCGGGCCAACAAGAATGCGAAAAATGCGAAAGTACGAGCCAGATGAGGGAAAATCCCAGACCTAACCGAGACGTAACCGGCGTTATCCTCTAAAATATTAATTGCAACCAGGTTTATTTGACTGTTTCGGTGTGGTAACGCATTACTACGTGATCCAAACCAGATAAAGCACAGGATCTGGCCAACAAGTATGAGAAAAATGCGAAAGTTCGAGCCAGATGAGGGCAAATACCAGACCTAACCCAGACAAAACCGGCGTTATCCCCTAAAATATTAACGGCAACCAGGTATAATTGACTGTTTCGGTGTGGTACCGTATTGCTACGATGATCCAAACCAGAAAAAACCCAGGATCTGGCCAACAAGTATGCGAAAAATGCGAACGTACGATCCAGATGAGGGCAAATCCCCGACCTAACCGAGACATAACCGGCGTTATCCTCTAAAATATTAATCATAACCAGGTTTAGTTAACTGTTTCAGTGTGGTACCACATTACTACGTGATCCAAATCAGAAAAAGCCCAGGATCTGGCCAACAAGTATGAGAAAAACGCGAAAGTACGAGCCAGATGGGGGCAAATCCCAGACCTAATCGAGACATAACCAGCGTTATCCTCTAAAATATTAATCGGAACATGCTTTTAATGACTGTTTCAGTATGGTAACACATTACTACGAGATCCAAACCAGAAAAATTGCCTGGATCGGGCCAACAAGAATGCGAGAAACGCGAAAGTACGAGCCACATGAGGGAAAATCACAGACCTAACCCAGACATAACCGGCGTTATCCGCTTAAATATTAATCGCAACCAGGTTTAATTGACTGTTTCCTTGTGGAACCACATTACTACGGGATCCAAACCAGAAAGATCCCAGGATCTGGCCAACAAGTATGCGAAAAATGCGATAAACGATCCAGATGAGGGCAAATCCCAGACCTAACCGAGACATAACCGGCGTTATCCTCTAAAATATTAATTGCAACCAGGTTTAGTTAACTGTTTCAGTCTGGTACCACATTACTACGTGATCCAAATCAGAAAAAGCCCAGGATGTTGCCAACAAGTATGCGAAAAATGCGAAAGTACGAGCCAGATGAGGGCAAATCCCAGACCTAACCGAGACATAACCGGCGTTATCCTCTAAGATATTAATCGCAACCAGGTTTATTTGACTGTTTCGGTGTGGTACCACATTACTACGTGGTCCAAGCCAGAAAAAGGCCAGGATCTGGCCAACAAGAATGCGAGAAATGCGAAAGTACGCGCCAGATGAGGGCAAATATCAGACCTAACCGAGACATTACCGGCGTTAGCCACTACAATATTAATCGCAACCAGGTTTAATTGACTGTTTCAGTGTGGTAACACATTACTACGAGATCCAAACCAGAGAAAACCCAGGATCTGGCCAACAGGTATGCGAAAAACGCGAAAGTACGAGCCAGATGGGGGCAAATCCCAGACCTAACCGAGACAAAACCAGCGTTATCCTCTAAAATATTAATCGCAACCACGTTTAATTGACTGTTTCGGTGTGGTACCGCATTACTACGTGATCCAAACCGGAAAGAGGCCAGGATCTGGCCAACAAGAATGCGAAAAAAGCGAAAGTACGAGCCAGATCTAGGCAAATCCCAGACCTACCCGAGACATAACCGGCGTTATCCTCTAAAATATTAATCGCAACCAGGTTTAATTGACTGTTTCAGTGTGGTACCACATTATTACGTGACCCAAACCAGAAAAAGCCCAGGATCTGGCCAACAAGTATGCGAAAAACGCGAATGTATGAGCCAGATGATTGCAAATACCAGAACTAACCCAGACATAACCAGCGTTATCCTCTAAAATACTGATCGGAACCAGCTTCTATTGACTGTTTCAGTGTGGTACCACATTACTACGTGATCCACACCCGAAAAAGGCCAGGATCTGGCCAACAAGTATGCGAAAAATGCGAAAGTATGAGCCGGATGATTGCAAATACCAGAACTAACCCAGACATAACCGACGTTATCCCCTAAAATATTAATCGCAACCAGGTTTAACTGACTGTTTCGGTGTGGTACCGCATTACTACGTGATCCAAACCAGAGAAAGACCAGGATCTGGCCAACAAGGATCAGAAAAATGCGAATATATGATCCAGATGATTGCAAATACCAGAACTAACCCTGGCATAACCAGCGTTATCGTCTAAAATACGCATCGAAACATGCTTTTAATGACTGTTTCAGTGTGGTACCACATTACTACGCGATCCAAACCAGAAAAAGCCCAGGATCGGGCCAACAAGAATGCGAAAAATGCGAAAGTACGAGCCAGATGAGGGAAAATCCCAGACCTAACCGAGACGTAACCGGCGTTATCCGCTTAAATATTAATCGCAACCAGGTTTAATTGACTGTTTCGTTGTGGAACCACATTACTACGGGATCCAAACCAGAAAGAACCCAGGATCTGGCCAACAAGTATGCGAAAAATGCGAAAGTACGATCCAGATGAGGGCAAATCCCAGACCAAACCGAGACATAAACGGCGTTATCCTCTAAAATATTAATCGCAACCAGGTTTAATTGACTGTTTCAGTGTGGTACTGCATTACTACGTGATCCAGACCAGAAAAAGGCCAGGATCTGGGCAGCAAGTATGCGCAAAATGCGAAAGTACGAGCCAGATGATTGCAAATACCAGAACTAACCCAGACATAACCAGCGTTATCCTCTAAAATACTGATCGGAACCAGCTTCTATTGACTGTTTCAGTGTGGTACCACATTACTACGTGATCCACACCCGAAAAAGGCCAGGATCTGGCCAACAAGTATGCGAAAAATGCGAAAGTACGATCCAGATGAGGGCAAATCCCAGACCTAACCGAGACATAACCGGCGTTATCCTCTAAAATATTTATCGCAACCACGTTTAATTGACTCTTTCGGTGTGGTACCGCATTACTACGTGATCCAAACCAGAAAAAGGCCATGATCTGGCCAACAAGAATGCGAAAAAAGCGAAAGTACGAGCCAGATGTGGGCAAATCCCAGACCTACCCGAGACATAACCGGCGTTATCCTCTAAAATATTAATCGCAACCAGGTTTAGTTGACTGTTTCAGTGTGGTACCACATTACTACGTGATCCAAACCAGAAAAAGCCCAGGATCTGGCCAACAAGTATGCGAAAAACGTGAAAGTACGAGCCAGATGAGGACAAATGCCAGACCTAACCGAGACGTACCCGTCGTTATCCCCTAAAATATTAATCGCAACCAGGTATAATTGTCTGTTTCGGTGTGGTACCGCATTGCTACGATGATCCAAACCAGAAAGAGGCCAGGATCTGGCCAACAAGTATGCGAAAAATGCGAAAGTATGAGCCAGATGATTGCAAATACCAGACCCAACCGAGACATAACCGGCGTTATCCTCTAAGATATTAATCGCAACCAGGTTTATTTGACTGTTTCGGTGTGGTACCACATTACTACGGGATCCAAACCAGAAAAAACCCAGGATCTGGCCAACAAGTATGCGAAAAACGTGAAAGTACGAGCCAGATGAGGACAAATCCCAGACCTAACCGAGACGTACCCGGCGTTATCCCCTAAAATATTAATCGCAACCAGGTATAATTGACTGTTTCGGTGTGGTACCGCATTGCTACGATGATCCAAACCAGAAAGAGGCCAGGATCTGGCCAACAAGTATGCGAAAAATGCGAAAGTACGCGCCAGATGAGGGCAAATATCAGACCTAACCGAGACATTACCGGCGTTAGCCACTACAATATTAATCGCAACCAGGTTTAATTGACTGTTTCAGTGTGGTAACACATTACTACGAGATCCAAACCAGAGAAAACCCAGGATCTGGCCAACAGGTATGCCAAAAATGCGAAAGTATGAGCCGGATGATTGCAAATACTAGCACTAACCCAGACATAACCGGCGTTATCCTCTAAAATATTAATCGCAACCAGGTTCAGTTGACTGTTTCGGTGTGGAACCACATTACTACGGGATCCAAACCAGAAAAAACCCAGGATCTGTTCAACAACTATGAGAAAAACGCGAAAGTACGAGCCAGATGGGGGCAAATCCCAGACCTAACCGAGACATAACCAGCGTTATCCTCTAAAATATTAATCGCAACCAGGTTTAATTGACTGTTTCGGTGTGGTACCGCATTACTACGTGATCCAAACCAGATCAAGCCCAGGATCTGACCAACAAGTATCAGAAAAATGCGAAAGTTCGAGCCAGATGAGGGCAATTCCCAGACCTAACCGAGACATAACCGGCGTTATCCTCTAAAATATTAATCGCAACCAGGTTTATTTGACTGTTTCAGTGTGGTACCACATTACTACGTGGTCCAAGCATGAAAAAGGCCAGGATCTGGCAAACAAGTATGCGAAAAATGCGAAAGTACGAACCAGATGAGGGAAAATCCCAGACCTAACCGAGACGTAACCGGCGTTATCCCCTAAAATATTAATCGCAACCAGGTTTAATTGACTGTTTCAGTGTGGTAACACATTACTACGAGATCCAAACCAGAGAAAACCCAGGATCTGGCCAACAGGTATGCGAAAAATGCGAAAGTATGAGCCAGATGATTGCAAATACTAGCACTAACCCAGACATAACCGGCGTTATCCTCTAAAATATTAATCGCAACCGGGTTTAATTGACTGTTTCCGTGTGGAACCACATTACTACGGGATCCAAACCAGAAAAAACCCAGGATCTGGCCAACAAGTATGCGAAAAACGTGAAAGTACGAGCCAGATGAGGACAAATCCCAGACCTAACCGAGACGTAACCGGCGTTATCCCCTGAAATATTAACCGCAACCAGGTATAATTGACTGTTTCGGTGTGGTACCGCATTGCTACGATGATCCAAACCAGAAAAAACCCAGGATCTGGCCAACAAGTATGCGAAAAATGCGAAAGTACGATCCAGATGAGGGCAAATCCCAGACCTAACCGAGACATAACCAGCGTTATCCTCTAAAATATTAACCGCAACCAGGTATTATTGACTGTTTCGGTGTGGTACCGCATTGCTACGATGATCCAAACCAGAAAGAGGCCAGGATCTGGCCAACAAGTATGCGAAAAATGCGAAAGTATGAGCCAGATGATTGCAAATACCAGAACTAACCCAGACATAACCGGCGTTATCCCCTAAAATATTAATCGCAACCAGGTTTAATTGACTGTTTCGGTGTGGAACCACATTACTACGTGATCCAAACCAGAAACATCCCAGGATCGGGCCAACAAGAATGCGAAAAATGCGAAAGTACGTACCATATGAGGGAAAATCCCAGACCTAACCGAGACGTAACCGGCGTTATCACCTAAAATATTAATCGCAACCAGGTTTAATTGACTGTTTCAGTGTGGTAACACATTACTACGTGATCCAAACCAGAGAAAACCCAGGAACTGGCCAACAGGTATGCGAAAAATGCGAAAGTATGAGCCAGATGATTGCAAATACTAGCACTAACCCAGACATAACCGGCGTTATCCTCTAAAATATTAATCGCAACCGGGTTTAATTGACTGTTTCCGTGTGGAACCACATTACTACGGGATCCAAACCAGAAAAAACCCAGGATCTGGCCAACAACTATGAGAAAAACGCGAAAGTATGAGCCAGATGATTGCAAATACCAGAACTATCCCAGGCATAACCAGCGTTATCCGCTAAAATATTATTCGCAACCAGGTTTATTTGACTGTTTTGGTGTGGTAACGCATTACTGCGTGATCCAAACCAGATAAAGCCCAGGATCTGACCAACAAGTATCAGAAAAATGCGAAAGTTCGAGCCAGATGAGGGCAAATCCCAGACCTAACCGAGACATAACCGGCGTTATCCTCCAAAATATTAATTGCAACCAGGTTTAATTCACTGTTTCAGTGTGGTACCACATTCTTACCTGATCCAAATCAGAAAAAGCCCAGGATCTGGCAAACAAGTATGCGAAAAATGCGAAAGTACGAACCAGATGAGGGAAAATCCAAGACCTAACCGAGACGTAACCGGCGTTATCCCCTAAAATATTAATCGCAACCAGGTTTAATTGACTGTTTCAGTGTGGTAACACATTACTACGAGATCCAAACCAGAGAAAACCCAGGATCTGGCCAACAGGTATGCGAAAAATGCGAAAGTATGAGCCAGATGATTGCAAATACTAGCACTAACCCAGACATAACCGGCGTTATCCTCTAAAATATTAATCGCAACCGGGTTTAATTGACTGTTTCCGTGTGGAACCACATTACTACGGGATCCAAACCAGAAAAAACCCAGGATCTGGCCAACAAGTATGCGAAAAACGTGAAAGTACGAGCCAGATGAGGACAAATCCCAGACCTAACCGAGACGTAACCGGCGTTATCCCCTGAAATATTAACCGCAACCAGGTATAATTGACTGTTTCGGTGTGGTACCGCATTGCTACGATGATCCAAACCAGAAAAAACCCAGGATCTGGCCAACAAGTATGCGAAAAATGCGAAAGTACGATCCAGATGAGGGCAAATCCCAGACCTAACCGAGACATAACCAGCGTTATCCTCTAAAATATTAACCGCAACCAGGTATTATTGACTGTTTCGGTGTGGTACCGCATTGCTACGATGATCCAAACCAGAAAGAGGCCAGGATCTGGCCAACAAGTATGCGAAAAATGCGAAAGTATGAGCCAGATGATTGCAAATACCAGAACTAACCCAGACATAACCGGCGTTATCCCCTAAAATATTAATCGCAACCAGGTTTAATTGACTGTTTCGGTGTGGAACCACATTACTACGTGATCCAAACCAGAAACATCCCAGGATCGGGCCAACAAGAATGCGAAAAATGCGAAAGTACGTACCATATGAGGGAAAATCCCAGACCTAACCGAGACGTAACCGGCGTTATCACCTAAAATATTAATCGCAACCAGGTTTAATTGACTGTTTCAGTGTGGTAACACATTACTACGTGATCCAAACCAGAGAAAACCCAGGAACTGGCCAACAGGTATGCGAAAAATGCGAAAGTATGAGCCAGATGATTGCAAATACTAGCACTAACCCAGACATAACCGGCGTTATCCTCTAAAATATTAATCGCAACCGGGTTTAATTGACTGTTTCCGTGTGGAACCACATTACTACGGGATCCAAACCAGAAAAAACCCAGGATCTGGCCAACAACTATGAGAAAAACGCGAAAGTATGAGCCAGATGATTGCAAATACCAGAACTATCCCAGGCATAACCAGCGTTATCCGCTAAAATATTATTCGCAACCAGGTTTATTTGACTGTTTTGGTGTGGTAACGCATTACTGCGTGATCCAAACCAGATAAAGCCCAGGATCTGACCAACAAGTATCAGAAAAATGCGAAAGTTCGAGCCAGATGAGGGCAAATCCCAGACCTAACCGAGACATAACCGGCGTTATCCTCCAAAATATTAATTGCAACCAGGTTTAATTAACTGTTTCAGTGTGGTACCACATTCTTACCTGATCCAAATCAGAAAAAGCCCAGGATCTGGCAAACAAGTATGCGAAAAATGCGAAAGTACGAACCAGATGAGGGAAAATCCCAGTCCTAACCGAGACGTAACCGGCGTTATCCCCTAAAATATTAATCGCAACCAGGTTTAATTGACTGTTTCAGTGTGGTAACACATTACTACGAGATCCAAACCAGAGAAAACCCAGGATCTGGCCAACAGGTATGCGAAAAATGCGAAAGTGTGAGCCAGATGATTGCAAATACTAGCACTAACCCAGACATAACCGGCGTTATCCTCTAAAATATTAATCGCAACCGGGTTTAATTGACTGTTTCCGTGTGGAACCACATTACTACGGGATCCAAACCAGAAAAAACCCAGGATCTGGCCAACAAGTATGCGAAAAACGTGAAAGTACGAGCCAGATGAGGACAAATCCCAGACCTAACCGAGACGTAACCGGCGTTATCCCCTGAAATATTAACCGCAACCAGGTATAATTGACTGTTTCGGTGTGGTACCGCATTGCTACGATGATCCAAACCAGAAAAAACCCAGGATCTGGCCAACAAGTATGCGAAAAATGCGAAAGTACGATCCAGATGAGGGCAAATCCCAGACCTAACCGAGACATAACCAGCGTTATCCTCTAAAATATTAACCGCAACCAGGTATTATTGACTGTTTCGGTGTGGTACCGCATTGCTACGATGATCCAAACCAGAAAGAGGCCAGGATCTGGCCAACAAGTATGCGAAAAATGCGAAAGTATGAGCCAGATGATTGCAAATACCAGAACTAACCCAGACATAACCGGCGTTATCCCCTAAAATATTAATCGCAACCAGGTTTAATTGACTGTTTCGGTGTGGAACCACATTACTACGTGATCCAAACCAGAAACATCCCAGGATCGGGCCAACAAGAATGCGAAAAATGCGAAAGTACGTACCATATGAGGGAAAATCCCAGACCTAACCGAGACGTAACCGGCGTTATCACCTAAAATATTAATCGCAACCAGGTTTAATTGACTGTTTCAGTGTGGTAACACATTACTACGTGATCCAAACCAGAGAAAACCCAGGAACTGGCCAACAGGTATGCGAAAAATGCGAAAGTATGAGCCAGATGATTGCAAATACTAGCACTAACCCAGACATAACCGGCGTTATCCTCTAAAATATTAATCGCAACCGGGTTTAATTGACTGTTTCCGTGTGGAACCACATTACTACGGGATCCAAACCAGAAAAAACCCAGGATCTGGCCAACAACTATGAGAAAAACGCGAAAGTATGAGCCAGATGATTGCAAATACCAGAACTATCCCAGGCATAACCAGCGTTATCCGCTAAAATATTATTCGCAACCAGGTTTATTTGACTGTTTTGGTGTGGTAACGCATTACTGCGTGATCCAAACCAGATAAAGCCCAGGATCTGACCAACAAGTATCAGAAAAATGCGAAAGTTCGAGCCAGATGAGGGCAAATCCCAGACCTAACCGAGACATAACCGGCGTTATCCTCCAAAATATTAATTGCAACCAGGTTTAATTAACTGTTTCAGTGTGGTACCACATTCTTACCTGATCCAAATCAGAAAAAGCCCAGGATCTGGCAAACAAGTATGCGAAAAATGCGAAAGTACGAACCAGATGAGGGAAAATCCCAGACCTAACCGAGACGTAACCGGCGTTATCCCCTAAAATATTAATCGCAACCAGGTTTAATTGACTGTTTCAGTGTGGTAACACATTACTACGAGATCCAAACCAGAGAAAACCCAGGATCTGGCCAACAGGTATGCGAAAAATGCGAAAGTATGAGCCAGATGATTGCAAATACTAGCACTAACCCAGACATAACCGGCGTTATCCTCTAAAATATTAATCGCAACCGGGTTTAATTGACTGTTTCCGTGTGGAACCACATTACTACGGGATCCAAACCAGAAAAAACCCAGGATCTGGCCAACAAGTATGCGAAAAACGTGAAAGTACGAGCCAGATGAGGACAAATCCCAGACCTAACCGAGACGTAACCGGCGTTATCCCCTGAAATATTAACCGCAACCAGGTATAATTGACTGTTTCGGTGTGGTACCGCATTGCTACGATGATCCAAACCAGAAAAAACCCAGGATCTGGCCAACAAGTATGCGAAAAATGCGAAAGTACGATCCAGATGAGGGCAAATCCCAGACCTAACCGAGACATAACCAGCGTTATCCTCTAAAATATTAACCGCAACCAGGTATTATTGACTGTTTCGGTGTGGTACCGCATTGCTACGATGATCCAAACCAGAAAGAGGCCAGGATCTGGCCAACAAGTATGCGAAAAATGCGAAAGTATGAGCCAGATGATTGCAAATACCAGAACTAACCCAGACATAACCGGCGTTATCCCCTAAAATATTAATCGCAACCAGGTTTAATTGACTGTTTCGGTGTGGAACCACATTACTACGTGATCCAAACCAGAAACATCCCAGGATCGGGCCAACAAGAATGCGAAAAATGCGAAAGTACGTACCATATGAGGGAAAATCCCAGACCTAACCGAGACGTAACCGGCGTTATCACCTAAAATATTAATCGCAACCAGGTTTAATTGACTGTTTCAGTGTGGTAACACATTACTACGTGATCCAAACCAGAGAAAACCCAGGAACTGGCCAACAGGTATGCGAAAAATGCGAAAGTATGAGCCAGATGATTGCAAATACTAGCACTAACCCAGACATAACCGGCGTTATCCTCTAAAATATTAATCGCAACCGGGTTTAATTGACTGTTTCCGTGTGGAACCACATTACTACGGGATCCAAACCAGAAAAAACCCAGGATCTGGCCAACAACTATGAGAAAAACGCGAAAGTATGAGCCAGATGATTGCAAATACCAGAACTATCCCAGGCATAACCAGCGTTATCCGCTAAAATATTATTCGCAACCAGGTTTATTTGACTGTTTTGGTGTGGTAACGCATTACTGCGTGATCCAAACCAGATAAAGCCCAGGATCTGACCAACAAGTATCAGAAAAATGCGAAAGTTCGAGCCAGATGAGGGCAAATCCCAGACCTAACCGAGACATAACCGGCGTTATCCTCCAAAATATTAATTGCAACCAGGTTTAATTAACTGTTTCAGTGTGGTACCACATTCTTACCTGATCCAAATCAGAAAAAGCCCAGGATCTGGCAAACAAGTATGCGAAAAATGCGAAAGTACGAACCAGATGAGGGAAAATCCCAGTCCTAACCGAGACGTAACCGGCGTTATCCCCTAAAATATTAATCGCAACCAGGTTTAATTGACTGTTTCAGTGTGGTAACACATTACTACGAGATCCAAACCAGAGAAAACCCAGGATCTGGCCAACAGGTATGCGAAAAATGCGAAAGTGTGAGCCAGATGATTGCAAATACTAGCACTAACCCAGACATAACCGGCGTTATCCTCTAAAATATTAATCGCAACCGGGTTTAATTGACTGTTTCCGTGTGGAACCACATTACTACGGGATCCAAACCAGAAAAAACCCAGGATCTGGCCAACAAGTATGCGAAAAACGTGAAAGTACGAGCCAGATGAGGACAAATCCCAGACCTAACCGAGACGTAACCGGCGTTATCCCCTGAAATATTAACCGCAACCAGGTATAATTGACTGTTTCGGTGTGGTACCGCATTGCTACGATGATCCAAACCAGAAAAAACCCAGGATCTGGCCAACAAGTATGCGAAAAATGCGAAAGTACGATCCAGATGAGGGCAAATCCCAGACCTAACCGAGACATAACCAGCGTTATCCTCTAAAATATTAACCGCAACCAGGTATTATTGACTGTTTCGGTGTGGTACCGCATTGCTACGATGATCCAAACCAGAAAGAGGCCAGGATCTGGCCAACAAGTATGCGAAAAATGCGAAAGTATGAGCCAGATGATTGCAAATACCAGAACTAACCCAGACATAACCGGCGTTATCCCCTAAAATATTAATCGCAACCAGGTTTAATTGACTGTTTCGGTGTGGAACCACATTACTACGTGATCCAAACCAGAAACATCCCAGGATCCGGCCAACAAGAATGCGAAAAATGCGAAAGTACGTACCATATGAGGGAAAATCCCAGACCTAACCGAGACGTAACCGGCGTTATCACCTAAAATATTAATCGCAACCAGGTTTAATTGACTGTTTCATTGTGGTAACACATTACTACGTGATCCAAACCAGAGAAAACCCAGGAACTGGCCAACAGGTATGCGAAAAATGCGAAAGTATGAGCCAGATGATTGCAAATACTAGCACTAACCCAGACATAACCGGCGTTATCCTCTAAAATATTAATCGCAACCGGGTTTAATTGACTGTTTCCGTGTGGAACCACATTACTACGGGATCCAAACCAGAAAAAACCCAGGATCTGGCCAACAACTATGAGAAAAACGCGAAAGTATGAGCCAGATGATTGCAAATACCAGAACTATCCCAGGCATAACCAGCGTTATCCGCTAAAATATTATTCGCAACCAGGTTTATTTGACTGTTTTGGTGTGGTAACGCATTACTGCGTGATCCAAACCAGATAAAGCCCAGGATCTGACCAACAAGTATCAGAAAAATGCGAAAGTTCGAGCCAGATGAGGGCAAATCCCAGACCTAACCGAGACATAACCGGCGTTATCCTCCAAAATATTAATTGCAACCAGGTTTAATTAACTGTTTCAGTGTGGTACCACATTCTTACCTGATCCAAATCAGAAAAAGCCCAGGATCTGGCCAACAAGTATGCGAAAAATGCGAAAGTACGAGCCATATGAGGGCAAATCCCAGACCTAACCGAGACATAACCGGCGTTATCCTCTAAAATATTAATCGCAACCAGGTTTATTTGACTGTTTCGGTGTGGTAACGCATTACTGCGTGATCCAAACCAGATAAAGCCCAGGATCTGACCAACAAGTATCAGAAAAATGCGAAAGTTCGAGCCAGATGAGGGCAAATCCCAGACCTAACCGAGACATAACCGGCGTGATCCTCTAAAATATTAATCTTAACCAGGTTTATTTGACTGTTTCGGTGTGGTAACGCATTACTGCGTGATCCAAACCAGATAAAGCCCAGGATCTGGCCAACAAGTATCAGAGAAATGCGAAAGTTCGAGCCAGATGAGGGCAAATCCCAGACCTAACCGAGACATAACCGGCGTTATCCTCTAAAATATTAATCGCAATCAGGTATAATTGACTGTTTCGGTGTGGTACCACATTACTACGTGGTCCAAGCCAGAAAAAGGCCAGGATCTGGCCAACAAGAATGCGAGAAATGCGAAAGTACGCGCCAGATGAGGGCAAATATCAGACCTAACCGAGACATTACCGGCGTTATCCACTAAAATATTAATCGCAACCAGGTTCAATTGACTGTTTCGGTGTGGAACCACATTACTACGGGATCCAAACCAGAAAAAACCCAGGATCTGGCCAACAAGTATGCGAAAAATGCGAAAGTATGAGCCAGATGATTGCAAATACCAGAACTAACCCAGACATAACCGGCGTTATCCCCTAAAATATTAATCGCAACCATGTTTAATTGACTGTTTCGCTGTGGAACCACATTACTACGGGATCCAAACCAGAGAAAACCCAGGATCTGGCCAACTGGTATGCGAAAAATGCGATAGTATGAGCCAGATGATTGCAAATACTAGCACTATCCCAGACATAACCAGCGTCATCCTCTAAAATACGAATCGGAACATGCTTTTAATGACTGTTTCAGTGTGGTAACAAATTACTACGTGATTCAAACCAGAAACATCCCAGGATCGGGCCAACAAGAATGCGAAAAATGCGAAAGTACGAACCAGATGAGGGAAAATCCCAGACCTAACCGAGACGTAACCGGCGTTATCCCCTAAAATATTAATCGCAACCAGGTTTAATTGACTGTTTCAGTGTGGTAACACATTACTACGTGGTCCAAGCCAGAAAAAGGCCAGGATCTGACCAACAAGTATCAGAAAAATGCGAAAGTTCGAGCCAGATGAGGGCAAATACCAGACCTAACCGAGACATAACCGGCGTTATCCCCTAAAATATTAATCGCAACCAGGTATAATTGACTGTTTCGGTGTGGTAACACATTACTACGAGATCCAAACCAGAAAAATCCCAGGATCGGGCCAACAAGGATGCGAGAAACGCGAAAGTACGAGCCACATGAGGGAAAATCCCAGACCTAACCGAGACATAACCGGCGTTATCCTCTAAAATATTAATCGCAACCAGGTTTATTTGACTGTTTCGGTGTGGTAACGCATTACTGCGTGATCCAAACCAGATAAAGCCCGGGATCTGACCAACAAGTATCAGAAAAATGCGAAAGTTCGAGCCAGATGAGGGCAAATCCCAGACCTAACCGAGACATAACCGGCGTTATCCTCTAAGATATTAATCGCAACCAGGTTTATTTGACTGTTTCGGTGTGGTACCGCATTACTACGTGATCCAAACAAGAAAGAGGCCAGGATCTGGCCAACAAGAATGCGAAAAAAGCGAATGTACGAGCCAGATGAGGGCAAATCCCAGACCTAACCGAGACATAACCGGCGTTATCCTCTAAAATATTAATCGCAACCAGGTTTATTTGACTGTTTCGGTGTGGTAACGCATTACTGCGTGATCCAAACCAGATAAAGCCCAGGATCTGACCAACAAGTATCAGAAAAATGCGAAAGTTCGAGCCAGATGAGGGCAAATCCCAGACCTAACCGAGACATAACCGGCGTTATCCTCTAAAATATTAATCGCAACCAGGTTTATTTGACTGTTTCGGTGTGGTAACGCATTACTGCGTGATCCAAACCAGATAAAGCCCAGGATCTGGCCAACAAGTATCAGAAAAATGCGAAACTTCGAGCCAGATGTGGGCAAATCCCAGACCTAACCGAGACATAACCGGCGTTATCCTCTAAAATATTAATCGCAACCAGGTATAAGTGACTGTTTCGGTGTGGTAACACATTACTACGAGATCCAAACCAGAAAAATCCCAGGATCGGGCCAACAAGGATGCGAGAAACGCGAAAGTACGAGCCACGTGAGGGAAAATCCCAGACCTAACCGAGACATAACCGGCGTTATCCTCTAAAATATTAATCGCAACCAGGTTTATTTGACTGTTTCGGTGTGGTAACGCATTACTGCGTGATCCAAACCAGATAAAGCCCAGGATCTGACCAACAAGTATCAGAAAAATGCGAAAGTTCGAGCCAGATGAGGGCAAATCCCAGACCTAACCGAGACATAACCGGCGTTATCCTCTAAAATATTAATCGCAACCAGGTTTATTTGACTGTTTCGGTGTGGTAACGCATTACTGCGTGATCCAAACCAGATAAAGCCCAGGATCTGGCCAACAAGTATCAGAAAAATGCGATAGTTCGAGCCAGATGAGGGCAAATCCCAGACCTAACCGAGACATAACCGGCGTTATCCTCTAAAATATTAATCGCAACCAGGTATAAGTGACTGTTTCGGTGTGGTAACACATTACTACGAGATCCAAACCAGAAAAATCCCAGGATCGGGCCAACAAGGATGCGAGAAACGCGAAAGTACGAGCCACATGAGGGAAAATCCCAGACCTAACCGAGACATAACCGGCGTTATCCTCTAAAATATTAATCGCAACCAGGTATATTTGACTGTTTCGGTGTGGTAACGCATTACTGCGTGATCCAAACCAGATAAAGCCCAGGATCTGACCAACAAGTATCAGAAAAATGCGAAAGTTCGAGCCAAATGAGGGCAAATCCCAGACCTAACCGAGACATAACCGGCGTTATCCTCTAAAATATTAATCGCAACCAGGTTTAATTGACTGTTTCGGTGTGGTTCTGCATTACTACGTGATCCAGACTAGAAAAAGGCCAGGATCTGGCCAACAAGTATGCGAAAAATGCGAAAGTATGAGCCAGATGATTGCAAATACCAGAACTAACCCAGACATAACCAGCGTTATCCTCTAAAATATTAATCGCAACCAGGTTTAATTGACTGTTTCGGTGTGGTACTGCATTACTACGTGATGCAGACCAGAAAAAGGCCAGGATCTGGCCAACAAGTATGCGCAAAATGCGAAAGTACGAGCCAGATGAGGGCAAATCCCAGACCTAACCGAGACATAACCGGCGCTATCCTCTAAAATATTAATCGCAACCAGGTATAATTGACTGTTTCGGTGTGGTACCGCATTGCTACGATGATCCAATCCAGAAAGAGGCCAGGATCTTGCTAACAAGTATGCGAAAAATGCGAAAGTACGAGCCAGATGAGGGCAAATCCCAGACCAAACCGAGACATAACCGGTGTGATCCTGTAAAATATTAATCGCAACCAGGTTTAATTGACTGTTTCGGTGTGGAACCACATTACTACGGGATCCAAACCAGAAAAAACTCAGGATCTGGCCGACAAGTATTCGAAATATGCGATAGTATGAGCCAGAGGAGGGCAAATACCAGACTTAACACAGACATAACCGGCGTTATCCTCTAAAATATTAAACGCAACCGGGTTTAATTGACTGTTTCCGTGTGGAACAACATTACTACGGGATCCAAACCAGAAAAAACCCAGGATCTGGCCAACAACTATGAGAGAAACGCGAAAGTATGAGCCAGATGATTGCAAATACCAGAACTATCCCAGGCATAACCAGCGTTATCCGCTAAAATATTATTCGCAACCAGGTTTAATTGACTGTTTCAGTCTGCTGCCACTATACTACGTGGTCCAAGCCAGAAGAAGGCCAGGATCTGGCCAACAAGTATGCGAAAAATGCGAAGGTCCGAGCCAGATGAGGGCAAATACCAGACCTAACCGAGACATAACCGGCGTTATCCTCTAAAATATTAATCGCAACCAGGTTCAATTGACTGTTTCGGTGTGGAACCACATTACTACGGGATCCAAACCAGAAAAAACCCAGGATCTGGCCAACAACTATGAGAAAAACGCGAAAGTATGAGCCAGATGATTGCAAATACCAGAACTATCCCAGGCATAACCAGCGTTATCCTCTAAAATATTATTCGCATCCAGGTTTAATTGACTGTTTCGGTGTGGTACCACACTACTACGTGGTCCAAGCCAGAAAAAGGCCAGGATCTGGCCAACAAGAATGCGAAAAATGCGAAAGTACGCGCCAGATGAGGGTAAATATCAGACCTAACCGAGACATTACCGGCGTTATCCTCTAAAATATTAATCGCAACCAGGTTCAATTGACTGTTTCGGTGTGGGACCACATTACTACGGGATCCAAACCAGAAAAAACAGAGGATCTGTTCAACAACTATGAGAAAAACGCGAAAGTACGAGCCAGATGGGGGCAAATCCCAGACCTAACCGAGACATAACCAGCGTTATCCTCTAAAATATTAATCGCAACCAGGTATAATTGACTGTTCCGGTGTGGCACCGCATTGCTACGATGGTCCAAACCAGAAAGAGGCCAGGATCTGGCCAACAAATATGCGAAAAATGCGAAAGTATGAGCCAGATGATTGCAAATACCAGAACTAACCCAGACATAACCGGCGTTATCCCCTAAAATATTAATCGCAACCAGGTTTAATTGACCGTTTCGGTGTGGTACCGCATTACTACGTGATCCAAACCAGAGAAAGGCCAGGATCTGGCCAACAAGGATGAGAAAAATGCAAATATATGATCCAGATGATTGCAAATACCAGAACTAACCCTGACATAACCAGCGTTATCCTCTACAATACCCATCGGAACATGCTTTTAATGACTGTTTCAGTGTGGTACCACATTACTACGTGGTCCAAGCGAGAAAAAGGCCAGGATCTGGCCAACAAGGATGAGAAAAATGCGAATATTTGATCCAGATGATTGCAAATACCAGAACTAACCGAGACATAACCGGCGTTATCCTCTAAAATATAAATTGCAATCAGGTTTAATTAACTGTTTCAGTGTGGTACCACATTACTACGTGATCCAAAGCAGAAAAAGCCCAGGATCTGGCCAACAAGTATCAGAAAAATGCGAAAGTTCGAGCCAGATGAGGGCAAATACCAGACCTAACCCAGACAAAACCGGCGTTATCCCATAAAATATTAATCGCAACCAGGTTTAATTGACTGTTTCGGTGTGGTACCGCATTGCTACGATGTTCCAAACCAGAAAGAGGCCAGGATCTGGCTAACAAGTATGCTAAAAATGCGAAAGTACGAGCCAGATGTGGGCAAATCCCAGACCAAGCCGAGACATAACCAGCGTTATCCCGTAAAATATTAATCGCAACCAGGTTTAATTGACTGTTTCGGTGTGGTACCGCATTACTACGTGATCCAAACCAGAGAAAGGCCAGGATCTGGCCAACAAGGATGAGAAAAATGCGAAAGTACGAGCCAGATGAGGGAAAATCCCAGACCTACCCGAGACGTAACCGGCGTTATCCCCTAAAATATTAATCGCAACCAGGTATAATTGACTGTTTCGGTGTGGTACCGCATTGCTACGATGATCCAAACCTGAAAGAGGCCAGGATCTGGCCAACAAGTATGCGAAAAATGCGAAAGTATGAGCCAGATGATTGCAAATACCAGAACTAACCCAGACATAACCAGCGTTATCCTCTAAAATATTAATCGCAACCAGGTTTAATTGACTGTTTCGGTGTGGTACTGCATTACTACGTGATCCAGACCAGAAAAAGGCCAGGATCTGGCCAACAAGTATGCGCAAAATGCGAAAGTACGAGCCAGATGAGGGCAAATCCCAGACCTAACCGAGACATAACCGGCGCTATCCTCTAAAATATTAATCGCAACCAGGTATAATTGACTGTTTCGGTGTGGTACCGCATTGCTACGATGATCCAATCCAGAAAGAGGCCAGGATCTGGCTAACAAGTATGCGAAAAATGCGAAAGTACGAGCCAGATGAGGGCAAATCCCAGACCAAACCGAGACATAACCGGTGTTATCCTGTAAAATATTAATCGCAACCAGGTTTAATTGACTGTTTCGGTGTGGAACCACAATACTACGGGATCCAAACCAGAAAAAACTCAGGATCTGGCCGACAAGTATTCGAAAAATGCGATAGTATGAGCCAGAGGAGGGCAAATACCAGACTTAACACAGACATAACCGGCGTTATCCTCTAAAATATTAAACGCAACCGGGTTTAATTGACTGTTTCCGTGTGGAACCACATTACTACGGGATCCAAACCAGAAAAAACCCAGGATCTGGCCAACAACTATGAGAAAAACGCGAAAGTATGAGCCAGATGATTGCAAATACCAGAACTATCCCAGGCATAACCAGCGTTATCCTCTAAAATATTATTCGCAACCAGGTTTAATTGACTGTTTCGGTGTGGTACCACATTACTACGTGGTCCAAGCGAGAAAAAGGCCAGGATCTGGCCAACAAGGATGAGAAAAATGCGAATATTTGATCCAGATGATTGCAAATACCAGAACTAACCGAGACATAACCGGCGTTATCCTCTAAAATATAAATTGCAATCAGGTTTAATTAACTGTTTCAGTGTGGTACCACATTACTACGTGATCCAAAGCAGAAAAAGCCCAGGATCTGGCCAACAAGTATCAGAAAAATGCGAAAGTTCGAGCCAGATGAGGGCAAATACCAGACCTAACCCAGACAAAACCGGCGTTATCCCATAAAATATTAATCGCAACCAGGTTTAATTGACTGTTTCGGTGTGGTACCGCATTGCTACGATGTTCCAAACCAGAAAGAGGCCAGGATCTGGCTAACAAGTATGCGAAAAATGCGAAAGTACGAGCCAGATGTGGGCAAATCCCAGACCAAGCCGAGACATAACCTGCGTTATCCTGTAAAATATTAATCGCAACCAGGTTTAATTGACTGTTTCGGTGTGGTACCGCATTACTACGTGATCCAAACCAGAAAAAGGCCAGGATCTGGCCAACAAGTATGAGAAATAAGCGAAAGTTCGAGCCAGATGAGGGCAAATACCAGACCTAACCCAGACAAAATCGGCGTTATCCCCTAAAATATTAATCGCAACCAGGTATAATTGACTGTTTCGGTGTGGTACCGCATTGCTACGATGATCCAAACCAGAAAGAGGCCAGGATCTGGCCAACAAGTATGCGAAAAATGCGAAAGTATGAGCCAGATGATTGCAAATACCAGAACTATGCCTGACATAACCAGCGTTATCCTCTAAAATACGAATCGGAACATGCTTTTAATGACTGTTTCAGTGTGGTAGCACATTACTACGAGATCCAAACCAGAAAAATCCCAGGATCGGGCCAACAAGAATGCGAGAAACGCGAAAGTACGAGCCACATGAGGGAAAATCCCAGACCTAACCCAGACATAACCGGCGTTATGCGCTAAAATATTAATCGCAACCAGGTTTAATTGACTGTTTCGTTGTGGAACCACATTACTACGTGATCCAAACCAGAAAGAACCCAGGATCTGGCCAACAAGTATGCGAAAAATGCGAAAGAACGATCCAGATGAGGGCAAATCCCAGACCTATCCGAGACATAACCGGCGTTATCCTCTAAAATATTAATTGCAATCAGGTTTAATTAACTGTTTCAGTGTGGTACCACATTACTACGTGATCCAAATCAGAAAAAGCCCAGGATCTGGCCAACAAGTATGCGAAAAATGCGAAAGTACGAGCCAGATGAGGGCAAAACCCAGACCTAACCGAGACATAACCGGCGTTATCCTCTAAAATATTAATCGCAACCAGGTTTATTTGACTGTTTCGGTGTGGTAACGCATTACTACGTGATCCAAACCAGATAAAGCCCAGGATCTGGCCAACAAGTATCAGAAAAATGCGAAAGTTCGAGCCAGATGAGGGCAAATACCAGACCTAACCCAGACAAAACCGGCGTTATCCCATAAAATATTAATCGCAACCAGGTTTAATTGACTGTTTCGGTGTGGTACCGCATTGCTACGATGTTCCAAACCAGAAAGAGGCCAGGATCTGGCTAACAAGTATGCGAAAAATGCGAAAGTACGAGCCAGATGAGGGCAAATCCCAGACCAAGCCGAGACATAACCTGCGTTATCCTGTAAAATATTAATCGCAACCAGGTTTAATTGACTGTTTCGGTGTGGTACCGCATTACTACGTGATCCAAACCAGAAAAAGGCCAGGATCTGGCCAACAAGTATGAGAAATATGCGAAAGTTCGAGCCAGATGAGGGCAAATACCTGACCTAACCCAGACAAAATCAGCGTTATCCCCTAAAATATTAATCGCAACCAGGTGTAATTGACTGTTTCGGTGTGGTACCGCATTGCTACGATGATCCAAACCAGAAAGAGGCCAGGATCTGGCCAACAAGTATGCGAAAAATGCGAAAGTATGAGCCAGATGATTGCAAATACCAGAATTAACCCAGACATAACCGGCGTTATCCCCTAAAATATTAATCGCAACCAGGTTTAATTGACTGTTCCGGTGTGGTACCGCATTACTACGTGATCCAAACCAGAGAAAGGCCAGGATCTGGCCAACAAGGATGAGAAAAATGCGAATATATGATCAAGATGATTGCAAATACCTGAACTAACCCTGACATAACCAGCGTTATCCTCTAAAATACGCATCGGAACATGCTTTTAATGACTGTTTCAGTGTGGTACCACATTCCTACGTAATCCAAACCAGAAAAAGCCCAGGATCGGGCCAACAAGAATGCGAAAAATGCGAAAGTACGAGCCAGATGAGGGAAAATCCCAGACCTAACCGAGACGTAACCGGCGTTATCCCCTAAAATATTAATCGCAACCAGGTTTAATTGACTGTTTCGGTGTGGTACTGCATTACTACGTGATCCAGACCAGAAAAAACCCAGGATCTGTTCAACAACTATGAGAAAAACGCGAAAGTACGAGCCAGATGGGGGCAAATCCCAGACCTAACCGAGACATAACCAGCGTTATCCCGTAAAATATTAATCGCAACCAGGTTTAATTGACTGTTTCGGTGTGGTATCGCATTACTACGTGATCCAAACCAGAGAAAGGCCAGGATCTGGCCAACAAGGATGAGAAAAATGCGAATATATGATCAAGATGATTGCAAATACCAGAACTAACCCAGACATAACCAGCGTTATCCTCTAAAATACGAATCGGAACATGCTTTTAATGACTGTTTCAGTGTGGTAACACATTACTACGTGATCCAAACCAGAAACATCCCAGGATCTGGCCGACAAGTATTCGAAAAATGCGATAGTATGAGCCTGAGGAGGGCAAATACCTGAGTTAACACAGTCATAACCGCCGTTATCCTCTAAAATATTAATCGCAACCGGGTTTAATTGACTGTTTCCATGTGGAACCACATTACTACGGGATCCAAACCAGAAAAAGGCCAGGATCTGGCCAACAAGTATGAGAAATATGCGAAAGTTCGAGCCAGATGAGGGCAAATACCAGACCTAACCCAGACAAAATCGGCGTTATCCCCTAAAATATTAATCGCAACCAGGTATAATTGACTGTTTCGGTGTGGTACCGCATTGCTACGATGATCCAAACCAGAAAGAGGCCAGGATCTGGCCAACAAGTATGCGAAAAATGCGAAAGTATGAGCCAGATGATTGCAAATACCAGAACTATGCCTGACAAAACCAGCGTTATCCTCTAAAATACGAATCGGAACATGCTTTTAATGACTGTTTCAGTGTGGTAACACATTACTACGTGATCCAAACCAGAAACATCCCAGGATCTGGCCGACAAGTATTCGAAAAATGTGATAGTATGAGCCTGAGGAGGGCAAATACCTGAGTTAACACAGACATAACCGCCGTTATCCTCTAAAATATTAATCGCAACCGGGTTTAATTGACTGTTTCCGTGTGGAACCACATTACTACGGGATCCAAACCAGAAAAAACCCAGGATCTGGCCAACAACTATGAGAAAAACGCGAAGGTATGAGCCAGATGATTGCAAATACCAGAACTATCCCAGGCATAACCAGCGTTATCCTCTAAAATATTAATCGCAACCAGGTTCAATTGACTGTTTCGGTGTGGGACCACATTACTACGGGATCCAAACCAGAAAAAACCCAGGATCTGTTCAACAACTATGAGAAAAACCCGAAAGTACGAGCCAGATGGGGGCAAATCCCAGACCTAACCGAGACATAACCAGCGTTATCCCGTAAAATATTAATCGCAACCAGGTTTAATTGACTGTTTCGGTGTGGTACCGCATTACTACGTGATCCAAACCAGAGAAAGGCCAGGATCTGGCCAACAAGGATGAGAAAAATGCAAATATATGATCCAGATGATTGCAAATACCAGAACTAACCCTGACATAACCAGCGTTATCCTCTAAAATACGCATCGGAACATGCTTTTAATGACTGTTTCAGTGTGGTACCACATTACTACGTGATCCAAGCCAGAAAAAGCCCAGGATCGGACCAACAAGAATGCGAAAAATGCGAAAGTACGAGCCAGATGAGGGAAAATCCCAGACCTACCCGAGACGTAACCGGCGTTATCCCCTAAAATATTAATCGCAACCAGGTATAATTGACTGTTTCGGTGTGGTACCGCATTGCTACGATGATCCAAACCAGAAAGAGGCCAGGATCTGGCCAACAAGTATGCGAAAAATGCGAAAGTATGAGCCAGATGATTGCAAATACCAGAACTAACCCAGACATAACCAGCGTTATCCTCTAAAATATTAATCGCAACCAGGTTTAATTGACTGTTTCGGTGTGGTACTGCATTACTACGTGATCCAGACCAGAAAAAACCCAGGATCTGGCCAACAAGTATGCGCAAAATGCGAAAGTACGAGCCAGATGAGGGCAAATCCCAGACCTAACCGAGACATAACCGGCGCTATCCTCTAAAATATTAATCGCAACCAGGTATAATTGACTGTTTCGGTGTGGTACCGCATTGCTACGATGATCCAATCCAGAAAGAGGCCAGGATCTGGCTAACAAGTATGCGAAAAATGCGAAAGTACGAGCCAGATGAGGGCAAATCCCAGACCAAACCGAGACATAACCGGTGTTATCCTGTAAAATATTAATCGCAACCAGGTTTAATTGACTGTTTCGGTGTGGAACCACAATACTACGGGATCCAAACCAGAAAAAACTCAGGATCTGGCCGACAAGTATTCGAAAAATGCGATAGTATGAGCCAGAGGAGGGCAAATACCAGACTTAACACAGACATAACCGGCGTTATCCTCTAAAATATTAAACGCAACCGGGTTTAATTGACTGTTTCCGTGTGGAACCACATTACTACGGGATCCAAACCAGAAAAAACCCAGGATCTGGCCAACAACTATGAGAAAAACGCGAAAGTATGAGCCAGATGATTGCAAATACCAGAACTATCCCAGGCATAACCAGCGTTATCCTCTAAAATATTATTCGCAACCAGGTTTAATTGACTGTTTCGGTGTGGTACCACATTACTACGTGGTCCAAGCGAGAAAAAGGCCAGGATCTGGCCAACAAGGATGAGAAAAATGCGAATATTTGATCCAGATGATTGCAAATACCAGAACTAACCGAGACATAACCGGCGTTATCCTCTAAAATATAAATTGCAATCAGGTTTAATTAACTGTTTCAGTGTGGTACCACATTACTACGTGATCCAAAGCAGAAAAAGCCCAGGATCTGGCCAACAAGTATGCGAAAAATGCGAAAGTACGAGCCAGATGAGGGCAAATCCCAGACCTAACCGAGACATAACCGGCGTTATCCTCTAAAATATTAATCGCAACCAGGTTTATTTGACTGTTTCGGTGTGGTACCGCATTACTACGTGATCCAAACCAGAAAAAGGCCAGGATCTGGCCAACAAGTATGAGAAATATGCGAAAGTTCGAGCCAGATGAGGGCAAATACCAGACCTAACCCAGACAAAATCGGCGTTATCCCCTAAAATATTAATCGCAACCAGGTATAATTGACTGTTTCGGTGTGGTACCGCATTGCTACGATGATCCAAACCAGAAAGAGGCCAGGATCTGGCCAACAAGTATGCGAAAAATGCGAAAGAACGATCCAGATGAGGGCAAATCCCAGACCAAGCCGAGACATAACCTGCGTTATCCTGTAAAATATTAATCGCAACCAGGTTTAATTGACTGTTTCGGTGTGGTACCGCATTACTACGTGATCCAAACCAGAAAAAGGCCAGGATCTGGCCAACAAGTATGAGAAATATGCGAAAGTTCGAGCCAGATGAGGGCAAATACCAGACCTAACCCAGACAAAATCGGCGTTATCCCCTAAAATATTAATCGCAACCAGGTATAATTGACTGTTTCGGTGTGGTACCGCATTGCTACGATGATCCAAACCAGAAAGAGGCCAGGATCTGGCCAACAAGTATGCGAAAAATGCGAAAGTATGAGCCAGATGATTGCAAATACCAGAACTATGCCTGACATAACCAGCGTTATCCTCTAAAATACGAATCGGAACATGCTTTTAATGACTGTTTCAGTGTGGTAGCACATTACTACGAGATCCAAATCAGAAAAATTCCAGGATCGGGCCAACAAGAATGCGAGAAACGCGAAAGTACGAGCCACATGAGGGAAAATCCCAGACCTAACCCAGACATAACCGGCGTTATGCGCTAAAATATTAATCGCAACCAGGTTTAATTGACTGTTTCGTTGTGGAACCACATTACTACGTGATCCAAACCAGAAAGAACCCAGGATCTGGCCAACAAGTATGCGAAAAATGCGAAAGAACGATCCAGATGAGGGCAAATCCCAGACCTATCCGAGACATAACCGGCGTTATCCTCTAAAATATTAATTGCAATCAGGTTTAATTAACTGTTTCAGTGTGGTACCACATTACTACGTGATCCAAATCAGAAAAAGCCCAGGATCTGGCCAACAAGTATGCGAAAAATGCGAAAGTACGAGCCAGATGAGGGCAAATCCCAGACCTAACCGAGACATAACCGGCGTTATCCTCTAAAATATTAATCGCAACCAGGTTTATTTGACTGTTTCGGTGTGCTAACGCATTACTACGTGATCCAAACCAGATAAAGCCCAGGATCTGGCCAACAAGTATCAGAAAAATGCGAAAGTTCGAGCCAGATGAGGGCAAATACCAGACCTAACCCAGACAAAACCGGCGTTATCCCATAAAATATTAATCGCAACCAGGTTTAATTGACTGTTTCGGTGTGGTACCGCATTGCTACGATGTTCCAAACCAGAAAGAGGCCAGGATCTGGCTAACAAGTATGCGAAAAATGCGAAAGTACGAGCCAGATGAGGGCAAATACCAGACCTAACCCAGACAAAATCGGCGTTATCCCCTAAAATATTAATCGCAACCAGGTATAATTGACTGTTTCGGTGTGGTACCGCATTGCTACGATGATCCAAACCAGAAAGAGGCCAGGATCTGGCCAACAAGTATGCGAAAAATGCGAAAGTATGAGCCAGATGATTGCAAATACCAGAACTATGCCTGACATAACCAGCGTTATCCTCTAAAATACGAATCGGAACATGCTTTTAATGACTGTTTCAGTGTGGTAACACATTACTACGTGATCCAAACCAGAAACATCCCAGGATCTGGCCGACAAGTATTCGAAAAATGCGATAGTATGAGCCTGAGGAGGGCAAATACCTGAGTTAACACAGACATAACCGCCGTTATCCTCTAAAATATTAATCGCAACCGGGTTTAATTGACTGTTTCCGTGTGGAACCACATTACTACGGGATCCAAACCAGAAAAAACCCAGGATCTGGCCAACAACTATGAGAAAAACGCGAAGGTATGAGCCAGATGATTGCAAATACCAGAACTATCCCAGGCATAACCAGCGTTATCCTCTAAAATATTAATCGCAACCAGGTTCAATTGACTGTTTCGGTGTGGGACCACATTACTACGGGATCCAAACCAGAAAAAACCCAGGATCTGTTCAACAACTATGAGAAAAACCCGAAAGTACGAGCCAGATGGGGGCAAATCCCAGACCTAACCGAGACATAACCAGCGTTATCCCGTAAAATATTAATCGCAACCAGGTTTAATTGACTGTTTCGGTGTGGTACCGCATTACTACGTGATCCAAACCAGAGAAAGGCCAGGATCTGGCCAACAAGGATGAGAAAAATGCAAATATATGATCCAGATGATTGCAAATACCAGAACTAACCCTGACATAACCAGCGTTATCCTCTAAAATACGCATCGGAACATGCTTTTAATGACTGTTTCAGTGTGGTACCACATTACTACGTGATCCAAGCCAGAAAAAGCCCAGGATCGGACCAACAAGAATGCGAAAAATGCGAAAGTACGAGCCAGATGAGGGAAAATCCCAGACCTACCCGAGACGTAACCGGCGTTATCCCCTAAAATATTAATCGCAACCAGGTATAATTGACTGTTTCGGTGTGGTACCGCATTGCTACGATGATCCAAACCAGAAAGAGGCCAGGATCTGGCCAACAAGTATGCGAAAAATGCGAAAGTATGAGCCAGATGATTGCAAATACCAGAACTAACCCAGACATAACCAGCGTTATCCTCTAAAATATTAATCGCAACCAGGTTTAATTGACTGTTTCGGTGTGGTACTGCATTACTACGTGATCCAGACCAGAAAAAACCCAGGATCTGGCCAACAAGTATGCGCAAAATGCGAAAGTACGAGCCAGATGAGGGCAAATCCCAGACCTAACCGAGACATAACCGGCGCTATCCTCTAAAATATTAATCGCAACCAGGTATAATTGACTGTTTCGGTGTGGTACCGCATTGCTACGATGATCCAATCCAGAAAGAGGCCAGGATCTGGCTAACAAGTATGCGAAAAATGCGAAAGTACGAGCCAGATGAGGGCAAATCCCAGACCAAACCGAGACATAACCGGTGTTATCCTGTAAAATATTAATCGCAACCAGGTTTAATTGACTGTTTCGGTGTGGAACCACAATACTACGGGATCCAAACCAGAAAAAACTCAGGATCTGGCCGACAAGTATTCGAAAAATGCGATAGTATGAGCCAGAGGAGGGCAAATACCAGACTTAACACAGACATAACCGGCGTTATCCTCTAAAATATTAAACGCAACCGGGTTTAATTGACTGTTTCCGTGTGGAACCACATTACTACGGGATCCAAACCAGAAAAAACCCAGGATCTGGCCAACAACTATGAGAAAAACGCGAAAGTATGAGCCAGATGATTGCAAATACCAGAACTATCCCAGGCATAACCAGCGTTATCCTCTAAAATATTATTCGCAACCAGGTTTAATTGACTGTTTCGGTGTGGTACCACATTACTACGTGGTCCAAGCGAGAAAAAGGCCAGGATCTGGCCAACAAGGATGAGAAAAATGCGAATATTTGATCCAGATGATTGCAAATACCAGAACTAACCGAGACATAACCGGCGTTATCCTCTAAAATATAAATTGCAATCAGGTTTAATTAACTGTTTCAGTGTGGTACCACATTACTACGTGATCCAAAGCAGAAAAAGCCCAGGATCTGGCCAACAAGTATGCGAAAAATGCGAAAGTACGAGCCAGATGAGGGCAAATCCCAGACCTAACCGAGACATAACCGGCGTTATCCTCTAAAATATTAATCGCAACCAGGTTCATTTGACTGTTTCGGTGTGGTAACGCATTACTACGTGATCCAAACCAGATAAAGCCCAGGATCTGGCCAACAAGTATCAGAAAAATGCGAAAGTTCGAGCCAGATGAGGGCAAATACCAGACCTAACCCAGACAAAACCGGCGTTATCCCATAAAATATTAATCGCAACCAGGTTTAATTGACTGTTTCGGTGTGGTACCGCATTGCTACGATGTTCCAAACCAGAAAGAGGCCAGGATCTGGCCAACAAGTATGCGAAAAATGCGAAAGTATGAGCCAGATGATTGCAAATACCAGAATTAACCCAGACATAACCGGCGTTATCCCCTAAAATATTAATCGCAACCAGGTTTAATTGACTGTTTCGGTGTGGTACCGCATCACTACGTGATCCAAACCAGAGAAAGGCCAGGATCTGGCCAACAAGGATGAGAAAAATGCGAATATATGATCAAGATGATTGCAAATACCTGAACTAACCCTGACATAACCAGCGTTATCCTCTAAAATACGCATCGGAACATGCTTTTAATGACTGTTTCAGTGTGGTACCACATTCCTACGTAATCCAAACCAGAAAAAGCCCAGGATCGGGCCAACAAGAATGCGAAAAATGCGAAAGTACGAGCCAGATGAGGGAAAATCCCAGACCTAACCGAGACGTAACCGGCGTTATCCCCTAAAATATTAATCGCAACCAGGTTTAATTGACTGTTTCGGTGTGGTACTGCATTACTACGTGATCCAGACCAGAAAAAACCCAGGATCTGTTCAACAACTATGAGAAAAACGCGAAAGTACGAGCCAGATGGGGGCAAATCCCAGACCTAACCGAGACATAACCAGCGTTATCCCGTAAAATATTAATCGCAACCAGGTTTAATTGACTGTTTCGGTGTGGTACCGCATTACTACGTGATCCAAACCAGAGAAAGGCCAGGATCTGGCCAACAAGGATGAGAAAAATGCGAATATATGATCAAGATGATTGCAAATACCAGAACTAACCCAGACATAACCAGCGTTATCCTCTAAAATACGAATCGGAACATGCTTCTAATGACTGTTTCAGTGTGGTAACACATTACTACGTGATCCAAACCAGAAACATCCCAGGATCTGGCCGACAAGTATTCGAAAAATGCGATAGTATGAGCCTGAGGAGGGCAAATACCTGAGTTAACACAGTCATAACCGCCGTTATCCTCTAAAATATTAATCGCAACCGGGTTTAATTGACTGTTTCCATGTGGAACCACATTACTACGGGATCCAAACCAGAAAAAACCCAGGATCTGGCCAACAACTATGAGAAAAACGCGAAAGTATGAGCCAGATGATTGCAAATACCAGAACTATCCCAGGCATAACCAGCGTTATCCTCTAAAATATTATTCGCAACCAGGTTTAATTGACTGTTTCGGTGCGGTACCACATTACTACGTGGTCCAAGCCAGAATAAGGCCAGGATCTGGCCTACAAGAATGCGAAAAATGCGAAAGTACGAGCCAGATGAGGGCAAATACCAGACCTAACCCAGTCATAACCGGCGTTATCCGCTAAAATATTAATCGCAACCAGGTTTAATTGACTGTTTCGTTGTGGAACCGCATTTCTACGGGATCCAAACCAGAAAAAAACCCAGGATCTGGCCAACAACTATGAGAAAAAGCGAAAATATGAGCCAGATGATTGCAAATACCAGAACTATCCCAGACATAACCAGCGTTATCCTCTAAAATATTATTCGCAGCCAGGTTTAATTGACTGTTTCAGTCTGGTGCCACTTTACTACGTGGTTCAAGCCAGAATAAGGGCAGGATCTGCCCAACAAGTATGCGAAAAATGCGAAGGTCCGAGCCAGATGAGGGCAAATACCAGACCTAACCGAGACTTAACCGGCGTTATCCTCCAAAATATTAATCGCAACCCGGTTCAATTGACTGTTTCGGTGTGGAACCACATTACTACGGGATCCAAACCTGAAAAAACCCAGGATCTGGCCAACAGGTATGCGAAAAATGCGAAAGTATGAGCCAGATGATTGCAAATACCAGAACTAACCCCGACATAACAAGCGTTATCCTCTAAAATACGAATCGGAACATGCTTTTAATGACTGTTTCAGTGTGGTAACACATTACTACGTGATCCAAACCAGAAGCATCCCAGGATCGGGCCAACAAGAATGCGAAAAATGCGAAAGTACGAACCAGATGAGGGAAAATCCCAGACCTAACCGAGACGTAACCGGCGTTATCCCCTAAAATATTAATCGCAACCAGGTATAATTGACTGTTTCGGTGTAGAACCGCATTACTACGTGATCCAAACCAGTAAAAACCCAGGATCTGGCCAACAACTATGAGAAAAACGCGAAAGTATGAGCCAGATGATTGCAAATACCAGAACTATACCAGACATAACCAGCGTTATCCTCTAAAATACTTATCGGAACCAGCTTCTATTGACTGTTTCAGTGTGGTACCACATTACTACGTCATCCAAACCAGAAAAGGGCCAGGGTCTGGCCAACAAGTATGCGAAAAATGCGAAAGTCCGAGCCAGATGAGGGCAAATACCAGACCTAACCGAGACATAACCGGCGTTATCCTCTAAAATATTAATCGCAACCCGGGTCAATTGACTGTTTCGGTGTGGAACCACATTACTACGGGATCCAAACCAGAGAAAACCCAGGATCTGGCCAACAGGTATGCGAAAAATGCGAAAGTATGAGCCAGATGATTGCATATACCAGAACTAACCCAGACATAACCAGCGTTATCCTCTAAAATATTAAACGCAACCAGGTTTAATTGACTGTTTCGGTGTTGTACCGCATTACTACGTGATCCAAACCAGAAAGAGGCCAGGATCTGGCCAACAAGAATGCGAAAAAAGCGAAAGTACGAGCCAGATGTGGGCAAATCCCAGACCTACCCGAGACATAACCAGCGTTATCCTCTGAAATAGTAATCGCAACCAGGTTTAATTGACTGGTTCAGTGTGGTACCACATTACTACGTGATCCAAACCAGAAAAAGCCCAGGATCTGGCCAACAAGTATGCGAAAAACGTGAAAGTACGAGCCAGATGAGGACAAATCCCAGACCTACCCGAGACATAACCGGCGTTATCCTCCAAAATATTAATCTCAAACAGGTTTAATTGACTGTTTCGTTGTGGAACCACATTACTACGGGATCCAAACCAGACAAAACCCAGGATCTGGCCAACAAGTATGCGAAAAATGCGAAAGTATGAGCCAGATGATTACAAATACCAGAACTAACCCAGACATAACCGCCGTTATCCCCTAAAATATTAATCGCAACCAGGTTTAATTGACTGTTTCGGTGTGGTACCGCATTACTACGTGATCCAAACCAGAGAAAGGCCAGGATCTGGCCAACAAGGATGAGAAAAATGCGAATATACGATCCAGATGATGGCAAATACCAGAACTAACCCTGACATAACCAGCGTTATCCTCTAAAATATTAATCGCAACCAGGTATAATTGACTGTTTCGGTGTGGTACCGCATTGCTACGATGATCCAAACCAGATAAAGCCCAGGATCTGGCCAACAACTATGAGAAAAACGCGAAAGTACGAGCCAGATGGGGGCAAATCCCAGACCCAACCGCGACATAACCAGCGTTATCCTCTAAAATATTAATCGCAACCAGGTTTAATTGACTGTTTCGGTGTGGTACCGCATTACTACGTGATCCAAACCAGAGAAAGGCCAGGATCTGGCCAACAAGGATGAGAAAAATGCGAATATATGATCCAGATGATTGCAACTACCAGAACTAACCCTGACATAGCCAGCGTTATCCTCTAAAATACGCATCGGAACATGCTTTTAATGACTGTTTCCGTGTGGAACCACATTACTACGGGATCCAAACCAGAAAAAACCCAGGATCTGACCAACAACTATGAGAAAAACGCGAAAGTATGAGCCAGATGATTGCAAATACCAGAACTATCCCAGGCATAACCAGCGTTATCCTCTAAAATATTATTCGCAACCAGGTTTAATTGACTGTTTCGGTGTGGTACCACATTACTACGTGGTCCAAGCCAGAAAAAGGCCAGGATCTGGCCAACAAGTATGCGCAAAATGCGAAAGTACGAGCCAGATGAGGGCAAATCCCAGACCTAACCGAGACATAACCGGCGTTATCCCCTAAAATATTAATCGCAACCAGGTTTAATTGACTGTTTCGGTGTGGTACTGCATTACTACGTGATCCAGACCAGAAAAAGGCCAGGATCTGGCCAACAAGTATGCGCAAAATGCGAAAGTACGAGCCAGATGAGGGCAAATCCCAGACCTAACCGAGACATAACCGGTGTTATCCTGTAAAATATTAATCGCAACCAGGTTTGATTGACTGTTTCGGTGTGGAACCACATTACTACGGGATCCAAACCAGAAAAAACTCAGGATCTGGCCGACAAGTATGCGCAAAATGCGAATGTACGAGCCAGATGAGGGCAAATCCCAGACCTAACCGAGACCTAACCGGCGCTATCCTCTAAAATATTAATCGCAACCAGGTATAATTGACTGTTTCGGTGTGGTACCGCATTGCTACGATGATCCAATCCAGAAAGAGGCCAGGATCTGGCTAACAAGTATGCGAAAAATGCGAAAGTACGAGCCAGATGAGGGCAAATCCCAGACCTAACCGAGACATAACCGGCGCTATCCTCTAAAATATTAATCGCAACCAGGTATAATTGACTGTTTCGGTGTGGTACCGCATTGCTACGATGATCCAATCCAGAAAGAGGCCAGGATCTGGCCAACAAGTATGCGAAAAATGCGAAAGTATGAGCCAGATGATTGCAAATCCCAGACCTAACCGAGACATAAGCGCGTTATCCCCTAAAATATTAATCGCAACCAGGTTTAATTGACTGTTTCGGTGTGGTACTGCATTACTACGTGATCCAGACCAGAAAAAGGCCAGGATCTGGCCAACAAGGATGAGAAAAATGCGAATATTTGATCCAGATGATTGCAAATACCAGAACTAACCCTGACATAACCAGCGTTATCCTCTAAAATACGAATCGGAACATGCTTTTAATGACTGTTTCAGTGTGGTAACACATTACTACGAGGTCCAAACCAGAAAAATCCCAGGATCGGGCCAACAAGAATGCGAGAAACGCGAAAGTACGAGCCACATGAGGGAAAATCCCAGACCTAACCCAGACATAACGGCGTTATCCGCTAAAATATTAATCGCAACCAGGTGTAATTGACTGTTTCGGTGTGGTACCGCATTGCTACGATGATCCAAACCAGAAAGAGGCCAGGATCTGGCCAACAAGTATGCGAAAAATGCGAAAGTATGAGCCAGATGATTGCAAATCCCAGACCTAACCGAGACATAACCGGCGTTATCCCCTAAAATATTAATCGCAACCAGGTTTAATTGACTGTTTCGGTGTGGTACTGCATTACTACGTGATCCAGACCAGAAAAAGGCCAGGATCTGGCCAACAAGTATGCGCAAAATGCGAAAGTACGAGCCAAATGAGGGCAAATCCCAGACCTAACCGAGACATAACCGGCGCTATCCTCTAAAATATTAATCGCAACCAGGTATAATTGACTGTTTCGGTGTGGTACCGCATTGCTACGATGATCCAATCCAGAAAGAGGCCAGGATCTGGCTAACAAGTATGCGAAAAATGCGAAAGTACGAGCCAGATGAGGGCAAATCCAAGACCAAACCGAGACATAACCGGTGTTATCCTGTAAAATATTAATCGCAACCAGGTTTAATTGACTGTTTCGGTGTGGAACCACATTACTACGGGATCCAAACCAGAAAAAACTCAGGATCTGGCCGACAAGTATTCGAAAAATGCGAAAGTACGAGCCACATGAGGGAAAATCCCAGACCTAACCCAGACATAACCGGCGTTATCCGCTAAAATATTAATCGCAACCAGGTTTAATTGACTGTTTCGTTGTGGAACCACATTACTACGGGATCCAAACCAGAAAGAACCCAGGATCTGGCCAACAAGTATGCGAAAAAGGCGAAAGAACGATCCAGATGAGGGCAAATCCCAGACCTATCCGAGACATAACCGGCGTTATCCTCTAAAATACTAATTGCAATCAGGTTTAATTAACTGTTTCAGTGTGGTACCACATTACTACGTGATCCAAATCAGAAAAAGCCCAGGAACTGGCCAACAAGTATGCGAAAAATGTGAAAGTACGAGCCAGATGAGGGCAAATCCCAGACCTAACCGAGACATAACCGGCGTTATCCTCTAAAATATTAATCGCAACCAGGTTTATTTGACTCTTTCGGTGTGGTAACGCATTACTACGTGATCCAAACCAGATAAAGCCCAGGATCTGGCCAACAAGTATCAGAAAAATGCGAAAGTTCGAGCCTGATGAGGGCAAATACCAGACCTAACCCAGACAAAACCGGCGTTATCCCATAAAATATTAACCGCAACCAGGTTTAATTGACTGTTTCTGTGTGGTACCCCATTGCTACGATGTTCCAAACCAGAAAGAGGCCAGGATCTGGTTAACAAGTATGCGAAAAATGCGAAAGTACGAGCCAGATGAGGGCAAATCCCAGACCTAACCCATACAAAATCGGCGTTATCCCCTAAAATATTAATCGCAACCAGGTATAATTGACTGTTTCGGTGTGGTACCGCATTGCTACGATGATCCAAACCAGAAAGAGGCCAGGATCTGGCCAACAAGTATGCGAATACTGCGAAAGTATGATCAAGATGATTGCAAATACCAGAACTAACCCAGACATAACCAGCGTTATCCTCTAAAATACGAATCGGAACATGCTTTTAATGACTGTTTCAGTGTTGTAACACATTACTACGTGATCCAAACCAGAAACATCCCAGGATCTGGCCGACAAGTATTCGAAGAATGCGATAGTATGAGCCTGAGGAGGGCAAATACCTGAGTTAACACAGACATAACCGCCGTTATCCTCTAAAATATTAATCGCAACCGGGTTTAATTGACTGTTTCCGTGTGGAACCACATTACTACGGGATCCAAACCAGAAAAAACCCAGGATCTGGCCAACAACTATGAGAAAAACGCGAAGGTATGAGCCAGATGATTGCAAATACCAGAACTATCCCAGGCATAACCAGCGTTATCCTCTAAAATATTATTCGCAACCAGGTTTAATTGACTGTTTCGGTGCGGTACCACATTACTACGTGGTCCAAGCCAGAATAAGGCCAGGATCTGGCCTACAAGAATGCGAAAAATGCGAAAGTACGAGCCAGATGAGGGCAAATACCAGACCTAACCCAGTCATAACCGGCGTTATCCGCTAAAATATTAATCGCAACCAGGTTTAATTGACTGTTTCGTTGTGGAACCGCATTTCTACGAGATCCAAACCAGAAAAAAACCGAGGATCTGGCCAACAACTATGAGAAAAAGCGAAAGTATGAGCCAGATGATTGCAAATACCAGAACTATCCCAGACATAACCAGCGTTATCCTCTAAAATATTATTCGCAGCCAGGTTTAATTGACTGTTTCAGTCTGGTGCCACTTTACTACGTGGTCCAAGCCAGAAAAAGGCCAGGATCTGGCCAACAAGAATGCGAAAAATGCGAAAGTACGCGCCAGATGAGGGCAAATATCAGACCTAACCGAGACATTACCGGCGTTATCCTCTAAAATATTAATCGCAACCAGGTTCAATTGACTGGTTCGGTGTGGAACCACATTACGACGGGATCCAAACCAGAGAAAGGCCAGGATCTGGCCAACAAGTATGCGAAAAATGCGAAAGTATGAGCAAGATGATTGCAAATACCAGAACTAACCCTGACATAACAAGCGTTATCCTCTAAAATACGAATCGGAACATGCTTTTAATGACTGTTTCAGTGTGGTAACACATTACTACGTGATCCAAACCAGAAGCATCCCAGGATCGGGCCAACAAGAATGCGAAAAATGCGAAAGTACGAACCAGATGAGGGAAAATCCCAGACCTAACCGAGACGTAACCGGCGTTATCCCCTAAAATATTAATCGCAACCAGGTATAATTGACTGTTTCGGTGTAGAACCGCATTACTACGTGATCCAAACCAGTAAAAACCCAGGATCTGGCCCACAACTATGAGAAAAACGCGAAAGTATGAGCCAGATGATTGCAAATACCAGAACTATCCCAGACATAACCAGCGTTATCCTCTAAAATACTTATCGGAACCAGCTTCTATTGACTGTTTCAGTGTGGTACCACATTACTACGTGATCCAAACCAGAAAAGGGCCAGGGTCTGGCCAACAAGTATGCGAAAAATGCGAAAGTCCGAGCCAGATGAGGGCAAATACCAGACCTAACCGAGACATAACCGGCGTTATCCTCTAAAATATTAATCGCTACCCGGGTCAATTGACTGTTTCGTTGTGGAACCACATTACTACGGGATCCAAACCAGAGAAAACCCAGGATCTGGCCAACAGGTATGCGAAAAATGCGAAAGTATGAGCCAGATGATTGCAAATACCAGAACTAACCCAGACATAACCAGCGTTATCCTCTAAAATATTAAACGCAACCAAGTTGAATTGACTGTTTCAGTGTGGTACCACTTTACTACGTGGTCCAAGACAGAAGAAGGCCAGGATCTGGCCAACAAGTATGCGAAAAATGCGAAGTTCCGAGCCAGATGAGGGCAAATACCAGACCTAACCGAGACATAACCGGCGTTATCCTCTAAAATATTAATCGCAACCAGGTTCAATTGACTGTTTCGGTGTGGAACCACATTACTACGGGATCAAAACCAGAAAAAACCCAGGATCTGGCCAACAACTATGTGAAAAACGCGAAAGTATGAGCCAGATGATTGCAAATACCAGAACTATCCCAGGCATAACCAGCGTTATCCTCTAAAATATTATTCGCAACCAGGTTTAATTGACTGTTTCGGTGTGGTACCACATTACTACGGGATCCAAACCAGAAAAAACCCAGGATCTGGCCAACAAGTATGCGAAAAATGCGAAAGTACGATCCAGATGAGGGCAAATCCCAGACCTAACCGAGACATTACCGGCATTATCCTCTAAAATATTAATCGCAACCAGATTTAATTGACTGTTTCGGTGTGGTACCGCATTACTACGTGATCCAAACCAGAAAAAGCCCAGGATCTGGCCAACAAGTATGCGAAAAACGCGAAAGTATGTGCCAGATGAGGGCTAATCCCAGACCTAACCGAGACATAACCGGCGTTATCCTCTAAAATATTAATCGCAACCAGGTATAATTGACTGTTTCAGTGTGGTACCACATTACTACGTGATCCAAACCAGAAAAGGGCCAGGGTCTGGCCAATAAGTATGCGAAAAATGCGAAAGTCCGAGCCAGATGAGGGCAAATACCGGACCTAACCGAGACATAACCGGCGTTATCCTCTAAAATATTAATCGCAACCAGGTTCAATTGACTGTTTCTGTGTGGAACCACATTACTACGGGATCCAAACCAGAAAAAGGCCATGATCTCGCCAACAAGTATGCGAAAAATGCGAAAGTATGAGCCAGATGATTGCAAATACCAGAACTATGCCTGAAATAACCACCGTTATCCTCTAAAATACGAATCGGAACATGCTTTTAATGACTGTCTCAGTGTGGTAACACATTACTACGAGATCCAAACCATGAAAATCCCAGGATCGGGCCAACAAGAATGCGAAAAAAGCGAAAGTACGAGCTAGATGTGGGCAAATCCCAGACCTACCCGAGACATAACCGGCGTTATCCTCTAAAATATTAATCGCAACCAGGTTCAATTGACTGTTTCGGTGTGGAACCACATTACTACGGGATCCAAACCAGAAAAAGGCCATGATCTGGCCAACAAGTATGCGAAAAACGCGAAAGCATGTGCCAGATGAGGGCTAATCCCAGACCTAACCGAGACATAATCGGCGTTATCCTCTAAAATATTAATCGCAACCAGGTATAATTGATTGTTTCAGTGTGGTACCACATTACTACGTGATCCAAACCAGAAAAGGGCCAGGGTCTGGCCAACAAGTATGCGAAAAATGCGAAAGTACGAGCCAGATGAGGGCAAATGCCAGACCTAACCCAGACAAAACCGGCGTTATCCCCTAAAATATTAACCGCAACCAGGTATAATTGACTGTTTCGGTGTGTGTACCGCATTGCTAGGATGATCCAAGCAAGAAAAACCCCAGGATCTGGCCAACAAGTATGCGAAAATGCGAAAGTACGATCCAGATGAGGGCAAATCCCAGACCTACCCGAGACATAACCGGCGTTATCCTCTAAAATATTATTCGCAACCAGGATTAATTGACTGTTTCGGTGTGGTGCCGCATTACTACGTGATCCAAACCAGAAAAAGGCCAGGATCTGGCAACCAAGAATGCGAAAAATGAGAAAGTACGAGCCAGATGATTGCATATACCAGAACTATCCCAGACATAACCAGCGTTATCCTCTAAAATACGCATCGGAACATGCTTTTAATGACTGTTTCAGTGTGGTACCACATTACTACCTGATCCAAACCAGAAAAAGCCGAGGATCGGGCCAACAACAATGCGGAAGACGCGAAAGTATGAGCCAGATGATTGCAAATACCAGAACTAACCCAGACATAACCAGCGTTATCCTCTAAAATACTAATCGGAACCAGCTTCTATTGACTGTTTCGGTGTGGTACCACATTACTACGTGATCCAAACCAGAAAAAGGCCAGGATCTGTCCAACAAGTATGCGAAAAGTGCGAAAGTACGAGGCAGTTCAGGGCAAATCCCAGACATAACCGTGACATAACCGGCCTTATCCTGTAAAATATTTACAGCAACCAGGTTTAATTGACTGGTTCTGTGGTACCGCATTACTACGTGATCCAAACCTGAAAGAGGCCAGGATCTGGCCAACAAGTATGCGAAAAACGCGCAAGTACGAGCCAGATGATTGCAAATACCAGAACTCACCCAGACATAACCAGCGCTATCCTCTAAAATACTAATCTGAACCAGGTTTAATTGACTGTTTCAGTGTGGTACCACATTACTACGTGATCCAAACCAGAAAAAGTCCAGGATCTGGCCAACAAGTATGCGAAACCCGCGAAAGTATGTGCCAGATGATAGCAAATACCAGAACTAACCCAGACATAACCAGCGTTATCCTCTAAAATACTAATCGGAACCAGCTTCTATTGACTGTTTCAGTGTGGTACAACATTTCTACGTGATCCAAACCAGAAAAAGGCCAGGATCTGGCCAACAAGTATGCGAAAAACGCGAAAGTACGAGCCAGATGAGGACAAATCCCAGACCTACCCGTGACATAACCAGCGTTATCCTCTAAAATACAAATCGGAGCCAGCTTCTATTGACTGTTTCAGTGTGGTACCACATTACTACGTGATCCAAACCAGAAAAAGGCCAGGATCTGGCCAACAAGTATGCGAAAAACGCGAAAGTACGAGACAGATAAGGACAAATCCCAGACCTACCCGAGACATAACCGGCGTTATCCTCTAAAATATTAATCGCAACCAGTTTAATTGACTGTTTCGGTGTGGAACCTCATTACTACGGGATCCAAAACAGAAAAAACCCAGGATCTGGTCAACAAGTATGCGAAAAACGCGAAAGTATGAGCCAGATGATTGCAAATACCAGAACTAACCCAGACATAACCAGCGTTATCCTCTAAAATTCTTATCGGAACCAGCTTCTATTGATCGTTTCAGTGTGGTACCACATTACTACGTTATCCAAACGAGAAAAGGGCCAGGGTCTGGCCAACAAGTGTGCGAAAAACGCGAAAGTATGAGCCAGATGATTTCAAATACCAGAACTAACACAGACATAACCAGCGTTATCCTCTAAAATACTAATCGGAACCAGCTTTTATTGACAGTTTCAGTGTGGTACCACTTCACTACGCGGTCCAATCCAGAAGAAGGCCAGTATGTGGCCAACAAGTATGCGAAAACTGCGAAAGTACGAGCCAGTTGAGGGCAAATACCAGACCTAACCGAGACATTACCGGCTTTATCCTCTAAAATATTAATCGCAACCAGATTTAATTGACTGTTTCGGTGTGGTAACGCATTACTACGTGATCCGAACCTGAAAGAGGCCAGGATCTGGCCAACAAGTATGCGAAAAATGCGAAAGTATGAGCCAGATGATTGCAAATACCGGAACTAACCCAGACATAACCAGCGTTATCCTCTAAAATATTAATCGCAACCAGGTTTAATTGACTGTTTCGGTGTGGTGCCGCATTACTACGTGATCCAAAACAGAAAAAGGCCAGGGTCTGGCCACCAAGAATGCGAAAATTGCGAAAGTACGAGCCAGATGATTGCAAATACCAGAATTATCCCAGACATAACCAGCGTTATCCTCTAAAATACAAATCGGAACCAGCTTCTATTGACTGTTTCAGTGTGGTACCACATTACTACGTGATCCAAACCAGAAAAAGGCCAGGATCTGGCCAACAAGTATGCGAAAAACGCGAAAGTACGAGCCAGATAAGGACAAATCCCAGACCTACCCGAGACATAACCGGCGTTATCCTCTAAAATATTAATCGCAACCAGTTTAATTGACTGTTTCGGTGTGGAAACTCATTACTACGGGATCCAAAGCTGAAAAAACCCAGGATCTGGTCAACAAGTATGCGAAAAACGCGAAAGTATGAGCAAGTTGAGGGCAAATACCAGACCTAACCGAGACATTACCGGCTTTATCCTCTAAAATATTAATCGCAACCAGCTTCTATTGACTGTTTCAGTGTGGTACCACATTACTACGTGATCCAAACCAGAAAAAGCCCAGGATCTGGCCAACAAGTATACGAAAAACGCGAATATATGAGCCATCTCATGATTGCAAATACCAGAACTAACCCTGACATAACCAGCGTTATCCTCTAAAATACGCATCGGAACATGCTTTTAATGACTGTTCCAGTGTGGTGCCATATTACTACATGATCCAAACCAGAAAAAGCCCAGGATCGGGCCAACAAGAATGCGAAAAATGCGAAAGTACGAGCCTGATGAGGGAAAATCCCAGACCTAACCGAGACGTAACCGGCGTTATCCCCTAAAATATTAATCGCAACCAGGTATAATTGACTGTTTCGGTGTGGTACCGCATTGCTACGATGATCCAAACCAGAAAGAGGCCAGGATCTGGCGAACAAGTATGCGAAAAATGCGAAAGTATGAGCCAGATGATTGCAAATACCAGAACTAACCCAGACATAACCAGCGTTATCCTCTAAAATATTAATCGCAACCAGGTTTAATTCACTGTTTCGGTGTGGTACCACATTACTACGTGGTCCAAGCCAGAAAAGGGCCAGGATCTGGCCAACAAGTATGCGAAAAATGCGAAAGTACGAGCCAGATGAGGGCAAATACCATACCTAACCGAGACATTACCGGCTTTATCCTCTAAAATATTAATCGCAACCAGATTTAATTGACTGTTTCAGTCTGGTGCCACTTTACTACGTGGTCCAAGACAGAAGAAGGCCAGGATCTGGCCAACAAGTATGCGAAAAATGCGAAGGTCCGAGCCAGATCAGGGCAAATACCAGACCTAACCGAGACATAACCGGCGTTATCCTCTACAATATTAATCGCAACCAGGTTCAATTGACTGTTTCGGTGTGGAACCACATTACTACGAGATCCAAACCAGAAAAAAACCCAGGATCTGGCCAACAACTATGAGAAAAACGCGAAAGTATGAGCCAGATGATTGCAAATACCAGAACTATCCCAGGCATAACCAGCGTTATCCTCTAAAATGTTATTCGCAACCAGGTTTAATTGACTGTTTCGGTGTGGTACCACATTACTACGGGATCCAAACCAGAAAAAACCCAGGATCTGGCCAACAAGTATGCGAAAAATGCGAAAGTACGATCCAGATGAGGGCAAATCCCAGACCTAACCGAGACATAACCGGCGTTATCCCCTAAAATATTAATCGCAACCAGGTTTAATTGACTGTTTCGGTGTGGAACCACATTACTACGGGATCCAAACCAGAAAAAACTCAGGACCTGGCCGACAAGTATACGAAAAATGCGATAGTATGAGCCAGAGGAGGGCAAATACCAGACCTAACACAGACATAGCCGGCGTTATCCTCTAAAATATTAATCGCAACCGGGTTTAATTGACTGTTTCGGTGTGGAACCACATTACTACGGGATCCAAACCAGAAAAAACCCAGGATCTGGCCAACAACTATAAGAAAAACGCGAAAGTATGAGCCAGATGATTGCAAATACCAGAACTATCCCAGGCATAACCAGGGTTATCCGCTAAAATATTATTCGCAACCAGGTTTAATTGACTGTTTCGGTGTGGTACCACATTACTACGTGGTCCAAGCCAGAAAAAGGCCAGGGTCTGGCCAACAAGAATGCGAAAAATGCGAAAGTACGCGCCAGATGAGGGCAAATACCAGACCTAACCGAGACATAACCGGCGGTATCCTCTAAAATATTAATCGCAACCAGGTTTACTTGACAGCTTCAGTGTGGTACCACATTACTACGTGATCCAAACCAGAAAAAGCCGAGGATCTGGCCAACAAGTATGCGAATAACGCGAAAGTATGTGCCAGATGATTGCAAATACCAGAACTATCCCAGGCATAACCAGCGTTATCCACTAAAATATTATTCGCAACCAGGTTTAATTCACTGTTTCGGTGTGGTACCACATTACTACGTGGTCCAAGCCAGAAAAGGGCCAGGATCTGGCCAACAAGTATGCGAAAAATGCGAAAGTACGAGCCAGATGAGGGCAAATACCATACCTAACCGATACATTACCGGCTTTATCCTCTAAAATATTAATCGCAACCAGATTTAATTGACTGTTTCAGTCTGGTGCCACTTTACTACGTGGTCCAAGACAGAAGAAGGCCAGGATCTGGCCAACAAGTATGCGAAAAATGCGAAGGTCCGAGCCAGATCAGGGCAAATACCAGACCTAACCGAGACATAACCGGCGTTATCCTCTAAAATATTAATCGCAACCAGGTATAATTGACTGTTTCGGTGTGGAACCACATTACAACGGGATCCAAACCAGAAAAAACTCAGGACCTGGCCGACAAGTATACGAAAAATGCGATAGTATGAGCCAGAGGAGGGCAAATACCAGACCTAACACAGACATAACCGGCGTTATCCTCTAAAATATTAATCGCAACCAGGTTTATTTGACTGTTTCGGTGTGGTAACGCATTACTACGTGATCCAAACCAGATAAAGCCCAGGATCTGGCCAACAAGTATGAGAAAAATGCGAAAGTTCGAGCCAGATGAGGGCAAATCCCAGACCTAACCCAGACAAAACCGGCGTTATCCCCTAAAATATTATTCGCAACTAGGATTAATTGACTGTTTCGGTGTGGTGCCGCATTACTACGTGATCCAAACCAGAAAAAGGCCAGGATCTGGCAACCAAGAATGCGAAAAATGCGAAAGTACGAGCCAGATGATTGCATATACCAGAACTATCCCAGACATAACCAGCGTTATCCTCTAAAATACGCATCGGAACATGCTTTTAATGACTGTTTCAGTGTGGTACCACATTACTACCTGATCCAAACCAGAAAAAGCCGAGGATCGCGCCAACAACAATGCGGAAAACGCGAAAGTATGAGCCAGATGATTGCAAATACCAGAACTAACACAGACATATCCTGCGTTATCCTCTAAAATACTAATCGGAACCAGCTTTTATTGACAGTGTGGTACCACATTACTACGTGATCCAAACCAGAAGAAGCCCAGGATCTGGCCAACAAGTATGCGAAAAACGCGAATGTATGAGCCAGATGATTGCAAATACCAGAACTAACCCAGACATAACCAGCGTTATCCTCTAAAATACTAATCGGAACCAGCTTCTATTGACTGTTTCGGTGTGGTACCACATTACTACGTGATCCAAACCAGAAAAAGGCCAGGATCTGGCCAACAAGTATGCGAAAAGTGCGAAAGTACGAGGCAGTTCAGGGCAAATCCCAGACATAACCGTGACATAACCGGCCTTATCCTGTAAAATATTTATAGCAACCAGGTTTAATTGACTGGTTCGGTGTGGTACCGCATTACTACGTGATCCAAACCTGAAAGAGGCCAGGATCTGGTCAACAAGTATGCGAAAAACGCGAAAGTACGAGCCAGATGATTGCAAATACCAGAACTCACCCAGACATAACCAGCGCTATCCTCTAAAATACTAATCTGAACCAGGTTTAATTGACTGTTTCAGTGTGGTACCACATTACTACGTGATCCAAACCAGAAAAAGTCCAGGATCTGGCCAACAAGTATGCGAAACCCGCGAAAGTATGTGCCAGATGATAGCACATACCAGAACTAACCCAGACATAACCAGCGTTATCCTCTAAAATACTAATCGGAACCAGCTTCTATTGACTGTTTCAGTGTGGTACAACATTTCTACGTGATCCAAACCAGAAAAAGGCCAGGATCTGGCCAACAAGTATGCGAAAAACGCGAAAGTACGAGCCAGATGAGGACAAATCCCAGACCTACCCGAGACATAACCAGCGTTATCCTCTAAAATACAAATCGGAGCCAGCTTCTATTGACTGTTTCAGTGTGGTACCACATTACTACGTGATCCAAACCAGAAAAAGGCCAGGATCTGGCCAACAAGTATGCGAAAAACGCGAAAGTACGTGCCAGATAAGGACAAATCCCAGACCTACCCGAGACATAACCGGCGTTATCCTCTAAAATATTAATCGCAACCAGTTTAATTGACTGTTTCGGTGTGGAACCTCATTACTACGGGACCCAAAACAGAAAAAACCCAGGATCTGGTCAACAAGTATGCGAAAAACGCGAAAGTATGAGCCAGATGATTGCAAATACCAGAACTAACCCAGACATAACCAGCGTTATCCCCTAAAATTCTTATCGGAACCAGCTTCTATTGATCGTTTCAGTGTGGTACCACATTACTACGTTATCCAAACGAGAAAAGGGCCAGGGTCTGGCCAACAAGTGTGCGAAAAACGCGAAAGTATGAGCCAGATGATTTCAAATACCAGAACTAACACAGACATAACCAGCGTTATCCACTAAAATATTATTCGCAACCAGGTTTAATTGACTGTTTCGGTGTGGTACCACATTACTACCTGATCCAAACCAGAAAAAGCCGAGGATCGCGCCAACAACAATGCGGAAAAACGCGAAAGTATGAGCCAGATGATTGCAAATACCAGAACTAACACAGACATATCCTGCGTTATCCTCTAAAATACTAATCGGAACCAGCTTTTATTGACAGTGTGGTACCACATTACTACGTGATCCAAACCAGAAAAAGCCCAGGATCTGGCCAACAAGTATGCGAAAAACGCGAATGTATGAGCCAGATGATTGCAAATACCAGAACTAACCCAGACATAACCAGCGTTATCCTCTAAAATACTAATCGGAACCAGCTTCTATTGACTGTTTCGGTGTGGTACCACATTACTACGTGATCCAAACCAGAAAAAGGCCAGGATCTGGCCAACAAGTATGCGAAAAGTGCGAAAGTACGAGGCAGTTCAGGGCAAATCCCAGACATAACCGTGACATAACCGGCCTTATCCTGTAAAATATTTATAGCAACCAGGTTTAATTGACTGGTTCGTTGTGGTACCGCATTACTACGTGATCCAAACCTGAAAGAGGCCAGGATCTGGCCAACAAGTATGCGAAACCCGCGAAAGTATGTGCCAGATGATAGCAAATACTGAACTAACCCAGACATAACCAGCGTTATCCTCTAAAATACTAATCGGAACCAGCTTCTATTGACTGTTTCAGTGTGGTACAACATTTCTACGTGATCCAAACCAGAAAAAGGCCAGGATCTGGCCAACAAGTATGCGAAAAACGCGAAAGTACGAGCCAGATGAGGACAAATCCCAGACCTACCCGAGACATAACCAGCGTTATCCTCTAAAATACAAATCGGAGCCAGCTTCTATTGACTGTTTCAGTGTGGTACCACATTACTACGTGATCAAAACCAGAAAAAGGCCAGGATCTGGCCAACAAGTATGCGAAAAACGCGAAAGTACGAGCCAGATAAGGACAAATCCCAGACCTACCCGAGACATAACCGGCGTTATCGTCTAAAATATTAATCGCAACCAGTTTAATTGACTGTTTCGGTGTGGAACCTCATTACTACGGGACCCAAAACAGAAAAAACCCAGGATCTGGTCAACAAGTATGCGAAAAACGCGAAAGTATGAGCCAGATGATTGCAAATACCAGAACTAACCCAGACATAACCAGCGTTATCCCCTAAAATTCTTATCGGAACCAGCTTCTATTGATCGTTTCAGTGTGGTACCACATTACTACGTTATCCAAACGAGAAAAGGGCCAGGGTCTGGCCAACAAGTGTGCGAAAAACGCGAAAGTATGAGCCAGATGATTTCAAGTACCAGAACTAACACAGACATAACCAGCGTTATCCTCTAAAATACTAATCGGAACCAGCTTTTATTGACAGTTTCAGTGTGGTACCACTTCACTACGCGGTCCAATCCAGAAGAAGGCCAGTATGTGGCCAACAAGTATGCGAAAACTGCGAAAGTACGAGCCAGTTGAGGGCAAATACCAGACCTAACCGAGACATAACCGGCGTTATCCTCTAAAATATTAATCGCAACCAGGTTTAATTGACTGTTTCGGTGTGGAACCACATTACTACGGGATCCAAACCAGAAAAAACCCAGAATCTGGCCAACAACTATGAGAAAAACGCGAAAGTATGAGCCAGATGGTTGCAAATACCAGAACTATCCGAGACATACCCAGCGTTATCCACTAAAATATTATTCGCAACCAGGTTTAATTGACTGTTTCGGTGTGGTACCACATTACTACGTGGTCCAAGCCAGAAAAGGGCCAGGATCTGGCCAACAACTATGCGAAAAATGCGAAAGTACGAGCCAGATGAGGGTAAATACCATACCTAACCGAGACATTACCGGCTTTATCCTCTAAAATATTAATCGCAACCAGAATTAATTGACTGTTTCGGTGTGGTAACGCATTACTACGTGATCCGAACCTGAAAGAGGCCAGGATCTGGCCAACAAGTATGCGAAAAATGCGAAAGTATGAGCCAGATGATTGCAAATACCGGAACTAACCCAGACATAACCAGCGTTATCCTCTAAAATATTAATCGCAACCAGGTTTAATTGACTGTTTCGGTGTGGTGCCGCATTACTACGTGATCCAAAACAGAAAAAGGCCAGGGTCTGGCCACCAAGAATGCGAAAAATGCGAAAGTACGAGCCAGATGATTGCAAATACCAGAACTATCCCAGACATAACCAGCGTTATCCTCTAAAATACAAATCGGAACCAGCTTCTATTGACTGTTTCAGTGTGGTACCACATTACTACGTGATCCAAACCAGAAAAAGGCCAGGATCTGGCCAACAAGTATGCGAAAAACGCGAAAGTACGAGCCAGATAAGGACAAATCCCAGACCTACCCGAGACATAACCGGCGTTATCCTCTAAAATATTAATCGCAATCAGTTTAATTGACTGTTTCGGTGTGGAAACTCATTACTACGGGATCCAAGGCAGAAAAAACCCAGGATCTGGTCAACAAGTATGCGAAAAACGCGAAAGTATGAGCCAGATGATTTCAAATACCAGAACTAACACAGGCATAACCCGCGTTATCCTCTAAAGTATTATTCGGAACCAGCTTCTATTGACTGTTTCAGTGTGGTACCACATTACTACGTGATCCAAACCAGAAAAAGCCCAAGATCTGGCCAACAAGTATACGAAAAACGCGAATATATGAGCCATCTCATGATTGCAAATACCTGAACTAACCCTGACATAACCAGCGTTATCCTCTAAAATACGCATCGGAACATGCTTTTAATGACTGTTTCAGTGTGGTACCATATTACTACGTGATCCAAACCAGAAAAAGCCCAGGATCGGGCCAACAAGAATGCGAAAAATGCGAAAGTACGAGCCTGATGAGGGAAAATCCCAGACCTAACCGAGACGTAACCGGCGTTATCCCCTAAAATATTAATCGCAACCAGGTATAATTGACTGTTTCGGTGTGGTACCGCATTGCTACGATGATCCAAACCAGAAAGAGGCCAGGATCTGGCCAACAAGTATGCGAAAAATCCGAAAGTACGAGCCAGATGTGGGCAAATCCCAGACCCACACGAGACATAACCGGCGTTATCCTCTAAAATATTAATCGCAAACAGGTTTAATTGACTGTTTCAGTGTGGTACCACATTACTACGTGATCCAGACCAGAAAAAGCCCAGGATCTGGCCAACAAGTATGCGAAAAACGCGAATGTATGAGCCAGATGATTGCAAATACCAGAACTAACTCAGACATGACCAGCGTTATCCTCTAAAATACTGATCGGAACCAGCTTCTATTGACTGTTTCGGTGTGGTGCCGCATTACTACGTGATCCAAAACAGAAAAAGGCCAGGGTCTGGCCAACAAGTATGCGAAAAACGCGAAAGTACGAGCCAGATGGGGGCAAATCCCAGACCTAACTGAGACATAACCAGCGTTATCCCCTAAAATATTAATCGCAACCGGTTTAATTGAGTGTTCCGGTGTGGAACCTCATTACTACGCGATCCAAAACAGAAAAAGCACAGGATCTGTCCAACTAGTATGCGAACAACGTGAAAGTACGAGCCAGATGAGGACAAATCCCAGACCTACCTGAGACATAACTGGCGTTTTCCTCTAAAATATTAATCTCAACCAGGTTTAATTGACTGTTTCGTTGTGGAACCACATTACTACGGGATCCAAACCAGAAAAGACCCAGGATCTGGCCAACAAGTATGCGAAAAATGCGAAAGTATGAGCTACATGATTGCAAATACCAGAACTAACCCAGACATAACCGGCGTTATCCCCTAAAATATTAATCGCAACCAGGTTTAATTGACTGTTTCGGTGTGGTACCGCATTACTACGTGATCCAAACCAGAGAAAGGCCAGGATCTGGCCAACAAGGATGAGAAAAATGCGAATATATGATCCAGATGAGGGCAAATCCCAGGAAAAACCGAGACATAACCGGCGTTATCCTCTAAAATATTAATCGCAAGCAGGTTTAATTGACTGTTTCGGTGTGGTGACGCATTACTACGTGATCCAAACCAGAAAAAGGCCAGGATCTGGCCAACCAGTATGCGAAAAATGCGAAAGTACGAGCCAGATGAGGACAAATCCCAGACCTACCCGAGACATAACCGGCGTTATCCTTTAAAATATTAATCTCAACCAGGTTTAATTGACCGTTTCTTTGTGGAACCACATTACTACGTGATCCAAACCAGAAGAGGGCCAGGATCTGGCCAACAAGTATGCGAAAAATGCGAAAGTACGAGCCAGATGAGGGAAAATCCCAGACCTAACCCAGACATAACCGGCGTTATCCTCTAAAATGTTATTCGCAACCAGGTTTAATTGACTGTTTCAGTCTGGTGCAACTTTACTACGTGATCCAAACCAGAGAAAGGCCAGGATCTGGCCAACAAGGATGAGAAAAATGCGAATATATGATCCAGATGATTGCAAATACCAGAACTAACCCTGACATAACCAGCGTTATCCTCTAAAATACGAATCGGAACATGCTTTTAATGACTGTTTCAGTGTGGTACCACATTACTACGTGATCAAACCAGAAAAACCCAGGATCTGGCCAACAACTATGAGAAAAACGCGAAAGTATGAGCCAGATGATTGCAAATACCAGAACTATCCCAGACATAACCAGCGCTATCCTCTAAAATATTATTCGCAACCAGGTTTAATTGACTGTTTCAGTCTGGTACCACTTTACTACGTGGTCCAAGCCAGAAGAAGGGCAGGATCTGGCTAACAAGTATGCGAAAAACGCGAAAGCATTTGCCAGACGATAGCAAATACCAGAACTAACCCAGACATAACCAGCGTTATCCTCTAAAATACTTATAGCAACCAGCTTCTATTGACTGTTTCAGTGTGGTACCATATTACAACGTGATCCAAACCAGAAAAGGGCCAGGGTCTGGCCAACAAGTATGCGAAAAATGGGAAAGTCCGAGCCAGATGAGGGCAAATACCAGACCTAACCGAGACATTACCGGCGTTATCCTCTAATATATTAATCGCATCCAGGTTCAATTGACTGTTTCGGTGTGGAACCACATTACTACGGGATCCAAACCAGAAAAAACCCAGGATCTGGCTAACAACTATGAGAAAAACGCGAAAGTACGAGCCAGATGGGGGCAAATCCCAGAGCTAGCCCAGACATAACCGGCGTTATCCTCTAAAATATTATTCGCAACCAGGTTTAATTGACTGTTTGAGTCAGGTGCAACTTTACTACGTGATCCAAACCAGAAAAAGCCCAGGATCTGGCCAACAAGTATGCGAAAAATGCGAAAGAACGCGCCAGATGAGGGCAAATACCAGACCTAACCCAGACATAACCGGCGTTATCCGCTAAAATATTAATCTCAACCATGTTCAATTGACTGTTTCGTTGTGGAACCACATTACTATGTGATCCAAACCAGAAAAGGGCCAGGGTCTGGCCAACAAGTGTGCGAAGAACGCGAAAGTATGAGCCAGATGATTGCAAATACCAGAACTAACCCAGACGTAACCAGCGTTATCCTCTAAGATACTTATCGGAACCAGCTTCTATTGACTGTTTCAGTGTGGTACCACATTACTACGTGATCCAAACCAGAAAAGGGCCAGGGTCTGGCCAACAAGTGTGCGAAACACGCGAAAGTATGAGCCAGATGATTGCTAGTACCAGAACTAACACAGACATAACCAGCGTTATCCTCTAAAATACTAATCGGAACCAGCTTTTATTGACTGTTTCAGTGTGGTACCACATTACTACGTGATGCAAACCAGAGAAAGGCCAGGATCTGGCCAACAAGGATGAGAAAAATGCGAATATATGATCCAGATGATTGCAAATACCAGAACTAACCCTGACATAACCAGCGTTATCATCTAAAATATTAATCGCAACCAGGTATAATTGACTGTTTCGTGTGGTAGCGCATTGCTTCGATGATCCAAACGAGAAAAAGGCCATGATCTGGCCAACAAGTATGCGAAAATTGCGAAAGTATGAGCCAGATGATTGCAAATACCAGAACTATGCCTGACATAACCGGCGTTATCCTCTAAAATATTAATCGCAACCAGGTTTAATTGACTGTTTCAGTGTGGTACCACATTACTACGTGATCCAAACCAGAAAAAGCCCAGGATCTGGCCAACAAGTATGCGAAAAATGCGAAAGTATGAGCCAGATGATTCGAAATACCAGAACTAACCCAGACATAACCAGCGTTATCCTCTAAAATATTAATCGCAACGAGGTTTAATTGACAGTATCGGTGTGGTACTGCATTACTACGTGATCCAGACCAGAAAAAGGCCAGGATCTGGCCATCAAGATTGCGCAAAATGCGAAAGTATGAGCCAGATGATTACAAATACCAGAACTATGCCTGACATAACCCGCGTTATCCTCTAAAATACGAATCGGAACATGCTTTTAATGACTGTTTCAGTGTGGTAACACATTACTACGAGATCCAAACCAGAAAAATCCCAGGATCGGGCCAACAAGAATGCGAGAAACGCGAAAGTACGAACCACATGAGGGAAAATCCCAGAAAAAACCGAGACATAACCGGCGTTATCCTCTAAAATATTAATGGCAACCAGGTTTAATTGACTGTTTCGGAGTGGTACCACATTACTACGTGTTCCAAACCAGAAAAAACCCAGGATCTGGCCAACAAGTATGCGAAAAATGCGAAAGTACGAGCCAGATGATGGCAAATCCCAGACCTAACCGAGACATAACCGGCGTTTAGCTCTAAAATATTAATCGCAACCAGGTTTAATTGACTGTTTCGGTGTGGTGACGCATTACTACGTGTTCCAAACCAGAAAAAGGCCAGGATCTGGCCAACAAGTATGCGAAAAACGTGAAAGTACGAGTCAGATAAGGACAAATCCCAGACCTATCCGAGACATAACCGGCGTTATCCTCTAAAATATTAATCGCAACTAGGTTTAATTGACTGTTTCGTTGTGGAACCACATTACTGCGGGATCCAAACCAGAAAAAACCCAGGGTCTGGCCAACAAGTATGCGAAAAATGCGAAAGAACGATCCAGATGAGGGCAAATGCCAGACCTAACCGAGATATAACCGGCGTTATCCTCTAAAATATTAATCGCAACTAGGTTTAATTGACTGTTTCGTTGTGGAACCACATTACTGCGGGATCCAAACCAGAAAAAACCCAGGGTCTGGCCAACAAGTATGCGAAAAATGCGAAAGAACGATCCAGATGAGGGCAAATGCCAGACCTAACCGAGATATAACCGGCGTTATCCTCTAAAATATTAATCGCAACTAGGTTTAATTGACAGTTTCGCTGTGGTACCGCATTACTACGTGATCCAAACCAGCAAAAGGCCAGGATCTGGCCAACAAGTATGCGAAAAATGCGAAAGTATGAGCCAGATGATTGCAAATACCAGAACTATGCCTGACATAACCGGCGCTATCCTCTAAAATATTAATCGCAACCAGGAATAATTGACTGTTTCGGTGTGGTACCGCATTGCTACGATGATCCAAACCAGAAAGAGGCCAGGATCTGGCTAACAAGTATGCGAAAACTGCGAAAGTACGATCCAGATGAGGGCAAATCCCAGACCTAACCGAGACATAACCGGCGTTATCCTCTAAAATATTAATCGCAACCAGGTTTAATTGACTGTTTCGTTGTGGAACCACCTTACTGCGGGATCCAAACCAGAAAAAACCCAGGATCTGGCCAACAAGTATGAGAAATATGCGAAAGTTCGAGCCAGATGAGGGCAAATACCAGACCTAACCCAGACAAAACCGGCGTTATCCCCTAAAATATTAATCGCAACCAGGTATAATTGACTGTTTGGGTTTGCTACCGCATTGCTACGATGATCCAAACCAGAAAGAGGCCAGGATCTGGCTAACAAGTATGCGAAAAAAGCGAAAGTACGATCCAGATGAGGGCAAATCCCAGACCTAACCGAGACATAACCGGCGTTATCCTCTAAAATATTAATCGCAACCAGGATTAATTGACTGTTTCGTTGTGGAACCACATTACTGCGGGATCCAGACCAGAAAAAACCCAGGATCTGGCCAACAACTATGAGAAAAATGCGAAAGAACGATCCAGATGAGGGCAAATGCCAGACCTAACCGAGACATAACCGGCGTTATCCTCTAAAATATTAATCGCAACCAGGTTTAATTGACTGTTTCGTTGTGGAACCACATTACTGCGGGATCCAAACCAGAAAGATCCCAGGATCTGGCCAACAAGTATGCGAAAAATGCGAAAGTACGATCCAGTTGAGGGCAAATCCCAGACCTAACCGAGACATAACCGGCGTTATCCTCTAAAATATTAATCGCAACCTGTTTAATTGACTGTTTCGGTGTGGAACCTCATTACTACGTGATCCAAACCAGAAAAATCCCAGGATCTGGCCAACAAGTATGCGAAAAATGCGAAAGTACGATCCAGTTGAGGTCAAATCGCAGACCTAACCGAGACATCACCGGCGTTATCCTCTAAAATATTAATCGCAACCAGTTTAATTGACTGTTTCGGTGTGGAACCTCATTACTACGTGATCCAAACCAGAAAAATCCCAGGATCTGGCCAACAAGTATGCGAAAAATGCGAAAGTACGATCCAGTTGAGGGCAAATCCCAGACCTAACCGAGACATAACCGGCGTTATCCTCTAAAATATTAATCGCAACCAGGTTTAATTGACTGTTTCGGTGTGGTACTGCATTACTACGTGATCCAAACCAGAGAAAGCCCAAGATCTAGCTATCGAGTATGAGAAATATGCGAAAGAATGAGCCTGATGAGAGAAAATCCCAGACCTAACCTAGACCTAACATGAATTATTCTCTAAAATATTGGTCGAAACCAGGTTTAATTGACTGATTCAGTGTGGTCCCACATTACTACGTGATCCAAACCAGAAAAAACCCAGGATCCGTTCAACAAGTATGTGAAGAATGCGAAAGTATGAGTCTGATGACTGAAAATCCCAGGCCTAACCTAGACCTAACATGCGTTATCCTCAAAAATATTGATCGAAACCTGGTTTAATCGACTGTTTCAGTGTGGTGCCACATTACTATGTGATCCAAACCAGAAAATAACCCAGGATCTGTTCAACGAGTATGTGAAGTGTGCGAAAGTATGAGTCTGATGAGGTCAAATCCCAGACCAATCCCAGACTTAACTTGCGTTATCCTCTAAAGTATTGATCGAAACCTGGTTTAATCGACTGTTGCAGTGTGGTACCACATTACTACGTGTTCCAAACCAGAAAAAACCCAGGATCAGTTCAACAAGTATAAGAAGAATGCGAAAGTATGAGTCTGATGAGTGAAAATCCCTGGGCTAACCTAGACCTAACATGCGTTATCCTCTAAAATATTGATCCAAACCAGGTTTAATGGACTGTTTCAGTGTGGTACCACATTACTACGTGATACAAACCAGAAAAAACCCAGGATCCGTTCAACAAGTATGTGAGGAATGCGAAAGTATGAGTCTGATGAGTGAAAATCCCAGGGCTAACCTAGACCTAACATGCGTTATCCTCAAAAATATTGATCGAAACCTGGTTTAATCAACTGTTTCAGTGTGGTACCACATTACTATGTGATCCGAACCAGAAAATAACCCAGGATCTGTTCAACGAGTATGTGAAGAGTGCGGAAGTATGAGTCTGATGAGGTCAAATCCCAGACCAATCCCAGACTTAACTTGCGTTATCCTCTAAAATATTGATCGAAACCAGGTTTAATTGACTGTTTCAGTGTTGTACTTCATTACTACGTGATCCAATCCAGAAAAAGCCCAGGATCTAGCTATCAAGTATGAGAAATATGCGAAAGAATGAGCCTGATGAGAGAAAATCCCAGACCTAACCTAGACCTAACATGAATTATTCTCTAAAATATTGGTCGAAACCAGGTTTAATGGACTGCTTCAGTGTGGTACCACATTACTACGTGATACAAACCAGAAAAAACCCAGGATCCGTTCAACAAGTATGTGAGCAATGCGAAAGTATGAGTCTGATGAGTGAAAATCCCAGGGCTAACCTAGACCTAACATGCGTTATCCTCCAAAATATTGATCGAAACCTGTTTTAATCGACTGTTTCAGTTTGGTACGACATTACTATGTGATCCAAACCAGAAAATAACCCAGGACCTGTTCAACGAGTATGTGAAGTGTGCATAGGTATGAGTCTGATGAGGGCAAATCCCAGACCTATCCCAGACCTAACTTGCGTTATCCTCTAAAATATTGATCGAAACCAGGTTTAACCGACTGTTCCAGTGTGGATCCACATTACTACGTGATCCAAACCAGAAAAAACCCAGGATCAGTTCAACAAGTATGTGAAGAATGCGAAAGTATGAGTCTGATGAGTGAATATCCCAGGCCTAACCTAGACCTAACATGCGTTGTCCTCAAAAATATTAATCGAAACCTGGTTTAATCGACTGTTTCAGTGTGGTACCACATTACTATGTGATCCGAACCAGAAAATAACCCAGGATCTGTTCAACGAGTATGTGAAGTGTGCGAAAGTATGAGTCTGATGAGGGCAAATCCCAGACCTATCCCAGACCTAACATGCGTTATCCTCTAAAATATTTATCACGACCAGGTTTCATTGAGTGTTTCAGTGTGGTACCACTTTACTACGTGATCCAATCCAGAAATAGCCCAGGATCTAGCCATGAAGTATGTGATATATGCGATAGTAAGAGCCTGATGAGGGCAAATCCTAGACCTATCCCAGACCTAACTTGCGTTGTCCTCTAAAATATTGATCGAAACCAGGTTTAATTGAATGTTTCAGCGTGGTAGCACATTACTACGTGATACAATGCAGAAACAGCCCAGGATCTAGCCATGAAGTATGAGAAATATGCGAGAGAATGTGCCTGATGAGAGCAAATCCCAGACCTAACCTAGACCTAACATGCGTTATCCTCTAAAATATTGAGCGAAACCAGGTTTAATGGACTGTTTCAGTGTGGTACCACATTACTACGTGATCCAAATCAGAAAAAACCCAGGATCTGTTCAACAAGTATGTGAAAAACGCGAAACTGTGAGCCTTATGAGGGCAAATCTTAGACCTAACCCAGACCTAAGATGCGTTATCCTCTAAAATATTTATCCAGACCAGGTTTCATTGAGTGTTTCAGTGTGGTACCACTTTACTACGTGATCCACTCCAGAAATAGCCCAGGATCTAGCCATGACGTATGAGAAATATGCGATAGTAAGAGCCTGATGAGGGCAAATCCTAGATCTATCCCAGACCTAACTTGCGTTATCCTCTAGAATATTGATCGAAACCAGGTTTAACTGACTGTTTCAGCGTGGTAGCACATTACTACGTGATACAATGCAGAAACAGCCCAGGATCTAGCCATGAAGTATGAGAAATATGCGAAAATATGAGCCTGATGAGGGCAAATCCTAGACCTAACCCAGACCTAACATGCGTTATGCTCTAAAATATTTATCAAGACCAGGTTTAATTGAATGTTTCAGTGTGGTACCACATTACTACGTGTTCCAAATCAGAAAAAACCCAGGATCCGTTCAACGAGTATGTGAAGAAGGCGAAAGTATGAGTCTGATAAGTGAAAATCTCAAGCCTTACCTAGACCTAACTTGCGTTGTCCTCTAAAATATTGATGGAAATCAGGTTTCATTGACTGTTTCAGTGTGGTACTACATTACTACGTGATGCAATCCAGAAATAGCCCAGGATCTAGCCATCAAGTATGAGAAATATGCGAAAGAATGAGCCTGATGAGAGCAAATCCCAGACCTAACCTAGACCTAACATGCGTTATCCTCTAAAATATTGAGCGAAACCAGGTTTAATGGACTGTTTCAGTGTGGTACCACACTACTTCGTGATCCAAACCAGAGAAAGCCCAGGATCTGTTCAAGAAGTATGTGAAAAACGCTATACTGTGAGCCTGATGAGGGCAAATCCTAGACCTAACCCAGACCTAACATGCGTTATCCTCTAAAATATTTATCAAGATCAGGTTTAATTGATTGTTTCAGTGTGGTCCCACATTACTACGTGATCCAAACCAGAAAAAACCCAGTATCTGTTCAACATGTATGAGAAATATGCGAAAGAATGAGCCTGATGTAAGCAAATCCCAGACCTAACCTAGACCTAACATGAATTATTCTCTAAAATATTGATCGAAACCAGGTTTACTTGACTGCTTCAGTGTGGTCCCACATTACTACGTGATCCAAACCAGAAAAAACCCAGGAGCCGTTCAACAAGTATGTGAAGAATGCGAAAGTATCAGTCTGATGAGGGAAAATCCCAGGCCTAACCTAGACCTAACATGCGCTATCCTCTAAAATATTGATCGAAACCAGGTTTAGTCGACTGTTTCAGTGTGGTCCCACATTACTACGTGATCCAAACCAGAAAAAACCCAGGAGCCGTTCAACAAGTATGTGAAGAATGCGAAAGTATGAGTCTGATGAGGTCAAATCCCAGACCTATCCCAGACTTATCTTGCGTTATCCTCTAAAATATTGATCGAAACCAGGTTTAATCGACTGTTTCAGCGTGGTACCACATTACTACGTGATACAATCCAGAAATAGCCCAGGATCTAGCCATGAAGTATGAGAAATATGCGAAAGTATGAGCCTGATGAGGGCAAATCCTAGACCTAACCCAAACCTAACATGCGTTATCCTCTAAAATATTTATCAAGATCAGGTTTAATTGATTGTTTCAGTGTGGTCCCACATTACTACGTGATCCAAACCAGAAAAAACCCAGTATCTGTTCAACATGTATGAGAAATATGCGAAAGAATGAGCCTGATGTAAGCAAATCCCAGACCTAACCTAGACCTAACATGAATTATTCTCTAAAATATTGATCGAAACCAGGTTTACTTGACTGCTTCAGTGTGGTCCCACATTACTACGTGATCCAAACCAGAAAAAACCCAGGAGCCGTTCAACAAGTATGTGAAGAATGCGAAAGTATGAGTCTGATGAGGGAAAATCCCAGGCCTAACCTAGACCTAACATGCGCTATCCTCTAAAATATTGATCGAAACCAGGTTTAGTCGACTGTTTCAGTGTGGTCCCACATTACTACGTGTTCCAAACCAGAAAAAACCCAGGAGCCGTTCAACAAGTATGTGAAGAATGCGAAAGTATGAGTCTGATGAGGTCAAATCCCAGACCTATCCCAGACTTAACTTGCGTTATCCTCTAAAATATTGATCGAAACCAGGTTTAATCGACTGTTTCAGCGTGGTACCACATTACTACGTGATACAATCCAGAAACAGCCCAGGATCTAGCCATGAAGTATGAGAAATATGCGAAAGTATGAGCCTGATGAGGGCAAATCCTAGACCTAACCCAAACCTAACATGCGTTATCCTCTAAAATATTTATCAAGACCAGGTTTAATTGAATGTTGCAGTGTGGTGCCACATTACTACGTGATCCAATCCAGAAATAGCCCATGATCTAGCCATGAAGTATGAGAAATATGCGAAAGTATGAGCCTGATGAGGGCAAATCCCAGACCTATCCCAGACCTAACTTGCGTTGTCCTCTAAGAGATTGATGGAAACCAGGTTTAATTGACTGTTTCAGTGTTGTACTTCATTACTACGTGATCCAAACCCGAAAAAACCCAGGATCTAGCCATCAAGTATGAGAAATATGCGGAAGAATGAGCCTGATGAGAGCAAATCCCAGACCTAACGTAGACCTAGCATGAATTATTCTCTAAAATATTGATCGAAACCAGGTTTAATTGACTGTTTCAGTGTGGTCCCACATTACTACGTGATCCAAACCAGAAAAAACCCAGAATCCGTTCAACAAGTATGTGAAGAATGCGAAAGTATGAGTCTGATGAGGTCAAATCCCAGGTCTAACCTAGACCTAACATGCATTATCCTCAAAAATATTGATCGAAACCTGGTTTAATCGACTGTTTCAGTGTGGTACCACATGACTATGTGATCCAAACCAGAAAATAACCCAGGATCTGTTCAACGAGTATGTGAAGTGTGCGAAAGAATGAGCCCGATGAGAGCAAATCCCAGACCTAACCTAGACCTTACATGCGTTATCCTCTAAAATATTGAGCGAAACCAGGTTTAATGGACTGTTTCAGTGTGGTACCACACTACTTCGTGATCCAAACCAGAAAAAACCCAGGATCTGTTCAACAAGTATCTGAAAAACGCTAAACTGTGAGCCTGATGAGGGCAAATCTTAGACCTAACCCAGACCTAAGATGCGTTATCCTCTAAAATATTTATCCAGACCAGGTTTCATTGGATGTTTCAGTGTGGTACCACTTTACTGCGTGATCCAATCCAGAAATAGCCCATGATCTAGCCATGAAGTATGAGAAATATGCGAAAGAATGAGCCTGATGAGAGCAAATCCCAGACCTAACCTAGACCTTACATGCGTTATCCTCTAAAATATTGAGCGAAACCAGGTTTAATGGACTGTTTCAGTGTGGTACTTCGTGATCCAAACCAGAAAAAACCCAGGATCTGTTCAACAAGTATGTGAAAAACGCTAAACTGTGAGCCTGATGAGAGCAAATGCCAGACCTATCCTAGACCTTACATGCGTTATCCTCAAAAATATTGATCGAAACCTGGTTTAATCGACTGTTTCAGTGTGGTACCACATTACTACGTGATCCAAACCAGAAAAAACCCAGGATCTAGCCATCAAGTACGAGAAATATGCGAAAGAATGTGCCTGATGAGAGCAAATCCCAGACCTATCCTAGACCTTACATGCGTTATCCTCTAAAATATTGAGCGAAACCAGGTTTAATGGACTGTTTCAGTGTGGTCCCACATTACTACGTGATCCAAACCAGAAGTAACCCAGGATCTGTTCTACATGTATGAAAAATATGCGAAAGAATGAGCCTGATGAGAGCAAATCCCAGACCTAACCTAGACCTAACATGAATTATTCTCTAAAATATTGATCGAAACCAGGTTTAATTGACTGTTTCAGTGTGGTACCACATTACTACGTGATTCAATCCAGAAATAGCCCAGGATCTAGCCATGAAGTATGAGAAATATGCGAAAGTATGAGCCTGATGAGGGCAAATCCTAGACCTAACCCAGACCTAACATGCGTTATTCTGTAAAATTTTTATCAAGACCAGGTTTAATTGAATGTTTCATTGTGGTACCTCATTACTACGTGATCAAAACCAGAAAAAACCCAGGATCCGTTCAACAAGTATGTGAAGAATGCGAAAGTATGAGTCTGATCAGTGAAAATCTCAGGCCTTACCTAGACCTAACTTGCGTTGTCCTCTAAAATATTGATGGAAACCAGGTATCATTGACTGTTTCAGTGTGGTACTACATTACTACGTGATGCAATCCAGAAAAAGCCCAGGATCTAGCCATGAAGTATGAGAAATATGCGAAAGTAAGAGCCTGATGAGGGCAAATCCTAGACCTAACCCAGACCTAACAGGCGTTATCCTCTAAAATATTTATCAAGATCAGGTTTAATTGAATGTTTCGGTGTGGTACCGCATTACTACGTGATCCAAACCATAAAAAGGCTGGGATCAGGCCAACAAGTAAGCGAAATATGCGAAAGTACGAGCGAGATGAGGGCAAATAGCAGACCTAAACCAGACAAAATCGGCGTTATCCTCTAAAATATTAATCGGACCCAGGTTTAATTGACTGTTTCGGTGTGGTACCACATTTCTACGTGGTCCAAGCCAGAAAAAGGCGAGGATCTGGCCAAAAACTATTCGAAACGTGCGAAAGTACGTGCCAGATGAGGACAAATCCCAGACCTAACCGAGACATAACCGGCGTTATCCTCTAAAGTATTAATCGGATCCAGGTTTAATTGACAGTTTCAGTGTGGTACCACTTCACTACGTGGTCCAAGCCAGAAGAAGGCCAGGATGTGGCCAACAAGTATGCGAAAACTGCGAAAGTACGAGCCAGTTGAGGGCAAATACCAGACCTAATCGAAACATAACCGGCGCTATCCTGTAAAATATTAATCGCAACCAGGTTTAATAGACTGTTTCGGTGTGGAACCACATTACTACGGGATCCAAACCAGAAAAAACCCAGAATCTGGCCAACAACTATGAGAAAAACGAGAAAGTATGAGCCAGATGGTTGCAAATACCAGAACTATCCCAGACATACCCAGCGTTATCCACTAAAATATTATTCGCAACCAGGTTTAATTGACTGTTTCGGTGTGGTACCACATTACTACGTGGTCCAAGCCAGAAAAAGGCCAGGATCTGGCCAACAAGTATGCGAAAAATGCGAAAGTACGAGCCAGGTGAGGGCAAATACCATACCTAACCGAGACATTACCGGCTTTATCCTCTAAAATATTAATCGCAACCAGATTTAATTGACTGTTTCAGTGTGGTACCGCATTACTACGTGATCCAAACCAGAAAGAGGCCAGGATCTGGCCAACAAGTATGCGAAAAACGCGAAAGTACGAGCCAGATGATTGCAAATACCAGAACTCACCCAGACATAACCAGCGCTATCCTCTAAAATACTAATCTGAACCAGGGTTAATTGACTGTTTCAGTGTGGTACCACATTACTACGTGATCCAAACCAGAGAAAGGCCAGGATCTGGCCAACAAGTATGCGAAAAACGCGAAAGTACGAGCCAGATAAGGACAAATCCCAGACCTACCCGAGACATAACCAGCGTTATCCTCTAAAATATAAATCGCAACCAGGTTTAATTGACTGTTTCGGTGTTGTGCCGTATTACTACGTGATCCAAATCAGAAAAAGGCCAGGATCTGGCCACCACGAATGCGAAAAATGCGAAAGTACGAGCCAGATGATTGCAAATACCAGCACTATCCCAGACATAACCAGCGATATCCTCTAAAATACAAATCGGAACCAGCTTCTATTGACTGGTTCAGTGTGGTACCACACTACTACGTGATCGAAACCAGAAAAAGGCCAGGATCTGGCCAACAAGTATGCGACAAACGCGAAAGTATGAGGCAGATGATTGCAAATACCAGAACTAACCCAGGCATAACCAGCGTTATCCTCTAAAGTATTAATCGGAACCAGGTTTAATTGACTGTTTCAGTGTGGTACCACTTTACTACGTGGTCCAAGCCAGAAGAAGGCCAGGATGTGGCCAACAAGTATGCGAAAAATGCGAAAGTACGAGCCAGATGATGGCAAATACCAGTCCTATCCGAGACATAACCGGCGTTATCCTCTAAAATATTAATCGCAACCAGGATAAATTGACTGTTTCGGTGTGGTACCACATTACTACGTGGTCCACGCCAGAAAAAGGCAAGGATCTGGCCAACAAATATGCGAAAAACGCGAAAGTACGAGCCAGATGAGGACAAATCCCAGACCTACCCGAGACATAACCGGCGTTATCCTCTAAAATATTAATCGCAACCAGTTTAATTGACTGTTTCGGTGTGGTACCACATTACTACGTGATCCGAACCAGAAAAAGCCCAGGATCTGGCCATCAAGTATGCGAAAAACGCGAATATATGAGCCATATGGTTGTAAATACCAGAACTAACCCTGACATAACCAGCGTTATCCTCTAAAATACGCATCGGAACATGCTTTTAATGACTGTTTCAGTGTGGTACCACATTACAACCTGATCCAAACCAGAAAAAGCCCAGGATCGGGCCAACAAGAATGCGAAAAATGCGAAAGTACGAGCCAGATGATTGCAAATACCTGAACTAACCCAGACATAACCAGCGATATCCTCTAAAATATTAATCGCAACCAGGTTTAATTGACTGTTTCGGTGTGGTACTGCATTACTACGTGATCCAGACCAGAAAAAGGCCAGGATCTGGCCAACAAGTATGCGCAAAATGCGAAAGTACGAGCCAGTTGAGGGCAAATCCCAGACAAAAACGAGACGTAACCGGCGTTATCCCCTAAAATATTAATCACAACCAGGTTTAATTGACTGTTTCGGTGTGGTACCGCATTACTACGTGATCCAGACCATAAAAAGGCCAGGATCTGGCCAACAAGTATGCGAAAAATGCGAAAGTATGAGCCAGATGATTGCAAATTCCAGAACTAACCCTGACATAACCAGCGTTATCCTCTAGAATAAGAATCGGAACATGGTTTTAATGACTGTTTCAGTGTTGTAACACATTACTACCTGATCCAAACCAGAAAAATCCCAGGATCGCGCCAACAAGAATGCGAAAAACGCGAAAGTACGAGCCAGATGAGGGAATATCCCAGACCAAAACGAGACGTAACCGGCGTTATCCCCTAAAATATTAACCGCAACCAGGTTTAAGTGACTGTTTCGGTGTGGTACTGCATTACTACGTGATCCAGACCAGAAAAAGGCCAGGATCTGGCCAACAAGTATGCGAAAAACGCGAAAGTATAAGCCAGATGATTGCAAATACCAGAACTAACCCAGGCATAACCAGCGTTATCCTCTAAAATACTAAGCGGAACCAGCTTCTATTGACTGTTTCAGTGTGGTACCACATTACTACGTGATCCAAACCAGAAAAATCCCAGGATCGGGCCAACAAGAATGCGAAAAACGCGAAAGTACGAGCCAGATAAGGACAAATCCCAGACCTACCCGAGACATAACCGGCGTTATCCTCTAAAATATTAATCGCAACCAGGTTTAATTGACTGTTTCGGTGTGGAACCTCATTACTACGGGATCCACAACAGAAAAAACCCAGGATCTGGTCAACAAGTATGCGAAAAACGCGAAAGTATGAGCCTGATGAGGTCAAATCCCAGACCAATCCCAGACTTAACTTTCGTTATCCTCTAAGATATTGATCGAAACCAGGTTTAATCGTCTGTTTCAGTGTGGTACCACATTACTACGTGTTCCAAATCAGAAAAAACCCAGGATCCGTTCAACGAGTATGTGAAGAAGGCGAAAGTATAAGTCTGATAAGTGAAAATCTCAAGCCTTACCTAGACCTAACTTGCGTTGTCCTCTAAAATATTGATGGAAATCAGGTTTCATTGACTGTTTCAGTGTGGTACTACATTACTACGTGATGCAATTCAGAAAAAGCCCATGATCTAGCCATCAAGTATGAGAAATATGCGAAAGAATGAGCCTAATGAGAGCAAATCCCAGACCTAACCTAGACCTAACATGCGTTATGCTCTAAAATATTGAGCGAAACCAGGTTTAATGGACTGTTTCAGTGTGGTACCACACTACTTCGTGATCCAAACCAGAAAAAACCCAGGATCTGTTCAACAAGTATGTGAAAAACTCGAAACTGTGAGCCTGATGAGGGCAAATCTTAGACCTAACCTTGACCTAACATGCGTTATCCTCTAAAATATTGAGCGAAACCAGGTTTGATGGACTGTTTCAGTGTGGTACCACACTACTACGGGATCCAAACCAGAAAAAACCCAGGATCTGTTCAACAAGTATGTGAAAAACGCGAAAGTATGAGTCTGATGAGGGCGAATCCCAGACCTATGCCAGACCTAACTTGCGTTGTCCTCTAAAATATTTATCAAGACCAGGTTTAATTGAATGTTTCAGTGTGGTACCACATTACTACGTGATCAAAACCAGAAAAAACCCAGGATCCGTTCAACAAGTATGTGAAGAATGCGAAAGTATGAGTCTGATCAGTGAAAATCTCAGGCCTTACCTAGACCTAACTTGCGTTGTCCTCTAAAATATTGATCGAAACTTGGTTTAATTGACTGTTTCAGTGTTGTACTTCATTACTACGTGATGCAATCCAGAAAAAGCCCAAGATCTAGCCATCAAGTATGAGAAATATGCGAAAGAGTGAGCCTGATGGGAGCAAATCCCTGACCTAACCTAGACCTACAATGAATTATTCTCTAAAATATTGATCAAAACCAGGTTTAATTGACTGTTTCAGTGTGGTACCACACTACTACGTGATACAAACCAGCAAAAACCCAGGATCTGTTCAACAAGTATGTGAAAAACGCGAAAGTATGAGTCTGATGAGGGCGAATCCCAGACCTATGCCAGACCTAACTTGCGTTGTCCTCTAAAATATTTATCAAGACCAGGTTTAATTGAATGTTTCAGTGTGGTACCACATTACTACGTGATCAAAACCAGAAAAAACCCAGGATCCGTTCAACAAGTATGTGAAGAATGCGAAAGTATGAGTCTGATCAGTGAAAATCTCAGGCCTTACCTAGACCTAACATGCGTTGTCCTCTAAAATATTGATGGAAACCAGGTTTCAATGACTGTTTCAGTGTGGTACTACATTACTACGTGATGCAATCCAGAAATAGCCCAGGATCTAGCCATCAAGTATGAGAAATATGCGAAAGAATGAGCCTGATGAGAGCAAATCCCAGACCTAACCTAGACCTAACATGCGTTATCCTCTAAAATATTGAGCGAAACCAGGTTTAATGGACTGTTTCAGTGTGGTACCACACTACTTCGTGATCCAAACCAGAGAAAGCCCAGGATCTGTTCAAGAAGTATGTGAAAAACGCTATACTGTGAGCCTGATGAGGGCAAATCCTAGACCTAACCCAGACCTAACATGCTTTATCCTCTAAAATATTTATCAAGATCAGGTTTAATTGATTGTTTCAGTGTGGTCCCACATTACTACGTGATCCAAACCAGAAAAAACCCAGTATCTGTTCAACATGTATGAGAAATATGCGAAAGAATGAGCCTGATGTAAGCAAATCCCAGACCTAACCTAGACCTAACATGAATTGTTCTCTAAAATATTGATCGAAACCAGGTTTACTTGACTGCTTCAGTGTGGTCCCACATTACTACGTGATCCAAACCAGAAAAAACCCAGGATCCGTTCAGCAAGTATGTGAAGAATGCGAAAGTATGAGTCTGATGAGGGAAAATCCCAGGCCTAACCTAGACCTAACATGCGCTATCCTCTAAAATATTGATCGAAACCAGGTTTAGTCGACTGTTTCAGCGTGGTACCACATTACTACGTGATACAATCCAGAAACAGCCCAGGATCTAGCCATGAAGTATGAGAAATATGCGAAAGCATGAGCCTGATGAGGGCAAATCCTAGACCTAACCCAGACCTAACATGCTTTATTCTCTAAAATATTTATCAAGACCAGGTTTAATTGAATGTTTCAGTGTGGTACCACACTACAACGTGATCAAAACCAGAAAAAACCCAGGATCCGTTCAACAAGTATGTGAAAAACGCTAAACTGTGAGCCTGATGAGGGCAAATCTTAGACCTAACCCAGAGCTAAGATGCGTTATCCTCTAAAATATTTATCCAGACCAGGTTTCATTGGAAGTTTCAGTGTGGTACCACTTTACTACGTGATCCAATCCAGAAACAGCCCATGATCTAGCCATGAAGTATGAGAAATATGCGAAAGTATGAGCCTGATGAGGGCAAATCCTAGACCTAACCCTGACCTAACATGCGTGATTCTGTAAAATTTTTATCAAGACCAGGTTTAATTGAATGTTTCATTGTGGTACCTCATTACTACGTGATCAAAACCAGAAAAAACCCAGGATCCGTTCAACAAGTATGTGAAGAATGCGAAAGTATGAGTCTGATCAGTGAAAATCTCAGGCCTTACCTAGACCTAACATGCGTTGTCCTCTAAAATATTGATGGAAACCAGGTTTCAATGACTGTTTCAGTGTGGTACTACATTACTACGTGATCCAATCCAGAAATAGCCCAGGATCTAGCCATGAAGTATGAGAAATATCCGAAAGCATGAGCCTGATGAGGGCAAATCCTAGACCTAACCCAGACCTAACATGCGTTATTCTGTAAAATATTTATCAAGACCAGGTTTAATTGGATGTTTCAGTGTGGTACCACTTTACTACGTGATCCAATCCAGAAACAGCCCATGATCTAGCCATGAAGTATGAGAAATATGCGAAAGAATGAGCCTGATGAGAGCAAATCCCAGACCTAACCTAGACCTAACATGCGTTATCCTCTAAAATATTGAGCGAAACCAGGTTTAATGGACTGTTTCAGTGTGGTACCACACTACTTCGTGATCCGAACCAGAGAAAGCCCAGGATCTGTTCAAGAAGTATGTGAAAAACGCTAAACTGTGAGCCTGATGAGGGCAAATCCTAGACCTAACCCAGACCTAACATGCGTTATCCTCTAAAATATTTATCAAGATCAGGTTTAATTGATTGTTTCAGTGTGGTCCCACATTACTACGTGATCCAAACCAGAAAAAACCCAGGATCCGTTCAGCAAGTATGTGAAGAATGCGAAAGTATGAGTCTGATGAGGGAAAATCCCAGGCCTAACCTAGACCTAACATGCGCTATCCTCTAAAATATTGATCGAAACCAGGTTTAGTCGACTGTTTCAGTGTGGTCCCACATTACTACGTGATCCAAACCAGAAAAAACCCAGGAGCCGCTCAACAAGTATGTGAAGAATGCGAAAGTATGAGTCTGATGAGGTCAAATCCCAGACCTATCCCAGACTTAACTTGCGTTATCCTCTAAAATATTGATCGAAACCAGGTTTAATCGACTGTTTCAGCGTGGTACCACATTACTACGTGATACAATCCAGAAACAGCCCAGGATCTAGCCATGAAGTATGAGAAATATGCGAAAGTATGAGCCTGATGAGGGCAAATCCTAGACCTAACCCAAACCTAACATGCGTTATCCTCTAAAATATTTATCAAGACCAGGTTTAATTGAATGTTGCAGTGTGGTGCCACATTACTACGTTAGACAAACCAGAAAAAACCCTGGATCCGTTCAACAAGTATGTTAAAACTGCGACAGTATGACCCTGATGGGGGCAAATCCCAGGCCTAACCTAGACCTAACATGCGTTGTCCTCTAAAATATTGATGGAAACCAGGTTTAATTGACTGTTTCAGTGTTGTACTTCATTACTACGTGATGCAATCCAGAAAAAGCCCAGGATCTGTTCTACATGTATGAAAAATATGCGAAAGAATGAGCCTGATGAGAGCAAATCCCAGACCTAACCTAGACCTAACATGAATTATTCTCTAAAATATGGATCGAAACCAGGTTTAATTGACTGTTTCAGTGTGGTACCACATTACTACGTGATCCAATCCAGAAATAGCCCAGGATCTAGCCATGAAGTATGAGAAATTTGCGAAAGCATGAGCCTGATGAGGGCAAATCCTAGACCTAACCCAGACCTAACATGCGTTATTCTGTAAAATATTGATGGAAACCAGGTTTAATTGACTGTTTCAGTGTTGTACTTCATTACTACGTGATCCAAAACAGAAAAAACCCAGGATCTGTTCTACATGTATGAAAAATATGCGAAAGAATGAGCCTGATGAGAGCAAATCCCAGACCTAACCTAGACCTAACATGAATTATTCTCTAAAATATTGATCGAAACCAGGTTTAACTGACTGTTTCAGTGTGGTCCCACATTACTACGTGATCCAAACCAGAAAAAACCCAGGATCTGTTCAACAAGTATGTGAAAAACGCTAAACTGTGAGCCTGATGAGGGCAAATCTTAGACCTAACCCAGACCTAAGATGCGTTATCCTCTAAAATATTTACCCAGACCAGGTTTCATTGAATGTTTCAGTGTGGTACCACTTTACTACGTGATCCAATCCAGAAATAGCCCATGATCTAGCCATGAAGTATGAGAAATATGCGAAAGTATGAGCCTGATGAGGGCAAATCCCAGACCTATCCCAGACCTAACTTGCGTTGTCCTCTAAGAGATTGATGGAAACCAGGTTTAATTGACTGTTTCAGTGTTGTACTTCATTACTACGTGATCCAAACCCGAAAAAACCCAGGATCTAGCCATCAAGTATGAGAAATATGCGGAAGAATGAGCCTGATGAGAGCAAATCCCAGACCTAACCTAGACCTAGCATGAATTATTCTCTAAAATATTGATCGAAACCAGGTTTAATTGACTGTTTCAGTGTGGTCCCACACTACTACGTGATCCAAACCAGAAAAAACCCAGAATCCGTTCAACAAGTATGTGAAGAATGCGAAAGTATGAGTCTGATGAGGTCAAATCCCATGTCTAACCTAGACCTAACATGCATTATCCTCAAAAATATTGATCGAAACCTGGTTTAATCGACGGTTTCAGTGTGGTACCACACTACTTCGTGATCCAAACCAGAAAAAACCCAGGATCTGTTCAACAAGTATGTGAAAAACGCTAAACTGTGAGCCTGATGAGGGCAAATCTTAGACCTAACCCAGAGCTAAGATGCGTTATCCTCTAAAATATTTATCCAGACCAGGTTTCATTGGATGTTTCAGTGTGGTACCACTTTACTACGTGATCCAATCCAGAAATAGCCCATGATCTAGCCATGAAGTATGAGAAATATGTGAAAGAATGAGCCTGATGAGAGCAAATCCCAGACCTAACCTAGACCTAACTTGCGTTGTCCTCTAAAATATTGATCGAAACTAGGTTTAATTGACTGTTTCAGTGTTGTACTTCATTACTACGTGATGCAATCCAGAAAAAGCCCAAGATCTAGCCATCAAGTATGAGAAATATGCGAAAGAGTGAGCCTGATGGGAGCAAATCCCTGACCTAACCTAGACCTACAATGAATTATTCTCTAAAATATTGATCAAAACCAGGTTTAATTGACTGTTTCAGTGTGGTACCACATTACTACGTGATCCAATCCAGAAATAGCCCAGGATCTAGCCATGAAGTATGGGAAATATGCGAAAGTATGAGCCTGATGAGGGCAAATCCTAGACCTAACCCAGACCTAACATGCGTTATTCTCTAAAATATTTATCAAGACCAGGTTTAATTGAATGTTTCAGTGTGGTACCACACTACTACGTGATCAAAACCAGAAAAAACCCAGGATCCGTTCAACAAGTATGTGAAAAACGCTAAACTGTGAGCCTGATGAGGGCAAATCTTAGACCTAACCCAGAGCTAAGATGCGTTATCCTCTCAAATATTTATCCAGACCAGGTTTCATTGGATGATTCAGTGTGGTACCACTTTACTACGTGATCCAATCCAGAAACAGCCCATGATCTAGCCATGAAGTATGAGAAATATGCGAAAGAATGAGCCTGATGAGAGCAAATCCCAGACCTAACCTAGACCTAACATGCGTTATCCTCTAAAATATTGAGCGAAACCAGGTTTAATGGACTGTTTCAGTGTGGTACCACACTACTTCGTGATCCGAACCAGAGAAAGCCCAGGATCTGTTCAAGAAGTATGTGAAAAACGCTAAACTGTGAGCCTGATGAGGGCAAATCCTAGACCTAACCCAGATCTAACATGCGTTATCCTCTAAAATATTTATCAAGATCAGGTTTAATTGATTGTTTCAGTGTGGTCCCACATTACTACGTGATCCAAACCAGAAAAAACCCAGGATCCGTTCAGCAAGTATGTGAAGAATGCGAAAGTATGAGTCTGATGAGGGAAAATCCCAGGCCTAACCTAGACCTAACATGCGCTATCCTCTAAAATATTGATCGAAACCAGGTTTAGTCGACTGTTTCAGTGTAGTCCCACATTACTACGTGATCCAAACCAGAAAAAACCCAGGAGCCGCTCAACAAGTATGTGAAGAATGCGAAAGTATGAGTCTGATGAGGTCAAATCCCAGACCTATCCCAGACTTAACTTGCGTTATCCTCTAAAATATTGATCGAAACCAGGTTTAATCGACTGTTTCAGCGTGGTACCACATTACTACGTGATACAATCCAGAAACAGCCCAGGATCTAGCCATGAAGTATGAGAAATATGCGAAAGTATGAGCCTGATGAGGGCAAATCCTAGACCTAACCCAAACCTAACATGCGTTATCCTCTAAAATATTTATCAAGACCAGGTTTAATTGAATGTTGCAGTGTGGTGCCACATTACTACGTTAACCAAACCAGAAAAAACCCTGGATCCGTTCAACAAGTATGTTAAAACTGCGACAGTATGACCCTGATGAGGGCAAATCCCAGGCCTAACCTAGACCTAACATGCGTTGTCCTCTAAAATATTGATGGAAACCAGGTTTAATTGACCGTTTCAGTGATGTACTTCATTACTACGTGATGCAATCCAGAAAAAGCCCAGGATCTGTTCTACATGTATGAAAAATATGCGAAAGAATGAGCCTGATGAGAGCAAATCCCAGACCTAACCTAGACCTAACATGAATTATTCTCTAAAATATTGATCGAAACCAGGTTTAATTGACTGTTTCAGTGTGGTACCACATTACTACGTGATCCAATCCGGAAATAGCCCAGGATCTAGCCATGAAGTATGAGAAATATGCGAAAGCATGAGCCTGATGAGGGCAAATCCTAGACCTAACCCAGACCTAACATGCGTTATTCTGTAAAATATTGATGGAAACCAGGTTTAATTGACTGTTTCAGTGTTGTACTTCATTACTACGTGATCCAAAACAGAAAAAACCCAGGATCTGTTCTACATGTATGAAAAATATGCGAAAGAATGAGCCTGATGAGAGCAAATCGCAGACCTGTCCCAGACTTAACTTGCGTTATCCTCTAAAATATTGATCGAAACCAGGTTTAATCGACTGTTTCAGCGTGGTACCACATTACTACGTGATACAATCCAGAAACAGCCCAGGATCTAGCCATGAAGTATGAGAAATATGCGAAAGTATGAGCCTGATGAGGGCAAATCCTAGACCTAACCCTGACCTAACATGCGTGATTCTGTAAAATTTTTATCAAGACCAGGTTTAATTGAATGTTTCATTGTGGTACCTCATTACTACGTGATCAAAACCAGAAAAAACCCAGGATCCGTTCAGCAAGTATGTGAAGAATGCGAAAGTATGAGTCTGATGAGGTCAAATCCCAGGCCTAACCTAGACCTAGCATGAATTATTCTCTAAAATATTGATCGAAACCAGGTTTAATTGACTGTTTCAGTGTGGTCCCACATTACTACGTGATCCAACCCAGAAAAAACCCAGGATCTGTTCAACAAGTATGTGAAAAACGCTAAACTGTGAGCCTGATGAGGGCAAATCTTAGACCTAACCCAGACCTAAGATGCGTTATCCTCTAAAATATTTACCCAGACCAGGTTTCATTGAATGTTTCAGTGTGGTACCACTTTACTACGTGATCCAATCCAGAAATAGCCCATGATCTAGCCATGAAGTATGAGAAATATGCGAAAGTATGAGCCTGATGAGGGCAAATCCCAGACCTATCCCAGACCTAACTTGCGTTGTCCTCTAAGAGATTGATGGTAACCAGGTTTAATTGACTGTTTCAGTGTTGTACTTCATTACTACGTGATCCAAACCCGAAAAAACCCAGGATCTAGCCATCAAGTATGAGAAATATGCGGAAGAATGAGCCTGATGAGAGCAAATCCCAGACCTAACGTAGACCTAGCATGAATTATTCTCTAAAATATTGATCGAAACCAGGTTTAATTGACTGTTTCAGTGTGGTCCCACATTACTACGTGATCCAAACCAGAAAAAACCCAGAATCCGTTCAACAAGTATGTGAAGAATGCGAAAGTATGAGTCTGATGAGGTCAAATCCCAGGTCTAACCTAGACCTAACATGCATTATCCTCAAAAATATTGATCGAAACCTGGTTTAATCGACTGTTTCAGTGTGGTACCACATTACTATGTGATCCAAACCAGAAAATAACCCAGGAACTGTTCAACGAGTATGTGAAGTGTGCGAAAGAATGAGCCTGATGAGAGCAAATCCCAGACCTAACCTAGACCTTACATGCGTTATCCTCTAAAATATTGAGCGAAACCAGGTTTAATGGACTGTTTCAGTGTGGTACCACACTACTTCGTGATCCAAACCAGAAAAAACCCAGGACCTGTTCAACAAGTATGTGAAAAACGCTAAACTGTGAGCCTGATGAGGGCAAATCTTAGACCTAACCCAGACCTAAGATGCGTTATCCTCTAAAATATTTATCCAGACCAGGTTTCATTGGATGTTTCAGTGTGGTACCACTTTACTGCGTGATCCAATCCAGAAATAGCCCATGATCTAGCCATGAAGTATGAGAAATATGCGAAAGAATGAGCCTGATGAGAGCAAATCCCAGACCTAACCTAGACCTTACATGCGTTATCCTCTAAAATATTGAGCGAAACCAGGTTTAATGGACTGTTTCAGTGTGGTACCACACTACTTCGTGATCCAAACCAGAAAAAACCCAGGATCTGTTCAACAAGTATGTGAAAAACGCAAAACTGTGAGCCTGATGAGAGCAAATCCCAGACCTATCCTAGACCTTACATGCGTTATCCTCAAAAATATTGATCGAAACCTGGTTTAATCGACTGTTTCAGTGTGGTTCCACATTACTACGTGATCCAAACCAGAAAAAACCCAGGATCTAGCCATCAAGTACGAGAAATATGCGAAAGAATGTGCCTGATGAGAGCAAATCCCAGACCTATCCTAGACCTTACATGCGTTATCCTCTAAAATATTGAGCGAAACCAGGTTTAATGGACTGTTTCAGTGTGGTCCCACATTACTACGTGATCCAAACCAGAAGTAACCCAGGATCTGTTCTACATGTATGAAAAATATGCGAAAGAATGAGCCTGATGAGAGCAAATCCCAGACCTAACCTAGACCTAACATGAATTATTCTCTAAAATATTGATCGAAACCAGGTTTAATTGACTGTTTCAGTGTGGTACCACATTACTACGTGATTCAATCCAGAAATAGCCCAGGATCTAGCCATGAAGTATGAGAAATATGCGAAAGTATGAGCCTGATGAGGGCAAATCCTAGACCTAACCCAGACCTAACATGCGTTATTCTGTAAAATTTTTATCAAGATCAGGTTTAATTGAATGTTTCATTGTGGTACCTCATTACTACGTGATGCAATCCAGAAAAAGCCCAGGATCTAGCCATGAAGTATGAGAAATATGCGAAAGTAAGAGCCTGATGAGGGCAAATCCTAGACCTATCCCAGACCTAACTTGCGTTATCCTCTAAAATATTGATCGAAACCAGGTTTAATTGACTGTCTCAGCGTGGTACCACATTACTACGTGTTACAATCCAGAAACAGCCCAGGATTTAGCCATGAAGTATGAGAAATATGCGAAAGTATGAGCCTGATGAGGGCAAATCCTAGACCTAACCCAGACCTAACAGGCGTTATCCTCTAAAATATTTATCAAGATCAGGTTTAATTGAATGTTTCGGTGTGGTACCGCATTACTACGTGATCCAAACCATAAAAAGGCTGGGATCAGGCCAACAAGTAAGCGAAAAACGCGAAAGTATGAGCCAGATGATTGCAAATACCAGAACTCACCCAGACATAACCAGCGCTATCCTCTAAAATACTAATCTGAACCAGGGTTAATTGACTGTTTCAGTGTGGTACCACATTACTACGTGATCCAAACCAGAGAAAGGCCAGGATCTGGCCAACAAGTATGCGAAAAACGCGAAAGTACGAGCCAGATAAGGACAAATCCCAGACCTACCCGAGACATAACCAGCGTTATCCTCTAAAATATAAATCGCAACCAGGTTTAATTGACTGTTTCGGTGTTGTGCCGTATTACTACGTGATCCAAATCAGAAAAAGGCCAGGATCTGGCCACCAAGAATGCGAAAAATGCGAAAGTACGAGCCAGATGATTGCAAATACCAGCACTATCCCAGACATAACCAGCGCTATCCTCTAAAATACTAATCTGAACCAGGGTTAATTGACTGTTTCAGTGTGGTACCACATTACTACGTGATCCAAACCAGAGAAAGGCCAGGATCTGGCCAACAAGTATGCGAAAAACGCGAAAGTACGAGCCAGATAAGGACAAATCCCAGACCTACCCGAGACATAACCAGCGTTATCCTCTAAAATATAAATCGCAACCAGGTTTAATTGACTGTTTCGGTGTTGTGCCGTATTACTACGTGATCCAAATCAGAAAAAGGCCAGGATCTGGCCACCAAGAATGCGAAAAATGCGAAAGTACGAGCCAGATGATTGCAAATACCAGCACTATCCCAGACATAACCAGCGATATCCTCTAAAATACAAATCGGAACCAGCTTCTATTGACTGGTTCAGTGTGGTACCACACTACTACGTGATCGAAACCAGAAAAAGGCCAGGATCTGGCCAACAAGTATGCGACAAACGCGAAAGTATGAGGCAGATGATTGCAAATACCAGAACTAACCCAGGCATAACCAGCGTTATCCTCTAAAGTATTAATCGGAACCAGGTTTAATTGACTGTTTCAGTGTGGTACCACTTTACTACGTGGTCCAAGCCAGAAGAAGGCCAGGATGTGGCCAACAAGTATGCGAGAAATGCGAAAGTACGAGCCAGATGATGGCAAATACCAGACCTATCCGAGACATAACCGGCGTTATCCTCTAAAATATTAATCGCAACCAGGATAAATTGACTGTTTCGGTGTGGTACCACATTACTACGTGGTCCAAGCCAGAAAAAGGCAAGGATCTGGCCAACAAGTATGCGAAAAACGCGAAAGTACGAGCCAGATGAGGACAAATCCCAGACCTACCCGAGACATAACCGGCGTTATCCTCTAAAATATTAATCGCAACCAGTTTAATTGACTGTTTCGGTGTGGTACCACATTACTACGTGATCCGAACCAGAAAAAGCCCAGGATCTGGCCATCAAGTATGCGAAAAACGCGAATATATGAGCCATATGATTGCAAATACCAGAACTAACCCTGACATAACCAGCGTTATCCTCTAAAATACGCATCGGAACATGCTTTTAATGACTGTTTCAGTGTGGTACCACATTACAACCTGATCCAAACCAGAAAAAGCCCAGGATCGGGCCAACAAGAATGCGAAAAATGCGAAAGTACGAGCCTGATGAGGGAAACTCCCAGAGCTAACCGAGACGTAACCGGAGTTATCCCCTAAAATATTAATCGCAACCAGGTGTAATTGACTGTTTCGGTGTGGTACCGCATTGCTACGATGATCCAAACCAGAAAGAGGCCAGGATCTGGCCAACAAGTATGCGAAAAATGCGAAAGTATGAGCCAGATGATTGCAAATACCTGAACTAACCCAGACATAACCAGCGATATCCTCTAAAATATTAATCGCAACCAGGTTTAATTGACTGTTTCGGTGTGGTACTGCATTACTACGTGATCCAGACCAGAAAAAGGCCAGGATCTGGCCAACAAGTATGCGCAAAATGCGAAAGTACGAGCCAGTTGAGGGCAAATCCCAGACCAAAACGAGACGTAACCGGCGTTATCCCCTAAAATATTAATCGCAACCAGGTTTAATTGACTGTTTCGGTGTGGTACCGCATTACTACGTGATCCAAACCAGAAAAAGGCCAGGATCTGGCCAACAAGTATGCGAAAAATGCGAAAGTATGAGCCAGATGATTGCAAATTCCAGAACTAACCCTGACATAACCAGCGTTATCCTCTAGAATAAGAATCGGAACATGGTTTTAATGACTGTTTCAGTGTTGTAACACATTACTACGTGATCCAAACCAGAAAAATCCCAGGATGGGGCCATCAAGAATGCGAAAAACGCGAAAGTACGAGCCAGATGAGGGAAAATCCCAGACCAAAACGAGACGTAACCGCGTTGTCCCCTAAAATATTAATCGCAACCAGGTTTAATTGACTGTTTCGGTGTGGTACTGCATTACTACGTGATCCAGACCAGAAAAAGGCCAGGATCTGGCCAACAAGTATGCGAAAAACGCGAAAGTATAAGCCAGATGATTGCAAATACCAGAACTAACCCAGGCATAACCAGCGTTATCCTCTAAAATACTAAGCGGAACCAGCTTCTATTGACTGTTTCAGTGTGGTACCACATTACTACGTGATCCAAGCCAAAAAAAGGCCAGGATCTGGCCAACAAGTATGCGAAAAACGCGAAAGTACGAGCCAGATGATTGCAAATACCAGAACTCACCCAGACATAACCAGCGCTATCCTCTAAAATACTAATCTGGACCAGGGTTAATTGACTGTTTCAGTGTGGTACCACATTACTACGTGATCCAAACCAGAAAAATCCCAGGATCGGGCCAACAAGAACGCGAAAAACGCGAAAGTACGAGCCAGATAAGGACAAATCCCAGACCTACCCGAGACATAACCGGCGTTATCCTCTAAAATATTAATCGCAACCAGGTTTAATTGACTATTTCGGTGTGGAACCTCATTACTACGGGATCTACAACAGAAAAAACCCAGGATCTGGTCAACAAGTATGCGAAAAACGCGAAAGTATGAGCCAGAGGATTGCAAATACCAGAACTAACCCAGACATAACCAGCGTTGTCCTCTAAAATACTTATCGGAACCAGCTTCTATTGACTGTTTCAGTGTGGTACCACATTACTACGGGATCCAAAACAGAAAAAACCCAGGATCTGGCCAAAAAGTATGCGACAAACGCGAAAGTATGAGGCAGATGATTGCAAATACCGGAACTAACCCAGGCATAACCAGCGTTATCCTCTAAAGTATTAATCGCAACCAGGTTAAATTGACTGTTTCGTTGTGGAACCACATTACTGCGGGATCCAACCCAGAAAAAACCCAGGGTCTGGCCAACAAGTATGCGAAAAATGCGAAAGTACGATCCAGATGAGGGCAAATCTCAGACCTAACCGAGACATAACCGGCGTTATCCTCTAAAATATTATTCGCAACCAGGTTTAATTGACTGTTTCGGTGTGGTACCGCATTACTACGTGATCCACAACAGAAAAAACCCAGGATCTGGTCAACAAGCATGCGAAAAACGCGAAAGTATGAGCCAGAGGATTGCAAATACCAGAACTAACCCAGACATAACCAGCGTTATCCTCTAAAATACTTATCGGAACCAGCTTCTATTGACTGTTTCAGTGTGGTGCCACTTTGCTACGTGGTCCAAGCCAGAAGAAGGCCATGATGTGGCCAACAAGTATGCGAAAAATGCGAAAGTACGAGCCAGATGAGGGCAAATACCAGACCTAACCGAGACATAACCGGCGTTATCCTCTAAAATATTAATCGCAACCAGGTTAAATTGACTGTTTCGTTGTGGAACCACATTACTGCGGGATCCAACCCAGAAAAAACCCAGGGTCTGGCCAACAAGTATGCGAAAAATGCGAAAGTACGATCCAGATGAGGGCAAATCTCAGACCTAACCGAGACATAACCGGCGTTATCCTCTAAAATATTAATCGCAACCAGGTTTAATTGACTGTTTCGGTGTGGTACCACATTACTACGTGGTACAAGCCAGAAAAAGGCAAGGATCTGGCCAACAAGTATGCGAAAAACGCGAAAGTACGAGCCAGATGAGGACAAATCCCAGACCTACCCGAGACATAACCGGCGTTATCCTCTAAAATATTAATCGCAACCAGCTTCTATTGACTGTTTCAGTGTGGTACCACATTACTACGTGATCCAAACCAGAAAAAGCCCAGGATCTGGCCAACAAGTATGCGAAAAACGCGAATATATGAGCCATATGATTGCAAATACCAGAACTAACCCTGACATAACCAGCGTTATCCTCTAAAATACGCATCGGAACATGCTTTTAATGACTGTTTCAGTGTGGTACCACATTACAACGTGATCCAAACCAGAAAAAGCCCAGGATCGGGCCAACAAGAACGCGAAAAACGCGAAAGTACGAGCCAGATAAGGACAAATCCCAGACCTACCCGAGACATAACCGGCGTTATCCTCTAAAATATTAATCGCAACCAGGTTTAATTGACTGTTTCGGTGTGGAACCTCATTACTACGGGATCTACAACAGAAAAAACCCAGGATCTGGTCAACAAGTATGCGAAAAACGCGAAAGTATGAGCCAGAGGATTGCAAATACCAGAACTAACCCAGACATAACCAGCGTTGTCCTCTAAAATACTTATCGGAACCAGCTTCTATTGACTGTTTCAGTGTGGTACCACATTACTACGGGATCCAAAACAGAAAAAACCCAGGATCTGGCCAACAAGTATGCGACAAACGCGAAAGTATGAGGCAGATGATTGCAAATACCGGAACTAACCCAGGCATAACCAGCGTTATCCTCTAAAGTATTAATCGCAACCAGGTTAAATTGACTGTTTCGTTGTGGAACCACATTACTGCGGGATCCAACCCAGAAAAAACCCAGGGTCTGGCCAACAAGTATGCGAAAAATGCGAAAGTACGATCCAGATGAGGGCAAATCTCAGACCTAACCGAGACATAACCGGCGTTATCCTCTAAAATATTATTCGCAACCAGGTTTAATTGACTGTTTCGGTGTGGTACCGCATTACTACGTGATCCACAACAGAAAAAACCCAGGACCTGGTCAACAAGCATGCGAAAAACGCGAAAGTATGAGCCAGAGGATTGCAAATACCAGAACTAACCCAGACATAACCAGCGTTATCCTCTAAAATACTTATCGGAACCAGCTTCTATTGACTGTTTCAGTGTGGTACCACTTTACTACGTGGTCCAAGCCAGAAGAAGGACAGGATGTGGCCAACAAGTATGCGAAAAATGCGAAAGTACGAGCCAGATGAGGGCAAATACCAGACCTAACCGAGACATAACCGGCGTTATCCTCTAAAATATTAATCGCAACCAGGTTAAATTGACTGTTTCGTTGTGGAACCACATTACTGCGGGATCCAACCCAGAAAAAACCCAGGGTCTGGCCAACAAGTATGCGAAAAATGCGAAAGTACGATCCAGATGAGGGCAAATCTCAGACCTAACCGAGACATAACCGGCGTTATCCTCTAAAATATTATTCGCAACCAGGTTTAATTGACTGTTTCGGTGTGGTACCACATTACTACGTGGTCCAAGCCAGAAAAAGGCAAGGATCTGGCCAACAAGTATGCGAAAAACGCGAATATATGAGCCATATGATTGCAAATACCAGAACTAACCCTGACATGACCAGCGTTATCCTCTAAAATACGCATCGGAACATGCTTTTAATGACTGTTTCAGTGTGGTACCACATTACAACGTGATCCAAACCAGAAAAAGCCCAGGATCGGGCCAACAAGAATGCGAAAAATGCGAAAGTACGAGCCTGATGAGGGAAAATCCCAGACCTAACCGAGACATAACCGGCGTTATCCTCTAAAATATTATTCGCAACCAGGTTTAATTGACTGTTTCGGTGTGGTACCACATTACTACGTGGTCCAAGCCAGAAAAAGGCAAGGATCTGGCCAACAAGTATGCGAAAAACGCGAAAGTACGAGCCAGATGAGGACAAATCCCAGACCTACCCGAGACATAACCAGCGTTATCCTCTAAAATATTAATCGCAACCAGGTTTAATTGACTGTTTCGGTGTGGAACCTCATTACTACGGGATCTACAACAGAAAAAACCCAGGATCTGGTCAACAAGTATGCGAAAAACGCGAAAGTATGAGCCAGAGGATTGCAAATACCAGAACTAACCCAGACATAACCAGCGTTGTCCTCTAAAATACTTATCGGAACCAGCTTCTATTGACTGTTTCAGTGTGGTACCACATTACTACGGGATCCAAAACAGAAAAAACCCAGGATCTGGCCAACAAGTATGCGACAAACGCGAAAGTATGAGGCAGATGATTGCAAATACCGGAACTAACCCAGGCATAACCAGCGTTATCCTCTAAAGTATTAATCGCAACCAGGTTAAATTGACTGTTTCGTTGTGGAACCACATTACTGCGGGATCCAACCCAGAAAAAACCCAGGGTCTGGCCAACAAGTATGCGAAAAATGCGAAAGTACGATCCAGATGAGGGCAAATCTCAGACCTAACCGAGACATAACCGGCGTTATCCTCTAAAATATTATTCGCAACCAGGTTTAATTGACTGTTTCGGTGTGGTACCACATTACTACGTGGTCCAAGCCAGAAAAAGGCAAGGATCTGGCCAACAAGTATGCGAAAAACGCGAAAGTACGAGCCAGATGAGGACAAATCCCAGACCTACCCGAGACATAACCAGCGTTATCCTCTAAAATACTTATCGGAACCAGCTTCTATTGACTGTTTCAGTGTGGTACAACATTACTACGTGATCCAAACCAGAAAAAGGCAAAGGATCCGGCCAACAAGTATGCGAAAAACGTGAAAGTATGAGCCAGATGATTGCAAATACCAGAACTAACACAGACATAACCTGCGTTATCCTCTAAAATATTTATCAAGATCAGGTTTAATTGAATGTTTCGGTGTGGTACCGCATTACTACGTGATCCAAACCATAAAAAGGCTAGGATCAGGCCAACAAGTAAGCGAAATATGCGAAAGTACGAGCGAGATGAGGGCAAATAGCAGACCTAAACCAGACAAAATCGGCGGTATCCTCTAAAACATTAATCGGACCCAGGTTTAATTGACTGTTTCGATGTGGCACCACATTTCTACGTGGTCCAAGCCAGAAAAAGGCGAGGATCTGGCCAAAAACTATTCGAAACGTGCGAAAGTACGTGCCAGATGAGGACAAATCCCAGACCTAACCGAGACATAACCGGCATTATCCTCTAAAGTATTAATCGGATCCAGGTTTAATTGACAGTTTCAGTGTGGTACCACTTCACTACGTGGTCCGAGCCAGAAGAAGGCCAGTAAGTGGCCAACAAGTATGCGAAAACTGCGAAAGTACGAGCCAGTTGAGGGCAAATACCAGACCTAACCGAAACATAACCGGCGCTATCCTGTAAAATATTAATCGCAACCAGGTTTAATAGACTGTTTCGGTGTGGAACCACATTACTACGGGATCCAAACCAGAAAAAACCCAGAATCTGGCCAACAACTATGAGAAAAACGAGAAAGTATGAGCCAGATGGTTGCAAATACCAGAACTATCCCAGACATACCCAGCGTTATCCACTAAAATATTATTCGCAACCAGGTTTAATTGACTGTTTCGGTGTGGTACCACATTACTACGTGGTCCAAGCCAGAAAAAGGCCAGGATCTGGCCAACAAGTATGCGAAAAATGCGAAAGTACGAGCCAGGTGAGGGCAAATACCATACCTAACCGAGACATTACCGGCTTTATCCTCTAAAATATTAATCGCAACCAGATTTAATTGACTGTTTCAGTGTGGTACCGCATTACTACGTGATCCAAACCAGAAAGAGGCCAGGATCTGGCCAACAAGTATGCGAAAAACGCGAAAGTACGAGCCAGATGATTGCAAATACCAGAACTCACCCAGACATAACCAGCGCTATCCTCTAAAATACTAATCTGAACCAGGGTTAATTGACTGTTTCAGTGTCGTACCACATTACTACGTGATCCAAACCAGAGAAAGGCCAGGATCTGGCCAACAAGTATGCGAAAAACGCGAAAGGACGAGCCAGATAAGGACAAATCCCAGACCTACCCGAGACATAACCGGCGTTATCCTCTAAAATATTAATCGCAACCAGGTTTAATTGACTGCTTCGGTGTGGTACCACATTACTACGTGGTCCAAGCCAGAAAAAGGCTAGGATCTGGCCAACAAGTATGCGAAAAACGCGAAAGTACGAGCCAGATGAGGACAAATCCCAGACCTACCCGAGACATAACCGGCGTTATCCTCTAAAATATTAATCGCAACCAGTTTAATTGACTGTTTCGGTGTGGTACCACATTACTACGTGATCCGAACCAGAAAAAGCCCAGGATCTGGCCATCAAGTATGCGAAAAACGCGAATATATGAGCCATATGATTGCAAATACCAGAACTAACCCTGACATAACCAGCGTTATCCTCTAAAATACGCATCGGATCATGCTTTTAATGACTGTTTCAGTGTGGTACCACATTACAACCTGATCCAAACCAGAAAAAGCCCAGGATCGGGCCAACAAGAATGCGAAAAATGCGAAAGTACGAGCCAGTTGAGGGCAAATCCCAGACCAAAACGAGACGTAACCGGCGTTATCCCCAAAAATATTAATCGCAACCAGGTTTAATTGACTGTTTCGGTGTGGTACCGCATTACTACGTGATCCAAACCAGAAAAAGGCCAGGATCTGGCCAACAAGTATGCGAAAAATGCGAAAGTATGAGCCAGATGATTGCAAATTCCAGAACTAACCCTGACATAACCAGCGTTATCCTCTAGAATACGAATCGGAACATGGTTTTAATGACTGTTTCAGTGTTGTAACACATTACTACGTGATCCAAGCCAAAAAAAGGCCAGGATCTGGCCAGCAAGTATGCGAAAAACGCGAAAGTATGAGCCAGATGATTGCAAATACCAGAACAATCCCAGGCATAACCAGCGTTATCCTCTAAAATACTAAGCGGAACCAGCTTTTATTGACAGTGTGGTACCACATTACTACGTGATCCAAACCAGAAAAAGCCCAGGATCTGGCCAACAAGTATGCGAAAAACGCGAAAGTACGAGCCAGATGATTGCAAATACCAGAACTCACCCAGACATAACCAGCGCTATCCTCTAAAATACTAATCTGAACCAGGGTTAATTGACTGTTTCGGTGTGGTACCGCATTACTACGTGATCCACAACAGAAAAAACCCAGGATCTGGTCAACAAGTATGCGAAAAACGCGAAAGTATGAGCCAGAGGATTGCAAATACCAGAACTAAGCCAGACATAACCAGCGTTATCCTCTAAAATACTTATCGGAACCAGCTTCTATTGACTGTTTCAGTGTGGTACCACTTTACTACGTGGTCCAAGCCAGAAGAAGGCCAGGATGTGGCCAACAAGTATGCGAAAAATGCGAAAGTACGAGCCAGATGAGGGCAAATACCAGACCTAACCGAGACATAACCGGCGTTATCCTCTAAAATATTATTCGCAACCAGGTTTAATTGACTGTTTCGGTGTGGTACCACATTACTACGTGGTCCAAGCCAGAAAAAGGCAAGGATCTGGCCAACAAGTATGCGAAAAACGCGAAAGTACGAGCCAGATGAGGACAAATCCCAGACCTTCCCGAGACATAACCGGCGTTATCCTCTAAAATATTAATCGCAACCAGCTTCTATTGACTGTTTCAGTGTGGTACCACATTACTACGTGATCCAAACCAGAAAAAGGCCAGGATCTGTTCAACAAGTATGTGAAAAACGCGAAAGTATGAGTCTGATGAGGTCATATCCCAGACCTATCCCAGACTTAACTTGCGTTATCCTCTAAAATATTGATCGAAACCAGGTTTAATCGACTGTTTCAGCGTGGTATCACATTAGTACGTGATACAATCCAGAAACAGCCCAGGATCTAGCCATGAAGTATGAGAAATATGCGAAAGTATGAGCCTGATGAGGGCAAATCCTAGACCTAACCCAATCCTAAAATGCGTTATCCTCTAAAATATTTATCAAGACCAGGTTTAATTGAATGTTTCAGTGTGGTACCACATTAATACGTGAACCAAACCAGAAAAAACCCAGGATCCGTTCAACAAGTATGTTAAAACTGCGACAGTATGACCCTGATGAGGGCAAATCCCAGGCCTAACCTAGACCTAACATGCGTTGTCCTCTAAAATATTGATGGAAACCAGGTTTAATGGACTGTTTCAGTGTGGCACCACTTTACTACGTGATCCAAAGCAGAAAAAACCCTCGATCAGGCCAACATGTATGTTAAAACTGCGAAAGTATGACCCTGATGAGGGCAAATCCCAGGACTAACCTAGACCTAACTTGCGTTATCCTCTAAAATATTGATCGAAACCAGGTTTAATCGACTGTTTCAGCGTGGTACCACATTACTACGTGATCCAATCCAGAAATAGCCCAGGATCTAGCCATGAAGTATGAGAAATATGCGAAAGTATGAGCCTGATGAGGGCAAATCCTAGACCTAACCCAGACCTAACATGCGTTATTCTCTAAAATATTTATCTAGACCAGGTTTAATTGAATGTTTCAGTGTGGTACCACATTACTGCGTGATCAAAACCAGAAAAAACCCAGGATCCGTTCAACAAGTATGTGAAGAATGCGAAAGTATCAGTCTGATCAGTGAAAATCTCAGGCCTTACCTAGACCTAACATGCGTTGTCCTCTAAAATATTGATGGAAACCAGGTTTGAATGACTGTTTCAGTATGGTACTGCATTACTACAAGATGCAATCCAGAAATAGCCCAGGATCTAGCCATCAAGTATGAGAAATATGCGAAAGAATGAGCCTGATGAGAGCAAATCCCAGACCTAACCTAGACCTAACATGCGTTATCCTCTAAGATATTGAGCGAAACCAGGTTTAATGGACTGTTTCAGTGTGGTACCACACTACTTCGTGATCCAAACCAGAGAAAGCCCAGGATCTGTTCAAGAAGTATGTGAAAAACGCTAAACTGTGAGCCTGATGAGAGCAAATCCTAGACCTAACCCAGACCTAACATGCGTTATCCTCTAAAATATTTATCAAGACCAGGTTTAATTGAATGTTTCAGTGTGGTACCACATTACTACGTGAACCAAACCAGAAAAAACCCAGGATCCGTTCAACAAGTATGTTAAAACTGCGACAGTATGACCCTGATGAGGGCAAATCCCAGACCTAACCTAGACCTAACATGAATTATTCTCTAAAATATTGATCGAAACCAGGTTTAATCGACGGTTTCAGTGTGGTACCACACTACTTCGTGATCCAAACCAGAAAAAACCCAGGATCTGTTCAACAAGTATGTGAAAAACGCTAAACTGTGAGCCTGATGAGGGCAAATCTTAGACCTAACCCAGAGCTAAGATGCGTTATCCTCTAAAATATTTATCCAGACCAGGTTTCATTGGATGTTTCAGTGTGGTACCACTTTACTACGTGATCCAATCCAGAAATAGCCCATGATCTAGCCATGAAGTATGAGAAATATGTGAAAGAATGAGCCTGATGAGAGCAAATCCCAGACCTAACCTAGACCTAACTTGCGTTGTCCTCTAAAATATTGATCGAAACTAGGTTTAATTGACTGTTTCAGTGTTGTACTTCATTACTACGTGATGCAATCCAGAAAAAGCCCAAGATCTAGCCATCAAGTATGAGAAATATGCGAAAGAGTGAGCCTGATGGGAGCAAATCCCTGACCTAACCTAGACCTACAATGAATTATTCTCTAAAATATTGATCAAAACCAGGTTTAATTGACTGTTTCAGTGTGGTACCACATTACTACGTGATCCAATCCAGAAATAGCCCAGGATCTAGCCATGAAGTATGGGAAATATGCGAAAGTATGAGCCTGATGAGGGCAAATCCTAGACCTAACCCAGACCTAACATGCGTTATTCTCTAAAATATTTATCAAGACCAGGTTTAATTGAATGTTTCAGTGTGGTACCACACTACTACGTGATCAAAACCAGAAAAAACCCAGGATCCGTTCAACAAGTATGTGAAAAACGCTAAACTGTGAGCCTGATGAGGGCAAATCTTAGACCTAACCCAGAGCTAAGATGCGTTATCCTCTCAAATATTTATCCAGACCAGGTTTCATTGGATGATTCAGTGTGGTACCACTTTACTACGTGATCCAATCCAGAAACAGCCCATGATCTAGCCATGAAGTATGAGAAATATGCGAAAGAATGAGCCTGATGAGAGCAAATCCCAGACCTAACCTAGACCTAACATGCGTTATCCTCTAAAATATTGAGCGAAACCAGGTTTAATGGACTGTTTCAGTGTGGTACCACACTACTTCGTGATCCGAACCAGAGAAAGCCCAGGATCTGTTCAAGAAGTATGTGAAAAACGCTAAACTGTGAGCCTGATGAGGGCAAATCCTAGACCTAACCCAGATCTAACATGCGTTATCCTCTAAAATATTTATCAAGATCAGGTTTAATTGATTGTTTCAGTGTGGTCCCACATTACTGCGTGATCCAAACCAGAAAAAACCCAGGATCCGTTCAGCAAGTATGTGAAGAATGCGAAAGTATGAGTCTGATGAGGGAAAATCCCAGGCCTAACCTAGACCTAACATGCGCTATCCTCTAAAATATTGATCGAAACCAGGTTTAGTCGACTGTTTCAGTGTAGTCCCACATTACTACGTGATCCAAACCAGAAAAAACCCAGGAGCCGCTCAACAAGTATGTGAAGAATGCGAAAGTATGAGTCTGATGAGGTCAAATCCCAGACCTATCCCAGACTTAACTTGCGTTATCCTCTAAAATATTGATCGAAACCAGGTTTAATCGACTGTTTCAGCGTGGTACCACATTACTACGTGATACAATCCAGAAACAGCCCAGGATCTAGCCATGAAGTATGAGAAATATGCGAAAGTATGAGCCTGATGAGGGCAAATCCTAGACCTAACCCAAACCTAACATGCGTTATCCTCTAAAATATTTATCAAGACCAGGTTTAATTGAATGTTGCAGTGTGGTGCCACATTACTACGTTAACCAAACCAGAAAAAACCCTGGATCCGTTCAACAAGTATGTTAAAACTGCGACAGTATGACCCTGATGAGGGCAAATCCCAGGCCTAACCTAGACCTAACATGCGTTATTCTGTAAAATATTGATGGAAACCAGGTTTAATTGACTGTTTCAGTGTTGTACTTCATTACTACGTGATCCAAAACAGAAAAAACCCAGGATCTGTTCTACATGTATGAAAAATATGCGAAAGAATGAGCCTGATGAGAGGAAATCGCAGACCTGTCCCAGACTTAACTTGCGTTATCCTCTAAAATATTGATCGAAACCAGGTTTAATCGACTGTTTCAGCGTGGTACCACATTACTACGTGATACAATCCAGAAACAGCCCAGGATCTAGCCATGAAGTATGAGAAATATGCGAAAGTATGAGCCTGATGAGGGCAAATCCTAGACCTAACCCTGACCTAACATGCGTGATTCTGTAAAATTTTTATCAAGACCAGGTTTAATTGAATGTTTCATTGTGGTACCTCATTACTACGTGATCAAAACCAGAAAAAACCCAGGATCCGTTCAGCAAGTATGTGAAGAATGCGAAAGTATGAGTCTGATGAGGTCAAATCCCAGGCCTAACCTAGACCTAGCATGAATTATTCTCTAAAATATTGATCGAAACCAGGTTTAATTGACTGTTTCAGTGTGGTCCCACATTACTACGTGATCCAACCCAGAAAAAACCCAGGATCTGTTCAACAAGTATGTGAAAAACGCTAAACTGTGAGCCTGATGAGGGCAAATCTTAGACCTAACCCAGACCTAAGATGCGTTATCCTCTAAAATATTTACCCAGACCAGGTTTCATTGAATGTTTCAGTGTGGTACCACTTTACTACGTGATCCAATCCAGAAATAGCCCATGATCTAGCCATGAAGTATGAGAAATATGCGAAAGTATGAGCCTGATGAGGGCAAATCCCAGACCTATCCCAGACCTAACTTGCGTTGTCCTCTAAGAGATTGATGGTAACCAGGTTTAATTGACTGTTTCAGTGTTGTACTTCATTACTACGTGATCCAAACCCGAAAAAACCCAGGATCTAGCCATCAAGTATGAGAAATATGCGGAAGAATGAGCCTGATGAGAGCAAATCCCAGACCTAACGTAGACCTAGCATGAATTATTCTCTAAAATATTGATCGAAACCAGGTTTAATTGACTGTTTCAGTGTGGTCCCACATTACTACGTGATCCAAACCAGAAAAAACCCAGAATCCGTTCAACAAGTATGTGAAGAATGCGAAAGTATGAGTCTGATGAGGTCAAATCCCAGGTCTAACCTAGACCTAACATGCATTATCCTCAAAAATATTGATCGAAACCTGGTTTAATCGACTGTTTCAGTGTGGTACCACATTACTATGTGATCCAAACCAGAAAATAACCCAGGAACTGTTCAACGAGTATGTGAAGTGTGCGAAAGAATGAGCCTGATGAGAGCAAATCCCAGACCTAACCTAGACCTTACATGCGTTATCCTCTAAAATATTGAGCGAAACCAGGTTTAATGGACTGTTTCAGTGTGGTACCACACTACTTCGTGATCCAAACCAGAAAAAACCCAGGACCTGTTCAACAAGTATGTGAAAAACGCTAAACTGTGAGCCTGATGAGGGCAAATCTTAGACCTAACCCAGACCTAAGATGCGTTATCCTCTAAAATATTTATCCAGACCAGGTTTCATTGGATGTTTCAGTGTGGTACCACTTTACTGCGTGATCCAATCCAGAAATAGCCCATGATCTAGCCATGAAGTATGAGAAATATGCGAAAGAATGAGCCTGATGAGAGCAAATCCCAGACCTAACCTAGACCTTACATGCGTTATCCTCTAAAATATTGAGCGAAACCAGGTTTAATGGACTGTTTCAGTGTGGTACCACACTACTTCGTGATCCAAACCAGAAAAAACCCAGGATCTGTTCAACAAGTATGTGAAAAACGCAAAACTGTGAGCCTGATGAGAGCAAATCCCAGACCTATCCTAGACCTTACATGCGTTATCCTCAAAAATATTGATCGAAACCTGGTTTAATCGACTGTTTCAGTGTGGTTCCACATTACTACGTGATCCAAACCAGAAAAAACCCAGGATCTAGCCATCAAGTACGAGAAATATGCGAAAGAATGTGCCTAATGAGAGCAAATCCCAGACCTATCCTAGACCTTACATGCGTTATCCTCTAAAATATTGAGCGAAACCAGGTTTAATGGACTGTTTCAGTGTGGTCCCACATTACTACGTGATCCAAACCAGAAGTAACCCAGGATCTGTTCTACATGTATGAAAAATATGCGAAAGAATGAGCCTGATGAGAGCAAATCCCAGACCTAACCTAGACCTAACATGAATTATTCTCTAAAATATTGATCGAAACCAGGTTTAATTGACTGTTTCAGTGTGGTACCACATTACTACGTGATTCAATCCAGAAATAGCCCAGGATCTAGCCATGAAGTATGAGAAATATGCGAAAGTATGAGCCTGATGAGGGCAAATCCTAGACCTAACCCAGACCTAACATGCGTTATTCTGTAAAATTTTTATCAAGATCAGGTTTAATTGAATGTTTCATTGTGGTACCTCATTACTACGTGATGCAATCCAGAAAAAGCCCAGGATCTAGCCATGAAGTATGAGAAATATGCGAAAGTAAGAGCCTGATGAGGGCAAATCCTAGACCTATCCCAGACCTAACTTGCGTTATCCTCTAAAATATTGATCGAAACCAGGTTTAATTGACTGTCTCAGCGTGGTACCACATTACTACGTGTTACAATCCAGAAACAGCCCAGGATTTAGCCATGAAGTATGAGAAATATGCGAAAGTATGAGCCTGATGAGGGCAAATCCTAGACCTAACCCAGACCTAACAGGCGTTATCCTCTAAAATATTTATCAAGATCAGGTTTAATTGAATGTTTCGGTGTGGTACCGCATTACTACGTGATCCAAACCATAAAAAGGCTGGGATCAGGCCAACAAGTAAGCGAAAAACGCGAAAGTATGAGCCAGATGATTGCAAATACCAGAACTCACCCAGACATAACCAGCGCTATCCTCTAAAATACTAATCTGAACCAGGGTTAATTGACTGTTTCAGTGTGGTACCACATTACTACGTGATCCAAACCAGAGAAAGGCCAGGATCTGGCCAACAAGTATGCGAAAAACGCGAAAGTACGAGCCAGATAAGGACAAATCCCAGACCTACCCGAGACATAACCAGCGTTATCCTCTAAAATATAAATCGCAACCAGGTTTAATTGACTGTTTCGGTGTTGTGCCGTATTACTACGTGATCCAAATCAGAAAAAGGCCAGGATCTGGCCACCAAGAATGCGAAAAATGCGAAAGTACGAGCCAGATGATTGCAAATACCAGCACTATCCCAGACATAACCAGCGCTATCCTCTAAAATACTAATCTGAACCAGGGTTAATTGACTGTTTCAGTGTGGTACCACATTACTACGTGATCCAAACCAGAGAAAGGCCAGGATCTGGCCAACAAGTATGCGAAAAACGCGAAAGTACGAGCCAGATAAGGACAAATCCCAGACCTACCCGAGACATAACCAGCGTTATCCTCTAAAATATAAATCGCAACCAGGTTTAATTGACTGTTTCGGTGTTGTGCCGTATTACTACGTGATCCAAATCAGAAAAAGGCCAGGATCTGGCCACCAAGAATGCGAAAAATGCGAAAGTACGAGCCAGATGATTGCAAATACCAGCACTATCCCAGACATAACCAGCGATATCCTCTAAAATACAAATCGGAACCAGCTTCTATTGACTGGTTCAGTGTGGTACCACACTACTACGTGATCGAAACCAGAAAAAGGCCAGGATCTGGCCAACAAGTATGCGACAAACGCGAAAGTATGAGGCAGATGATTGCAAATACCAGAACTAACCCAGGCATAACCAGCGTTATCCTCTAAAGTATTAATCGGAACCAGGTTTAATTGACTGTTTCAGTGTGGTACCACTTTACTACGTGGTCCAAGCCAGAAGAAGGCCAGGATGTGGCCAACAAGTATGCGAGAAATGCGAAAGTACGAGCCAGATGATGGCAAATACCAGACCTATCCGAGACATAACCGGCGTTATCCTCTAAAATATTAATCGCAACCAGGATAAATTGACTGTTTCGGTGTGGTACCACATTACTACGTGGTCCAAGCCAGAAAAAGGCAAGGATCTGGCCAACAAGTATGCGAAAAACGCGAAAGTACGAGCCAGATGAGGACAAATCCCAGACCTACCCGAGACATAACCGGCGTTATCCTCTAAAATATTAATCGCAACCAGTTTAATTGACTGTTTCGGTGTGGTACCACATTACTACGTGATCCGAACCAGAAAAAGCCCAGGATCTGGCCATCAAGTATGCGAAAAACGCGAATATATGAGCCACATGATTGCAAATACCAGAACTAACCCTGACATAACCAGCGTTATCCTCTAAAATACGCATCGGAACATGCTTTTAATGACTGTTTCAGTGTGGTACCACATTACAACCTGATCCAAACCAGAAAAAGCCCAGGATCGGGCCAACAAGAATGCGAAAAATGCGAAAGTACGAGCCTGATGAGGGAAACTCCCTGAGCTAACCGAGACGTAACCGGAGTTATCCCCTAAAATATTAATCGCAACCAGGTATAATTGACTGTTTCGGTGTGGTACCGCATTGCTACGATGATCCAAACCAGAAAGAGGCCAGGATCTGGCCAACAAGTATGCGAAAAATGCGAAAGTATGAGCCAGATGATTGCAAATACCTGAACTAACCCAGACATAACCAGCGATATCCTCTAAAATATTAATCGCAACCAGGTTTAATTGACTGTTTCGGTGTGGTACTGCATTACTACGTGATCCAGACCAGAAAAAGGCCAGGATCTGGCCAACAAGTATGCGCAAAATGCGAAAGTACGAGCCAGTTGAGGGCAAATCCCAGACCAAAACGAGACGTAACCGGCGTTATCCCCTAAAATATTAATCGCAACCAGGTTTAATTGACTGTTTCGGTGTGGTACCGCATTACTACGTGATCCAAACCAGAAAAAGGCCAGGATCTGGCCAACAAGTATGCGAAAAATGCGAAAGTATGAGCCAGATGATTGCAAATTCCAGAACTAACCCTGACATAACCAGCGTTATCCTCTAGAATAAGAATCGGAACATGGTTTTAATGACTGTTTCAGTGTTGTAACACATTACTACGTGATCCAAACCAGAAAAATCCCAGGATGGGGCCATCAAGAATGCGAAAAACGCGAAAGTACGAGCCAGATGAGGGAAAATCCCAGACCAAAACGAGACGTAACCGCGTTGTCCCCTAAAATATTAATCGCAACCAGGTTTAATTGACTGTTTCGGTGTGGTACTGCATTACTACGTGATCCAGACCAGAAAAAGGCCAGGATCTGGCCAACAAGTATGCGAAAAACGCGAAAGTATAAGCCAGATGATTGCAAATACCAGAACTAACCCAGGCATAACCAGCGTTATCCTCTAAAATACTAAGCGGAACCAGCTTCTATTGACTGTTTCAGTGTGGTACCACATTACTACGTGATCCAAGCCAAAAAAAGGCCAGGATCTGGCCAACAAGTATGCGAAAAACGCGAAAGTACGAGCCAGATGATTGCAAATACCAGAACTCACCCAGACATAACCAGCGCTATCCTCTAAAATACTAATCTGGACCAGGGTTAATTGACTGTTTCAGTGTGGTACCACATTACTACGTGATCCAAACCAGAAAAATCCCAGGATCGGGCCAACAAGAACGCGAAAAACGCGAAAGTACGAGCCAGATAAGGACAAATCCCAGACCTACCCGAGACATAACCGGCGTTATCCTCTAAAATATTAATCGCAACCAGGTTTAATTGACTATTTCGGTGTGGAACCTCATTACTACGGGATCTACAACAGAAAAAACCCAGGATCTGGTCAACAAGTATGCGAAAAACGCGAAAGTACGAGCCAGAGGATTGCAAATACCAGAACTAACCCAGACATAACCAGCGTTGTCCTCTAAAATACTTATCGGAACCAGCTTCTATTGACTGTTTCAGTGTGGTACCACATTACTACGGGATCCAAAACAGAAAAAACCCAGGATCTGGCCAAAAAGTATGCGACAAACGCGAAAGTATGAGGCAGATGATTGCAAATACCGGAACTAACCCAGGCATAACCAGCGTTATCCTCTAAAGTATTAATCGCAACCAGGTTAAATTGACTGTTTCGTTGTGGAACCACATTACTGCGGGATCCAACCCAGAAAAAACCCAGGGTCTGGCCAACAAGTATGCGAAAAATGCGAAAGTACGATCCAGATGAGGGCAAATCTCAGACCTAACCGAGACATAACCGGCGTTATCCTCTAAAATATTATTCGCAACCAGGTTTAATTGACTGTTTCGGTGTGGTACCGCATTACTACGTGATCCACAACAGAAAAAACCCAGGATCTGGTCAACAAGCATGCGAAAAACGCGAAAGTATGAGCCAGAGGATTGCAAATACCAGAACTAACCCAGACATAACCAGCGTTATCCTCTAAAATACTTATCGGAACCAGCTTCTATTGACTGTTTCAGTGTGGTGCCACTTTGCTACGTGGTCCAAGCCAGAAGAAGGCCATGATGTGGCCAACAAGTATGCGAAAAATGCGAAAGTACGAGCCAGATGAGGGCAAATACCAGACCTAACCGAGACATAACCGGCGTTATCCTCTAAAATATTAATCGCAACCAGGTTAAATTGACTGTTTCGTTGTGGAACCACATTACTGCGGGATCCAACCCAGAAAAAACCCAGGGTCTGGCCAACAAGTATGCGAAAAATGCGAAAGTACGATCCAGATGAGGGCAAATCTCAGACCTAACCGAGACATAACCGGCGTTATCCTCTAAAATATTAATCGCAACCAGGTTTAATTGACTGTTTCGGTGTGGTACCACATTACTACGTGGTACAAGCCAGAAAAAGGCAAGGATCTGGCCAACAAGTATGCGAAAAACGCGAAAGTACGAGCCAGATGAGGACAAATCCCAGACCTACCCGAGACATAACCGGCGTTATCCTCTAAAATATTAATCGCAACCAGCTTCTATTGACTGTTTCAGTGTGGTACCACATTACTACGTGATCCAAACCAGAAAAAGCCCAGGATCTGGCCAACAAGTATGCGAAAAACGCGAATATATGAGCCATATGATTGCAAATACCAGAACTAACCCTGACATAACCAGCGTTATCCTCTAAAATACGCATCGGAACATGCTTTTAATGACTGTTTCAGTGTGGTACCACATTACAACGTGATCCAAACCAGAAAAAGCCCAGGATCGGGCCAACAAGAACGCGAAAAACGCGAAAGTACGAGCCAGATAAGGACAAATCCCAGACCTACCCGAGACATAACCGGCGTTATCCTCTAAAATATTAATCGCAACCAGGTTTAATTGACTGTTTCGGTGTGGAACCTCATTACTACGGGATCTACAACAGAAAAAACCCAGGATCTGGTCAACAAGTATGCGAAAAACGCGAAAGTATGAGCCAGAGGATTGCAAATACCAGAACTAACCCAGACATAACCAGCGTTGTCCTCTAAAATACTTATCGGAACCAGCTTCTATTGACTGTTTCAGTGTGGTACCACATTACTACGGGATCCAAAACAGAAAAAACCCAGGATCTGGCCAACAAGTATGCGACAAACGCGAAAGTATGAGGCAGATGATTGCAAATACCGGAACTAACCCAGGCATAACCAGCGTTATCCTCTAAAGTATTAATCGCAACCAGGTTAAATTGACTGTTTCGTTGTGGAACCACATTACTGCGGGATCCAACCCAGAAAAAACCCAGGGTCTGGCCAACAAGTATGCGAAAAATGCGAAAGTACGATCCAGATGAGGGCAAATCTCAGACCTAACCGAGACATAACCGGCGTTATCCTCTAAAATATTATTCGCAACCAGGTTTAATTGACTGTTTCGGTGTGGTACCACATTACTACGTGGTCCAAGCCAGAAAAAGGCAAGGATCTGGCCAACAAGTATGCGAAAAACGCGAATATATGAGCCATATGATTGCAAATACCAGAACTAACCCTGACATGACCAGCGTTATCCTCTAAAATACGCATCGGAACATGCTTTTAATGACTGTTTCAGTGTGGTACCACATTACAACGTGATCCAAACCAGAAAAAGCCCAGGATCGGGCCAACAAGAATGCGAAAAATGCGAAAGTACGAGCCTGATGAGGGAAAATCCCAGACCTAACCGAGACATAACCGGCGTTATCCTCTAAAATATTATTCGCAACCAGGTTTAATTGACTGTTTCGGTGTGGTACCACATTACTACGTGGTCCAAGCCAGAAAAAGGCAAGGATCTGGCCAACAAGTATGCGAAAAACGCGAAAGTACGAGCCAGATGAGGACAAATCCCAGACCTACCCGAGACATAACCAGCGTTATCCTCTAAAATATTAATCGCAACCAGGTTTAATTGACTGTTTCGGTGTGGAACCTCATTACTACGGGATCTACAACAGAAAAAACCCAGGATCTGGTCAACAAGTATGCGAAAAACGCGAAAGTATGAGCCAGAGGATTGCAAATACCAGAACTAACCCAGACATAACCAGCGTTGTCCTCTAAAATACTTATCGGAACCAGCTTCTATTGACTGTTTCAGTGTGGTACCACATTACTACGGGATCCAAAACAGAAAAAACCCAGGATCTGGCCAACAAGTATGCGACAAACGCGAAAGTATGAGGCAGATGATTGCAAATACCGGAACTAACCCAGGCATAACCAGCGTTATCCTCTAAAGTATTAATCGCAACCAGGTTAAATTGACTGTTTCGTTGTGGAACCACATTACTGCGGGATCCAACCCAGAAAAAACCCAGGGTCTGGCCAACAAGTATGCGAAAAATGCGAAAGTACGATCCAGATGAGGGCAAATCTCAGACCTAACCGAGACATAACCGGCGTTATCCTCTAAAATATTATTCGCAACCAGGTTTAATTGACTGTTTCGGTGTGGTACCACATTACTACGTGGTCCAAGCCAGAAAAAGGCAAGGATCTGGCCAACAAGTATGCGAAAAACGCGAAAGTACGAGCCAGATGAGGACAAATCCCAGACCTACCCGAGACATAACCAGCGTTATCCTCTAAAATACTTATCGGAACCAGCTTCTATTGACTGTTTCAGTGTGGTACAACATTACTACGTGATCCAAACCAGAAAAAGGCAAAGGATCCGGCCAACAAGTATGCGAAAAACGTGAAAGTATGAGCCAGATGATTGCAAATACCAGAACTAACACAGACATAACCTGCGTTATCCTCTAAAATATTTATCAAGATCAGGTTTAATTGAATGTTTCGGTGTGGTACCGCATTACTACGTGATCCAAACCATAAAAAGGCTAGGATCAGGCCAACAAGTAAGCGAAATATGCGAAAGTACGAGCGAGATGAGGGCAAATAGCAGACCTAAACCAGACAAAATCGGCGGTATCCTCTAAAACATTAATCGGACCCAGGTTTAATTGACTGTTTCGATGTGGCACCACATTTCTACGTGGTCCAAGCCAGAAAAAGGCGAGGATCTGGCCAAAAACTATTCGAAACGTGCGAAAGTACGTGCCAGATGAGGACAAATCCCAGACCTAACCGAGACATAACCGGCATTATCCTCTAAAGTATTAATCGGATCCAGGTTTAATTGACAGTTTCAGTGTGGTACCACTTCACTACGTGGTCCGAGCCAGAAGAAGGCCAGTAAGTGGCCAACAAGTATGCGAAAACTGCGAAAGTACGAGCCAGTTGAGGGCAAATACCAGACCTAACCGAAACATAACCGGCGCTATCCTGTAAAATATTAATCGCAACCAGGTTTAATAGACTGTTTCGGTGTGGAACCACATTACTACGGGATCCAAACCAGAAAAAACCCAGAATCTGGCCAACAACTATGAGAAAAACGAGAAAGTATGAGCCAGATGGTTGCAAATACCAGAACTATCCCAGACATACCCAGCGTTATCCACTAAAATATTATTCGCAACCAGGTTTAATTGACTGTTTCGGTGTGGTACCACATTACTACGTGGTCCAAGCCAGAAAAAGGCCAGGATCTGGCCAACAAGTATGCGAAAAATGCGAAAGTACGAGCCAGGTGAGGGCAAATACCATACCTAACCGAGACATTACCGGCTTTATCCTCTAAAATATTAATCGCAACCAGATTTAATTGACTGTTTCAGTGTGGTACCGCATTACTACGTGATCCAAACCAGAAAGAGGCCAGGATCTGGCCAACAAGTATGCGAAAAACGCGAAAGTACGAGCCAGATGATTGCAAATACCAGAACTCACCCAGACATAACCAGCGCTATCCTCTAAAATACTAATCTGAACCAGGGTTAATTGACTGTTTCAGTGTCGTACCACATTACTACGTGATCCAAACCAGAGAAAGGCCAGGATCTGGCCAACAAGTATGCGAAAAACGCGAAAGGACGAGCCAGATAAGGACAAATCCCAGACCTACCCGAGACATAACCGGCGTTATCCTCTAAAATATTAATCGCAACCAGGTTTAATTGACTGCTTCGGTGTGGTACCACATTACTACGTGGTCCAAGCCAGAAAAAGGCTAGGATCTGGCCAACAAGTATGCGAAAAACGCGAAAGTACGAGCCAGATGAGGACAAATCCCAGACCTACCCGAGACATAACCGGCGTTATCCTCTAAAATATTAATCGCAACCAGTTTAATTGACTGTTTCGGTGTGGTACCACATTACTACGTGATCCGAACCAGAAAAAGCCCAGGATCTGGCCATCAAGTATGCGAAAAACGCGAATATATGAGCCATATGATTGCAAATACCAGAACTAACCCTGACATAACCAGCGTTATCCTCTAAAATACGCATCGGATCATGCTTTTAATGACTGTTTCAGTGTGGTACCACATTACAACCTGATCCAAACCAGAAAAAGCCCAGGATCGGGCCAACAAGAATGCGAAAAATGCGAAAGTACGAGCCAGTTGAGGGCAAATCCCAGACCAAAACGAGACGTAACCGGCGTTATCCCCAAAAATATTAATCGCAACCAGGTTTAATTGACTGTTTCGGTGTGGTACCGCATTACTACGTGATCCAAACCAGAAAAAGGCCAGGATCTGGCCAACAAGTATGCGAAAAATGCGAAAGTATGAGCCAGATGATTGCAAATTCCAGAACTAACCCTGACATAACCAGCGTTATCCTCTAGAATACGAATCGGAACATGGTTTTAATGACTGTTTCAGTGTTGTAACACATTACTACGTGATCCAAGCCAAAAAAAGGCCAGGATCTGGCCAGCAAGTATGCGAAAAACGCGAAAGTATGAGCCAGATGATTGCAAATACCAGAACAATCCCAGGCATAACCAGCGTTATCCTCTAAAATACTAAGCGGAACCAGCTTTTATTGACAGTGTGGTACCACATTACTACGTGATCCAAACCAGAAAAAGCCCAGGATCTGGCCAACAAGTATGCGAAAAACGCGAAAGTACGAGCCAGATGATTGCAAATACCAGAACTCACCCAGACATAACCAGCGCTATCCTCTAAAATACTAATCTGAACCAGGGTTAATTGACTGTTTCGGTGTGGTACCGCATTACTACGTGATCCACAACAGAAAAAACCCAGGATCTGGTCAACAAGTATGCGAAAAACGCGAAAGTATGAGCCAGAGGATTGCAAATACCAGAACTAAGCCAGACATAACCAGCGTTATCCTCTAAAATACTTATCGGAACCAGCTTCTATTGACTGTTTCAGTGTGGTACCACTTTACTACGTGGTCCAAGCCAGAAGAAGGCCAGGATGTGGCCAACAAGTATGCGAAAAATGCGAAAGTACGAGCCAGATGAGGGCAAATACCAGACCTAACCGAGACATAACCGGCGTTATCCTCTAAAATATTATTCGCAACCAGGTTTAATTGACTGTTTCGGTGTGGTACCACATTACTACGTGGTCCAAGCCAGAAAAAGGCAAGGATCTGGCAAACAAGTATGCGAAAAACGCGAAAGTACGAGCCAGATGAGGACAAATCCCAGACCTTCCCGAGACATAACCGGCGTTATCCTCTAAAATATTAATCGCAACCAGCTTCTATTGACTGTTTCAGTGTGGTACCACATTACTACGTGATCCAAACCAGAAAAAGGCCAGGATCTGTTCAACAAGTATGTGAAAAACGCGAAAGTATGAGTCTGATGAGGTCATATCCCAGACCTATCCCAGACTTAACTTGCGTTATCCTCTAAAATATTGATCGAAACCAGGTTTAATCGACTGTTTCAGCGTGGTATCACATTAGTACGTGATACAATCCAGAAACAGCCCAGGATCTAGCCATGAAGTATGAGAAATATGCGAAAGTATGAGCCTGATGAGGGCAAATCCTAGACCTAACCCAATCCTAAAATGCGTTATCCTCTAAAATATTTATCAAGACCAGGTTTAATTGAATGTTTCAGTGTGGTACCACATTAATACGTGAACCAAACCAGAAAAAACCCAGGATCCGTTCAACAAGTATGTTAAAACTGCGACAGTATGACCCTGATGAGGGCAAATCCCAGGCCTAACCTAGACCTAACATGCGTTGTCCTCTAAAATATTGATGGAAACCAGGTTTAATGGACTGTTTCAGTGTGGCACCACTTTACTACGTGATCCAAAGCAGAAAAAACCCTCGATCAGGCCAACATGTATGTTAAAACTGCGAAAGTATGACCCTGATGAGGGCAAATCCCAGGACTAACCTAGACCTAACTTGCGTTATCCTCTAAAATATTGATCGAAACCAGGTTTAATCGACTGTTTCAGCGTGGTACCACATTACTACGTGATCCAATCCAGAAATAGCCCAGGATCTAGCCATGAAGTATGAGAAATATGCGAAAGTATGAGCCTGATGAGGGCAAATCCTAGACCTAACCCAGACCTAACATGCGTTATTCTCTAAAATATTTATCTAGACCAGGTTTAATTGAATGTTTCAGTGTGGTACCACATTACTGCGTGATCAAAACCAGAAAAAACCCAGGATCCGTTCAACAAGTATGTGAAGAATGCGAAAGTATCAGTCTGATCAGTGAAAATCTCAGGCCTTACCTAGACCTAACATGCGTTGTCCTCTAAAATATTGATGGAAACCAGGTTTGAATGACTGTTTCAGTATGGTACTGCATTACTACAAGATGCAATCCAGAAATAGCCCAGGATCTAGCCATCAAGTATGAGAAATATGCGAAAGAATGAGCCTGATGAGAGCAAATCCCAGACCTAACCTAGACCTAACATGCGTTATCCTCTAAGATATTGAGCGAAACCAGGTTTAATGGACTGTTTCAGTGTGGTACCACACTACTTCGTGATCCAAACCAGAGAAAGCCCAGGATCTGTTCAAGAAGTATGTGAAAAACGCTAAACTGTGAGCCTGATGAGAGCAAATCCTAGACCTAACCCAGACCTAACATGCGTTATCCTCTAAAATATTTATCAAGACCAGGTTTAATTGAATGTTTCAGTGTGGTACCACATTACTACGTGAACCAAACCAGAAAAAACCCAGGATCCGTTCAACAAGTATGTTAAAACTGCGACAGTATGACCCTGATGAGGGCAAATCCCAGACCTAACCTAGACCTAACATGAATTATTCTCTAAAATATTGATCGAAACCAGGTTTACTTGACTGCTTCAGTGTGGTCCCACATTACTACGTGATCCAAACCAGAAAAAACCCAGGATCCGTTCAGCAAGTATGTGAAGAATGCGAAAGTATGAGTCTGATGAGGGAAAATCCCAGGCCTAACCTAGACCTAACATGCGCTATCCTCTAAAATATTGTTCGAAACCAGGTTTAGTCGAATGTTTCAGTGTGGTCCCACATTACTACGTGATCCAAACCAGAAAAAACCCAGAATCCGTTCAACAAGTATGTGAAGAATGCGAAAGTATGAGTCTGATGAGGTCAAATCCCAGGCCTAACCTAGACCTAACATGTGTTATCCTCAAAAATATTGATCGAAACCTGGTTTAATCGACTGTTTCAGTGTGGTACCACATTACTATGTGATCCAAACCAGAAAATAACCCAGGATCTGTTCAACGAGTATGTGAAGTGTGCGAAAGTATGAGTCTGATGAGGTCAAATCCCAGACCATTCCCAGACTTAACTTGCGTTATCCTCTAAAATATTGATCGAAACCAGGTTTAATCGACTGTTTCAGTGTGGTACCACATTACTACGTGATCCAAACCAGAAAAAACCCAGGATCTAGCCATCAAGTACGAGAAATATGCGAAAGAATGAGCCTGATGAGAGCAAATCCCAGACCTAACCTAGACCTTACATGCGTTATCCTCTAAAATATTGAGCGAAACCAGGTTTAATGGACTGTTTCAGTGTGGTACCACACTACTTCGTGATCCAAACCAGAAAAAACCCAGGATCTGTTCAACAAGTATGTGAAAAACGCTAAACTGTGAGCCTGATGAGAGCAAATCCCAGACCTATCCTAGACCTTACATGCGTTATCCTCTAAAATATTGAGCGAAACCAGGTTTAATGGACTGTTTCAGTGTGGTCCCACATTACTACGTGATCCAAACCAGAAATAACCCAGGATCTGTTCTACATGTATGAACAATATGCGGAAGAATGAGCCTGATGAGAGCAAATCCCAGACCTAACCTAGACCTAACATGAATTATTCTCTAAAATATTGATCGAAACAAGGTATAATTGACTGTTTCAGTGTGGTACCACATTACTACGTGATTCAATCCAGAAATAGCCCTGGATCTAGCCATGAAGTATGAGAAATAGGCGAAAGTATGAGCCTGATGAGGGCAAATCCTAGACCTAACCCAGACCTAACATGCGTTATTCTGTAAAATTTTTATCAAGACCAGGTTTAATTGAATGTTTCATTGTGGTACCTCATTACTACGTGATCAAAACCAGAAAAAACCCAGGATCCGTTCAACAAGTATGTGGAGAATGCGAAAGTATGAGTCTGATCAGTGAAAATCTCAGGCCTTACCTAGACCTAACTTGCGTTGTCCTCTAAAATATTGATGGAAACCAGGTTTCATTGACTGTTTCAGTGTGGTCCCACATTACTACGTGATCCAAACCAGAAAAAACCCAGTATCTGTTCAACATGTATGAGAAATATGCGAAAGAATGAGCCTGATGTGAGCAAATCCCAGACCTAACCTAGACCTAACATGAATTATTCTCTAAAATATTGATCGAAACCAGGTTTACTTGACTGCTTCAGTGTGGTCCCACATTACTACGTGATCCAAACCAGAAAAAACCCAGGATCCGTTCAGCAAGTATGTGAAGAATGCGAAAGTATGAGTCTGATGAGGTCAAATCCCAGGCCTAACCTGGACCTAACATGCGTTATCCTCAAAAATATTGATCGAAACCTGGTTTAATCGACTGTTTCAGTGTGGTACCACATTACTATGTGATCCAAACCAGAAAATAACCCAGGATCTGTTCAACGAGTATGTGAAGTGTGCGAAAGTATGAGTCTGATGAGGTCAAATCCCAGACCATTCCCAGACTTAACTTGCGTTATCCTCTAAAATATTGAACGAAACCAGGTTTAATCGACTGTTTCAGTGTGGTACCACATTACTACGTGATCCAAACCAGAAAAAACCCAGGATCTAGCCATCAAGTATGAGAAATATGCGAAAGAATGAGCCTGATGAGAGCAAATCCCAGACCTAACCTAGACCTAACATGCGTTATCCTCTAAAATATTGAGCGAAACCAGGTTTAATCGACAGCTTCAGTGTGGTACCACATTACTACGTGATCCAAACCAGAAAAAACCCAGGATCTAGCCATCAAGTATGAGAAATGTGCGAAAGAATGAGCCTGATGAGAGCAAATCCCAGACCTAACCTAGACCTTACATGCGTTATCCTCTAAAATATTGAGCGAAACCAGGTTTAATGGACTGTTTCAGTGTGGTACCACACTACTTCGTGATCCAAACCAGAAAAAACCCACGATCTGTTCAACAAGTATGTGAAAAACGCTAAGCTGTGAGCCTGATGAGAGCAAATCCCAGACCTAACCTAGACCTTACATGCGTTATCCTCTAAAATATTGAGCGAAACCAGGTTTAATGGACTGTTTCAGTGTGGTCCCACATTACTACGTGATCCAAAGGAGAAATAACACAGGATCCGTTCAACAAGTATGTGAAGAATGCGAAAGTATGAGTCTGATGAGTGAAAATCCCAGGCCTAACCCAGACCTAACATGCGATATCCTCAAAAATATTGATCGAAACCTGGTTTAATCGTCTGTTTCAGTGTGGTACCACATTACTATGTGATCCAAACCAAGAAAATAACCCAGGATCTGTTCAACGAGTAAGTGAAGTGTGCGAAAGTATGAGTCTGATGAGGTCAAATCCCAGACCAATCCCAGACTTAACTTGCGTTATCCTCTAAAATATTGATCGAAACCAGGTTTAATCGACTGTTTCAGTGTGGTACCCCATGACTACGTGATCCAAACCAGAAAAAACCCAGGATCCGTTCAACAAGTATGTGAAAAACGCGAAAGTATGAGCCTGATGAGGGCAAATCCAAGACCTATCCCAGACCTAACTTGCGTTGTCCTCTAAGATATTGATGGAAACCAGGTTTAATTGACTGTTTCCGTGTTGTACTTCATTTCTACGTGATGCAATCCAGAAAAAGCCCAGGATCTAGCCATCAAGTTTGAGAAATATGCGAAAGAATGAGCCTGATGAGGGCAAATCCCAGACCTAACCTAGACCTAACATGAATTATTCTCTAAAATATTGATCGAAACCAGGTTTAATTGACTGTTTCAGTGTGGTCCCACATTACTACGTGATCCAAACCAGAAAAAACCCAGGATCCGTTCAACAAGTATGTGAAGAATGCGAAAGTATGAGTCTGATGAGTGAAAATCCCAGGCCTAACCTAGACCTAACATGCGTCATCCTCAAAAATATTGATCGAAACCTGGATTAATCGACTGTTTCAGTGTGGTACCACATTACTATGTGATCCAAACCAGAAAAAACCCAGGATCTGTTCAACAAGTATGTGAAGAACGCTAAACTGTGAGACTGATGAGGGCAAATCTTAGACCTAACCCAGACCTAAGATGCGTTAACCTCTAAAATATTTATCCAGACCAGGTTTCCTTGAATGTTTCAGTGTGGTACCACATTACTACGTGATCAAAACCAGAAAAAACCCAGGATTCGTTCAACAAGTATGTGAAGAATGCGAAAGTATGAGTCTGATGAGTGAAAATCCCAGGCCTAACCTAGACCTAACATGCGGTATCCTCTAAAATATTGATCGAAACCTGGTTTAATCGACTGTTCCAGTGTGGTACCACATTACTATGTGATGCAATCCAGAAAAAGCCCAGGATCTAGCCATCAAGTATGAGAAATATGCGAAAGAATGAGCCTGATGAGAGCAAATCCCAGACCTAACCTAGACCTAACATGCGTTATCCTCTAAAATATTGAGCGAAACCAGGTTTAGTCGACAGTTTCAGTGTGGTACCACATTACTACGTGATCCAAACCAGAAAAAACCCAGGATCTAGCCATCAAGTATGAGAAATGTGCGAAAGAATGAGCCTGATGAGAGCAAATCCCAGACCTAACCTAGACCTTACATGCGTTATCCTCTAAAATATTGAGCGAAACCAGGTTTAATGGACTGTTTCAGTGTGGTACCACATTACTTCGTGATCCAAACCAGAAAAAACCCAGGATCTGTTCAACAAGTATGTGAAAAACGCTAAACTGTGAGCCTGATGAGGGCAAATCCTAGACCTAACCCAGACCTAACATGCGTTAGCCTCTAAAATATTTATCAAGACCTGGTTTAATTGAATGTTTCAGTGTGGTACCACATTACTACGTGATGCAATCCAGAAAAAGCCCAGGATCTAGCCATCAAGTTTGAGAAATATGCGAAAGAATGTACCTGATGAGAGCAAATCCCAGACCTAACCTAGACCTAACATGAATTATTCTCTAAGATATAGATCGAAACCAGGTTTAATCGACTGTTTCAGTGTGGTACCACATTACTATGTGATCCCAACCAGAAAATAACCCAGGATCTGTTCAACGAGTATGTGAAGTGTCCGAAAGTGTGAGTCTGATGAGGTCAAATCCCAGACCAATCCCAGACTTAACTTGCGTTATCCTCTTAAATATTGATCGAAACCAGGTTTAATCGACTGTTTCAGTGTGGTACCACATTACTACGTGATCCAAACCAGAAAAAACCCAGGACCTAGCCATCAAGTATGAGAAATGTGCGAGAGAATGAGCCTGATGAGAGCAAATCCCAGACCTAACCTAGACCTTACATGCGTTATCCTCTAAAATATTGAGCGAAACCAGGTTTAATCGACTGTTTCAGTGTGGTACCACATTACTGTGTGATGCAATCCACAAAAAGCCCAGGATCTAGCCATCAAGTATGAGAAATATGCGAAAGAATGAGCCTGATGAGAGCAAATCCCAGACCTAACCTAGACCTAACATGCGTTATCCTCTAAAATATTGAGCGAAACCAGGTTTAATGGACTGTTTCAGCGTGGCACCACACTACTACGGGATCCAAACCAGAAAAAACCCAGGATCAGTTCAACAAGTATGTGAAGAATGCGAAAGTATGAGTCTGACGAGTGTAATTCCCAGGGCTGACCTAGACCTAACATGCGTTATCCTCTAAAATATTGATCGAAACCAGGTTTAATTGACCGTTTCAGTGTGGTACCACATTACTACGTGATCCAAACCAGAAAAAACCCAGGATCCGTTCAACATGTATGTGAAGAATGCGAAAGTATGAGTCTGATGAGTGAAAATCCCAGGCCTAACCTAGACCTAACATGCGTTATCCTCTAAAATATTGATCGAAACCTGGTTTAATCGACTGTTTCAGTGTGGTACCACATTACTATGTGATCGAAACCAGAAAATAACCCAGGATCTGTTCAAGGAGTATGTGAAGTGTTGCGAAAGTATGAGTCTGATGAGGTCAAATCCGAGACCTATCCCACACCTAACTTGCGTTATCCTCTAAAATATTGATCGAAACCAGGTTTAATCGACAGTTTCAGTGTGGTACCACATTACTACGTGATCCAAACCAGAAAAAACCCAGGATCAGTTCAACAAGTATGTGAAGAATGCGAAAGTATGAGTCTGATGAGTGTAATTCCCAGGGCTGACCTAGACCTAACATGCGTTATCCTCTAAAATATTGATCGAAACCAGGTTTAATCGACTGTTTCAGTGTGGTATCACACTACTACGTGACCCAAACCAGAAAATAACCCAGGATCTGTTCAAGGAGTATGTGAAGTGTTGCGAAAGTATGAGTCTGATGAGGTCAAATCCTAGACCTATCCCAGACCTAACTTGCGTTATCCTCTAAAATATTGATCGAAACCAGGTTTAATCGACTGTTTGAGTGTGGTACCACATTACTATGTGATCCAAACCAGAAAATAACCCAGGATCTGTTCAAGGAGTATGTGAAGTGTGCGAAAGTATGAGTCTGATGAGGTCAAATCCCCGACCTATCCCAGACCTAACTTGCGTTATCCCCTAAATTATTGATCGAAACCAGGTTTAATCGACTATTTCAGTGCGGTACCACATTACTACGTGATGCAAACCAGAAAAAACCCAGGATCAGTTTAACAAGTATGAGAAGAATGCGAAAGTATGAGTCGGATGAGTGTAATTCCCAGGGCTGACCCAGACCTAACTTGCGTTATCCTCTAAAATACTGATCGAAACCAGGTTTGAATGACCGTTTCAGTGTGGTACCACATTACTACGTGATCCAAACCAGAAAAAACCCAGGATCCGTTCAACAAGAATGTGAAAAATGCGAAAGTATGAGTCCGATCAGTGAAAATCTCAGGCCTTACCTAGACCTAACTTGCGTTGTCCTCTAAAATATTGATGGAAGCCAGGTTTCATTGACTGTTTCAGTGTGGTACCACATTACTACGTGATCCAAACGAGCAAAAACCCAGGATCTAGCCATCAAGTATGAGAAATATGCGAAAGAATGAACCTGATGAGAGCAAATCCCAGACCTAACCTAGACCTTACATGCGTTATCCTCTAAAATATTGAGCGAAACCGGGTTTAATCGACTGTTTCAGTGTGGTACCACATTACTATGTGATGCAATCCAGAAAAAGCCCAGGATCAGTTCAACAAGTATGAGAAGAATGCGAAAGTATGAGTCTGATGAGTGAGAATCCCAGACCTATCCCAGACCTAACTTGCGTTATCCTCAAAAATATTGATTGAAACCAGGTTTAATCGACTGTTTCAGTGTGGTACCACATTACTACGTGATCCAAACCAGAAAAAACCCAGGATCCGTTCAACAAGTATGTGAAGAATGCGAAAGTATGAGTCTGATAAGTGAAAATCCCAGACCTAACCTAGACTTAACATGCGTTATCCTCTAAAATGTTGATCGAAACATGGTTTAATCGACTGTTTCAGTGTGGTACCACTTTACTACGTGATCCAATCCAGAAATAGCCCAGGATCTGTTCAAGGAGTATGTGAAGTGTGCGAAAGTATGAGTCTGATAAGGTCAAATCGTAGACCTATCCCAGACCTAACTTGCGTTATCCTCTAAAATATTGATCGAAACCAGGTTTAATCGACTGTTTCAGTGTGGTACCACATTACTATGTGATCCAAACCAGAAAAAACCCAGGATCAGTTTAACAAGTATGAGAAGAATGCGTAAGTCTGAGTCTGATGAGTGAGAATCCCAGACCTATCCCAGACCTAACATTCGTAATCCTCTAAAATATTGATCGAAACCAGGTTTAATCGACTGTTTCAGTGTGTTACCACATTACTACGTGATCCAAACCAGAAAAAACCCAGGATCAGTTCAACAAGTATGTGAAGAATGCGAAAGTATGAGTCTGATGAGTGTAATTCCCAGGGCTGACCTAGACCTAACATGCGTTATCCTCTAAAATATTGATCGAAACCAGGTTTAATCGACTGTTTCAGTGTGGTATCACACTACTACGTGACCCAAACCAGAAAAAACCCAGGATCTGTACAACAGGAATGTAAAAAACGCGAAAGTATGAGCCTGATGAGGGCAAATCCCAGACCAATCCCAGACCTAACTTGCGTTATCCTCTAAAATACTGATCGAAACCAGGTTTGAATGACCGTTTCAGTGTGGTACCACATTACTACGTGATCCAAACCAGAAAAAACCCAGGATCCGTTCAACAAGAATGTGTAAAATGCGAAAGTATGAGTCCGATCAGTGAAAATCTCAGGCCTTACCTAGACCTAACTTGCGTTGTCCTCTAAAATACTGATGGAAACCAGGTTTCATTGACTGTTTCAGTGTGGTACCACATTACTACGTGATCCAAACGAGAAAAAACCCAGGACCTAGCCATCAAGTATGAGAAATATGCGAAAGAATGAACCTGATGAGAGCAAATCCCAGACCTAACCTAGACCTTACATGCGTTATCCTCTAAAATATTGAGCGAAACCAGGTTTAATCGACAGTATCAGTGTGGTACCACATTACTATGTGATGCAATCCAGAAAAAGCCCAGGATCTAGCCATCTAGTATGAGAAACATGCGAAAGAATGAGCCTGATGAGAGCAAATCCCAGACCTATCCCAGACCTAACATTCGTTATCCTTTAAAATATTGATCGAAACCAGGTTTAATCGACTGTTTCAGTGTGGCACCACATTACTACGTGATCCAAACCAGAAAAAACCCAGGATCAGTTCAACAAGTATGTGAAGAATGCGAAAGTACGAGTCTGATGAGTGTAATTCCCAGGGCTGACCTAGACCTAACATGCGTTATCCTCTAAAATATTGATCGAAACCAGGTTTAATCGACTGTTTCAGTGTGGTATCACACTACTACGTGACCCAAACCAGAAAAAACCCAGGATCTGTACAACAAGTATGTGAAAAACGCGAAAGTATGAGCCTGATGAGGGCAAATCCCAGACCTATCCCAGACCTAACTTGCGTTATCCTCTAAAATATTGATCGATACCAGGTTTGATTGACCGTTTCAGTGTGGTACCACATTACTACGTGATCCAAACCAGAAAAAACCCAGGATCCGTTCAACAAGAATGTGAAAAATGCGAAAGTATGAGTCCGATCTGTGAAAATCTCAGGCCTTACCTAGACCTAACTTGCGTTGTCCTCTAAAATATTGATGGAAACCAGGTTTCATTGACTGTTTCAGTGTGGTACCACTTTACTACGTGATCCAAACCAGAAAAAACCCAGGATCCGTTCAACAAGTATGTGAAGAATGCGAAAGTATGAGTCTGATGAGTGAAAATCCCAGGCCTAACCTAGACCTAACATGCGTTGTCCTCTAAAATATTGATGGAAACCAGGTTTCATTGACCGTTTCAGTGTGGTACCACATTACTACGTGATCCAAACCAGAAAAAACCCAGGATCCGTTCAACAAGAATGTGAAAAATGCGAAAGTATGAGTCCGATCTGTGAAAATCTCAGGCCTTACCTAGACCTAACTTGCGTTATCCTCTAAAATATTTATCCAGACCAGGTTTCATTGAATGTTTCAGTGTGGTCCCACATTACTACGTGATCCAAACCAGAAAAAACCCAGGATCCGTTCAACAAGTATGTGAAGAATGCGAAAGTATGAGTCTGATGAGTGAAAATCCCAGGCCTATCCTAGACCTAACATGCGTTATCCTCTAAAATATTGATCGAAACTTGGTTTAATCGACTGTTTCAGTGTGGTACCACATTACTATGTGATCCAAACCAGTAAATAACCCAGGATCCGTTCAACAAGTATGTGAAGAATGCGAAAGTATGAGTCTGATGAGTGAAAATCCCAGACCTAACCTTGACTTAACATGCGTTATCCTCTAAAATATTGATCGAAACCTGGTTTAATCGACTGTTTCAGTGTGGTACCACATTACTATGTGATCCAAACCAGAAAATAACCCAGGATCTGTTCAAGGAGTATGTGAAGTGTGCGAAACTATGAGTCTGATGTGTCAAATCCTAGACCTATCCCAGACCTAACTTTTTTTTTTTTTTTTTTTGTCGTGGGGAAAATCTTCGAAAGACTCCCTCCCACCTCCTTGGGGAGAGGTGGGAGGGGTGTGTGGGATTCCCCGCGCCCGTACAACGACAGGCGCGGGACCTACCCACTAAAAACCCCACGGTGACCCTTCGGCACGCTTTGGGAGGATACCGGGAATCGCTCGAAGCATTCTTCCGGTATCCTCCCCGTGCCCGCGCTTTCGCGCCCACCCCCGGGGGGACAATCGGTCCCCCCAGTAGACACACTGCCTCATAGCGGCGGGACGGGGCCACTCCATCCCGCCGCTATCCGTCCCGGGGCCGCGTTTAGTGGCGGCTGCGAGCCCCAACTTGCAACCGCCCGCGACCCCGTTTCCACCCCTCGGCGGCCGGGCGTTCATGGCCGCACCAGACCGCCGAGGGTGCCTCCCCTTGCGTCGGACCGGTAGGGGGAGGCACTCCTACCCCCAACCGGTCCGACCCGGCGCCGCCTGGCGGGAGGAGGCTCCCCTCAGGACCCCCCTCCCAGCCTAGGTCATCATCCCAGACCTAACTTGCGTTGTCCTCTAAAATATTGATGGAAACCAGGTTTCATTGACTGTTTCAGTGTGGTACCACAATACTACGTGATCCAAACTAGAAAAAACCCAGGATCAGTTCAACAAGTATGTGAAGAATGCGAAAGTATGAGTCTGATGAGGTCAAATCCCAGACCTATCCCAGACCTAACTTGCGTTATCCCCAAAAATATTGATCGAAACCAGGTTTAATCGACTGTTTCAGTGTGGTACCACATTACTACGTGATCCTTACCAGAAAAAACCCAGGATCCGTTCAACAAGTATGTGAAGAATGCGAAAGTATGAGTCTGATGAGGTCAAATCCCAGACCTATCCCAGACCTAACTTGCGTTATCCTCAAAAATATTGATCGAAACCAGGTTTAATCGACTGTTTCAGTGTGGTACCACATTACTACGTGATCCAAACCAGAAAAAACCCAGGATCCGTTCAACAAGTATGTGAAGAATGCGAAAGTATGAGTCTGATGAGTGAAAATCCCAGACCTAACCTAGACTTAACATGCGTTATCCTCTAAAATATTGATCGAAACCTGGTTTAATCGACTGTTTCAGTGTGGTACCACATTACTATGTGATCCAAACCAGAAAATAACCCAGGATCTGTTCAAGGAGTATGTGAAGTGTGCGAAAGTATGAGTCTGATGAGGTCAAATCCTAGACCTATCCCAGACCTAACTTGCGTTATCCTCTAAAATATTGATCGAAACCAGGTTTAATCGACTGTTTCAGTGCGGTACCACATTACTACGTGATCCAAACCAGAAAAAACCCAGGATCAGTTCAACAAGTATGTGAAGAATGCGAAAGTATGAGTCTGATGAGTGTAATTCCCAGGGCTGACCTAGACCTAACATGCGTTATCCTCTAAAATATTGATCGAAACCAGGTTTAATCGACTGTTTCAGTGTGGTATCACACTACTACGTGACCTAAACCAGAAAAAGCCGAGGATCTGTACAACAGGAATGTGAAAAACGCGAAAGTATGAGCCTGATGAGGGCAAATCCCAGACCAATCCCAGACCTAACTAGCGTTATCCTCTAAAATACTGATCGAAACCAGGTTTGAATGACCGTTTCAGTGTGGTACCACATTACTACGTGATCCAAACCAGAAAAAACCCAGGATCCGTTCAACAAGAATGTGAAAAATGCGAAAGTATGAGTCTGATGAGTGAAAATCCCAGGCCTTACCTAGACCTAACTTGCGTTGTCCTCTAAAATATTGATGGAAACCAGGTTTCATTGACTGTTTCAGTGTGGTACCACATTACTACGTGATCCAAACGAGAAAAAACCCAGGATCTAGCCATCAAGTATGAGAAATATGCGAAAGAATGAACCTGATGAGAGCAAACCCCAGACCTAACCTAGACCTTACATGCGTTATCCTCTAAAATATTGAGCGAAACCGGGTTTAATCGACTGTTTCAGTGTGGTACCACATTACTACGTGATCGAAACCAGAAAAAACCCAGGATCCGTTCAACAAGTATGTGAAGAATGCGAAAGTATGAGTCCGATAAGTGAAAATCCCAGACCTTACCTAGACTTAACATGCGTTATCCTCTAAAATATTGATCGAAACCTGGTTTAATCGACTGTTTCAGTGTGGTACCACTTTACTACGTGATCCAATCCAGAAATAGCCCAGGATCTGTTCAAGGAGTATGTGAAGTGTGCGAAAGTATGAGTCTGATGAGGTCAAATCCTAGACCTATCCCAGACCTAACTTGCGTTATCCTCTAAAATATTGATCGAAACCAGGTTTAATCGACTGTTTCAGTGTGGTACCACATTACTATGTGATCCAAACCAGAAAAAACCCAGGATCAGTTTAACAAGTATGAGAAGAATGCGAAAGTATGAGTCTGATGAGTGAGAATCCCAGACCTATCCCAGACCTAACACTCGTTATCCTCTAAAATATTGATCGAAACCAGGTTTAATCGACTGTTTCCGTGTGGTACCACATTACTACGTGATCCAAACCAGAAAAAACCCAGGATCAGTTCAACAAGTATGTGAAGAATGCGAAAGTATGAGTCTGATGAGTGTAATTCCCAGGGCTGACCTAGACCTAACATGCGTTATCCTCTAAAATATTGATCGAAACCAGGTTTAATCGACTGTTTCAGTGTGGTATCACACTACTACGTGACCCAAACCAGAAAAAACCCAGGATCTGTACAACAGGAATGTGAAAAACGCGAAAGTATGAGCCTGATGAGGGCAAATCCCAGACCTATCCCAGACCTAACTTGCGTTATCCTCTAAAATACTGATCGAAACCAGGTTTGAATGACCATTTCAGTGTGGTACCACATTACTACGTGATCCAAACCAGAAAAAACCCAGGATCCGTTCAACAACAATGTGTAAAATGCGAAAGTATGAGTCCGATCAGTGAAAATCTCAGGCCTTACCTAGACCTAACTTGCGTTGCCCTCTAAAATATTGATGGAAACCAGGTTTCATTGACTGTTTCAGTGTGGTCCCACATTACTACCTGATCCAAACCAGAAAAAACCCAGGATCTGTTCAAGGAGTATGTGAAGTGTGCGAAAGTATGAGTCTGATGAGGTCAAACCCTAGACCTATCCCAGACCTAACTTGCGTTATCCTCTAAAATATTGATCGAAACCAGGTTTAAACGACTGCTTCAGTGTGGTACCACATTACTATGTGATCCAAACCAGAAAAAACCCGGGATCAGTTCAACAAGTATGAGAAGAATGCGAAAGTATGAGTCTGATGAGTGAGAATCCCAGACCTATCCCAGACCTAACATTCATTATCCTCTAAAATATTGATCGAAACCAGGTTTAATCGACTGTTTCAGTGTGGTATCACACTACTACGTGACCCAAACCAGAAAAAACCCAGGATCTGTACAACAAGTATGTGCAAAACGCGAAAGTATGAGCCTGATGAGGGCAAATCCCAGACCTATCCCAGACCTAACTTGCGTTATCCTCTAAAATATTGATCGAAACCAGGTTTGATTGACCGTTTCAGTGTGGTACCACATTACTACGTGATCCAAACCAGAAAAAACCCAGGATCCGTTCAACAAGAATGTGAAAAATGCGAAAGTATGAGTCCGATCAGTGAAAATCTCAGGCCTTACCTAGACCTAACTTGCGTTGTCCTCTAAAATATTGATGGAAACCAGGTTTCATTGACAGTTTCAGTGTGGTACCACATTACTACGTGATCCAAACCAGAAAAAACCCAGGATCCGTTCAACAAGTATGTGAAGAATGCGAAAGTATGAGTCTGATGAGTGAAAATCCCAGGCCTAACCCAGACCTAACTTGCGTTGTCCTCTAAAATATTGATGGAAACCAGGTTTCATTGACTGTTTCAGTGTGGTACCACAATACTACGTGATCCAAACCAGGAAAAACCCAGGATCAGTTCAAGAAGTATGTGAAGAATGCGAAAGTATGAGTCTGATGAGTGAAAATCCCAGACCTAACCTAGACCTTACATGCGTTATCCTCTAAAATATTGAGCGAAACCAGGTTTAATGGACTGTTTCAGTGTGGTACCACATTACTTCGTGATCCAAACCAGAAAAAACCCAGGATCTGTTCAACAAGTATGTGAAAAACGCTAAACTGTGAGCCTGATGAGGGCAAATCGTAGACCTAACCCAGACCTAAGATGCGTTAACCTCTAAAATATATATCCAGACCAGGTTTCATTGAATGTTTCAGTGTGGTACCACTTTACTACGTGATGCAATCCAGAAAAAGCCCAGGATCTAGCCATGAAGTATGAGAAATATGCGAAAGTATGAGCCTGATGAGGGCAAATCCTAGACCTAACCCAGACCTAACATGCGTTAGTCTCTAAAATATTTATCAAGACCTGGTTTAATTGAATGTTTCAGTGTGGTACCACTTTACTACGTGATGCAATCCAGAAAAAGCCCAGGGTCTAGCCATGAAGTATGAGAAATATGCGAATGTATGAGCCTGATGAGGGCAAATCTTAGACCTAACCCAGACCAAAGATGCGTTCTCCTCTAAAATATTTATCCAGACCAGGTTTCATTGAATGTTTCAGTGTGGTCCCACATTACTACGTGATCCAAACCAGAAAAAACCCAGGATCCGTTCAACAAGTATGTGAAGAATGCGAAAGTATGAGTCTGATGAGTGAAAATCCCAGGCCTAACCTAGACCTAACATGCGTTATCCTCTAAAATATTGATCGAATCCTGGTTTAATCGACTGTTTCAGTGTGGTACCACATTACTATGTGATCCAATCCGGAAAATAACCCAGGATCTGTTCAAGGAGTATGTGAAGTGTGCGAAAGTATGAGTCTGATGAGGTCAAATCCCAGACCTATCCCAGACCTAACTTGCGTTATCCTCAAAAATATTGATTGAAACCAGGTTTAATCGACTGTTTCAGTGTGGTGCCACATTACTACGTGATCCAAACCAGAAAAAACCCAGGATCTGTTCAAGGAGTATGTGAAGTGTGCGAAAGTATGAGTCTGATGAGGTCAAATCCCAGACCTATCCCAGACCTAACTTGCGTTATCCTCAAAAATATTGATTGAAACCAGGTTTAATCGACAGTTTCAGTGTGGTACCACATTACTACGTGATCCAAACCAGAAAAAACCCAGGATCAGTTCAACAAGTATGTGAAGAATGCGAAAGTATGAGTCTGATGAGTGTAATTCCCAGGGCTGACCTAGACCTAACATGCGTTATCCTCTAAAATATTGATCGAAACCAGGTTTAATCGACTGTTTCAGTGTGGTATCACACTACTACGTGACCTAAACCAGAAAAAACCCAGGATCTGTACAACAGGAATGTGAAAAACGCGAAAGTATGAGCCTGATGAGGGCAAATCCCAGACCAATCCCAGACCTAACTTGCGTTATCCTCTAAAATACTGATCGAAACCACGTTTGAATGACCGTTTCAGTGTGGTACCACATTACTACGTGATCCAAACCAGAAAAAACCCAGGATCCGTTCAACAAGAATGTGTAAAATGCGAAAGTATGAGTCCGATCAGTGAAAATCTCAGGCCTTACCTAGACCTAACTTGCGTTGTCCTCTAAAATATTGATGGAAACCAGGTTTCATTGACAGTTTCAGTGTGGTACCACATTACTACGTGATCCAAACGAGAAAAAACCCAGGATCTAGCCATCAAGTATGAGAAATATGCGAAAGAATGAACCTGATGAGAGCAAATCCCAGACCTAACCTAGACCTTACATGCGTTATCCTCTAAAATATTGTGCGAAACCGGGTTTAATCGACTGTTTCAGTGTGGTACCACATTACTATGTGATGCAATCCAGAAAAAGCCCAGGATCAGTTCAACAAGTATGAGAAGAATGCGAAGGTATGAGTCTGATGAGTGAGAATCCCAGACCTATCCCAGACCTAACTTGCGTTATCCTCTAAAATATTGATTGAAACCAGGTTTAATCGACTGTTTCAGTGTGGTACCACATTACTACGTGATCCAAACCAGAAAAAACCCAGGATCAGTTCAACAAGTATGAGAAGAATGCGAAAGTATGAGTCTGATGAGTGAGAGTCCCAGACCTATCCCAGACCTAACATTCGTTATCCTCTAAAATATTGATCGAAACCAGGTTTAATCGACTGTTTCAGTGTGGTACCACATTACTACGTGATCCAAACCAGAAAAAACCCAGGATCAGTTCAACAAGTATGTGAAGAATGCGAAAGTATGAGTCTGATGAGTGTAATTCCCAGGGCTGACCTAGACCTAACATGCGTTATCCTCTAAAATATTGATCGAAACCAGGTTTAACCGACTGTTTCAGTGTGGTATCACACTACTACGTGACCTAAACCAGAAAAAACCCAGGATCTGTACAACAGGAATGTGAAAAACGCGAAAGTATGAGCCTGATGAGGGCAAATCCCAGACCAATCCCAGACCTAACTTGCGTTATCCTCTAAAATACTGATCGAAACCACGTTTGAATGACCGTTTCAGTGTGGTACCACATTACTACGTGATCCAAACCAGAAAAAACCCAGGATCCGTTCAACAAGAATGTGAAAAATGCGAAAGTATGAGTCCGATCAGTGAAAATCTCAGGCCTTACCTAGACCTAACTTGCGTTGTCCTCTAAAATATTGATGGAAACCAGGTTTCATTGACAGTTTCAGTGTGGTACCACATTACTACGTGATCCAAACGAGAAAAAACCCAGGATCTAGCCATCAAGTATGAGAAATATGCGAAAGAATGAACCTGATGAGAGCAAATCCCAGACCTAACCTAGACCTTACATGCGTTATCCTCTAAAATATTGTGCGAAACCGGGTTTAATCGACTGTTTCAGTGTGGTACCACATTACTATGTGATGCAATCCAGAAAAAGCCCAGGATCAGTTCAACAAGTATGAGAAGAATGCGAAGGTATGAGTCTGATGAGTGAGAATCCCAGACCTATCCCAGACCTAACTTGCGTTATCCTCTAAAATATTGATTGAAACCAGGTTTAATCGACTGTTTCAGTGTGGTACCACATTACTACGTGATCCAAACCAGAAAAAACCCAGGATCAGTTCAACAAGTATGAGAAGAATGCGAAAGTATGAGTCTGATGAGTGAGAGTCCCAGACCTATCCCAGACCTAACATTCGTTATCCTCTAAAATATTGATCGAAACCAGGTTTAATCGACTGTTTCAGTGTGGTACCACATTACTACGTGATCCAAACCAGAAAAAACCCAGGATCAGTTCAACAAGTATGTGAAGAATGCGAAAGTATGAGTCTGATGAGTGTAATTCCCAGGGCTGACCTAGACCTAACATGCGTTATCCTCTAAAATATTGATCGAAACCAGGTTTAATCGACTGTTTCAGTGTGGTATCACACTACTACGTGACCTAAACCAGAAAAAACCCAGGATCTGTACAACAGGAATGTGAAAAACGCGAAAGTATGAGCCTGATGAGGGCAAATCCCAGACCAATCCCAGACCTAACTTGCGTTATCCTCTAAAATACTGATCGAAACCACGTTTGAATGACCGTTTCAGTGTGGTACCACATTACTACGTGATCCAAACCAGAAAAAACCCAGGATCCGTTCAACAAGAATGTGAAAAATGCGAAAGTATGAGTCCGATCAGTGAAAATCTCAGGCCTTACCTAGACCTAACTTGCGTTGTCCTCTAAAATATTGATGGAAACCAGGTTTCATTGACAGTTTCAGTGTGGTACCACATTACTACGTGATCCAAACGAGAAAAAACCCAGGATCTAGCCATCAAGTATGAGAAATATGCGAAAGAATGAACCTGATGAGAGCAAATCCCAGACCTAACCTAGACCTTACATGCGTTATCCTCTAAAATATTGTGCGAAACCGGGTTTAATCGACTGTTTCAGTGTGGTACCACATTACTATGAGATGCAATCCAGAAAAAGCCCAGGATCAGTTCAACAAGTATGAGAAGAATGCGAAGGTATGAGTCTGATGAGTGAGAATCCCAGACCTATCCCAGACCTAACTTGCGTTATCCTCTAAAATATTGATTGAAACCAGGTTTAATCGACTGTTTCAGTGTGGTACCACATTACTACGTGATCCAAACCAGAAAAAACCCAGGATCCGTTCAACAAGTATGTGAAGAATGCGAAAGTATGAGTCTGATAAGTGAAAATCCCAGACCTAACCTAGACTTAACATGCGTTATCCTCTAAAATATTGATCGAAACCTGGTTTAACCGACTGTTTCAGTGTGGTACCACTTTACTACGTGATCCAATCCAGAAATAGCCCAGGATCTGTTCAAGGAGTATGTGAAGTGTGCGAAAGTATGAGTCTGATGAGGTCAAATCCTAGACCTATCCCAGACCTAACATTCGTTATCCTCTAAAATATTGAGCGAAACCAGGTTTAATGGACAGTTTCAGTGTGGTACCACACTACTTCGTGATCCAAACCAGAAAAAACCCAGGATCTGTTCAACACGTATGTGAAAAACGCTAAACTGTGAGCCTGATGAGGGCAAATCTTAGTCCTAACCCAGACCTAAGATGCGTTATCCTCTAAAATATTTATCGTGACCAGGTTTCATTGAATGTTTCAGTGTGGTCCCACATTACTACGTGATCCAAACCAGAAAAAACCCAGGATCTGTTCAAGGAGTATGTGAAGTGTGCGAAAGTATGAGTCTGATGAGGTCAAATCCTAGACCTATCCCAGACCTAACTTGCGTTATCCTCTAAAATATTGATCGAAACCAGGTTTAATCGACTGTTTCAGTGTGGTACCACATTACTATGTGATCCAAACCAGAAAAAACCCAGGATCAGTTCAACAAGTATGAGAAGAATGCGAAAGTATGAGTCTGATGAGTGAGAGTCCCAGACCTATCCCAGACCTAACATTCGTTATCCTCTATAATATTGATCGAAACCAGGTTTAATCGACTGTTTCAGTGTGGTACCACATTACTACGTGATCCAAACCAGAAAAAACCCAGGATCAGTTCAACAAGTATGTGAAGAATGCGAAAGTATGAGTCTGATGAGTGTAATTCCCAGGGCTGACCTAGACCTAACATGCGTTATCCTCTAAAATATTGATCGAAACCAGGTTTGATTGACCGTTTCAGTGTGGTACCACATTACTACGTGATCCAAACCAGAAAAAACCCAGGATACGTTCAACAAGAATGTGAAAAATGCGAAAGTATGAGTGTGATCAGTGAAAATCTCAGGCCTTACCTAGACCTAACTTGCGTTGTCCTCTAAAATATTGATGGAAACCAGGTTTCATTGACTGTTTCAGTGTGGTACCACATTACTACGTGATCCAAACCAGAAAAAACCCAGGATCCGTTCAACAAGTATGTGAAGAATGCGAAAGTATGAGTCTGATGAGTGAAAATCCCAGGCCTAACCTAGACCTAACATGCGTTGTCCTCTAAAATATTGATGGAAACCAGGTTTCGTTGACTGTTTCAGTGTGGTACCACAATACTACGTGATCCAAACCAGAAAAAACCCAGGATCAGTTCAACAAGTATGTGAAGAATGCGAAAGTATGAGTCTGATGAGTGTAATTCCCATGGCTAACCTAGACCTAACATGCGTCGTCCTCTAAAATATTGATGGAAACCAGGTTTCATTGACTGTTTCAGTGTGGTACTACATTACTACGTGATGCAATCCAGAAACAGCCCAGGATCTAGCCATGAAGTATGAGAAATATGCGAAAGAATGAGCCTGATGAGAGCAAATCCCAGACCTAACCTAGACCTAACATGCGTTATCCTCTAAAATATTGATCGAAACCAGGTTTAATTGACTGTTTCAGCGTGGTACCACATTACTACGTGATACAATCCAGAAACAGCCCAGGATCTAGCCATGAAGTATGAGAAATATGCGAAAGAATGAGCCTGATGAGAGCAAATCCCAGACCTAACCTAGACCTAACATGCGTTATCCTCTAAAATATTGAGCGAAACCAGGTTTAATGGACTGTTTCAGTGTGGTACCACACTACTTCGTGATCCAAACCAGAAAAAACCCAGGATCTGTTCAACACGTATGTGAAAAACGCTAAACTGTGAGCCTGATGAGGGCAAATCTTAGACCTAACCCAGACCTAAGATGCGTTCTCCTCTAAAATATTTATCCAGACCAGGTTTCATTGAATGTTTCAGTGTGGTCCCACATTACTACGTGATCCAAACCAGAAAAAACCCAGGATCCGTTCAACAAGTATGTGAAGAATGCGAAAGTATGAGTCTGATGAGTGAAAATCCCAGGCCTAACCTAGACCTAACATGCGTTATCCTCTAAAATATTGATCGAATCCTGGTTTAATCGACTGTTTCAGTGTGGTACCACATTACTATGTGATCCAATCCAGAAAATAACCCAGGATCTGTTCAAGGAGTATGTGAAGTGTGCGAAAGTATGAGTCTGATGAGGTCAAATCCCAGACCTATCCCAGACCTAACTTGCGTTATCCTCAAAAATATTGATTGAAACCAGGTTTAATCGACTGTTTCAGTGTGGTGCCACATTACTACGTGATCCAAACCAGAAAAAACCCAGGATCCGTTCAACAAGTATGTGAAGAATGCGAAAGTATGAGTCTGATGAGTGTAATTCCCAGGGCTGACCTAGACCTAACATGCGTTATCCTCTAAAATATTGATCGAAACCAGGTTTAATCGACTGTTTCAGTGTGGTATCACACTACTACGTGACCCAAACCAGAAAAAACCCAGGATCTGTACAACAGGAATGTGAAAAACGCGAAAGTATGAGCCTGATGAGGGCAAATCCCAGACCAATCCCAGGCCTAACTTGCGTTATCCTCTAAAATACTGATCGAAACCAGGTTTGAATGACCGTTTCAGTGTGGTACCACATTACTACGTGATCCAAACCAGAAAAAACCCAGGATCCGTTCAACAAGAATGTGAAAAATGCGAAAGTATGAGTCCGATCAGTGAAAACCTCAGGCCTTACCTAGACCTAACTTGCGTTGTCCTCTAAAATATTGATGGAAACCAGGTTTCATTGACTGTTTCAGTGTGGTACCACATTACTACGTGATCCAAACGAGAAAAAACCCAGGATCTAGCCATCAAGTATGAGAAATATGCGAAAGAATGAACCTGATGAGAGCAAATCCCAGACCTAACCTAGACCTTACATGCGTTATCCTCTAAAATATTGAGCGAAACCGGGTTTAATCGACTGTTTCAGTGTGGTACCACATTACTATGTGATCCAAACCAGAAAAAACCCAGGATCAGTTTAACAAGTATGAGAAGAATGCGAAAGTATGAGTCTGATGAGTGAGAATCCCAGACCTATCCCAGACCTAACATTCGTTATCCTCTAAAATATTGATCGAAACCAGGTTTAATCGACTGTTTCAGTGTGGTACCACATTACTACGTGATCCAAACCAGAAAAAACCCAGGATCAGTTCAACAAGTATGTGAAGAATGCGAAAGTATGGGTCTGATGAGTGTAATTCCCAGGGCTGACCTAGACCTAACATGCGTTATCCTCTAAAATATTGATCGAAACCAGGTTTAATCGACTGTTTCAGTGTGGTATCACACTACTACGTGACCCAAACCAGAAAAAACCCAGGATCTGTACAACAGGAATGAGAAAAACGCGAAAGTATGAGCCTGATGAGGGCATATCCCAGACCAATCCCAGGCCTAACTTGCGTTATCCTCTAAAATACTGATCGAAACCAGGTTTGAATGACCGTTTCAGTGTGGTACCACATTACTACGTGATCCAAACGAGAAAAAACCCAGGATCTAGCCATCAAGTATGAGAAATATGCGAAAGAATGAACCTGATGAGAGCAAATCCCAGACCTAACCTAGACCTTACATGCGTTATCCTCTAAAATATTGAGCGAAACCAGGTTTAATCGAGTGTTTCAGTGTGGTACCACATTACTATGTGATGCAATCCAGAAAAAGCCCAGGATCTAGCCATCTAGTATGAGGAATATGCGAAAGAATGAGCCTGATGAGAGCAAATCCCAGACCTAACCTAGACCTAACATGCGTTATCCTCTAAAATATTGAGCGAAACCAGGTTTAATGAACTGTTTCAGTGTGGTACCACACTACTTCGTGATCCAAACCAGAAAAAACCCAGGATCTGTTCAACACGTATGTGAAAAACGCTAAACTGTGAGCCTGATGAGGGCAAATCTTAGACCTAACCCAGACCTAAGATGCGTTATCCTCTAAAATATTTATCGTGACCAGGTTTCATTGAATGTTTCAGTGTGGTCCCACATTACTATGTGATCCAAACCAGAAAAAACCCAGGATCAGTTCAACAAGTATGAGAAGAATGCGAAAGTATGAGTCTGATGAGTGAGAATCCCAGACCTATCCCAGACCTAACATTCGATATCCTCTAAAATATTGATCGAAACCAGGTTTAATCGACTGTTTCAGTGTGGTACCACATTACTACGTGATCCAAACCAGAAAAAACCCAGGATCAGTTCAACAAGTATGTGAAGAATGCGAAAGTATGAGTCTGATGAGTGTAATTCCCAGGGCTGACCTAGACCTAACATGCGTTATCCTCTAAAATATTGATCGAAACCAGGTTTAATCGACTGTTTCAGTGTGGTATCACACTACTACGTGACCCAAACCAGAAAAAACCCAGGATCTGTTCAAGGAGTATGTGAAGTGTGCGAAAGTATGAGTCTGATGAGGTCAAATCCTAGACCTATCCCAGACCTAACTTGCGTTATCCTCTAAAATATTGATCGAAACCAGGTTTAATCGACTGTTTCAGTGTGGTACCACATTACTACGTGATCCAAACCAGAAAAAACCCAGGATACGTTCTACAAGAATGTGAAAAATGCGAAAGTATGAGTCCGATCAGTGAAAATCTCAGGCCTTACCTTGACCTAACTTGCGTTGTCCTCTAAAATATTGATGGAAACCAGGTTTCATTGACTGTTTCAGTGTGGTACCACATTACTACGTGATCCAAACCAGAAAAAACCCAGGATCCGTTCAACAAGTATGTGAAGAATGCGAAAGTATGAGTCTGATGAGTGAAAATCCCAGGCCTAACCTAGACCTAACATGCGTTATCCTCTAAAATATTGAGCGAAACCAGGTTTAATGGACTGTTTCAGTGTGGTACCACACTACTTCGTGATCCAAACCAGGAAAAACCCAGGATCGGTTGAACAAGTATGTGAAAAACGCGAAACTGTGAGCCTGATGAGGGCAAATCTTAGACCTAACCCAGACCTAAGATGCGTTATCCTCTAAAATATTTATCCAGACCAGGTTTCATTGAATGGTTCAGTGTGGTACCACTTTACTACGTGATCCAATCCAGAAATAGACCAGGATCTAGCCATGAAGTATGAGAAATATGCGAAAGTAAGAGCCTGATGAGGGCAAATCCTAGACCTAACCTAGACCTTACATGCGTTATCCTCTAAAATATTGAGCGAAACCGGGTTTAATCGACTGTTTCAGTGTGGTACCACATTACTATGTGATCCAAACCAGAAAAAACCCAGGATCAGTTTAACAAGTATGAGAAGAATGCGAAAGTATGAGTCTGATGAGTGAGAATCCCAGACCTATCCCAGACCTAACATTCGTTATCCTCTAAAATATTGATCGAAACCAGGTTTAATCGACTGTTTCAGTGTGGCACCACATTACTATGTGATCCAATCCGGAAAATAACCCAGGATCCGTTCAACAAGAATGTGAAGAATGCGAAAGTATGTGTCTGATGAGTGAAAATCCCAGACCTAACCTAGACCTTACATGCGTTATCCTCTAAAATATTGAGCGAAACCAGGATTAATGGACTGTTTCAGTGTGGTACCACATTACTTCGTGATCCAAACCAGAAAAAACCCAGGATCTGTTCAACAAGTATGTGAAAAACGCTAAACTGTGAGCCTGATGAGGGCAAATCGTAGACCTAACCCAGACCTAAGATGCGTTAACCTCTAAAATATATATCCAGACCAGGTTTCATTGAATGTTTCAGTGTGGTACCACTTTACTACGTGATACAATCCAGAAAAAGCCCAGGATCTAGCCATGAAGTATGAGAAATATGCGAAAGTATGAGCCTGATGAGGGCAAATCCTAGACCTAACCCAGACCTAACATGCGTTAGCCTCTAAAATATTTATCAAGACCTGGTTTAATTGAAAGTTTCAGTGTGGTACCACATTACTACGTGATACAATCTAGAAAAAGCCCAGGATCTAGCAATCAAGTTTGAGAAATATGCGAAAGAATGTGCCTGATGAGAGCAAATCCCAGACCTAACCTAGACCTAACATGAATTATTCTCTAAAATATTGATCGAAACCAGGTTTAATTGACTGTTTCAGTGTGGTCCCACATTACTACGTGATCCAAACCAGAAAAAATCCAGGATCCGTTCAACAAGTATGTGAAGAATGCGAAAGTATGAGTCTGATGAGTGAAAATCCCAGGCCTAACCTAGACCTAACATGCGTTGTCCTCAAAAATACGGATCGAAACCTGGTTTAATCGACTGTTTCAGTGTGGTACCATATTACTATGTGATCCCAACCAGAAAATAACCCAGGATCTAGCCATCAAGTATGAGAAATATGCGAAAGAATGAACCTGATGAGAGCAAATCCCAGACCTGACCTAGACCTTACATGCGTTATCCTCTAAAATATTGAGCGAAACCAGGTTTAATGGACTGTTTCAGTGTGGTACCACACTACTTCGTGATCCAAACCAGAAAAAACCCAGGATCTGTTCAACAAGAATGTGTAAAACGCTATACTGTGAGCCTGATGGGGGCAAATCTTAGACCTAACCCAGACCTAAGATGCTTTAACCTCTAAAATATTTTCCAGACCAGGTTTCATTGAATGTTTCAGTGTGGTACCACTTTACTACGTGATCCAATCCAGAAATAGCACAGGATCTAGCCATGAAGTATGAGAAATATGCGAAAGTAAGAGCCTGATGCGGGCAAATCCTTGACCTATCCCAGACCTAACTTGCGTTATCCTCTAAAATATTGATCGAAACCAGGTTTAATTGACTGTTTCAGTGTGGTACCACATTACTACGTGATACAATCCAGAAACAGCCCAGGATCTAGCCATCAAGTATGAGAAATATGCGAAAGAATGAGCCTGATGAGAGCAAATCCCAGACCTAACCTAGACCTTACATGCGTTATCCTCTAAAATTTTGAGCGAAACCAGGTTGAATCGACTGTTTCAGTGTGGTACCACATTACTATGTGATGCAATCCAGAAAAAGCCCAGGATCTAGCCATCAAGTATGAGAAATATGCGAAAGAATGAGCCTGATGAGAGCAAATCCCAGACCTAACCTAGACCTAACATGCGTTATCCTCTAAAATATTGAGCGAAACCAGGTTTAATGGACTGTTTCAGTGTGGTACCACACTACTTCGTGATCCAAACCAGAAAAAACCCAGGATCTATTCAACACGTATGTGAAAAACGCTAAACTGTGAGCCTGATGAGGGCAAATCTTAGACCTAACCCAGACCTAAGATGCATTCTCCTCTAAAATATTTATCCAGACCAGGTTTCATTGAATGTTTCAGTGTGGTACCACATTACTATGTGATGCAATCCAGAAAAAGCCCAGGATCAGTTCAACAGGTATGAGAAGAATGCGAAGGTATGAGTCTGATGAGTGAGAATCCCAGACCTATCCCAGACCTAACTTGCGTTATCCTCAAAAATATTGATTGAAACCAGGTTTAATCGACTGTTTCAGTGTGGTACCACATTACTACGTGATCCAAACCAGAAAAAACCCAGGATCCGTTCAACAAGTATGTGAAGAATGCGAAAGTATGAGTCTGATAAGTGAAAATCCCAGACCTAACCTAGACTTAACATGCGTTATCCTCTAAAATATTGATCGAAACCTGGTTTAATCGACTGTTTCAGTGTGGTACCACTTTACTACGTGATCCAATCCAGAAATAGCCCAGGATCTGTTCAAGGAGTATGTGAAGTGTGCGAAAGTATGAGTCTGATGAGGTCAAATCCTAGACCTATCCCAGACCTAACTTGCGTTATCCTCTAAAATATTGATCGAAACCAGGTTTAATCGACTGCTTCAGTGTGGTACCACATTACTATGTGATCCAAACCAGAAAAAACCCGGGATCAGTTCAACAAGTATGAGAAGAATGCGAAAGTATGAGTCTGATGAGTGAGAATCCCAGACCTATCCCAGACCTAACATTCGTTATCCTCTAAAATATTGATCGAAACCAGGTTTAATCGACTGTTTCAGTGTGGTATCACACTACAACGTGACCCAAACCAGAAAAAACCCAGGATCTGTACAACAAGTATGTGCAAAACGCGAAAGTATGAGCCTGATGAGGGCAAATCCCAGACCTATCCCAGACCTAACTTGCGTTATCCTCTAAAATATTGATCGAAACCAGGTTTGATTGACCGTTTCAGTGTGGTACCACATTACTACGTGATCCAAACCAGAAAAAACCCAGGATCCGTTCAACAAGAATGTGAAAAATGCGAAAGTATGAGTCCGATCAGTGAAAATCTCAGGCCTTACCTAGACCTAACTTGCGTTGTCCTCTAAAATATTGATGGAAACCAGGTTTCATTGACTGTTTCAGTGTGGTACCACATTACTACGTGACCCAAACCAGAAAAAACCCAGGATCCGTTCAACAAGAATGTGTAAAATGCGAAAGTATGAGTCCGATCAGTGAAAATCTCAGGCCTTACCTAGACCTAACTTGCGTTGTCCTCTAAAATATTGATGGAAACCAGGTTTCATTGACTGTTTCAGTGTGGTACCACATTACTACGTGATCCAAACCAGAAAAAACCCAGGATCCGTTCAACAAGAATGTGTAAAATGCGAAAGTATGAGTCCGATCAGTGAAAATCTCAGGCCTTACCTAGACCTAACTTGCGTTATCCTCTAAAATATTGATCGAAACCAGGTTTAATTGACTGTTTCAGCGAGGTACCACATTACTACGTGATCCAATACAGAAACAGCCCAGGATCTAGCCATCAAGTATGAGAAATATGCGAAAGAATGAACCTGATGGGAGCAAATCCCAGACCTAACCTAGACCTAACATGAATTATTCTCTAAAATATTGATCGAAACCAGGTTTAATTGACTGTTTCAGTGTTGTACTTCATTTTTACGTGATGCAATCCAGAAAAAGCCCAGGATCTAGCCATCAAGTATGAGAAATATGCGAAAGTATGAGCCTGATAAGGGCAAATCCTAGACCTAACCCAGACCTAACATGCGTTATCCTCTAAAATATTTATCAAGACCAGGTTTAATTGAATGTTTCAGTGTGGTACCACATTACTACGTGATCAAAACCAGAAAAAACCCAGGATCCGTTCAACATGTATGTGAAGAATGCGAAAGTATGAGTCTGATCAGTGAAAATCTCAGGCCTTACCTAGACCTAACTTGCGTTGTCCTCTAAAATATTGATGGAAACCAGGTTTCATCGACTGTTTCAGTGTGGTATCACACTACTACGTGACCCAAACCAGAAAAAACCGAGGATCTGTACAACAGGAATGTGAAAAACGCGAAAGTATGAGCCTGATGAGGTCAAATCCTAGACCTATCCCAGACCTAACTTGCGTTATCCTCTAAAATATTGATCGAAACCAGGTTTAATCGACTGCTTCAGTGTGGTACCACATTACTATGTGATCCAAACCAGAAAAAACCCGGGATCAGTTCAACAAGTATGAGAAGAATGCGAAAGTATGAGTCTGATGAGTGAGAATCCCAGACCTATCCCAGACCTAACATTCGTTATCCTCTAAAATATTGATCGAAACCAGGTTTAATCGACTGTTTCAGTGTGGTATCACACTACAACGTGACCCAAACCAGAAAAAACCCAGGATCTGTACAACAAGTATGTGCAAAACGCGAAAGTATGAGCCTGATGAGGGCAAATCCCAGACCTATCCCAGACCTAACTTGCGTTATCCTCTAAAATATTGATCGAAACCAGGTTTGATTGACCGTTTCAGTGTGGTACCACATTACTACGTGATCCAAACCAGAAAAAACCCAGGATCCGTTCAACAAGAATGTGAAAAATGCGAAAGTATGAGTCCGATCAGTGAAAATCTCAGGCCTTACCTAGACCTAACTTGCGTTGTCCTCTAAAATATTGATGGAAACCAGGTTTCATTGACTGTTTCAGTGTGGTACCACATTACTACGTGACCCAAACCAGAAAAAACCCAGGATCCGTTCAACAAGAATGTGTAAAATGCGAAAGTATGAGTCCGATCAGTGAAAATCTCAGGCCTTACCTAGACCTAACTTGCGTTGTCCTCTAAAATATTGATGGAAACCAGGTTTCATTGACTGTTTCAGTGTGGTACCACATTACTACGTGATCCAAACCAGAAAAAACCCAGGATCCGTTCAACAAGAATGTGTAAAATGCGAAAGTATGAGCCCGATCAGTGAAAATCTCAGGCCTTACCTAGACCTAACTTGCGTTATCCTCTAAAATATTGATCGAAACCAGGTTTAATTGACTGTTTCAGCGAGGTACCACATTACTACGTGATCCAATACAGAAACAGCCCAGGATCTAGCCATCAAGTATGAGAAATATGCGAAAGAATGAACCTGATGGGAGCAAATCCCAGACCTAACCTAGACCTAACATGAATTATTCTCTAAAATATTGATCGAAACCAGGTTTAATTGACTGTTTCAGTGTTGTACTTCATTTTTACGTGATGCAATCCAGAAAAAGCCCAGGATCTAGCCATCAAGTATGAGAAATATGCGAAAGTATGAGCCTGATAAGGGCAAATCCTAGACCTAACCCAGACCTAACATGCGTTATCCTCTAAAATATTTATCAAGACCAGGTTTAATTGAATGTTTCAGTGTGGTACCACATTACTACGTGATCAAAACCAGAAAAAACCCAGGATCCGTTCAACATGTATGTGAAGAATGCGAAAGTATGAGTCTGATCAGTGAAAATCTCAGGCCTTACCTAGACCTAACTTGCGTTGTCCTCTAAAATATTGATGGAAACCAGGTTTCATCGACTGTTTCAGTGTGGTATCACACTACTACGTGACCCAAACCAGAAAAAACCCAGGATCTGTACAACAGGAATGTGAAAAACGCGAAAGTATGAGCCTGATGAGGGCAAATCCCAGACCAATCCCAGGCCTAACTTGCGTTATCCTCTAAAATACTGATCGAAACCAGGTTTGAATGACCGTTTCAGTGTGGTACCACATTACTACGTGATCCAAACCAGAAAAAACCCAGGATCCGTTCAACAAGAATGTGTAAAATGCGAAAGTATGAGTCCGATCAGTGAAAATCTCAGGCCTTACCTAGACCTAACTTGCGTTGTCCTCTAAAATATTGATGGAAACCAGGTATCATTGACTGTTTCAGTGTGGTACCACATTACTACGTGATCCAAACGAGAAAAAACCCAGGATCCGTTCAACAAGTATGTGAGAAACGCTAAACTGTGAGCCTGATGAGGGCAAATCTTAGACCTAACCCAGACCTAAGATGCGTTATCCTCTAAAATATTTATCCAGACCAGGTTTCATTGAATGTTTCAGTGTGGTCCCACATTACTACGTGATCCAAACCAGAAAAAACCCAGGATCTGTTCAAGGAGTATGTGAAGTGTGCGAAAGTATGAGTCTGATGAGGTCTAATCCTAGACCTAACCTAGACCTAACATGCGTTGTCCTCTAAAATATTGATGGAAACCAGGTTTCATTGACTGTTTCAGTGTGGTACCACATTACTACGTGATCCAAACCAGAAAAAACCCAGGATCCGTTCAACAAGTATGTGAAGAATGCGAAAGTATGAGTCTGATGAGTGAAAATCCCAGGCCTAACCTAGACCTAACATGCGTTGTCCTCTAAAATATTGATGGTAACCAGGTTTCATTGACTGTTTCAGTGTGGTACCACAATACTACGTGATCCAAACCAGAAAAAACCCAGGATCAGTTCAACAAGTATGTGAAGAATGCGAAAGTATGAGTCTGATGAGTGAAAATCCCAGGACTAACCTAGACCTAACATGCGTTGTCCTCTAAAATATTGATGGAAACCAGGTTTCATTGACTGTTTCAGAGTGGTACCACATTACTACGTGATCCAAACCAGAAAAAACCCAGGATCCGTTCAACAAGTATGTGAAGAATGCGAAAGTATGAGTCTGATGAGTGTAATTCCCAGGGCTGACCTAGACCTAACATGCGTTATCCTCTAAAATATTGATCGAAACCAGGTTTAATGGACTGTTTCAGTGTGGTACCACACTACTTCGTGATCCAAGCCAGAAAAAACCCAGGATCTGTTCAACACGTATGTGAAAAACGCTAAACTGTGAGCCTGATGAGGGCAAATCTTAGACCTAACCCAGACCTAAGATGCGTTATCCTCTAAAATATTTATCCAGACCAGGTTTCATTGAATGTTTCAGTGTGGTCCCACATTACAACGTGATCCAAACCAGAAAAAACCCAGGATCTGTTCAAGGAGTATGTGAAGTGTGCGAAAGTATGAGTCTGATGAGGTCAAATCCTAGACCTATCCCAGACCTAACATGCGTTACCCTCTAAAATATTGAGCGAAACCAGGTTTAATCGACTGTTTCAGTGTGGTACCACATTACAATGTGATGCAATCCAGAAAAAGCCCAGGATCTAGCCATCTAGTATGAGAAATATGCGAAAGAATGAACCTGATGAGAGCAAATCCCAGACCTAACCTAGACCTTACATGCGTTATCCTCTAAACTATTGAGCGAAACCAGGTTTAATGGACTGTTTCAGTGTGGTACCACACTACTTCGTGATCCAAACCAGAAAAAACCCAGGATCTGTTCAACACGTATGTGAAAAACGCTAAACTGTGAGCCTGATGAGGGCAAATCTTAGACCTAACCCAGACCTAAGATGCGTTATCCTCTAAAATATTTATCCAGACCAGGTTTCATTGAATGTTTCAGTGTGGTCCCACATTACAACGTGATCCAAACCAGAAAAAACCCAGGATCTGTTCAAGGAGTATGTGAAGTGTGCGAAAGTATGAGTCTGATGAGGTCAAATCCTAGACCTATCCCAGACCTAACATGCGTTACCCTCTAAAATATTGATCGAAACCAGGTTTAATCGACTGTTTCAGTGTGGTACCACATTATTATGTGATCCAAACCAGAAAAAACCCAGGATCAGTTCAACAAGTATGTGAAGAATGCGAAAGTATGAGTCTGATGAGTGAAAATCCCAGGCCTAACCTAGACCTAACATGCGTTGTCCTCTAAAATATTGATGGAAACCAGGTTTCATTGACTGTTTCAGTGTGGTACCACAATACTACGTGATCCAAACCAGAAGAAACCCAGGATCAGTTCAACAAGTATGTGAAGAATGCGAAAGTATGAGTCTGATGAGTGAAAATCCCAGGCCTAACCTAGACCTAACATGCGTTGTCCTCTAAAATATTGATGGAAACCAGGTTTCATTGACTGTTTCAGTGTGGTACCACATTACTACGTGATCCAAACCAGAAAAAACCCAGGATCCGTTCAACAAGTATGTGAAGAATGCGAAAGTATGAGTCTGATGAGTGAAAATCCCAGGCCTAACCTAGACCTAACATGCGTTATCCTCTAAAATATTGAGCGAAACCAGGTTTAACCGACTGTTTCAGTGTGGTACCACATTACTATGTGATGCAATCCAGAAAAAGCCCAGGATCTGTTCAACACGTATGTGAAAAACGCGAAAGTATGAGCCTGATGAGGGCAAATCCTAGACCTAACCCAGACCTAACATGCGTTAGCCTCTAAAATATTTATCAAGTCCTGGTTTAATTGAAAGTTTCAGTGTGGTACCTCATTACTACGTGATACAATCCAGAAAAAGCCCAGGATCTAGCCATCAAGTTTGAGAAATATGCGAAAGAATGTGCCTGATGAGAGCAAATCCCAGACCTAACCTAGACCTAACATGAATTATTCTCTAAAATATTGATCGAAACCAGGTTTAATTGACTGTTTCAGTGTGGTCCCACATTACTACGTGATCCAAACCAGAAAAAATCCAGGATCCGTTCAACAAGTATGTGAAGAATGCGAAAGTATGAGTCTGATGAGTGAAAATCCCAGGCCTAACCTAGACCTAACATGCGTTGTCCTCAAAAATACTGATCGAAACCTGGTTTAATCGACTGCTTCAGTGTGGTACCACATTACTATGTGATCCCAACCAGAAAATAACCCAGGATCTAGCCATCAAGTATGAGAAATATGCGAAAGAATGAACCTGATGAGAGCAAATCCCAGACCTAACCTAGACCTTACATGCGTTATCCTCTAAAATATTGAGCGAAACCAGGTTTAATGGACTGTTTCAGTGTGGTACCACACTACTTCGTGATCCAAACCAGAAAAAACCCAGGATCTGTTCAACAAGAATGTGAGAAACGCTAAACTGTGAGCCTGATGGGGGCAAATCTTAGACCTAACCCAGACCTAAGATGCATTAACCTCTGAAATATTTATCCAGACCAGGTTTCATTGAATGTTTCAGTGTGGTACCACTTTACTACGTGATCCAATCCAGAAATAGCACAGGATCTAGCCATGAAGTATGAGAAATATGCGAAAGTAAGAGCCTGATGCGGGCAAATCCTTGACCTATCCCAGACCTAACTTGCGTTATCCTCTAAAATATTGATCGAAACCAGGTTTAATTGACTGTTTCAGTGTGGTACCACATTACTACGTGATACAATCCAGAAACAGCCCAGGATCTAGCCTTGAAGTATGAGAAATATGCGAAAGTATGAGCCTGATGAGGGCAAATCCTAAACCTAACCCAGACCTAACATGCGTTATCCTCTAAAATATTTATCAAGACCAGGTTTGATTGACCGTTTCAGTGTGGTACCACATTACTACGTGATCCAAACCAGAAAAAACCCAGGACCCGTTCAACAAGAATGTGAAAAATGCGAAAGTATGAGTCTGATGAGTGAAAATCCCAGGCCTAACCTAGACCTAACATGCGTTATCCTCTAAAATATTGATCGAAACCTGGTTTAATCGACTGTTTCAGTGTGGTACCACATTACTATGTGATCCAATCCAGAAAATAACCCAGGATCTGTTCAAGGAGTATGTGAAGTGTGCGAATGTATGAGTCTGATGAGGTCAAATCCCAGACCTATCCCAGACCTAACTTGCGTTATCCTCAAAAATATTGATTGAAACCAGGTTTAATCGACTGTTTCAGTGTGGTGCCACATTACTACGTGATCCAAACCAGAAAAAACCCAGGATCCGTTCAACAAGTATGTGAAGAATGCGAAAGTATGAGTCTAATGAGTGCAAATCCCAGGCCTAACCTAGACCTAACATGCGTTATCCTCTAAAACATCGATCGAAACCAGGTTTAATCGACTGTTTCAGTGTGGTATCACGCTACTACGTGACCCAAACCAGAAAAAACCCAGGATCTGTACAACAAGTATGTGAAAAACGCGAAAGTATGAGCCTGATGAGGGCAAATCGCAGACCTATCCCAGACCTAACTTGCGTTATCCTCTAAAATATTGATCGAAACCAGGTTTGATTGACCGTTTCAGTGTGGTACCACATTACTACGTGATGCAAACCAGAAAAAGTCCAGGATCTAGCCATCAAGTTTGAGAAATATGCGAAAGAATGTGCCTGATGCGGGCAAATCCTAGACCTATCCCAGACCTAACTTGCGTTATCCTCTAAAATATTGATAGAAACCAGGTTAAATTGACTGTTACAGCGTAGTACCACATTACTACGTGATACAATCCAAAAACAGCCCAGGATCTAGCCATGAAGTATGAGAAATATGCGAAAGAATGAACCTGATGAGAGCAAATCCCAGACCTAACCTAGACCTTACATGCGTTATCCTCTAAAATATTGATCGAAACCAGGTTTAATCGACTGTTTCAGTGTGGTCCCACATTTCTACGTGATCCAAACCAGAAAAAAATCGAAAATCCGTTCAACAAGTATGTGAAGAATGCGAAAGTATGACTCTGATGAGTGAGAATCCTAGACCTATCCCAGACCTAACATTCGTTATCCTCTAAAATATTGAGCGAAACCAGGTTTAATCGACTGTTTCAGTGTGGTCCCACATTACTACGTGATCCAAACCAGAAAAAACCCAGGATCCGTTCAACAAGTATGTGAAGAATGCGAAAGTATGAGTCTGATGAGTGAAAATCCCAGGCCTAACCTAGACCTAACATGCGTTGTCCTCTAAAATATTGATGGTAACCAGGTTTCATTGACTGTTTCAGTGTGGTACCACAATACTACGTGATCCAAACCAGAAAAAACCCAGGATCAGTTCAACAAGTATGTGAAGAATGCGAAAGTATGAGTCTGATGAGTGAAGATCCCAGGCCTAACCTAGACCTAACATGCGTTGTCCTCTAAAATATTGATGGAAACCAGGTTTCATTGACTGTTTCAGTGTGGTACCACAATACTACGTGATCCAAACCAGAAAAAACCCAGGATCAGTTCAACAAGTATGTGAAGAATGCGAAAGTATGAGTCTGATGAGTGAAAATCCCAGGCCTAACCTAGACCTAACATGCGTTGTCCTCTAAAATATTGATGGAAACCAGGTTTCATTGACTGTTTCAGTGTGGTACCACATTACTACGTGATCCAAACCAGAAAAAACCCAGGATCCGTTCAACAAGTATGTGAAGAATGCGAAAGTATGAGTCTGATGAGTGAAAATCCCAGGCCTAACCTAGACCTAACATGCGTTATCCTCTAAAATATTGAGCGAAACCAGGTTTAATCGACTGTTTCAGTGTGGTACCACATTACTATGTGATGCAATCCAGAAAAAGCCCAGGATCTAGCCATCTAGTATGAGAAATATGCGAAAGAATGAGCCTGATGAGAGCAAATCCCAGACCTAACCTAGACCTTACATGCGTTATCCTCTAAAATATTGAGCGAAACCAGGTTTAATCGACTGTTTCAGTGTGGTACCACATTACTATGTGATGCAATCCAGAAAAAGCCCAGGATCTAGCCATCTAGTATGAGAAATATGCGAAAGAATGAGCCTGATGAGAGCAAATCCCAGACCTAACCTAGACCTAACATGCGTTATCCTCTAAAATATTGAGCGAAACCAGGTTTAATGGACTGTTTCAGTGTGGTACCACACTACTTCGTGATCCAAACCAGAAAAAACCCAGGATCTGTTCAACACGTATGTGAAAAACGCTAAACTGTGAGCCTGATGAGGGCAAATCTTAGACCTAACCCAGACCTAAGATGCGTTATCCTCTAAAATATTTATCCAGACCAGGTTTCATTGAATGTTTCAGTGTGGTCCCACATTACAACGTGATCCAAACCAGAAAAAACCCAGGATCTGTTCAAATAGTATGTGAAGTGTGCGAAAGTATGAGTCTGATGAGGTCAAATCCTAGACCTATCCCAGACCTAACATGCGTTATCCTCTAAAATATTGATCGAAACCAGGTTTAATCGACTGTTTCAGTGTGGTACCACATTATTATGTGATCCAAACCAGAAAAAACCCAGGATCAGTTCAACAAGTATGAGAAGAATGCGAAAGTATGAGTCTGATGAGTGAGAATCCCAGACCTATCCCAGACCTAACATTCGTTATCCTCTAAAATATTGATCGAAACCAGGTTTAATCGACTGTTTCAGTGTGGTACCACATTACTACGTGATCCAAACCAGAAAAAACCCAGGATCAGTTCAACAAGTATGTGAAGAATGCGAAAGTATGAGTCTGATGAGTGTAATTCCCAGGGCTGACCTAGACCTAACATGCGTTACCCTCTAAAATATTGATCGAAACCAGGTTTAATCGACTGTTTCAGTGTGGTATCACACTACTACGTGACCCAAACCAGAAAAAACCCAGGATCTGTACAACAAGTATGTGAAAAACGCGAAAGTATGAGCCTGATGAGGGCAAATCCCAGACCTATCCCAGACCTAACTTGCGTTATCCTCTAAAATATTGATCGATACCAGGTTTGATTGACCGTTTCAGTGTGGTACCACATTACTACGTGATCCAAACCAGAAAAATCCCAGGATCCGTTCAACAAGTATGTGAAGAATGCGAAAGTATGAGTCTGATGAGTGAAAATCCCAGGCCTAACCTAGACCTAACATGCCTTGTCCTCTAAAATATTGATGGAAACCAGGTTTCATTGACTGTTTCAGTGTGGTACCACATTACTACGTGATCCAAACCAGAAAAAACCCAGGATCCGTTCAACAAGTATGTGACGAATGCGAAAGTATGAGTCTGATGAGTGAATATCCCAGGCCTAACCTAGACCTAACATGCGTTGTCCTCTAAAATATTGATGGAAACCAGGTTTCATTGACTGTTTCAGTGTGGTACCACAATACTACGTGATCCAAACCAGAAAAAACCCAGGATCAGTTCAACAAGTATGTGAAGAATGCGAAAGTATGAGTCTGATGAGTGTAATTCCCATGGCTAACCTAGACCTAACATGCGTTGTCCTCTAAAATATTGATGGAAACCAGGTTTCATTGACTGTTTCAGTGTGGTACTACATTACTACGTGATGCAATCCAGAAACAGCCCAGGATCTAGCCATGAAGTATGAGAAATATGCGAAAGAATGAGCCTGATGAGAGCAAACCCCAGACCTAACCTAGACCTAACATGCGTTATCCTCTAAAATATTGAGCGAAACCAGGTTTAATTGACTGTTTCAGCGTGGTACCACATTACTACGTGATACAATCCAGAAACAGCCCAGGATCTAGCCATGAAGTATGAGAAATATGCGAAAGAATGAGCCTGATGAGAGCAAATCCCAGACCTAACCTAGACCTAACATGCGTTGTCCTCTAAAATATTGATGGAAACCAGGTTTCATTGACTGTTTCAGTGTGGTACTACATTACTACGTGATGCAATCCAGAAACAGCCCAGGATCTAGCCATGAAGTATGAGAAATATGCGAAAGAATGAGCCTGATGAGAGCAAATCCCAGACCTAACCTAGACCTAACATGCGTTATCCTCTAAAATATTGAGCGAAACCAGGTTTAATGGACTGTTTCAGTGTGGTACCACATTACTACGTGATCCAAACCAGAAAAAACCCAGGATCCGTTCAACAAGTATGTGAAGAATGCGAAAGTATGAGTCTGATGATTGAAAATCCCAGGCCTAACCTAGACCTAACATGCGTTGTCCTCTAAAATATTGATGGAAACCAGGTTTCATTGACTGTTTCAGTGTGGTACCACATTACTACGTGATCCAAACCAGAAAAAATCCAGGATCCGTTCAACAAGTATGTGAAGAATGCGAAAGTATGAGTCTGATGAGTGAAAATCCCAGGCCTAACCTAGACCAAACATGCGTTGTCCTCTAAAATATTGATGGAAACCAGGTTTCATTGACTGTTTCAGTGTGGTACCACATTACTTCGTGATCCAAACCAGAAAAAACCCAGGATCTGTTCAACAAGTATGTGAAAAACGCTAAACTGTGAGCCTGATGAGGGCAAATCGTAGACCTAAACCAGACCTAAGATGCGTTAACCTCTAAAATATATATCCAGACCAGGTTTCATTGAATGTTTCAGTGTGGTACCACTTTACTACGTGATGCAATCCAGAAAAAGCCCAGGATCTAGCCATGAAGTATGAGAAATATGCGAAAGTATGAGCCTGATGAGGGCAAATCCTAGACCTAACCCAGACCTAACATGCGTTAGCCTCTAAAATATTTATCAAAACCTGGTTTAATTGAAAGTTTCAGTGTGGTACCACATTACTACGTGATACAATCCAGAAAAAGCCCAGGATCTAGCCATCAAGTTTGAGAAATATGCGAAAGAATGTGCCTGATGAGAGCAAATCCCAGACCTAACCTAGACCTAACATGAATTATTCTCTAAAATATTGATCGAAACCAGGTTTAATTGACTGTTTCAGTGTGGTCCCACATTGCTACGTGATCCAAACCAGAAAAATTCCAGGATCAGTTCAACAAGTATGTGAAGAATGCGAAAGTATGAGTCTGATGAGTGTAATTCCCAGGGCTGACCTAGACCTAACATGCGTTACCCTCTAAAATATTGATCGAAACCAGGTTTAATCGACTGTTTCAGTGTGGTACCACATTACTACGTGATCCAAACCAGAAAAAACCCAGGATCAGTTCAACAAGTATGTGAAGAATGCGAAAGTATGAGTCTGATGAGTGTAATTCCCAGGGCTGACCTAGACCTAACATGCGTTGTCCTCTAAAATATTGATGGAAACCAGGTTTCATTGACTGTTTCAGTGTGGTACCACAATACTACGTGATCCAAACCAGAAAAAACCCAGGATCAGTTCAACAAGTATGTGAAGAATGCGAAAGTATGAGTCTGATGAGTGTAATTCCCATGGCTAACCTAGACCTAACATGCGTTGTCCTCTAAAATATTGATGGAAACCAGGTTTCATTGACTGTTTCAGTGTGGTACTACATTACTACGTGATGCAATCCAGAAACAGCCCAGGATCTAGCCATGAAGTATGAGAAATATGCGAAAGAATGAGCCTGATGAGAGCAAACCCCAGACCTAACCTAGACCTAACATGCGTTATCCTCTAAAATATTGAGCGAAACCAGGTTTAATTGACTGTTTCAGCGTGGTACCACATTACTACGTGATACAATCCAGAAACAGCCCAGGATCTAGCCATGAAGTATGAGAAATATGCGAAAGAATGAGCCTGATGAGAGCAAATCCCAGACCTAACCTAGACCTAACATGCGTTGTCCTCTAAAATATTGATGGAAACCAGGTTTCATTGACTGTTTCAGTGTGGTACCACAATACTACGTGATCCAAACCAGAAAAAACCCAGGATCAGTTCAACAAGTATGTGAAGAATGCGAAAGTATGAGTCTGATGAGTGTAATTCCCATGGCTAACCTAGACCTAACATGCGTTATCCTCTAAAATATTGATCAAAACCAGGTTTAATCGACTGTTTCAGTGTGGTACCACATTACTACGTGATCCAAACCAGAAAAAACCCAGGATCTAGCCATCAAGTATGAGAAATATGCGAAAGAATGAGCCTGATGAGAGCAAATCCCAGACCTAACCTAGACCTTACATGCGTTATCCTCTAAAATATTGAGCGAAACCAGGTTTAATGGACTGTTTCAGTGTGGTACCACATTACTTCGTGATCCAAACCAGAAAAAGCCAGGATCTGTTCAACAAGTATGTGAAAAACGCTAAACTGTGAGCCTGATGAGGGCAAATCGTAGACCTAACCCAGACCTAAGATGCGTTAACCTTTAAAATATTTATCCAGACGAGGTTTCATTGAATGTTTCGGTGTGGTACCACTTTACTACGTGATGCAATCCAGAAAAAGCCCAGGATCTAGCCATGAAGTATGAGAAATATGCGAAAGTATGAGCCTGATGAGGGCAAATCCTAGCCCTAACCCACACCTAACATGGGTTAGCCTCTAAAATATTTATCAAGACCTGGTTTAATTGAAAGTTTCAGTGTGGTACCACATTACTACGAGATGCAATCCAGAAACAGCCCAGGATCTAGCCATCAAGTTTGAGAAATATGCGAAAGAATGTGCCTGATGAGAGCAAATCCCAGACCTAACCTAGACCTAACATGAATTATTCTCTAAAATATTGATCGAAACCAGGTTTAATTGACTGTTTCAGTGTGGTCCCACGTTACTACGTGATCCAAACCAGAAAAAACCCAGGTTCCGTTCAACAAGTATGTGAAGAATGCGAAAGTATGAGTCTGATGAGTGAAAATCCCAGGTCTAACCTAGACCTAACATGCGTTATCCTCTAAAATATTGATCCAAACCAGGTTTAATGGACTGTTTCAGTGTGGTACCACACTACTTCGTGATCCAAACCAGAAAAAACCCAGGATCTGTTCAACAAGTATGTGAAAAACGCTGAACTGTGAGCCTGATGAGGGCAAATCTTAGACCTAACCCAGACCTAAGATGCGTTAACCTCTAAAATATTTATTCAGTCCAGGTTTCATTGAATGTTTCAGTGTGGTACCACTTTACTACGTGATCCAATCCAGAAATAGCACAGGATCTAGCCATGAAGTATGAGAAATATGCGAAAGTTAAAGCCTGATGAGGGCAAATCCTAGACCTATCCCAGACCTAACTTGCGTTATCCTCTAAAATATTGATCGAAACCAGGTTTAATTGACTGTTTCAGCGTGGTACCACATTACTACGTGATACAATCCAGAAACAGCCCAGGATCTAGCCTTGAGGTATGAGAAATATGCGAAAGTATGAGCCTGATGAGGGCAAATCCTAGACCTAACCCAGACCTAACATGCGTTATCCTCTAAAATATTTATCAAGACCAGGTTTAATTGATTGTTTCAGTGTGGTCCCACATTACTACGTGATCCAAACCAGAAAAAACCCAGGATCTTTTCAACATGTATGAGAAATATGCGAAAGAATGAGCCTGATGAGAGCAAATCCCAGACCTAACATAGACCTAACATGAATTATTCTCTAAAATATTGATCGAAACCAGGTTTAATTGACTGTTTCAGTGTGGTCCCTCATTACTACGTGATCCAAACCAGAAATAACCCAGGATCCGTTCAACAAGTATGTGAAGAATGCGAAAGTATGAGTCTGATGAGTGAAAATCCCAGGTCTAACCTAGACCTAACATGCGTTATCCTCTAAAATATTGATCCAAACCAGGTTTAATGGACTGTTTCAGCGTGGTACCACACTACTACGTGATCCAAACCAGAAAAAACCCAGGATCTGTTCAACAAGTATGTGAAAAACGCGAAAGTATAAGCCTGATGAGGGCAAATCCCAGACATATCCCAGACCAAACTTGCGTTGTCCTCTAAGATATTGATGGAAACCAGGTTTAATTGACTGTTTCAGTGTTGTACTTCATTACTACGTGATGCAATCCAGAAAAAGCCCAGGATCTAGCCATCAAGTATGAGAAATATGCGAAAGAATGAGCCTGATGAGAGCAAATCCCAGACCTAACCTAGACCTAACATGAATAATTCTCTAAAATATTGATCGAAACCAGGTTTAATTGACTGTTTCAGTGTGGTCCTACATTACTACGTGATCCAAACCAGAAAAAACCCAGGTTCCGTTCAACAAGTATGTGAAGAATGCGAAAGTATGAGTCCGATGAGTGAAAATCCCAGGCCTAACCTAGACCTAACATGCGTTATCCTCAAAAATATTGACCGAAACCTGGTTTAATCGACTGTTTCAGTGTGGTACCACTTTACTACGTGATCCAATCCAGAAATAGCCCGGGATCTAGCCATGAAGTATGAGAAATATGCGAAAGTAAGAGCCTGATGAGGGCAAATCCTAGACCTATCCCAGACCTAACTTGCGTTATCCTCTAAAATATTGATCGAAACCAGGTTTAATTGACCGTTTCAGTGTGGTACCACATTACAATGTGATCCAAACCAGAAAATAACCCAGGATCTGTTCAAGGAGTATGTGAAGTGTTGCGAAAGTATGAGTCTGATGAGGTCAAATCCGAGACCTATCCCAGACCTAACTTGCGTTATCTTCTCAAATATTGATCAAAACCAGGTTTAATCGACTGTTTCAGTGTGGTACCACATTACTACGTGATCCAAACCAGAAAAAACCCAGGATCTAGCCATCAAGTATGAGAAATATGCGAAAGAATGAGCCTGATGAGAGCAAATCCCAGACCTAACCTAGACCTTACATGCGTTATCCTCTAAAATATTGAGCGAAACCAGGTTTAATGGACTGTTTCAGTGTGGTACCACATTACTTCGTGATCCAAACCAGAGAAAGCCCAGGATCTGTTCAAGAAGTATGTGAAAAACGCTAAATTGTGAGCCTGATGAGGGCAAATCTTAGACCTAACCCAGACCTAAGATGCGTTATCCTCTAAAATATTTATCCAGACCAGGCTTCATTGAATGTTTCAGTGTGGTACCACTTTACTACGTGATCCAATCCAGAAATAGCCCAGGATCTACCCATGAAGTATGAGAAATATGCGAAAGTAGGAGCCTGATGAGGGCAAATCCTAGACCTGACCCAAACCTAACATGCGTTATCCTCTAAAATATTTATCAAGAAAAGGTTTAATTGAATGTTTCAGTGTGGTACCACATTACTACGTGAACCAAACCAGAAAAATCCCAGGATCCGTTCAACAAGTATGTTAAAACTGCGACAGTATGACCCTGATGAGGGCAAATCCCAGGCCTAACCTAGACCTAACATGCGTTGTCCTCTAGAATATTGATGGAAACCAGGTTTAATTGACTGTTTCAGTGTTGTACTTGATTACTACGTGATGCAATCCAGAAAATGCCCAGGATCTAGCCATCATGTATGAGAAATATGCGAAAGAATGAGCCTGATGAGAGCAAATCCCAGACCTAACCTAGACCTAACATGAATTATTCTCTAAAATATTGATCGAAACCAGGTTTAATTGACTGTTTCAGTGTTGTACTTCATTATTGCGTGATGCAATCCAGAAAAAGCCCAGGATCTAGCCATCAAGTATGAGAAATATGCGAAAGAATGAGCCTGATGGGAGCAAATCCCTGACCTAACCTAGACCTAACATGAATTATTCTCTAAAATATTGGTCAAAACCAGGTTTAATTGACTGTTTCAGTGTAGTACCACATTACTACGTGATCCAATCCAGAAATAGCCCAGGATCTAGCCATGAAGTATGAGAAATATGCGAAAGTATGAGCCTGATGAGGACAAATCGTAGACCTAACCCAGACCTAACATGCGTTATTCTCTAAAATATTTATCAAGACCAGGTTTAATTGAATGTTTCAGTGTGGTACCATATTACTACGTGATCAAAACCAGAAAAAACCCAGGATCCGTTCAACAAGTATGTGAAGAATGCGAAAGTATGAGTCTGATCAGTGAAAATCTCGGGCCTCACCTAGACCTAACTTGCGTTGTCCTCTAAAATATTGATGGAAACCAGGTTTCATTGACTGTTTCAGTGTGGAACTACATTACTACGTGATGCAATCCAGAAAAAGCCCAGGATCTAGCCATCAAGTATGAGAAATATGCGAAACAATGAGCCTGATGAGAGCAAATCCCAGACCTAACCTAGACCTACCATGCGTTATCCTCTAACATATTGAGCGAAACCAGGTTTAATGCACTGTTTCAGTGTGGTACCACACTATTTCGTGATCCAAACCAGAGAAAGCCCAGGATCTGTTCAAGAAGTATGTGAAAAACGCTAAATTGTGAGCCTGATGAGGGCAAATCTTAGACCTAACCCAGACCTAAGATGCGTTATCCTCTAAAATATTTATCCAGACCAGGTTTCATTGAATGTTTCAGTGTGGTACCACTTTACTACGTGATCCAATCCAGAAATAGCCCAGGATCTACCCAAGAAGTATGAGAAATATGCGAAAGTAGGAGCCTGATGAGGGCAAATCCTAGACCTATCCCAGACCTAACTTGCGTTATCCTCTAAAATATTGATCGACACCAGGTCTAATTGACTGTTTCAGCGTGGTACCACATTACTACGTGATACAATCCAGAAACAGCCCAGGATCTAGCCATGAAGTATGAGAAATATGCGAAAGTATGTGCCTGATGAGAGCAAATCCCAGACCTAACCTAGACCTAACATGAATTATTCGCTAAAATATTGATCGAAACCAGGTTTACTTGACTGCTTCAGTGTGGTCCCACATTACTACGTGATCCAAACCAGAAAAAACCCAGGTTCCGTTCAACAAGTATGTGAAGAATGCGAAAGTATGAGTCTGATGAGGGAAAATCCCAGGCCTAACCTAGACCTAACATGCGTTATCCTCTAAAATATTTATCAAGATCAGGATTAATTGATTGTTTCAGTGTGGTCCCAAATTACTACGTGATCCAAACCAGAAAAAACCCAGGATCTGTTCAACAAGTATGTGAAAAACGCTAAACTGTGAGCCTGATGAGGGCAAATCTTAGACCTAACCCAGACCTAAGATGCGTTAACCTCTAAAATATTTATTCAGTCCAGGTTTCATTGAATGTTTCAGTGTGGTACCACTTTACTACGTGATCCAATCGAGAAATAGCACAGGATCTAGCCATGAAGTATGAGAAATATGCGAAAGTTAAAGCCTGATGAGGGCAAATCCTAGACCTATCCCAGACCTAACTTGCGTTATCCTCTAAAATATTGATCGAAACCAGGTTTAATTGACTGTTTCAGCGTGGTACCACATTACTACGTGATACAATCCAGAAACAGCCCAGGATCTAGCCTTGAGGTATGAGAAATATGCGAAAGTATGAGCCTGATGAGGGCAAATCCTAGACCTAACCCAGACCTAACATGCGTTATCCTCTAAAATATTTATCAAGACCAGGTTTAATTGATTGTTTCAGTGTGGTCCCACATTACTACGTGATCCAAACCAGAAAAAACCCAGGATCTGTTCAACATGTATGAGAAATATGCGAAAGAATGAGCCTGATGAGAGCAAATCCCAGACCTAACATAGACCTAACATGAATTATTCTCTAAAATATTGATCGAAACCAGGTTTAATTGACTGTTTCAGTGTGGTCCCTCATTACTACGTGATCCAAACCAGAAATAACCCAGGATCCGTTCAACAAGTATGTGAAGAATGCGAAAGTATGAGTCTGATGAGTGAAAATCCCAGGTCTAACCTAGACCTAACATGCGTTATCCTCTAAAATATTGATCCAAACCAGGTTTAATGGACTGTTTCAGCGTGGTACCACACTACTACGTGATCCAAACCAGAAAAAACCCAGGATCTGTTCAACAAGTATGTGAAAAACGCGAAAGTATAAGCCTGATGAGGGCAAATCCCAGACATATCCCAGACCAAACTTGCGTTGTCCTCTAAGATATTGATGGAAACCAGGTTTAATTGACTGTTTCAGTGTTGTACTTCATTACTACGTGATGCAATCCAGAAAAAGCCCAGGATCTAGCCATCAAGTATGAGAAATATGCGAAAGAATGAGCCTGATGAGAGCAAATCCCAGACCTAACCTAGACCTAACATGAATAATTCTCTAAAATATTGATCGAAACCAGGTTTAATTGACTGTTTCAGTGTGGTCCTACATTACTACGTGATCCAAACCAGAAAAAACCCAGGTTCCGTTCAACAAGTATGTGAAGAATGCGAAAGTATGAGTCCGATGAGTGAAAATCCCAGACCTAACCTAGACCTAACATGAATAATTCTCTAAAATATTGATCGAAACCTGGTTTAATCGACTGTTTCAGTGTGGTACCACTTTACTACGTGATCCAATCCAGAAATAGCCCGGGATCTAGCCATGAAGTATGAGAAATATGCGAAAGTAAGAGCCTGATGAGGGCAAATCCTAGACCTATCCCAGACCTAAGTTGCGTTATCCTCTAAAATATTGATCGAAACCAGGTTTCATTGACCGTTTCAGTGTGGTACCACATTACAATGTGATCCAAACCAGAAAATAACCCAGGATCTGTTCAAGGAGTATGTGAAGTGTTGCGAAAGTATGAGTCTGATGAGGTCAAATCCGAGACCTATCCCAGACCTAACTTGCGTTATCTTCTCAAATATTGATCAAAACCAGGTTTAATCGACTGTTTCAGTGTGGTACCACATTACTACGTGATCCAAACCAGAAAAAACCCAGGATCTAGCCATTAAGTATGAGAAATATGCGAAAGAATGAGCCTGATGAGAGCAAATCCCAGACCTAACCTAGACCTTACATGCGTTATCCTCTAAAATATTGAGCGAAACCAGGTTTAATGGACTGTTTCAGTGTGGTACCACATTACTTCGTGATCCAAACCAGAGAAAGCCCAGGATCTGTTCAAGAAGTATGTGAAAAACGCTAAATTGTGAGCCTGATGAGGGCAAATCTTAGACCTAACCCAGACCTAACATGAATTATTCTCTAAAATATTGGTCAAAACCAGGTTTAATTGACTGTTTCAGTGTAGTACCACATTACTACGTGATCCAATCCAGAAATAGCCCAGGATCTAGCCATGAAGTATGAGAAATATGCGAAAGTATGAGCCTGATGAGGACAAATCGTAGACCTAACCCAGACCTAACATGCGTTATTCTCTAAAATATTTATCAAGACCAGGTTTAATTGAATGTTTCAGTGTGGTACCATATTACTACGTGATCAAAACCAGAAAAAACCCAGGATCCGTTCAACAAGTATGTGAAGAATGCGAAAGTATGAGTCTGATCAGTGAAAATCTCGGGCCTCACCTAGACCTAACTTGCGTTGTCCTCTAAAATATTGATGGAAACCAGGTTTCATTGACTGTTTCAGTGTGGAACTACATTACTACGTGATGCAATCCAGAAAAAGCCCAGGATCTAGCCATCAAGTATGAGAAATATGCGAAACAATGAGCCTGATGAGAGCAAATCCCAGACCTAACCTAGACCTACCATGCGTTATCCTCTAACATATTGAGCGAAACCAGGTTTAATGCACTGTTTCAGTGTGGTACCACACTATTTCGTGATCCAAACCAGAGAAAGCCCAGGATCTGTTCAAGAAGTATGTGAAAAACGCTAAATTGTGAGCCTGATGAGGGCAAATCTTAGACCTAACCCAGACCTAAGATGCGTTATCCTCTAAAATATTTATCCAGACCAGGTTTCATTGAATGTTTCAGTGTGGTACCACTTTACTACGTGATCCAATCCAGAAATAGCCCAGGATCTACCCATGAAGTATGAGAAATATGCGAAAGTAGGAGCCTGATGAGGGCAAATCCTAGACCTATCCCAGACCTAACTTGCGTTATCCTCTAAAATATTGATCGACACCAGGTTTAATTGACTGTTTCAGCGTGGTACCACATTACTACGTGATACAATCCAGAAACAGCCCAGGATCTAGCCATGAAGTATGAGAAATATGCGAAAGTATGTGCCTGATGAGAGCAAATCCCAGACCTAACCTAGACCTAACATGAATTATTCGCTAAAATATTGATCGAAACCAGGTTTACTTGACTGCTTCAGTGTGGTCCCACATTACTACGTGATCCAAACCAGAAAAAACCCAGGTTCCGTTCAACAAGTATGTGAAGAATGCGAAAGTATGAGTCTGATGAGGGAAAATCCCAGGCCTAACCTACACCTAACATGCGTTATCCTCTAAAATATTTATCAAGATCAGGATTAATTGATTGTTTCAGTGTGGTCCCAAATTACTACGTGATCCAAACCAGAAAAAACCCAGGATCCGTTCAACAAGTATGTGAAGAATGCGAAAGTATGACTCTGATCAGTGAAAATCTCAGGCCTTACCTAGACCTAACTTGCGTTGTCCTCTAAAATATTGATGGAAACCAGGTTTCATTGACTGTTTCAGTGTGGTACTACATTACTACGTGATGCAATCCAGAAAAAGCCAAGGATCTAGCCATCAAGTATGAGAAATATGCGAAAGAATCAGCCTGATGAGAGCAAATCCCAGACCTAACCTAGACCTAACATGAATTATTCTCTAAAATATTGATCGAAACCAGGTTTAATTGACTGTTTCAGTGTTGTACTACATTACTACGTGATCAAAACCAGAAAAAACCCAGGATCCGTTCAACAAGTATGTGAAGAATGCGAAAGTATGACTCTGATCAGTGAAAATCTCAGGCCTTACCTAGACCTAACTTGCGTTGTCCTCAAAAATATTGATGGAAACCAGGTTTCATTGAATGTTTCAGTGTGGTACCTCTTTACTACGTGATCCAATCCAGAAATAGCCCAGGATCTAGCCATGAAGTATGAGAAATATGCGAAAGTAAGGGCCTGATGAGGGCAAATCCTAGACCTATCCCAGACCTAACTTGCGTAATCCTCTAAAATATTGATCGAAACCAGGTTTAATTGACTGTTTCAGCGTGGTACCACATTACTACGTGATCCAATCCAGAAACAGCCCAGGATCTAGCCATGAAGTATGAGAAATATGCGAAAGTATGAGCCTGATGAGGGCAAATCCTAGACCTAACCCAGACCTAACATGCGTTATGCTCTAAAATATTTATCAAGATCAGGTTTAATTGATTGTTTCAGTGTGGTCCCACATTACTACGTGATCCAAACCAGAAAAAACCCAGGATCTGTTCAACATGTATGAGAAATATGCGAAAGAATGAGCCTGATGAGAGCAAATCCCAGACCTAACCTAGACCTAACATGCGTTGTCCTCTAGAATATTGATGGAAACCAGGTTTAGTTGATTGTTTCAGTGTTGTACTTCATTACTACGTGATGCAATCCAGAAAAAGCCCAGGATCTAGCCATCAAGTATGAGAAATATGCGAAAGAATGAACCTGATGAGAGCAAATCCCAGACCTAACCTAGACCTAACATGAATAATTCTCTAAAATATTTATCGAAACCAGGTTTAATTGACTGTTTCAGTGTGGTGCCACATTACTACGTGATCAAAACCAGAAAAAACCCAGGATCCGTTCAACAAGTATGTGAAGAATGCGAAAGTATGAGTCTGATCAGTGAAAATCTCAGGCCTTACCTAGACCTAACTTGCGTTGTCCTCTAAAATATTGATGGAAACCAGGTTTCATTGACTGTTTCAGTGTGGTACTACATTACTACGTGATGCAATCCAGAAAAAGCCCAGGATCTAGCCATCAAGTATGAGAAATAAGCGAAAGAATGAGCCTGATGAGAGCAAATCCCAGACCTAACCTAGACCTAACATGCGTTATCCTCTAAAATATTGAGCGAAACCAGGTTTAATGGACTGTTTCAGTGTGGTACCACACTACTTCGTGATCCAAACCAGAAAAAACCCAGGATCTGTGCAACAAGTATATGAAAAACGCTAAACTGTGAGCCTGATGAGGGCAAATCTTAGACCTAACCCAGACCTAAGATGCGTTATCCTCTAAAATATTTATCCAGACCAGGTTTAATGGACTGTTTCAGTGTGGTACCACACTACTTCGTGATCCAAACCAGAGAAAGCCCAGGATCTGGTCAAGAAGTATGTGAAAAACGCTAAACTGTGAGCCTGATGAGGGCAAATCTTAGACCTAACCCAGACCTAAGATGCGTTATCCTCTAAAATATTTATCCAGACCAGGTTTAATGGACTGTTTCAGCGTGGTACCACATTACTACGTGATACAATCCAGAAACAGCCCAGGATCTAGCCATGAAGTATGAGAAATATGCGAAAGTATGAGCCTGATGAGAGCAAATCCCAGACCTAACCTAGACCTAACATGAATTATTCTCTAAAATATTGATCGAAACCAGGTTTAGTCGACTAATTCAGTGTTGTACTTCATTACTACGTGATGCAATCCAGAAAAAGCCCAGGATCTAGCCATCAAGTATGAGAAATATGAGAAAGAATGAGCCTGATGAGAGCAAATCCCAGACCTAACCTAGACCTAACATGAATTATTCTCTAAAATATTGATCGAAACCAGGTTTAATTGACTGTTTCAGTGTTGTACTTCATTACTACGTGATGCAATCCAGAAAAAGCCCAGGATCTAGTCATCAAGTATGAGAAATATGCGAAAGTATGAGCCTGATGAGGGCAAATCCTAGACCTAACCGAGACCTAACATGCGTTATCCTCTAAAATATTTATCAAGATCAGGATTAATTGATTGTTTCAGTGTGGTCCCAAATTACTACGTGATCCAAACCAGAAAAAACCCAGGATCCGTTCAACAAGTATGTGAAGAATGCGAAAGTATGACTCTGATCAGTGAAAATCTCAGGCCTTACCTAGACCTAACTTGCGTTGTCCTCTAAAATATTGATGGAAACCCAAGCCAAGGATCTAGCCATCAAGTATGAGAAATATGCGAAAGAATCAGCCTGATGAGAGCAAATCCCAGACCTAACCTAGACCTAACATGAATTATTCTCTAAAATATTGATCGAAACCAGGTTTAATTGACTGTTTCAGTGTTGTACTACATTACTACGTGATCAAAACCAGAAAAAACCCAGGATCCGTTCAACAAGTATGTGAAGAATGCGAAAGTATGACTCTGATCAGTGAAAATCTCAGGCCTTACCTAGACCTAACTTGCGTTGTCCTCTAAAATATTGATGGAAACCAGGTTTCATTGAATGTTTCAGTGTGGTACCACTTTACTACGTGATCCAATCCAGAAATAGCCCAGGATCTAGCCATGAAGTATGAGAAATATGCGAAAGTAAGGGCCTGATGAGGGCAAATCCTAGACCTATCCCAGACCTAACTTGCGTAATCCTCTAAACTATTGATCGAAACCAGGTTTAATTGACTGTTTCAGCGTGGTACCACATTACTACGTGATCCAATCCAGAAACAGCCCAGGATCTAGCCATGAAGTATGAGAAATGTGCGAAAGTATGAGCCTGGTGAGGGCAAATCCTAGACCTAACCCAGACCTAACATGCGTTATGCTCTAAAATATTTATCAAGATCAGGTTTAATTGATTGTTTCAGTGTGGTCCCACATTACTACGTGATCCAAACCAGAAAAAACCCAGGATCTGTTCAACATGTATGAGAAATATGCGAAAGAATGAGCCTGATGAGAGCAAATCCCAGACCTAACCTAGACCTAACATGCGTTGTCCTCTAGAATATTGATGGAAACCAGGTTTCATTGACTGTTTCAGTGTGGTACTACATTACTACGTGATGCAATCCAGAAAAAGCCCAGGATCTAGCCATCAAGTATGAGAAATAAGCGAAAGAATGAGCCTGATGAGAGCAAATCCCAGACCTAACCTAGACCTAACATGCGTTATCCTCTAAAATATTGAGCGAAACCAGGTTTAATGGACTGCTCCAGCGTGGTACCACACTACTTCGTGATCCAAACCAGAAAAAACCCAGGATCTGTTCAACAAGTATGTGAAAAACGCCAAAGTGTGAGCCTGATGAGGGCAAATCTTAGACCTAACCCAGACCTAAGATGCGTTATCCTCTAAAATATTTATCCAGACCAGGTTTAATGGACTGTTTCAGTGTGGTACCACACTACTTCGTGATCCAAACCAGAGAAAGCCCAGGATCTGTTCAAGAAGTATGTGAAAAACGCTAAACTGTGAGCCTGATGAGGGCAAATCTTAGACCTAACCCAGACCTAAGATGCGTTATCCTCTAAAATATTTATCCAGACCAGGTTTCATTGAATGTTTCAGTGTGGTACCACTTTACTACCTGATACAATCCAGAAACAGCCCAGGATCTAGCCATGAAGTATGAGAAATATGCGAAAGTATGAGCCTGATGAGGGCAAATCCTAGACCTAACCCAAACCTAACATGCGTTATCCTCTAAAATATTTATCAAGAAAAGGTTTAATTGAATGTTTCAGTGTGGTACCATATTACTACGTGATCAAAACCAGAAATAGCCCAGGATCTAGCCATGAAGTATGAGAAATATGCGAAAGTAGGAGCCTGATGAGGGCAAATCCTAGACCTATCCCAGACCTAACTTGCGTTGTCCTCTAAAATATTGATCGAAACCAGGTTTACTTGACTGCTTCAGTGTGGTACCACATTACTACGTGAACCAAACCAGAAAAAACCCAGGATCCGTTCAACAAGTATGTTAAAACTGCGACAGTATGACCCTGATGAGGGCAAATCCCAGGCCTAACCTAGACCTAACATGCGTTGTCCTCTAGAATATTGATGGAAACCAGGTTTAATTGACTGTTTCAGTCTTGTACTTCATTACTACGTGATGCAATCCAGAAAAAGCCCAGGATCTAGCCATCAAGTATGAGAAATATGCGAAAGAATGAGCCTGATGAGAGCAAATCCCAGACCTAACCTAGACCTAACATGAATTATTCTCTAAAATATTGATCGAAACCAGGTTTAATTGACTGTTTCAGTGTTGTACTTCATTATTACGTGATGCAATCCAGAAAAAGCCCAGGATCTAGCCAACAAGTATGAGAAATATGCGAAAGAATGAGCCTGATGGGAGCAAATCCCTGACCTAACCTAGACCTAACATGAATTATTCTCTAAAATATTGGTCAAAACCAGGTTTAATTGACTGTTTCAGTGTAGTACCACATTACTACGTGATCCAATCCAGAAATAGCCCAGGATCTAGCCATGAAGTATGAGAAATATGCGAAAGTACGAGCCTGATGAGGACAAATCGTAGACCTAACCCAGACCTAACATGCGTTATTCTCTTAAATATTTATCAAGACCAGGTTTAATTGAATGATTCAGTGTGGTACCATATTACTACGTGATCAAAACCAGAGAAAACCCAGGATCCGTTCAACAAGTATGTTAAGAATGCGAAAGTATGAGTCTGATCAGTGAAAATCTCGGGCCTCACCTAGACCTAACTTGCGTTGTCCTCTAAAATATTGTTGGAAACCAGGTTTCATTGACTGTTTCAGTGTGGTACTACATTACTACGTGATGCAATCCAGAAAAAGCCCAGGATCTAGCCATCAAGTATGAGAAATATGCGAAACAATGAGCCTGATGAGAGCAAATCCCAGACCTAACCTAGACCTACCATGCGTTATCCTCTAACATATTGAGCGAAACCAGGTTTAATGCACTGTTTCAGTGTGGTACCACACTATTTCGTGATCCAAACCAGAGAAAGCCCAGGATCTGTTCAAGAAGTATGTGAAAAACGCTAAATTGTGAGCCTGATGAGGGCAAATCTTAGACCTAACCCAGACCTAAGATGCGTTATCCTCTAAAATATTTATCCAGACCAGGTTTCATTGAATGTTTCAGTGTGGTACCACTTTACTCCGTGATCCAATCCAGAAATAGCCCAGGATCTAGCCATGAAGTATGAGAAATATGCGAAAGTAGGAGCCTGATGAGGGCAAATCCTAGACCTATCCCAGGCCTAACTTGCGTTGTCCTCTAAAATATTGATCGAAACCAGGTTTACTTGACTGCTTCAGTGTGGTCCCACATTACTACGTGATCCAAACCAGAAAAAACCCAGGTTCCGTTCAACAAGTATGTGAAGAATGCGAAAGTTTGAGTCTGATGAGGGAAAATCCCAGGCCTAACCTAGACCTAACATGCGTTATCCTCTAAAATATTGATCGAAACCAGGTTTAGTCGACAGTTTCAGTGTGGTCCCACATTACTACGTGATCCAAACCAGAAAAAACCCAGGATCCGTTCAACAAGTATGTGAAGAATGCGAAAGTATGAGTCTGATGAGGTCAAATCCCAGACCTATCCCAGACTTAACTTGCGTTATCCTCTAAAATATTGATCGAAACCAGGTTTAATCGACTGTTTCAGCGTGGTACCACATTACTACGTGATACAATCCAGAAACAGCCCAGGATCTAGCCATGAAGTATGAGAAATATGCGAAAGTATGAGCCTGATGAGGGCAAATCCTAGACCTAACCCAAACCTAACATGCGTTATCCTCTAAAATATTTATCAAGACCAGGTTTAATTGAATGTTTCAGTGTGGTACCACATTACTACGTGAACCAAACCATAAAAAACCCAGGATCCGTTCAACAAGTATGTTAAAACTGCGACAGTATGACCCTGATGAGGGCAAATCCCAGGCCTAACCTAGACCTAACATGCGTTGTCCTCTAAAATATTGATGGAAACCAGGTTTAATTGACTGTTTCAGTGTTGTACTTCATTACTACGTGATGCAATCCAGAAAAAGCCCAGGATCTAGCCATCAAGTATGAGAAATATGCGAAAGAATGAGCCTGATGAGAGCAAATCCCGGACCTAACCTAGACCTAACATGAATTATTCTCTAAAATATTGATCGAAACCAGGTTTAATTGACTGTTTCAGTGTTGTACTTCATTACTACGTGATGCAATCCAGAAAAAGCCCAGGATCTAGCCATCAAGTATGAGAAATATGCGAAAGAATGAGCCTGATGAGAGCAAATCCCTGACCTAACCTAGACCTAACATGAATTATTCTCTAAAATATTGATCGAAACCAGGTTTACTTGACTGCTTCAGTGTGGTCCCACATTACTACGTGATCCAAACCAGAAAAAACCCGGGTTCCGTTCAACAAGTATGTGAAGAATGCGAAAGTATGAGTCTGATGAGGGAAAATCCCAGGCCTAACCTAGACCTAACATGCGTTATCCTCAAAAATATTGACCGAAACCAGGTTTAATCGACTGTTTCAGTGTGGTACCACATTACTACGTGATCCAAACCAGAAAAAAACCCAGGACCTGTTCAACAAGTATTTGAAGTATGCGAAAGAATGAGTCTGATGAGGGCAAATCCCAGGCCTAAACTGGTCCTAACTTGCGTTGTCCTCTAAAATATTGATGGAAACCAGGTTTCATTGACTGTTTCAGTGTGGTACTACATTACTACGTGATGCAATCCAGAAAAAGCCCAGGATCTAGCCATCAAGTATGAGAAATAAGCGAAAGAATGAGCCTGATGAGAGCAAATCCCAAACCTAACCTAGACCTAACATGCGTTATCCTCTAAAATATTGAGCGAAACCAGGTTTAATGGACTGTTTCAGTGTGGTACCACATTACTTCGTGATCCAAACCAGAAAAAGCCAGGATCTGTTCAACAAGTATGTGAAAAACGCTAAACTGTGAGCCTGATGAGGGCAAATCGTAGACCTAACCCAGACCTAAGATGCGTTAACCTCTAAAATATTTATCCAGACGAGGTTTCATTGAATGTTTCCGTGTGGTACCACTTTACTACGTGATGCAATCCAGAAAAAGCCCAGGATCTAGCCATGAAGTATGAGAAATATGCGAAAGTATGAGCCTGATGAGGGCAAATCCTAGCCCTAACCCAGACCTAACATGCGTTAGCCTCTAAAATATTTATCAAGACCTGGTTTAATTGAAAGTTTCAGTGTGGTACCACATTACTACGTGATGCAATCCAGAAAAAGCCCAGGATCTAGCCATCAAATTTGAGAAATATGCGAAAGAATGTGCCTGATGAGAGCAAATCCCAGACCTAACCTAGACCTAACATGAATTATTCTCTAAAATATTGATCGAAACCAGGTTTAATTGACTGTTTCAGTGTGGTCCCACGTTACTACGTGATCCAAACCAGAAAAAACCCAGGATCTGTTCAACATGTATGAGAAATATGCGAAAGAATGAGCCTGATGAGAGCAAATCCCAGACCTAACATAGACCTAACATGAATTATTCTCTAAAATATTGATCGAAACCAGGTTTAATTGACTGTTTCAGTGTGGTCCCTCATTACTACGTGATCCAAACCAGTAATAACCCAGGATCCGTTCAACAAGTATGTGAAGAATGCGAAAGTGTGAGTCTGATGAGTGAAAATCCCAGGACTAACCTAGACCTAACATGCGTTATCCTCTAAAATATTGATCCAAACCAGGTTTAATTGACTGTTTCAGTGTTGTACTTCATTCCTACGTGATGCAATCCAGAAAAAGCCCAGGATCTAGCCATCAAGTATGAGAAATATGCGAAAGAATGAGCCTGATGAGAGCAAATCCCAGACCTAACCTAGACCTAACATGAATAATTCTCTAAAATATTTATCGAAACCAGGTTTAATTGACTGTTTCAGTGTGGTGCCACATTACTACGTGATCCAAACCAGAGAAAACCCAGGATCCGTTCAACAAGTATGTGAAGAATGCGAAAGTATGAGTCCGATGAGTGAAAATCCCAGGCCTAACCTAGACCTAACATGCGTTATCCTCAAAAATATTGATTGAAACCTGGTTTAATCGACTGTTTCAGTGTGGTACCACATTACTATGTGATCCAGACCAGAAAATTGCCCAGGATCTGTTCAACAAGTATGTGAAAAACGCGAAAGTATGAGTCTGATGAGGCCAAATCCCAGACCTATCCCAGACTTAACTTGTGTTATCCTCTAAAATATTGATCGAAACTAGGTTTAATCGACTGTTTCAGCGTGGTACCACATTACTACGTGATACAATCCAGAAACAGCCCAGGATCTAGCCATGAAGGATGTGAAATATGCGAAAGTATGAGCCTGATGAGGGCAAATCCCAGACCTATCCCAGACTTAACTTGCGTTATCCTCTAAAATATTGATCGAAACCAGGTTTAATCGACTGTTTCAGCGTGGTACCACATTACTACGTGATCCCAACCAGAAAATAACCCAGGATCTGTTCAACGAGTATGTGAAGTGTGCGAAAGTATGAGTCTGATGAGGTCAAATCCCAGACCTATCCCAGACCTAACTTGCGTTATCCTCTAAAATATTGATCGAAACCAGGTTTAATTGACCGTTTCAGTGTGGTACCACATTACTACGTGATCCAAACCAGAAAATACCCAGGATCAGGTCAACAAGTATGTGAAGAATGCGAAAGTATGAGCCTGATGAGGGCAAATCCCAGACCTATCTCAGACCTAACTTGCGTTATCCTCTAAAATATTGATCGAAACCAGGTTTAATTGACCGTTTCAGTGTGGTACCACATTACAATGTGATCCAAACCAGAAAATAACCTAGGATCTGTTCAAGGAGTATGTGAAGTGTTGCGAAAGTATGAGTCTGATGAGGTCAAATCCGAGACCTATCCCAGACCTAACTTGCGTTATCCTCTAAAATATTGATCAAAACCAGGTTTAATCGACTGTTTCAGTGTGGTACCACATTACTACGTGATCCAAACCAGAAAAAACCCAGGATCTAGCCATCAAGTATGAGAAATATGCGAAAGAATGAGCCTGATGAGAGCAAATCCCAGACCTAACCTAGACCTTACATGCGTTATCCTCTAAAATATTGAGCGAAACCAGGTTTAATGGACTGTTTCAGTGTGGTACCACATTACTTCGTGATCCAAACCAGAAAAAGCCAGGATCTGTTCAACAAGTATGTGAAAAACGCTAAACTGTGAGCCTGATGAGGGCAAATCGTAGACCTAACCCAGACCTAAGATGCGTTAACCTCTAAAATATTTATCAAGACGAGGTTTCATTGAATGTTTCCGTGTGGTACCACTTTACTACGTGATGCAATCCAGAAAAAGCCCAGGATCTAGCCATGAAATATGAGAAATATGCGAAAGTATGAGCCTGATGAGGGCAAATCCTAGCCCTAACCCAGACCTATCATGCGTTAGCCTCTAAAATATTTATCAAGACCTGGTTTAATTGAAAGTTTCAGTGTGGTACCACATTACTACGTGATGCAATCCAGAAAAAGCCCAGGATCTAGCCATCAAGTTTGAGAAATATGCGAAAGAATGTGCCTGATGAGAGCAAATCCCAGACCTAACCTATACCTAACATGAATTATTCTCTAAAATATTGATCGAAACCAGGTTTAATTGACTGTTTCAGTGTGGTCCCATGTTACTACGTGATCCAAACCAGAAAAAACCCAGGTTCCGTTCAACAAGTATGTGAAGAATGCGAAAGTATGAGTCTGATGAGTGAAAATCCCAGGCCTAACCTAGACCTAACATGCGTTATCCTCAAAAATATTGAGCGAAACCAGGTTTAATGGACTGTTTCAGTGTGGTACCACACTACTTCGTGATCCAAACCAGAAAAAACCCAGGATCTGTTCAACAAGTATGTGAAAAACGCTAAACTGTGAGCCTGATGAGGGCAAATCTTAGACCTAACCCAGACCTAAGATGCGTTAACTTCTAAAATATTCATTCAGTCCAGGTTTCATTGAATGTTTCAGCGTGGTACCACACTACTACGTGATCCAAACCAGAAAAAACCCAGGATCTGTTCAACAAGTATGTGAAAAACGCGAAAGTATAAGCCTGATGAGGGCAAATCCCAGACATATCCCAGACCAAACTTGCGTTGTCCTCTAAGATATTGATGCAATCCACGTTTAATTGACTGTTTCAGTGTTGTACTTCATTACTACGTGATGCAATCCAGAAAAAGCCCAGGATCTAGCCATCAAGTATGAGAAATATGCGAAAGAATGAGCCTGATGAGAGCAAATCCCAGACCTAACCTAGACCTAACATGAATAATTCTCTAAAATATTGATCGAAACCAGGTTTAATTGACTGTTTCAGTGTGGCACCACTTTACTACGTGATCCTATCCAGAAATAGCCCGGGATCTAGCCATGAAGTATGAGAAATATGCGAAAGTAAGAGCCTGATGAGGGCAAATCCTAGACCTATCCCAGACCTAACTTGCGTTATCCTCTAAAATATTGATCGAAACCAGGTTTAATTGACTGTTTCAGCGTGGTACCACATTACTACGTGATCCAATCCAGAAAAAGCCCAGGATCTAGCCATGAAGTATGAGAAATATGCGAAAGTATGAGCCTGATGAGGGCAAATCCTAGACCTAACCCAGACCTAACATGCGTTATCCTCTAAAATATTTATCAAGATCAGGTTTAATTGATTATTTCAGTGTGGTCCCACATTACTACGTGATGCAAACCAGAAAAAACCCACGATCTGTTCAACATGTATGAGAAATATGGGAAGGAATGAGCCTGATGAGAGCAAATCCCAGACCTAACTTAGACCTAACATGAATTATTCTCTAAAATATTGATCGAAACCAGGTTTACTTGACTGTTTCAGTGTGGTCCCACATTACTACGTGAACCAAACCAGAAAAAACCCAGGATCTGTTCAACAAGTATGTAAAAAACGCGAAAGTATGAGTCTGATGATGTCAAATCCCAGACCTATCCCAGACTTAACTTGCGTTATCCTCTAAAATATTGATCGAAACCAGGTTTAATCGACTGTTTCAGCGTGGTGCCACATTACTACGTGATACAATCCAGAAACAGCCCAGGATCTAGCAATGAAGTATGAGAAATATGCGAAAGTATGAGCCTGATGAGGGCAAATCCTAGACCTAACCTAGACCTAACATGAATTATTCTCTAAAATATTGATCGAAACCAGGTTTACTTGACTGCTTCAGTGTGGTCCCACATTACTACGTGATCCAAACCAGAAAAAACCCAGGTTCCGTTCAACAAGTATGTGAAGAATGCGAAAGTATGAGTCTGATGAGGGAAAATCCCAGGCCTAACCTAGACCTAACATGCGTTGTCCTCTAGAATATTGATGGAAACCAGGTTTAATTGACAGTTTCAGTGTTGTACTTCATTACTACGTGATGCAATCCATAAAAAGCCCAGGATCTAGCCATCAAGTATGAGAAATATGCGAAAGAATGAGCCTGATGTGAGCAAATCCCAGACCTAACCTAGACCTAACATGAATTATTCTCTAAAATATTGATCAAAACCAGGTTTATTTGACTGTTTCAGTGTGGTACCACATTACTACGTGATCCAATCCAGAAATAGCCCAGGATCTAGCCATGAAGTATGAGAAATATGCGAAAGTATGAGCCTGATGAGGGCAAATCCTAGACCTAACCTAGACCTAACATGAATTATTCTCTAAAATATTGATCGAAACCAGGTTTACTTGACTGCTTCAGTGTGGTCCCACATTACTACGTGATCCAAACCAGAAAAAACCCAGGTTCCGTTCAACAAGTATGTGAAGAATGCGAAAGTATGAGTCTGATGAGGGAAAATCCCAGGCCTAACCTAGACCTAACATGCGTTATCCTCTAAAATATTGATCGAAACCAGGTTTAATCGACTGTTTCAGCGTGGTACCACATTACTACGTGATACAATCCAGAAACAGCCCAGGATGTAGCCATGAAGTATGAGAAATATGCGAAAGTATGAGCCTGATGAGGGCAAATCCTAGACCTAACCCAAACCTAACATGCGTTATCCTCTAAAATATTTATCAAGACCAGGTTTAATTGAATGTTTCAGTGTGGTACCACATTACTACGTGAACCAAACCAGAAAAAACCCAGGATCCGTTCAACAAGTATGTTAAAACTGCGACAGTATGACCCTGATGAGGGCAAATCCCAGGCCAAACCTAGACCTAACATGCGTTGTCCTCTAAAATATTGATGGAAACCAGGTTTAATTGACTGTTTCAGTGTTGTACTTCATTACTACGTGATGCAATCCAGAAAAAGCCCAGGATCTAGCCATCAAGTATGAGAAATATGCGAAAGAATGAGCCTGATGTGAGCAAATCCCAGACCTAACCTAGACCTAACATGAATTATTCTCTAAAATATTGATCAAAACCAGGTTTATTTGACTGTTTCAGTGTGGTACCACATTACTACGTGATGCAATCCAGAAAAAGCCCAGGATCTAGCCATCAAGTATGAGAAATATGCGAAAGAATGAGCCTGATGAGAGCAAATCCCAGACCTAACCTAGACCTAACATGCGTTATCCTCTATAATATTTATCAAGATCAGGTTTAATTGATTGTTTCAGTGTGGTCCCAAATTACTTCGTGATCCAAACCAGAAAAAACCCAGGATCCGTTCAACAAGTATGTGAAGAATGCGAAAGTAAGAGCCTGATGAGGGCAAATCCTAGACCTATCCCAGACCTAACTTGCGTTATCCTCTAAAATATTGATCGAAACCAGGTTTAATTGACTGTTTCAGCGTGGTACCACATTACTACGTGATCCAATCCAGAAACAGCCCAGGATCTAGCCATGAAGTATGAGAAATATGCGAAAGTATGAGCCTGATGAGGGCAAATCCTAGACCTAACCCAGACCTAACATGCGTTATCCTCTAAAATATTTATCAAGATCAGGTTTAATTGATTGTTTCAGTGTGGTCCCACATTACTACGTGATGCAAACCAGAAAAAACCCACGATCAGTTCAACAAGTATGAGAAATATGGGAAGGAATGAGCCTGATGAGAGCAAATCCCAGACCTAACTTAGACCTAACATGAATTATTCTCTAAAATATTGATCGAAACCAGGTTTACTTGACTGTTTCAGTGTGGTCCCACATTACTACGTGAACCAAACCAGAAAAAACCCAGGATCTGTTCAACAAGTATGTAAAAAACGCGAAAGTATGAGTCTGATGATGTCAAATCCCAGACCTATCCCAGACTTAACTTGCGTTATCCTCTAAAATATTGATCGAAACCAGGTTTAATCGACTGTTTCAGCGTGGTGCCACATTACTACGTGATACAATCCAGAAACAGCCCAGGATCTAGCCATGAAGTATGAGAAATATGCGAAAGTATGAGCCTGGTGAGGGCAAATCCTAGACCTAACCCAAACCTAACATGCGTTATCCTCTAAAATATTTATCAAGACCAGGTTTAATTGAATGTTTCAGTGTGGTAACACATTACTACGTGAACCAAACCAGAAAAAACCCAGGATCCGTTCAACAAGTATGTTAAAACTGCGACAGTATGACCCTGATGAGGGCAAATCCCAGGCCTAACCTAGACCTAACATGCGTTGTCCTCTAGAATATTGATGGAAACCAGGTTTAATTGACTGTTTCAGTGTTGTACTTCATTACTACGTGATGCAATCCAGAAAAAGCCCAGGATCTAGCCATCAAGTATGAGAAATATGCGAAAGAATGAGCCCGATGTGAGCAAATCCCAGACCTAACCTAGACCTAACATGAATTATTCTCTAAAATATTGATCAAAACCAGGTTTATTTGACTGTTTCAGTGTGGTACCACATTACTACGTGATCCAATCCAGAAATAGCCCAGGATCTAGCCATGAAGTATGAGAAATATGCGAAAGTATGAGCCTGATGAGGGCAAATCCTAGACCTAACCCAAACCTAACATGCGTTATCCTCTAAAATATTTATCAAGAAAAGGTTTAATTGAATGTTTCAGTGTGGTACCACATTACTACGTGAACCAAACCAGAAAAAACCCAGGATCTGTTCAACAAGTATGTTAAAACTGCGACAGTATGACCCTGATGAGGGCAAATCCCAGGCCTAACCTAGACCTAACATGCGTTGTCCTCTAAAATATTGATCGAAACCAGGTTTAATTGACTGTCTCAGTGTTGTACTACATTACTACGTGATCAAAACCAGAAAAAACCCAGGATCCGTTCAACAAGTATGTGAAGAATGCGAAAGTATGACTCTGATCAGTGAAAATCTCAGGCCCTACCTAGCCCTAACTTGCGTTGTCCTCTAAAATATTGATGGAAACCAGGTTTCATTGAATGTTTCAGTGTGGTACCACATTACTACGTGATCCAATCCAGAAATAGCCCAGGATCTAGCCATGAAGTATGAGAAATATGCGAAAGTAGGGGCCTGATGAGGGCAAATCCTAGACCTATCCCAGACCTAACTTGCGTAATCCTCTAAAATATTGATCGAAACCAGGTTTAATTGACTGTTTCAGCGTGGTACCACATTACTACGTGAACCAATCCAGAAACAGCCCAGGATCTAGCCATGAAGTATGAGAAATATGCGAAAGTATGAGCCTGATGAGGGCAAATCCTAGACCTAACCCAGACCTAACATGCGTTATCCTCTAAAATATTTATCAAGATCAGGTTTAATTGATTGTGTCAGTGTGGTCCCACATTACTACGTGATCCAAACCAGAAAAAACCCAGGATCTGTTCAACATGTATGAGAAATATGCGAAAGAATGAGCCTGATGAGAGCAAATCCCAGACCTAACCTAGACCTAACATGCGTTGTCCTCTAGAATATTGATGGAAACCAGGTTTAGTTGACTGTTTCAGTGTTGTACTTCATTACTACGTGATGCAATCCAGAAAAAGCCCAGGATCTAGCCATCAAGTATGAGAAATATGCGAAAGAATGAACCTGATGAGAGCAAATCCCAGACCTAACCTAGACCTAACATGAATTATTCTCTAAAATATTGATCGAAACCAGGTTTAATTGACTGTTTCAGTGTTGTACTACATTACCACGTGATCAAAACCAGAAAAAACCCAGGATCCGTTCAACAAGTATGTGAAGAATGCGAAAGTATGAGTCTGATCAGTGAAAATCTCAGGCCTTACCTAGACCTAACTTGCGTTGTCCTCTAAAATATTGATGGAAACCAGGTTTCATTGACTGTTTCAGTGTGGTACTACATTACTACGTGATGCAATCCAGAAAAAGCCCAGGATCTAGCCATCAAGTATGAGAAATAAGCGAAAGAATGAGCCTGATGAGAGCAAATCCCAGACCTAACCTAGACCTAACATGCGTTATCCTCTAAAATATTGAGCGAAACCAGGTTTAATGGACTGTTTCAGTGTCGTACCACACTACTTCGTGATCCAAACCAGAAAAAACCCAGGATCTGTTCAACAAGTATGTGAAAAACGCTAAACTGTGAGCCTGATGAGGGCAAATCTTAGACCTAACCCAGACCTAAGATGCGTTATCCTCTAAAATATTTATCCAGACCAGGTTTAATGGACTGTTTCAGTGTGGTACCACACTACTTCGTGATCCAAACCAGAGAAAGCCCAGGATCTGTTCAAGAAGTATGTGAAAAACGCTAAACTGTGAGCCTGATGAGGGCAAATCTTAGACCTAACCCAGACCTAAGATGCGTTATCCTCTAAAATATTGATCGAAACCAGGTTTAATCGACTGTTTCAGCGTGGTACCACATTACTACGTGATACAATCCAGAAACAGCCCAGGATCTAGCCATGAAGTATGAGAAATATCCGAAAGTTTGAGCCTGATGAGGGCAAATCCTAGACCTAACCCAAACCTAACATGCGTTATCCTCTAAAATATTTATCAAGACCAGGTTTAATTGAATGTTTCAGTGTGGTACCACATTACTACGTGAACCAAACCAGAAAAAACCCAGGATCCGTTCAACAAGTATGTTAAAACTGCGACAGTATGACCCTGATGAGGGCAAATCCCAGGCCTAACCTAGACCTAACATGCGTTGTCCTCTAGAATATTGATGGAAACCAGGTTTAATTGACTGTTTCAGTGTTGTACTTCATTACTACGTGATGCAATCCAGAAAAAGCCCAGGATCTAGCCATCAAGTATGAGAAATATGCGAAAGAATGAGCCTGATGAGAGCAAATCCCAGACCTAACCTAGACCTAACATGAATTATTTTCTAAAATATTGGTCAAAACCAGGTTTAATTGACTGTTTCAGTGTAGAACCACATTACTACGTGATCCAATCCAGAAATAGCCCAGGATCTAGCCATGAAGTATGAGAAATATGCGAAAGTATGAGCCTGATGAGGACAAATCGTAGACCTAACCCAGACCTAACATGCGTTATTCTCTAAAATATTTATCAAGACCAGGTTTAATTGAATGTTTCAGTGTGGTACCATATTACTACGTGATCAAAACCAGAAAAAACCCAGGATCCGTTCAACAAGTATGTGAAGAATGCGAAAGTATGAGTCTGATGAGGTCAAATCCCAGACCTATCCCAAACTTAACTTGCGTTATCCTCTAAAATATTGATCGAAACCAGGTTTAATGGACTGTTTCAGTGTGGTACCACACTACTTCGTGATCCAAACCAGAAAAAACCCAGGATCTGTTAAACAAGTATGTGAAAAACGCTAAACTGTGAGCCTGATGAGGGCAAATCTTAGACCTAACCCAGACCTAAGATGCGTTATCCTCTAAAATATTTATCCAGACCAGGTTTCATTGAATGTTTCAATGTGGTACCACTTTACTACGTGATCCAATCCAGAAATAGCCCAGGATCTAGCCATGAAGTATGAGAAATATGCGAAAGTAGGAGCCTGATGAGGGCAAATCCTAGACCTATCCCAGACCTAACTTGCGTTATCCTCTAAAATATTGATCGAAACCAGGTTTAATTGACTGTTTCAGCGTGGTACCACATTACTACGTGATACAATCCAGAAACAGCCCAGGATCTAGCCATGAAGTATGAGAAATATGCGAAAGTATGAGCCTGATGAGAGCAAATCCTAGACTTAACCCAGACCTAACATGCGTTATCCTCTAAAATATTTATCAAGATCAGGTTTAATTGATTGTTTCAGTGTGGTCCCACATTACTACGTGATCCAAACCAGAAAGAACCCAGGTTCCGTTCAACAAGTATGTGAAGAATGCGAAAGTTTGAGTCTGATGAGGGAAAATCCCAGGCCTAACCTAGACCTAACATGCGTTATCCTCTAAAATATTGATCGAAACCAGGTTAAGTCGACTGTTTCAGTGTGGTCCCACATTACTACGTGGTCCAAACCAGAAAAAACCCAGGATCCGTTCAACAAGTATGTGAAGAATGCGAAAGTATGAGTCTGATGAGGTCAAATCCCAGACCTATCCCAGACTTAACTTGCGTTATCCTCTAAAATATTGATCGAAACCAGGTTTAATCGACTGTTTCAGCGTGGTACCACATTACTACGTGATACAATCCAGAAACAGCCCAGGATCTAGCCATGAAGTATGAGAAATATGCGAAAGTATGAGCCTGATGAGGGCAAATCCCAGACCTAACCCAAACCTAACATGCGTTATCCTCTAAAATATTTATCAAGACCAGGTTTAATTGAATGTTTCAGTGTGGTACCACATTACTACGTGAACCAAACCAGAAAAAACCCAGGATCCGTTCAACAAGTATGTTAAAACTGCGACAGTATGACCCTGATGAGGGCAAATCCCAGGCCTAACCTAGACCTAACATGCGTTGTCCTCTAAAATATTGATGGAAACCAGGTTTAATTGACTGTTTCAGTGTTGCACTTCATTACTACGTGATGCAATCCAGAAAAAGCCCAGGATCTAGCCATCAAGTATGAGAAATATGCGAAAGAATGAGCCTGATGAGAGCAAATCCCAGACCTAACCTAGACCTAACATGAATTATTCTCTAAAATATTGATCGAAACCAGGTTTAATTGACTGTTTCAGTGTTGTACTTCATTACTACGTGATGCAATCCAGAAAAAGTCCAGGATCTAGCCATCAAGTATGAGAAATATGCGAAAGAATGAGCCTGATGAGAGCAAATCCCAGACCTAACCTAGACCTAACATGAATTATTCTCTAAAATATTGATCGAAACCAGGTTTAATTGACTGTTTCAGTGTTGTACTACATTACTACGTGATCAAAACCAGAAAAAACCCAGGATCCGTTCAACAAGTATGTGAAGAATGCGAAAGTATGAGTCTGATCAGTGAAAATCTCAGGCCTTACCTAGACCTAACTTGCGTTGTCCTCTAAAATATTGATGGAAACCAGGTTTCATTGACTGTTTCAGTGTGGTACTACATTACTACGTGATGCAATCCAGAAAAAGCCCAGGATCTAGCCACCAAGTATGACAAATAAGCGAAAGAATGAGCCTGATGAGAGCAAATCCCAGACCTAACCTAGACCTAACATGCGTTATCCTCTAAAATATTGAGCGAAACCAGGTTTAATGGACTGTTTCAGTGTGGTACCACACTACTTCGTGATCCAAACCAGAAAAAACCCAGGATCTGTTAAACAAGTATGTGAAAAACGCTAAACTGTGAGCCTGATGAGGGCAAATCTTAGACCTAACCCAGACCTAAGATGCGTTATCCTCTAAAATATTTATCCAGACCAGGTGTAATGGACTGTTTCAGTGTGGTACCACACTACTTCGTGATCCAAACCAGAGAAAGCCCAGGATCTGTTCAAGAAGTATGTGAAAAACGCTAAACTGTGAGCCTGATGAGGGCAAATCTTAGACCTAACCCAGACCTAAGATGCGTTATCCTCTAAAATATTCATCGAAACCAGGTTTAATCGACTGTTTCAGCGTGGTACCACATTACTACGTGATACAATCCAGAAACAGCCCAGGATCTAGCCATGAAGTATGAGAAATATCCGAAAGTTTGAGCCTGATGAGGGCAAATCCTAGACCTAACCCAAACCTAACATGCGTTATCCTCTAAAATATTTATCAAGACCAGGTTTAATTGAATGTTTCAGTGTGGTACCACATTACTACGTGAACCAAACCAGAAAAAACCCAGGATCCGTTCAACAAGTATGTTAAAACTGCGACAGTATGACCCTGATGAGGGCAAATCCCAGGCCTAACCTAGACCTAACATGCGTTGTCCTCTAGAATATTGATGGAAACCAGGTTTAATTGACTGTTTCTGTGTTGTACTTCATTACTACGTGATGCAATCCAGAAAAAGCCCAGGATCTAGCCATCAAGTATGAGAAATATGCGAAAGAATGAGCCTGATGAGAGCAAATCCCAGACCTAACCTAGACCTAACATGAATTATTCTCTAAAATATTGGTCAAAACCAGGTTTAATTGACTGTTTCAGTGTAGTACCACATTACTACGTGATCCAATCCAGAAATAGCCCAGGATCTAGCCATGAAGTATGAGAAATATGCGAAAGTATGAGCCTGATGAGGACAAATCGTAGACCTAACCCAGACCTAACATGCGTTATTCTCTAAAATATTTATCAAGACCAGGTTTAATTGAATGTTTCAGTGTGGTACCATATTACTACGTGATCAAAACCAGAAAAAACCCAGGATCCGTTCAACAAGTATGTGAAGAATGCGAAAGTATGAGTCTGATGAGGTCAAATCCCAGACCTATCCCAGACTTAACTTGCGTTATCCTCTAAAATATTGATCGAAACCAGGTTTAATGGACTGTGTCAGTGTGGTACCACACTACTTCGTGATCCAAACCAGAAAAAACCCAGGATCTGTTAAACAAGTATGTGAAAAACGCTAAACTGTGAGCCTGATGAGGGCAAATCTTAGACCTAACCCAGACCTAAGATGCGTTATCCTCTAAAATATTTATCCAGACCAGGTTTCATTGAATGTTTCAATGTGGTACCACTTTACTACGTGATCCAATCCAGAAATAGCCCAGGATCTAGCCATGAAGTATGAGAAATATGCGAAAGTAGGAGCCTGATGAGGGCAAATCCTAGACCTATCCCAGACCTAACTTGCGTTATCCTCTAAAATATTGATCGAAACCAGGTTTAATTGACTGTTTCAGCGTGGTACCACATTACTACGTGATACAATCCAGAAACAGCCCAGGATCTAGCCATGAAGTATGAGAAATATGCGAAAGTATGAGCCTGATGAGAGCAAATCCTAGACTTAACCCAGACCTAACATGCGTTATCCTCTAAAATATTTATCAAGATCAGGTTTAATTGATTGTTTCAGTGTGGTCCCACATTACTACGTGATCCAAACCAGAAAAAACCCAGGTTCCGTTCAACAAGTATGTGAAGAATGCGAAAGTTTGAGTCTGATGAGGGAAAATCCCAGGCCTAACCTAGACCTAACATGCGTTATCCTCTAAAATATTGATCGAAACCAGGTTAAGTCGACTGTTTCAGTGTGGTCCCACATTACTACGTGGTCCAAACCAGAAAAAACCCAGGATCCGTTCAACAAGTATGTGAAGAATGCGAAAGTATGAGTCTGATGAGGTCAAATCCCAGGCCTAACCTAGACCTAACATGCGTTATCCTCAAAAATATTGATCGAAACCTGGTTTAATCGACTGTTTCAGTGTGGTACCACATTACTACGTGATCCAAACCAGAAAAAAACCCAGGATCTGTTCAACAAGTATGTGAAGTATGCGAAAGTATGAGTCTGATGAGGGCAAATCCCAGGCCTAAACTAGACATAACTTTCGTTATCCTCTAAAATATTGATCGAAACCAGGTTTAATTGACTGTTTTAGTGCGTTACCACTTTACTACGTGATCCAAAGCAGAAAAAACCCTCGATCAGGTCAACATGCATGTTAAAACTGCGAAAGTATGACCCTGATGAGGGCAAATCCCAGGCCTAACCTAGACCTAACATGCGTCATCTACTAAAATATTGAGCGAAACCAGGTTTAATTGACTGTTTTAGTGTGGTCCCACATTACTACGTGATCCAATCCAGAAAGAGCCCAGGATCTAGCCATGAAGTATGAGAAATATGCGAAAGTATGAGCCTGACGAGGGCAAATCCTAGACCTAACCCAGACCTAACATGCGTTATCCTCTAAAATATTTATCAAGACCAGGTTTAATTGATTGTTTCAGTGTGGTCCCACATTACTACGTGATCCAAACCAGAAAAAACCCAGGATCCGTTCAACAAGTATGTGAAGAATGCGAAAGTATGAGTCTGATGAGGGCAAATCCCAGGCCTAAACTGGACCAGACATGCGTTATCCTCAAAAATATTAATCGACACCAGGTTTAATCGACTGTTTCAGTGTGATACCACATTACTACGTGATCCAAACCAGAAAAAAACCCAGGATCTGTTCAACAAGTATGTGAAGTATGCGAAAGTATGAGTCTGATGAGGGCAAATCCCAGGCCTAAACTAGACATAACTTTCGTTATCCTCTAAAATATTGATCGAAACCAGGTTTAATTGACTGTTTTAGTGCGTTACCACTTTACTACGTGATCCAAAGCAGAAAAAACCCTCGATCAGGTCAACATGCATGTTAAAACTGCGAAAGTATGACCCTGATGAGGGCAAATCCCAGGCCTAACCTAGACCTAACATGCGTCATCTACTAAAATATTGAGCGAAACCAGGTTTAATTGACTGTTTTAGTGTGGTCCCACATTACTACGTGATCCAATCCAGAAAGAGCCCAGGATCTAGCCATGAAGTATGAGAAATATGCGAAAGTATGAGCCTGACGAGGGCAAATCCTAGACCTAACCCAGACCTAACATGCGTTATCCTCTAAAATATTTATCAAGGCCAGGTTTAATTGATTGTTTCAGTGTGGTCCCACATTACTACGTGATCCAAACCAGAAAAAACCCAGGATCCGTTCAACAAGTATGTGAAGAATGCGAAAGTATGAGTCTGATGAGTGAAAATCCCAGACCAAACCTAGACCTAACTTGCGTTATCCTCAAAAATATTGATCGAAACCGAGTTTAATCGACTGTTTCTGTGTGGTACCACATTACTACCTGACCCAAACCAGAAAAAACCCAGGATCTGTTCAACAAGTATGTGAAGAATGCGAAAGTATGAGTCTGATGAGTGAAAATCCCAGACCTATCCCAGACCAAACTTGCGTTATCCTCTAAAATATTGATCGAAACCAGGTTTAATCGACTGTTTCAGTGTGGTACCACTTTGCTACGTGATCCAAACCAGAAAAAACCCAGGATCAGTTCAACGAGCATGTGAAAAACGTGAAAGTATGAGCCTGATGAGGGCGAATCCCAGACCTATCCCAGACCTAACTTGCGTTATCCTATAAAATATTGATCGAAACCAGGTTTAACTGACTGTTTCAGCGTGGTACCACACTACTACGTGATACAATCCAGAAACAGCCCAGGATCTAGCCATGAAGTATGAGAAATATGCGAAAGTATGAGCCTGATGAGGGCAAATCCTAGACCTAACCCAAACCTAACATGCGTTATCCTCTAAAATATTGATCCAAACCAGGTTTAATGGACTGTTTCGGTGTGGTCCCACATTACTACGTGATCCAAACCAGAAAAAACCCAGGCTCCGTTCAGCAAGTATGTGAAGAATACGAAAGTATGTGTCTGGTGAGTGAAAATCCCAGGCCTAACCTAGACCTAACATGCGTTATCCTCATAAATATTGATCGAAACCTAGTTTAATCGACTGTTTCAGTGTGGTACCACATTACTACGTGACCCAAACCAGGAAAAACCCAGGATCTGTTCAACAAGTAAGTGAAAAACGCGAAAGTATGAGCCTGATGAGGGCAAATCCCAGACCTATCCCAGACCTAACTTGCGTTATCCTCTAAAATATTTATCCAAACCAGGTTTAATGGTCTGTTTCAGTGTGGTACCACACTACTACGTAATCCAAACCAGAAAAGACCCAGGATCTGTTCAACAAGTATGTGAAAAACGCGAAAGTATGAGCCTGGTGAGGGCAAATCCCAGACCTATCCCAGACCTAACTTGCGTTGTCCTCTAAAATATTTATCATGACCAGGTTTAATTGATTGTTTCAGTGTGGCCCCACATTACTACGTGATCCAAACCAGAAAAAACCCAGGATCCGTTCAACAAGTATGTGAAGAATGCGAAAGTATGAGTCTGATGAGTGAAAATCCCAGGCCTAACCTAGACCTAACATGCGTTATCCTCAAAATTATTGATCGAAACCTGGTTTAATCGACTGTTTCAGTGTGGTACCACATTACTACGTGATCCAAATCAGTAAAAACCCAGGATCCGTTCAACAAGTATGTGGAGAATGCGAAAGTATGAGTCTGATGAGTGAAAATCCTCGGCCTAACCTAGACCTAACATGCGTTGTCCTCTAAAATATTGATGGAAGCAGGTTTAATTGACTGTTTCAGTGTTGCACTTCATTACTACCTGATCCAAACCAGTAAAAACCCAGGATCCGTTCAACAAGTATGTGAAGAATGCGAAAGTATGAGTGTGATGAGCGAAAATCCCAGGGCTAACCTAGACCTAACAAGCGTTACCCTCTAAAATATTTATCAAGACCAGGTTTAATTGACTGTTTCAGCGTGGTACCACATTACTACGTGACACAACCCAGAAACAGCCCAGGATCTAGCCATGAAGTATGAGAAATATGCGAAAGTATGAGCCTGATGAGGGCAAATCCTAGACCTAACCCAAACCTAACATGCGTTATCCTCTAAAATATTTATCAAGACCAGGTTTAATTGAATGTTTCAGTGTGGTACCACATTACTACGTGATACAATCCAGAAACAGCCCAGGATCCGTTCAACAAGTATGTGAAGAATACGAAAGTATGTGTCTGATGAGTGAAAATCCCAGGACTAACCTAGACCTAACATGCGTTATCCTCATAAATATTGATGGAAACCAGATTTAATTGACTGTTGCAGTGTTGTACTTCATTACTACGTGATGCAATCCAGGAAAAGCCCAGGATCTAGCCATCAAGTATGAGAAATATGCGAAAGAATGAGCCTGATGAGAGCAAGTCCCAGACCTATCCTTGACCTAACATGAATTATTCTCTAAAATATTGATCGAAAACAGGTTTACTTGACTGTTTCAGTGTGGTCCCACATTACTACGTGATCCAAACCAGAAAAAACCCAGGATCCGTTCAACAAGTATGTGAAGAATGCGAAAGTATGAGTCTGATGGGTGAAAATCCCAGACCTAACCTAGCCCTAACATGCGTTATCCTCTAAAATATTGATCCAAACCAGGTTTAATGGACTGTTTCAGTGTGGTACCACACTACTTCGTGATCCAAACCAGAAAAACCCCAGGATCTGTTAAACAAGTATGTGAAAAACGCTAAACTGTGAGCCTGATGAGGGCAAATCTTAGACCTAACCCAGACCTAAGATGCGTTATCCTCTAAAACATTTATCCAGACCAGGTTTCATTGAATGTTTCAGTGTGGTACCACTTTACTACGTGATCCAATCCAGAAATAGCCCAGGATCTAGGCATGAAGTATGAGAAATATGCGAAAGTAAGAGCCTGATGAGGGCAAATCCTAGACCTATCCCAGACCTAACTTGCGTTGTTCTCTAAGATATTGATGGAAACCAGGTTTAATTGACTGTTTCAGTGTTGTACTTCATTACTACGTGATCCAAACCCGAAAAAACCCAGGATCTTTTCAACATGTATGAGAAATATGCGTGAGAATGAGCCTGATGAGAGCAAATCCCAGACCTATCCTAGACCTAACATGAATTGTTCTCTAAAATATTGATCGAAAACAGGTTTACTTGACTGTTTCAGTGTGGTCCTACATTACTACGTGATCCAAACGAGAAAAAACCCAGGATCCGTTCAACAAGTATGTGAAGAATGCGATAGTATGAGTCTGATGGGTGAAAATACCAGGCCTACCCTAGACCTAACATGCGTTATCCTCTAAAATATTGATCGAAACCTTGTTTAATCGACAGTTTCAGTGTTGTACTTCATTACTACGTGATGCAATCCAGAAAAAACCCAGGATCTAGCCATCAAGTATGAGAAATATGCGAAAGAATGAGCCTGACGAGAGCAAATCCCAGGCCTAACCTAGACCTAACATGAATTATTCTCTAAAATATTGATCGAAACCAGGTTTAATTGACTGTTTCAGTGTGGTCCCACATTACTACGTGATCCAAACCAGAAAAAACCCAGGATCCGTTCAACAAGTATGTGAAGAATGCGAAAGTATGAGTCTGATGGGTGAAAATCGCAGGCCGAAGCTAGACCTAACATGCGTTGTCCTCTAAGATATTGATGGAAACCAGGTCTAATTGACCGTTTCAGTGTGGTACCACATTACTACGTGATCCAAACCAGAAAAAACCCAGGATCTAGCCATCAAATATGAGAAATATGCGAAAGAATGAGCCTGATGAGAGCAAATTCCAGACCTAACCTAGACCTTACATGCGTTATCCTCTAAAATATTGAGCGAAACCAGGTTTAATGGACTGTTTCAGTGTGGTACCACACTACTTCGTGATCCAAACCAGAAAAAACTCAGGATCTGTTCAACAAGTATGTGAAAAACGCTAAACTGTGAGCCTGATGAGGGCAAATCTTAGACCTAACCCAGACCTAAGATGCGTTATCGTCTAAAATATTTATCCAGACCAGGTTTCATTGAATGTTTCAGTGTGGTACCACATTACTACGTGATCCAAACCAGAAAAAACCCAGGATCTAGCCATCAAATATGAGAAATATGCGAAAGAATGAGCCTGATGAGAGCAAATTCCAGACCTAACCTAGACCTTACATGCGTTATCCTCCAAAATATTGATCGAAACCTGGTTTAATCGACAGTTTCAGTGTGGTACCACATTACTATGTGATCCAAACCAGAAAATAACCCAGGATCTGTTCAAGGAGTATGTGAAGTGTGCGAAAGTATGAGTCTGATGAGGTCAAATCCCAGACCTCTCCCAGACCTAACTTGCGCTTTCCTCTAAAATATTGATCGAAACCGGGTTTAATCGACTGTTTCAGTGTGGTCCCACATTACTACGTGATCCAAACCAGAAAAAACCCAGGATCCGTTCAACAAGTTTGTGAAGAATGCGAAAGTATGAGTCTGATGCGTGAAAATCGCAGGCCTAACCTAGACCTAACATGCGTTATCCTCCAAAATATTGATCGAAACCTGGTTTAATCGACTGTTTCAGTGTGGTACCACATTACTACGTGATCCAAACCAGAAAAAACCCAGGATCTAGCCATCAACTATGTGAAGAATGCGATAGTATGAGTCTGATGAGTGAAAATCCCAGGCCTAACCTAGACCTAACATGCGTTATCCTCAAAAATATTGATCGAAACCTGGTTTAATCGTCCGTTTCAGTAAGGTACCACATTACTATGTGATCCAAACCAGAAAAAACCCAGGATCTGTTCAACAAGTATGTGAAAAACGCGAAAGTATGAGCCTGATGAGGGCAAATCCTAGACCTAACCCAGACCTAAGATGCGTTACCCTCTAAAATATTTATCCAGACCAGATTTCATTGAATGTTTCAGTGTGGTACCACATTACTACGTGATCCAATCCAGAAAATAACCCAGGATCTGTTCAAGGAGTATGTGAAGTGTTGCGAAAGTATGAGTCTGATGAGGTCAAATCCCAGACCTATCCCAGACCTAACTTGCGTTATCCTCTAAAATATTGATCGAAACCAGGTTTAATCGACTGTTTCAGTGTGGTCCCACATTGCTACGTGATCCAAACCAGAAATAACCCAGGATCCGTTCAACAAGTATGTGAAGAATGCGATAGTATGAGTCTGATGGGTGAAAATCCCAGACCTAACCTAGACCTAACATGCGTTATCCTCTAAAATATTGATCCAAACCAGGTTTAATGGACTGTTTCAGCGTGGTACCACACTACTACGTGATCCAAACCAGAAAAAACCCAGGATCTGTTCAACAAGTGTGTGAAAAACGCGAAAGTATGAGCCTGATGAGGGCAAATCCCAGACATATCCCAGACCTAACTTGCGTTGTCCTCTAAGATATTGATGGAAACCAGGTGTAATTGACTGTTTCAGTGTTGTACTTCATTACTACGTGATGCAATCCAGAAAAAGCCCAGGAGCTAGCCATCAAGTATGAGAAATATGCGAAAGAGTGAGCCTGATGAGAGCAAATCCCAGGTCTAACCTAGACCTAACATGAATTATTCTCTAAAATATTGATCGAAACCAGGTTTAATTGACTGTTTCAGTGTGGTCCCACACAACTACGTGATCCAAACGAGAAAAAACCCAGGATCCGTTCAACAAGTATGTGAAGAATGCGAAAGTATGAGTCTGATGAGGTCAAATCCCAGGCCTAACCTAGACCTAACATGCGTTATCCTCAAAAATATTGATCGAAACCTGGTTTAATCGACTGTTTCAGTGCGGTACCACATTACTATGTGATCCAAACCAGAAAATAACCCAGGATCTGTTCAACGAGTATGTGAAGTGTGCGAAAGTATGTGTCTGATGAGGTCAAATCTCAGACCATTCCCAGACTTAACTTGCGTTATCCTCTAAAATATTGATCGAAACCAGGTTTAATCGACTGTTTCAGTGTGGTACCACATTACTACGTGATCCAAACCAGAAAAAACCCAGGATCTAGCCATCAAGTATGTGAAGAATGCGAAAGTATGAGTCTGATGAGTGAAAATCCCAGGCCTAACCTAGACCTAACATGCGTTATCCTCAAAAATATTGATCGAAACCTGGTTTATTCGTCTGTTTCAGTAAGGTACCACATTACTATGTGATCCAAACCAGAAAAAACCCAGGATCTGTTCAACAAGTATGTGAAAAACGCGAAAGTATGAGCCTGATGAGGGCAAATCCTAGACCTAACCCAGACCTAACATGCGTTAGCCTCTAAAATATTTATCAAGACCAGGTTTAATTGAATGTTTCAGTGTGGTACCACATTACTACGTGATGCAATCCAGAAAAAGCCCAGGATCTAGCCATCAAGTTTGAGAAATATGCGAAAGAATGAGCCTGATGAGGGCAAATCGCAGACCTAGCCTTGACCTAACATGAATTATTCTCTAAAATAATGATCGAAACCAGGTTTAATTGACCGTTTCAGTGTGGTACCACATTACTACGTGATCCAAAACAGAAAAAACCCAGGATCCGTTCAACAAGTATGTGAAAAATGCGAAAGTATGAGTCCGATCAGTGAAAATCTCAGGCCTTACCTAGACCAGCATGCGTTGTCCTCTAAAATATTGATGGAAACCAGGTTTCATTGTCTGTTTCAGTGTGGTGCTACATTACTACGTGATGCAATCCAGAAAAAGCCCAGGATCTAGCCATCAAGTATGAGAAATATGCGAAAGAATGAGCCTGATGAGAGCAAATCCCAGACCTAACCTAGACCTAACATGCTTTATCCTCTAAAATATTGATGGAAACCAGGTTTCATTGACTGTTTCAGTGTGGTACCATACTACTTTGTGATCCAAACCAGAAAAAACCTAGGATCTGTTCAACAAGTATGTGAAAAACGCGAAACTGTGAGCCTGATGAGGGCAAATCTTAGACCTAACCCAGACCTAAGATGCGTTACCCTCCAAAATATTTATCTAGACCAGGTTTCATTGAATGTTTCAGTGTGGTACCACATTACTACGTGATCCAATCCAGAAAATAACCCAGGATCTGTTCAAGGAGTATGTGAAGTGTTGCGAAAGTATGAGTCTGATGAGGTCAAATCCCAGACCTATCCCAGACCTAACTTGCGTTATCCTCTAAAATATTGATCGAAACCAGGTTTAATCGATTGTTTCAGTGTGGTCCCACATTACTACGTGATCCAAACCAGAAAGAACCCAGGATCTGTTCAACATGTATGAGAAATATGCGAATGAATGAGCCTGATGAGAGCAAATCCCAGATCTAACATAGACCTAACATGAATTATTCTCTAAAATATTGATCGAAACCAGGTTTAATTGGCTGTTTCAGTGTTGTACTTCATTACTACGTGATCCAAACCAGAAAAAACCCAGGATCTGTTCAACATGTATCAGAAATATGCGAAAGAATGTGCCTGATGAGAGCAAATCCCAGACCTAACCTAGACCTTACATGAATTATTCTCTAAAATATTGATCGAAACCTGGTTTAATCGACTGTTTCAGTGTGGTACCACATTACTATGTGATCCAAACCAGAAAATAACCCAGGATCTGTTCAACGAGTATGTGAAGTGTGCGAAAGTATGAGTCTGATGAGGTCAAATCCCAGACCATTCCCAGACTTAACTTGCGTTATCCTCTAAAATATTGATCGAAACCAGGTTTAATCGACTCTTTCAGTGTGGTACCACATTACTATGTGATCCAAACCAGAAAATAACCCAGGATCTGTTCAACGAGTATGTGAAGTGTGCGAAAGTATGAGTCTGATGAGGTCAAATCCCAGACCAATCCCAGACTTAGCTTGCGTTATCCTCTAAAATATTGATCGAAACCAGGTTTAATCGACTGTTTCAGTGTGGTACCACATTACTACGTGATCCAAACCAGAAAAAACCCAGGATCCGTTCAACAGGTATGTGAAGACTGCGGAAGTATGAGTCTGATGAGTGAAAATCCCAGACCTAACCTAGACCTAACATGCGTTATCCTCTTAAATATTGATCCAAACCAGGTATAATGGACTGTTTCAGTGTGGTACCACACTACTACGTGATCCAAACCAGAAAAAACCCAGGATCTGTTCAACAAGTATGTGAAAAACGCGAAAGTATGAGCCTGATGGGGGCAAATCCAAGACCTATTCCAGACCTAACTTGCGTTGTCCTCTAAGATATTGATGGAAACCAGGTTTAATTGACTGTTTCAGTGTTGTATTTCATTACTACGTGATTCAATCCAGAAAAAGCCCAGGATCTAGCCATGAAGTATGAGAAATATGCGAAAGTATGAGCCTGATGAGGGCAAATCCTAGACCTAACCCAGACCTAACATGCGTTAGCCTCTAAAATATTTATCAAGACCAGGTTTAATTGAATGTTTCAGTGTGGTACCACATTACTACGTGATGCAATCCAGAAAAAGCCCAGGATCTAGCCATCAAGTTTGAGAAATATGCGAAAGAATGAGCCTGATGAGGGCAAATCCCAGACCTAACCTTGACCTAACATGAATTATACTCTAAAATATTGATCGAAACCAGGTTTAATTGACCGTTTCAGTGTGGTACCACATTACTACGTGATCCAAAACAGAAAAAACCCAGGATCCGTTCAACAAGTATATGAAAAATGCGAAAGTATGAGTCCGATCAGTGAAATTCTCAGGCCTTACCTAGACCAGCATGCGTTGTCCTCTAAAATATTGATGGAAACCAGGTTTCATTGTCTGTTTCAGTGTGGTGCTACATTACTACGTGATGCAATCCAGAAAAAGCCCAGGATCTAGCCATCAAGTATGAGAAATATGCGAAAGAATGAGCCTGATGAGAGCAAATCCCAGACCTAACCTAGACCTAACATGCTTTATCCTCTAAAATATTGATGGAAACCAGGTTTCATTGACTGTTTCAGTGTGGTACCACACTACTTCGTGATCCAAACCAAAAAAAACCTAGGATCTGTTCAACAAGTATGTGAAAAACGCGAAACTGTGAGCCTGATGAGGGCAAATCTTAGACCTAACCCAGACCTAAGATGCGTTATCCTATAAAATATTTATCCAGACCAGGTTTCATTGAATGTTTCAGAGTGGTACCACTTTACTACGTGATCCAATCCAGATATAGCCCAGGATCTAGCCATGAAGTATGAGAAATATGCGAAAGTAAGAGCCTGATGAGGGCAAATCCTAGACCTATCCCAGACCTAACTTGCGTTATCCTCTGAAATATTTATCAAGACCAGGTTTAATTGAATGTTTCAGTGTGGTACCACATTACTACGTGATCCAAACTAGAAAAAACCCAGGATACGTTCAACAAGTATGTGAGGAATGCGAAAGTATGAGTCTGATCAGTGAAAATCTCAGGCCTTACCTAGACCTAACTTGCGTTGTCCTCTAAAATATTGATGGAAACCAGGTTTCATTGACTGTTTCAGTGTGGTACTACATTACTATGTGATCCAAACCAGAAAATAACCCAGGATCTGTTCAAGGAGTATGTGAAGTGTGCGAAAGTACGAGTCTCATGAGGTCAAATCCCAGACTTATCCCAGACCTAACTTGCGTTATCCTCAAAAATATTGATCGAAACCAGGTTTAATCGACTGTTTCAGTGTGGTACCACATTACTACGTGATCCAAACCAGAAAAAACCCAGGATCCGTTCAACAAGTATGTGAAGAATGCGAAAGTATGAGTCTGATGAGTGAGAATCCCAGGGCTAACATAGACCTAACATGCGTTATCCTCTAAAATATTGATCGAAACCAGGTTTAATCGACTGTTTCAGTGTGGTACCACATTACTACGTGATCCAAACCAGAAAAAACCCCTTGATCAGTTCAACAAGTATGTGAAGAATGCGAAAGTATGAGTCCGATGAGTGAGAATCCCAGGGCTAACATAGACCTAACATGCGTTATCCTCTAGAATATTGATCGAAACCAGGTTTAATCGACTGTTTCAGTGTGGTACCACATTACTACGTGATCCAAACGAGAAAAAACCCAGGATCAGTTCGACAAGTATGTGAAAAATACGAAAGTATGAGTCCGATCAGTGAAAATCTCAGGCCTTACCTAGACCTAACTTGCGTTGTCGTCTAAAATATTGATTGAAACCAGGTTTCATTGACTGTTTCAGTGTGGTACCACATTACTACGTGATCCAAACCAGAAAAAACCCAGGATCCGTTCAACAAGTATGTGAAGAATGCGAAAGTATGAGTCTGATGAGTGAAAATCCCAGGCCTAACCTAGACCTAACATGCGCTGTACTCTAAAATATTGATGGAAACCAGGTTTCTTTGACTGTTTCAGTGTGGTACTACATTACTACGTGATGCAATCCAGAAAAAGCCCAGGATCTAGCCATCAAGTATGAGAAATATGCGAAACAATGAGCCTGATGAGAGCAAATCCCTGACCTAACCTAGACCTAACATGCGCTATCCTCTAAAATATTGAGCGAAACCAGGTTTAATTGACTGTTTCAGCGTGGTACCACATTACTACGTGATACAATCCAGAAACAGCCCAGGATCTAGCCATGAAGTATGAGAAATATGCGAAAGAATGAGCCTGATGAGAGCAAATCCCAAACCTAACCTTGACCTAACATGAATTATTCTCTAAAATATTGATCGAAACCAGGTTTAATTGACTGTTTCAGCGTGGTACCACATTACTACGTGATACAATCCAGAAACAGCCCAGGATCTAGCCATGAAGTATGAGAAATATGCGAAAGAATGAGCCTGATGAGAGCAAATCCCAGACCTAACCTTGACCTAACATGAATTATTCTCTAAAATATTGATCGAAACCAGGTTTAATTGACCGTTTCAGTGTGGTACCACATTACTACGTGATCCAAACCAGAAAAAACCCAGGATCCGTTCAACAATTATGTGAAAAATGCGAAAGTATGAGTCCGATCAGTGAGAATCTCAGGCCTTACCTAGACCTAACATGCGATGTCCTCCAAAATATTGATGGAAGCCAGGTTTCATTGTCTGTTTCAGTGTGGTACTACACTACTACGTGATGCAATCCAGAAAAAGCCCAGGATCTAGCCGTCAAGTATGAGAAATATGCGAAAGAATGAGCCTGATGAGAGCAAATCCCAGACCTAACCTAGACCTAACATGCGTTATCCTCTAAAATATTGAGCGAAACCAGGTTTAATGGACTGTTTCAGTGTGGTACCACACTACTTCGTGATCCAAACCAGAAAAAACCCAGGATCTGTTCAACAAGTACGTGAAAAACGCGAAACTGTGAGCCTGATGAGGGCAAATCTTAGACCTAACCCAGACCTAACTTGCGTTATCCTCTAAAATATTGATCGAATCCAGGTTTAATTGACTGTTTCAGCGTGGTACCACATTACTACGTGATACAATCCAGAAACAGCCCAGCATCTAGCCATGAAGTATGAGAAATATGCGAAAGAATGAGCCTGATGAGAGCAAATACCAGACCTAACCTTGACCTAACATGAATTATTCGCTAAAATATTGATCGAAACCAGGTTTAATTGACTGTTTCAGTGTGGTCCCACATTACTACGTGATCCAAACCAGAAAAAACCCAGGATCCGTTCAACAAGAATGTGAAGAATGCGAAAGTATGAGTCTGATGAGTGAAAATCCCAGACCTAACCTAGACCTAACATGCGTTATCCTCTAAAATATTGATCCAAACCAGGTTTAATGGACTGTTTCAGTGTGGTACCACACTACTACGTGATCCAAACCCGAAAAAACCCAGGATCTGTTCAACAAGTATGTGAAGAATGCGAAAGTATGAGTCTGATGAGTGAAAATGCCAGGGCTAACCTAGACCTAACATGCGTTATCCTCTAAAATATTGATCCAAACCAGGTTTAATGGACTGTTTCAGTGTGGTACCACACTACTACGTGATAGAAACCAGAAAAAACCCAGGATCTGTTCAACAAGTATGTGAAAAACGCGAAAGTATGAGCCTGATGAGGGCAAATCCCAGACTTATCCCAGACCTAGCTTGCGTTGTCCTCTAAGATATTGACGGAAACCAGGTTTAATTGACTGTTTCAGTGTTGTACTTCATTACTACGTGATGCAATCCAGAAAAAGCCCAGGATCTAGCCACCAAGTATGAGAAATATGCGAAAGAATGAGCCTGACGAGAGCAAATCCCAGACCTAACCTAGACCTAACATGAATTATTCTCTAAAATATTGATCGAAACCAGGTTTAATTGACTGTTTCAGTGTGGTCCCACATTACTACGTGATCCAAACCAGAAAAAACCCAGGATCCGTTCAACAAGTATGTGAAGAATGCGAAAGTATGAGCCTGATGAGTGAAAATCCCAGGCCTAACCTAGACCTAACTTGCGTTGTCCTCTAAGATATTGATGGAAACCAGGTTTAATTGACTGTTTCAGTGTGGTACCACACTACTTCGTGATCCAAACCAGAAAAAACCCGGGACCTGTTCAACAAGTATGTGAAAAACGCGAAAGTATGAGCCTGAAGAGGGCAAATCCCAGACCTATCCCAGACCTAACTTGCGTTATCCTCTAAAATATTGATCGAAACCAGGTTTAATCGACTGTTTCAGTGTGGTACCACATTACTACATGATCCAAACCAGAAAAAACCCAGGATCCGTTCAACAAGTATGTGAAGAATGCGAAAGTATGAGCCTGATGAGTGAAAATCCCAGGCCAAACCTAGACCTAACTTGCGTTGTCCTCTAAGATATTAATGGAAACCAGGTTTAATGGACTGTTTCAGTGTGGCACCACATTACTACGTGATCCAAACCAGAAAAAACCCAGGATCAGTTCAACAAGTATGTGAAGAATGCGAAAGTATGAGTCTGATGTGTGAAAATCCCAGGGCTAACCTAGACCTAACATGCGTTATCCTCTAAAATATTGATCCAAACCAGGTTTAATGGACTGTTTCAGTGTGGCACCACATTACTACCTGATCCAAACCAGAAAAAACACAGGATCAGTTTAACAAGTATGTGAAGAATGCGATAGTATGAGTCTGATGAGAGCAAATCCCAGACCTAACCTAGACCTAACATGAATTATTCTCTAAAATATTGATCGAAACCAGGTTTTATTGACAGTTTCAGTGTGGTCCCACATTACTACGTGATCCAAACCAGAAAAAACCCAGGCTCCGTTCAACAAGTATGTGAAGAATGCGAAAGTATGAGTCTGATGAGTGAAAATCCCAGGCCTAACCTAGACCTAACATGCGTTATCCTCTAAAATATTGATCGAAACCTGGTTTAATCGACCGTTTCAGTGTGGTACCACATTACTATGTGATCCAACCCAGAAAATAACCCAGGATCTGTTCAAGGAGTATGTGAAGTGTGTGAAAGTATGAGTCTGATGAGGTCAAATCCCAGACCTATCCCAGACCTAACTTGCGTTATCCTCTAAAATTTTGATCGAAACCAGGTTTACTCGACTGTTTCAGTGTGGTACCACATTACTACGTGATCCAAACCAGAAAAAACCCAGGATCCGTTCAACAAGTATGTGAAGAATGCGAATGTATGAGTCTGATGAGTGAAAATCCCAGACCTAACCTAGACCTAACATGCGTTATCCTCTAAAATATTGATCCAAACCAGGTTTAATGGACTGTTTCAGTATGGTACCACACTACTACGTGATCCAAACCAGAAAAAACCCAGGATCTGTTCAACAAGTATGTGAAAAACGCGAAAGTATGAGCCTGTTGCGGGCAAATCCCAGACATATCCCAGACCTAACTTGCGTTGTCCTCTAAGGTATTGATGGAAACCAGGTTTAATTGACTGTTTCAGTGTTGTACTTCATTACTACGTGATGCAATCCAGAAAGACCCCAGGATCTAGCCATCAAGTATGAGAAATATGCGAAAGAATGAGTCTGATGAGAGCAAATCCCAGACCTAACCTAGACCTAACATGAATTATTCTCTAAAATATTGATCGAAACCAGGTTTAATTGCCTGTTTCAGTGTGGTCCCACATTACTACGTGATCCAAACCAGAAAAAACCCAGGATCCGTTCAACAAGTATGTGAAGAATGCGAAAGTATGAGCCTGATGAGTGAAAATCCCAGGCCTAACCTAGACCTAACATGCGTTATCCTCTAAAATATTGATCCAAACCAGGTTTAATGGACTGTTTCAGTGTGGTACCACACTACTACAAGATCCAAACCCGAAAAAACCCAGGATCTGTTCAACAAGTATGTGAAGAATGCGAAAGTATGAGTCTGAAGAGTGAAAATCCCAGGGCTAACCTAGACCTAACATGCGTTGTCCTCTAAGATATTGACGGAAACCAGGTTTAATTGACTGTTTCAGTGTTGTACTTCATTACTACGTGATCCAAACCAGAAAAAACCCAGGATCCGTTCAACAAGTATGTGAAGAATGCGAAAGTATGAGTCTGATGAGTGAAAATCCCAGGGCTAACCTAGACCTAACTTGCGTTGTCCTCTAAGATATTGATGGAAACCGGGTTTAATTCACTGTTTCAGTGTGGTACCACACTACTTCGTGATCCAAACCAGAAAAAACCGAGGATCTGTTCAACAAGTATGTGAAAAACGCGAAAGTATGAGCCTGATGAGGGCAAATCCCAGACCTATCCCAGACGTAACTTGCGTTATCCTCAAAAATATTGATAGAAACCTGGTTTAATCGACTGTTTCAGTGTGGTACCACATTACTACCTGATCCAATCCAGAAATAGCCCAGGATCTAGCCATGAAATATGAGAAATATGCGAAAGTATGAGCCTGACGAGGGCAAATCCTAGACCTAACCCAGACCTAACATGCGTTATCCTCTAAAATATTTATCAAGACCAGGTTTAACTGATTGTTTCAGTGTGGTCCCACATTACTACGTGATCCAAACCAGAAAAAACCCAGGATCCGTTCAACAAATATGTGAAGAATGCGAAAGTATGAGTGTGATGAGTGAAAAACGCCGGCCTAACCTAGACCTAACATGCGTTATCCTCAAAAATATTGATCGAAAGCTGGTTTAATCGTCTGTTTCAGTGTGGTACCACATTACTATGTGATCCAAACCAGAAAATAACCCAGGATCTGTTCAACGAGTATGTGAAGTGTGCGAAAGTATGAGTCCGATGAGGGCAAATCCCAGACCTATCCGAGACCTAACATGCATTATCCTCTAAAATATTTATCATGACCAGGTTTAATTGATTGTTTCAGTGTGGTCCCACATTACTACATGATACAATCCAGAAACAGCCCAGGATCTAGCCATGAAGTATGAGAAATATGCGAAAGTATGAGCCTGATGAGGGCAAATCCTAGATCTAACCCAAACCTTACATGCGCTATCCTCTAAAATATTTATCAAGACCAGGTTTAATTGAATGTTTCAGTGTGGTACCACATTACTACGTGATCCAAACCAGTAAAAACCCAGGATCCGTTCAACAAGTATGTGGAGAATGCGAAAGTATGAGTTTGATGAGTGAAAATCCTCGGCCTAACCTAGACCTAACATGCGTTATCCTCAAAAATATTGATCGAAACCAGGTTTAATCGACTGTTTCAGTGTGGTACCACATTACTACGTGATCCAAACCAGTAAAAACCCAGGATCCGTTCAACAAGTATGTGGAGAATGCGAAAGTATGAGTCTGATGAGTGAAAATCCTCGGCCTAACCTAGACCTAACATGCGTTGTCCTCTAAAATATTGATGGAAACCAGGTTTAATTGTCTGTTTCAGTGTTGCACTTCACTAGTACGTGATCCAAACCAGTAAAAACCCAGGATCCGTTCAACAAGTATGTGAAGAATGCGAAACTATGAGTGTGATGAGTGAAAAACCCCGGCCTAACCTAGACCTAACATGCGTTATCCTCAAAAATATTGATCGAAACCTGGTTTAATCGTCTGTTTCAGTGTGGTACCACATTACTATGTGATCCAAACCAGAAGAAACCCTGTATCTGTTCAACAAGTATGTGAAGAATGCGAAAGTATGAGTCTGATGAGTGAAAATCCCAGGGCTAAACTAGACCTAACAAGCGTTATCCTCTAAAATATTTATCAAGACCAGGTTTAATTGACTGTTTCAGCGTGGTACCACATTACTACGTGACACAATCCAGAAACAGCCCAGGATCTAGCCATGAAGTATGAGAAATATGCGAAAGTATGAGCCTGATGAGGGCAAATCCTAGACCTAACCCAAACCTAACATGCGTTATCCTCTAAAATATTTATCAAGGTCAGGTTTAATTGAATGTTTCAGTGTGGTACCACATTACTACGTGATCCAAACCAGTAAAAACCCAGGATCCGTTCAACAAGTATGTGGAGAATGCGAAAGTATGAGTCTGATGAGTGAAAATCCTCGGCCTAACCTATACCTAACATGCGTTATCCTCAAAAATATTGACCGAAACCAGGTTTAATCGACTGTTTCAGTGTGGTACCACATTACTACGTGATCCAAACCTGAAAAAAACCCAGGATCAGTTCAACGAGTATGTCAAAAACGCGAAAGTATGAGCCTGATGAGGGCGAATCCCAGACCTATCCCAGACCTAACTTGCGTTATCCTCTAAAATATTGATCGAAACCAGGTTTGATTGACTGTTTCAGCGTGGTACCACATTACTACGTGATACAATCCAGAAACAGCCCAGGATCTAGCCACCAAGTATGAGAAATATGCGAAAGTATGAGCCTGATGAGGGCAAATCCTAGACCTAACCCAAACCTAACATGCGTTATCCTCTAAATTATTGATCCAAACCAGGTTTAATGGACTGTTTCAGTGTGGTCCCACATTACTACGTGATCCAAACCAGAAAAAACCCAGGATCCGTTCAACAAGTATGTGAAGAATACGAAAGTATGTGTCTGATGAGTGAAAATCCCAGGCCTAACCTAGACCTAACATGCGTTATCCTCATAAATATTGATCGAAACCTGGTTTAATCGACTGTTTCAGTTTGGCACCACATTACTACGTGATCCAAACCAGTAAAAACCCAGGATCCGTTCAACAAGTACGTGAAGAATGCGAAAGTATGAGTGTGATGAGTGAAAATCCCAGGGCTAACCTAGACCTAACAAGCGTTACCCTCTAAAATATTTATCAAGACCAGGTTTAATTGACTGTTTCAGTGTGGTCCCACATTACTACGTGATGCAATCCAGAAAAAGCCCAGGATCTAGCCATCCAGTATGAGAAATATGCGAAAGAATGAGCCTGATGAGAGCAAATCCCAGACCTAACCTAGACCTAACATGAATTATTCTCTAAAATATTGATCGATACCAGGTTTAATCGACTGTTTCAGTGTGGTACCACATTACTACGTGATCCAAACCAGTAAAAACCCAGGATCCGTTCAACAAGTATGTGGAGAATGCGAAAGTATGAGTCTGATGAGTGAAAATCCTCGGCCTAACCTAGACCTAACATGCGTTGTCCTCCAAAATATTGATGGAAGCAGGTTTAATTGACTGTTTCAGTGTTGCACTTCATTACTACCTGATCCAAACCAGTAAAAACCCAGGATCCGTTCAACAAGTACGTGAAGAATGCGAAAGTATGAGTGTGATGAGCGAAAATCCCAGGGCTAACCTAGACCTAACAAGCGTTACCCTCTAAAATATTTATCAAGACCAGGCTTAATTGACTGTTTCAGCGTGGTACCACATAACTACGTGACACAACCCAGAAACAGCCCAGGATCTAGCCATGAAGTATGAGAAATATGCGAAAGTATGAGCCTGATGAGGGCAAATCCTAGACCTAACCCAAACCTAACATGCGTTATCCTCTAAAATATTGATCCAAACCAGGTTTAATGGACTGTTTCAGTGTGGCACCTCATTACTACGTGATCCAAACCAGAAAAAACCCAGGATCAGTTCAACAAGTATGTGAAGAATGCGAAAGTATAAGCCTGATGAGTGAAAATCCCAGGCCTAACCTAGACCAAACTTGCGTTGTCCTCCAAAATATTGATCGAAACCAGGTTTAATTGACTGTTTCAGCGTGGTACCACATTACTACGTGATACAATCCAGAAACAGCCCAGGATCTAGCCATCAAGTATGAGAAATATGCGAAAGAATGGGCCAGATGAGAGCAAATCCCAGACCTAACCTAGACCTAACATGAATTATTCTCTTAAATATTGATCGAAACCTGGTTTAATCGACTGTTTCAGTGTGGTACCACATTACTACATGATACAAACCAGAAAAAGCCCAGGATCTGTTCAACAAGTATGTGAAAAACGCGGAAGTATGAGCCTGATGAGGGCGAATCCCAGACCTATCCCAGACCTAACTTGCGTTATCCTCTAAAATATTGATCGAAACCAGGTTTAATTGACTGTTTCAGCGTGGTACCACATTACTACGTGATCCAAACCAGAAAAAACACAGGCTCCGTTCAACAAGTATGTGAAGAATGCGAAAGTATGAGTCTGATGAGTGAAAATCCCAGGCCTAACCTAGACCTAACATGCGTTATCCTCTAAAATATTGATCGAAACCTGGTTTAATCGACTGTTTCAGTGTGGTACCACATTACTATGTGATCCAACCCAGAAAATAATCCAGGATCTGTTCAAGGAGTATGTGAAGTGTGTGAAAGTATGAGTCTGATGAGGTCAAGTCCCAGACCTATCCCAGACCTAGCTTGCGTTGTCCTCTAAGATATTGACGGAAACCAGGTTTAATTGACTGTTTCAGTGTTGTACTTCATTACTACGTGATGCAATCCAGAAAAAGCCCAGGATCTAGCCACCAAGTATGAGAAATATGCGAAAGAATGAGCCTGACGAGAGCAAATCCCAGACCTAACCTAGACCTAACATGAATTATTCTCTAAAATATTGATCGAAACCAGGTTTAATTGACTGTTTCAGTGTGGTCCCACATTACTACGTGATCCAAACCAGAAAAAACCCAGGATCCGTTCAACAAGTATGTGAAGAATGCGAAAGTATGAGCCTGATGAGTGAAAATCCCAGGCCTAACCTAGACCTAACTTGCGTTGTCCTCTAAGATATTGATGGAAACCAGGTTTAATTGACTGTTTCAGTGTGGTACCACACTACTTCGTGATCCAAACCAGAAAAAACCCGGGACCTGTTCAACAAGTATGTGAAAAACGCGAAAGTATGAGCCTGAAGAGGGCAAATCCCAGACCTATCCCAGACCTAACTTGCGTTATCCTCTAAAATATTGATCGAAACCAGGTTTAATCGACTGTTTCAGTGTGGTACCACATTACTACATGATCCAAACCAGAAAAAACCCAGGATCCGTTCAACAAGTATGTGAAGAATGCGAAAGTATGAGCCTGATGAGTGAAAATCCCAGGCCAAACCTAGACCTAACTTGCGTTGTCCTCTAAGATATTAATGGAAACCAGGTTTAATGGACTGTTTCAGTGTGGCACCACATTACTTCGTGATCCAAACCAGAAAAAACCCAGGATCAGTTCAACAAGTATGTGAAGAATGCGAAAGTACGAGTCTGATGTGTGAAAATCCCAGGGCTAACCTAGACCTAACATGCGCTATCCTCTAAAATATTGATCCAAACCAGGTTTAATGGACCGTTTCAGTGTGGCACCACATTACTACCTGATCCAAACCAGAAAAAACACAGGATCAGTTTAACAAGTATGTGAAGAATGCGATAGTATGAGTCTGATGAGTGAAAATCCCAGGGCTAACCTAGACGTAACATGCGTTATCCTGTAAAATATTGATCGAAACCAGGTTTAATCGACTGCTTCAGTGTGGTATCACACTACTACGTGACCCAAACCAGAAAAAACCCATGATCTGTTCAACAAGTATGTGAAAGACGCGAAAGTATGAGCCTGATGAGGGCAAATCCTAGACCTAACCCAGACCTAACATGCGTTATCCTCTAAAATATTTACAAAGACCAGGTTTAATTTATTGTTTCAGTGTGGTCCCACATTACTACGGGTCCCAAACCGGAAAAAACCCAGGATCCGTTCAACAAGTATGTGAAGAATGCGAAAGTATGAGCCTGATGAGAGCAAATCCCAGACCTAACCTAGACCTAACATGAATTATTCTCTAAAATATTGATCGAAACCAGGTTTTATTGACAGTTTCAGTGTGGTCCCACATTACTATGTGATCCAAACCAGAAAAAACCCAGGCTCCGTTCAACAAGTATGTGAAGAATGCGAAAGTATGAGTCTGATGAGTGAAAATCCCAGGCCTAACCTAGACCTAACATGCGTTATCCTCTAAAATATTGATCGAAACCTGGTTTAATCGACCGTTTCAGTGTGGTACCACATTACTATGTGATCCAACCCAGAAAATAACCCAGGATCTGTTCAAGGAGTATGTGAAGTGTGTGAAAGTATGAGTCTGATGAGGTCAAATCCCAGACCTATCCCAGACCTAACTTGCGTTATCCTCTAAAATTTTGATCGAAACCAGGTTTACTCGACTGTTTCAGTGTGGTACCACATTACTACGTGATCCAAACCAGAAAAAACCCAGGATCCGTTCAACAAGTATGTGAAGAATGCGAATGTATGAGTCTGATGAGTGAAAATCCCAGACCTAACCTAGACCTAACATGCGTTATCCTCTAAAATATTGATCCAAACCAGGTTTAATGGACTGTTTCAGTGTTGTACTTCATTACTACGTGATGCAATCCAGAAAAAGCCCAGGATCTAGCCATCAAGTATGAGAAATATGCGAAAGAATGAGCCTGATGAGAGCAAATCCCAGACCTAACCTAGACCTAACATGAATTATTCTCTAAAATATTGATCGAAACCAGGTTTAATTGCCTGTTTCAGTGTGGTCCCACATTACTACGTGATCCAAACCAGAAAAAACCCAGGATCCGTTCAACAAGTATGTGAAGAATGCGAAAGTATGAGCCTGATGAGGGCAAATCCCAGACCTATCCCAGACCTAACTTACGTTATCCTCTAAAATATTGATCGAAACCAGGTTTAATCGACTGATTCAGTGTGGTACCACATTACTACGTGATCCAAACCAGAAAAAACCCAGGATCAGTTCAACAAGTATGTGAAGAATGCGAAAGTATGAGTCTGATGAGTGAAAATCCCAGGGCTAACCTAGACCTAACATGCGTTATCCTCTAAAATATTGAACCAAACCAGGTTTAATGGACTGTTTCAGTGTGGCACCACATTACTACGTCATCCAAACCAGAAAAAACCCATGATCTGTTCAACAAGTATGTGAAAAACGCGAAAGTATGAGCCTGATGAGGGCAAATCCCAGACCAAACCTAGACCTAACATGAATTATTCTCTAAAATATTGATCGAAACCAGGTTTAATTGACTGCTTCAGTGTGGTCCCACATTACTACCTGATCCAAACCAGAAAAAACCCAGGATCAGTTCAACAAGTATGTGAAGAATGCGAAAGTATGAGTCTGATGAGTGAAAATCCCAGGGCTAACCTAGACCTAACATGCGTTATCCTCTAAAATATTGATCGAAATCAGGTTTAATTGACTGTTTCAGTGTTGTACATCATTACAACGTGATGCAATCCAGAAAAAGCCCAGGATCTAGCCATCAAGTATGAGAAATATGCGAAAGAATGAGCCTGATGAGAGCAAATCCCAGACCTAACCTAGACCTAACATGCGTTATCCTCAAAAATATTGACCGAAACCTGGTTTAATCGACTGTTTCAGTGTGGTACCACATTACTATGTGATCCAAACCAGAAAATAACCCAGGATCTGTTCAACGAGTATGTGAAAAGCGCGAAAGTATGAGCCTGATGAGGGCGAATCCCAGACCTATCCCAGACCTAACTTGCGTTATCCTCTAAAATATTGATCGAAACCAGATTTAATTGACTGTTTCAGTGTTGTACTTCATTACTACGTGATGCAATCCAGAAATAGCCCAGGGTCTAGCCATCAAGTATGAGAAATATGCGAAAGAATGAGCCTGATGAGAGCAAATCCCAGACCTAACCTAGAACTAACATGAATTATTCTCTAAAATATTGATCGAAACCAGGTTTAATTGACTGTTTCAGTGTGGTCCCACATTACTACGTGATCCAAACCAGAAAAAACCCAGGATCAGTTCAACAAGTATGTGAAGAATGCGAAAGTATGAGTCTGATGAGTGAAAATCCCAGGGCTAACCTAGACCTAACATGCGTTATCCTCTAAAATATTGATCGAAACCAGGTTTAATTGACTGTTTCAGTGTTGTACTTCATTACTGCGTGATGCAATCCAGAAAAAGCCCAGGATCTAGCCATCAAGTATGAGAAATATGCGAAAGAATGAGCCTGATGAGAGCAAATCCCAGACCTAACCTAGACCTAACATGCGTTATCCTCAAAAATATTGACCGAAACCTGGTTTAATCGACTGTTTCAGTGTGGTACCACATTACTATGTGATCCAAACCAGAAAATAACCCAGGATCTGTTCAACGAGTATGTGAAAAACGCGGAAGTATGAGCCTGATGAGGGCGAATCCCAGACCTATCCCAGACCTAACTTGCGTTATCCTCTAAAATATTGATCGAAACCAGGTTTAATTGACTGTTTCAGCGTGGTACCACATTACTACGTGATACAATCCAGAAACAGCCCAGGATCTAGCCATGAAGTATGAGAAATATGCGAAAGTATGAGCCTGATGAGGGCAAATCCTAGACCTAACCCAAACCTAACATGCGTTATCCTCTAAAATATTGATCCAAACCAGGTTTAATGGACTGCTTCAGTGTGGTACCACTTTACTACGTGATCCAAACCAGAAAAAACCCAGGATCTGTTCAACAAGTATGTGAAAAACGCGAAAGTATGAGCCTGATGAAGGCAAATCCCAGACATATCCCAGACCTAACTTGCGTTGTCGTCTAAGGTATTGATGGAAACCATGTTTAATTGACTGATTCAGTGTTGTACTTCATTACTACGTGATGCAATCCAGAAAGAGCCCAGGATCTAGCCATCAAGTATGAGAAATATGCGAAAGAATAAGCCTGATGAGAGCAAATCCCAGACCTAACCTAGACCTAACATGAATTATTCTCTAAAATATTGATCGAAATCAGGTTTAATTGACTGTTTCAGTGTGGTCCCACATTACTACGTGATCCAAACCAGAAAAAACCCAGGATCCGTTCAACAAGTATGTGAAGAACGCGAAAGTATGAGTCTGATGAGTGAAAATCCCAGACCTAACCTAGACCTAACATGCGTTATCCTCTAAAATATTGATCCAAACCAGGTTTAATGGACTGTTTCAGTGTGGTACCACACTACTACGTGATCCAAACCCGAAAAAACCCAGGATCTGTTCAACAAGTATGTGAAGAATGCGAAAGTATGAGTCTGAAGAGTGAAAATCCCAGGGCTAACCTAGACCTAACATGCGTTATCCTCTAAAATATTGATCGAAACCAGGTTTAATGGACTGTTTCAGTGTGGCACCACATTACTACGTGATCCAAACCAGAAAAAACCCAGGATCAGTTCAACAAGTATGTGAAGAATGCGAAAGAATGAGTCTGATGAGTGAAAATCCCAGGGCACACCTAGACCTAACATGCGTTATCCTCTAAAATATTGATCCAAACCAGGTTTAATGGACTGTTTCAGTGTGGTACCACACTACTACGTGATAGAAACCAGAAAAAACCCAGGATCTGTTCAACAAGTATGTGAAAAACGCGAAAGTATGAGCCTGATGAGGGCAAATCCCAGACTTATCCCAGACCTAGCTTGCGTTGTCCTCTAAGATATTGACGGAAACCAGGTTTAATTGACTGTTTCAGTGTTGTACTTCATTACTACGTGATGCAATCCAGAAAAAGCCCAGGATCTAGCCACCAAGTATGAGAAATATGCGAAAGAATGAGCCTGACGAGAGCAAATCCCAGACCTAACCTAGACCTAACATGAATTATTCTCTAAAATATTGATCGAAACCAGGTTTAATTGACTGTTTCAGTGTGGTCCCACATTACTACGTGATCCAAACCAGAAAAAACCCAGGATCCGTTCAACAAGTATGTGAAGAATGCGAAAGTATGAGCCTGATGAGTGAAAATCCCAGGCCTAACCTAGACCTAACTTGCGTTGTCCTCTAAGATATTGATGGAAACCAGGTTTCATTGACTGTTTCAGTGTGGTACCACACTACTTCGTGATCCAAACCAGAAAAAACCCGGGACCTGTTCAACAAGTATGTGAAAAACGCGAAAGTATGAGCCTGAAGAGGGCAAATCCCAGACCTATCCCAGACCTAACTTGCGTTATCCTCTAAAATATTGATCGAAACCAGGTTTAATCGACTGTTTCAGTGTGGTACCACATTACTACATGATCCAAACCAGAAAAAACCCAGGATCCGTTCAACAAGTATGTGAAGAATGCGAAAGTATGAGCCTGATGAGTGAAAATCCCAGGCCAAACCTAGACCTAACTTGCGTTGTCCTCTAAGATATTAATGGAAACCAGGTTTAATGGACTGTTTCAGTGTGGCACCACATTACTACGTGATCCAAACCAGAAAAAACCCAGGATCAGTTCAACAAGTATGTGAAGAATGCGAAAGTATGAGTCTGATGTGTGAAAATCCCAGGGCTAACCTAGACCTAACATGCGCTATCCTCTAAAATATTGATCCAAACCAGGTTTAATGGACTGTTTCAGTGTGGCACCACATTACTACCTGATCCAAACCAGAAAAAACACAGGATCAGTTTAACAAGTATGTGAAGAATGCGATAGTATGAGTCTGATGAGTGAAAAACGCCGGCCTAACCTAGACGTAACATGCGTTATCCTGTAAAATATTGATCGAAAACAGGTTTAATCGACTGCTTCAGTGTGGTATCACACTACTACGTGACCCAAACCAGAAAAAACCCATGATCTGTTCAACAAGTATGTGAAAGACGCGAAAGTATGAGCCTGATGAGGGCAAATCCTAGACCTAACCCAGACCTAACATGCGTTATCCTCTAAAATATTTACAAAGACCAGGTTTAATTTATTGTTTCAGTGTGGTCCCACATTACTACGGGTCCCAAACCGGAAAAAACCCAGGATCCGTTCAACAAGTATGTGAAGAATGCGAAAGTATGAGCCTGATGAGAGCAAATCCCAGACCTAACCTAGACCTAACATGAATTATTCTCTAAAATATTGATCGAAACCAGGTTTTATTGACAGTTTCAGTGTGGTCCCACATTACTACGTGATCCAAACCAGAAAAAACCCAGGCTCCGTTCAACAAGTATGTGAAGAATGCGAAAGTATGAGTCTGATGAGTGAAAATCCCAGGCCTAACCTAGACCTAACATGCGTTATCCTCTAAAATATTGATCGAAACCTGGTTTAATCGACCGTTTCAGTGTGGTACCACATTAATATGTGATCCAACCCAGAAAATAACCCAGGATCTGTTCAAGGAGTATGTGAAGTGTGTGAAAGTATGAGTCTGATGAGGTCAAATCCCAGACCTATCCCAGACCTAACTTGCGTTATCCTCTAAAATTTTGATCGAAACCAGGTTTACTCGACTGTTTCAGTGTGGTACCACATTACTACGTGATCCAAACCAGAAAAAACCCAGGATCCGTTCAACAAGTATGTGAAGAATGCGAATGTATGAGTCTGATGAGTGAAAATCCCAGACCTAACCTAGACCTAACATGCGTTATCCTCTAAAATATTGATCCAAACCAGGTTTAATGGACTGTTTCAGTGTGGTACCACACTACTACGTGATCCAAACCAGAAAAAACCCAGGACCTGTTCAACAAGTATGTGAAAAACGCGAAAGTATGAGCCTGTTGCGGGCAAATCCCAGACATATCCCAGACCTAACTTGCGTTGTCCTCTAAGGTATTGATGGAAACCAGGTTTAATTGACTGTTTCAGTGTTGTACTTCATTACTACGTGATGCAATCCAGAAAGAGCCCAGGATCTAGCCATCAAGTATGAGAAATATGCGAAAGAATGAGTCTGATGAGAGCAAATCCCAGACCTAACCTAGACCTAACATGAATTATTCTCTAAAATATTGATCGAAACCAGGTTTAATTGCCTGTTTCAGTGTGGTCCCACATTACTACGTGATCCAAACCAGAAAAAACCCAGGATCCGTTCAACAAGTATGTGAAGAATGCGAAAGTATGAGCCTGATGAGTGAAAATCCCAGGCCTAACCTAGACCTAACATGCGTTATCCTCTAAAATATTGATCCAAACCAGGTTTAATGGACTGTTTCAGTGTGGTACCACACTACTACAAGATCCAAACCCCAAAAAACCCAGGATCTGTTCAACAAGTATGTGAAGAATGCGAAAGTATGAGTCTGAAGAGTGAAAATCCAAGGGCTAACCTAGACCTAACATGCGTTGTCCTCTAAGATATTGACGCAAACCAGGTTTAATTGACTGTTTCAGTGTTGTACTTCATTACTACGTGATGCAATCCAGAAAAAGCCCAGGATCTAGCCATCAAGTATGAGAAATATGCGAAAGAATGAGCCTGATGAGAGCAAATCCCAGACCTAACCTAGACCTAACATGAATTATTCTCTAAAATATTGATCGAAACCAGGTTTAATTGCCTGTTCAGTGTGGTCCCACATTACTACGTGATCCAAACCAGAAAAAACCCAGGATCCGTTCAACAAGTATGTGAAGAATGCGAAAGTATGAGTCTGATGAGTGAAAATCCCAGGGCTAACCTAGACCTAACTTGCGTTGTCCTCTAAGATATTGATGGAAACCAGGTTTAATTCACTGTTTCAGTGTGGTACCACACTACTTCGTGATCCAAACCAGAAAAAACTGAGGATCTGTTCAACAAGTATGTGAAAAACGCGAAAGTATGAGCCTGATGAGGGCAAATCCCAGACCTATCCCAGACCTAACTTGCGTTATCCTCTAAAATATTGATCGAAACCAGGTTTAATCGACTGATTCAGTGTGGTACCACATTACTACGTGATCCAAACCAGAAAAAACCCAGGATCAGTTCAACAAGTATGTGAAAAACGCGAAAGTATGAGCCTGATGAGGGCAAATCCCAGACCAAACCTAGACCTAACATGAAGTATTCTCTAAAATATTGATCGAAACCAGGTTTAATTGACTGTTTCAGTGTGGTCCCACATTACTACGTGATCCAAACCAGAAAAAACCCAGGATCAGTTCAACAAGTATGTGAAGAATGCGAAAGTATGAGTCTGATGAGTGAAAATCCCAGGGCTAACCTAGACCTAACATGCGTTATCCTCTAAAATATTGATCGAAACCAGGTTTAATTGACTGTTTCAGTGTTGTACATCATTACTACGTGATGCAATCCAGAAAAAGCCCAGGATCTAGCCATCAAGTATGAGAAATATGCGAAAGAATGAGCCTGATGAGAGCAAATCCCAGACCTAACCTAGAACTAACATGAATTATTCTCTAAAATATTGATCGAAACCAGGTTTAATTGACTGTTTCAGTGTGGTCCCACATTACTACGTGATCCAAACCAGAAAAAACCCAGGATCCGTTCAACAAGTATGTGAAGAATGCGAAAGTATGAGCCTGATGAGTGAAAATCCCAGGCCTAACCTAGACCTAACTTGCGTTGTCCTCTAAGATATTGATGGAAACCAGGTTTAATTGACTGTTTCAGTGTGGTACCACACTACTTCGTGATCCAAACCAGAAAAAACCCGGGACCTGTTCAACAAGTATGTGAAAAACGCGAAAGTATGAGCCTGAAGAGGGCAAATCCCAGACCTATCCCAGACCTAACTTGCGTTATCCTCTAAAATATTGATCGAAACCAGGTTTAATCGACTGTTTCAGTGTGGTACCACATTACTACATGATCCAAACCAGAAAAAACCCAGGATCCGTTCAACAAGTATGTGAAGAATGCGAAAGTATGAGCCTGATGAGTGAAAATCCCAGGCCAAACCTAGACCTAACTTGCGTTGTCCTCTAAGATATTAATGGAAACCAGGTTTAATGGACTGTTTCAGTGTGGCACCACATTACTACGTGATCCAAACCAGAAAAAACCCAGGATCAGTTCAACAAGTATGTGAAGAATGCGAAAGTATGAGTCTGATGTGTGAAAATCCCAGGGCTAACCTAGACCTAACATGCGCTATCCTCTAAAATATTGATCCAAACCAGGTTTAATGGAATGTTTCAGTGTGGCACCACATTACTACCTGATCCAAACCAGAAAAAACACAGGATCAGTTTAACAAGTATGTGAAGAATGCGATAGTATGAGTCTGATGAGTGAAAAACGCCGGCCTAACCTAGACGTAACATGCGTTATCCTGTAAAATATTGATCGAAACCAGGTTTAATCGACTGCTTCAGTGTGGTATCACACTACTACGTGACCCAAACCAGAAAAAACCCATGATCTGTTCAACAAGTATGTGAAAGACGCGAAAGTATGAGCCTGATGAGGGCAAATCCTAGACCTAACCCAGACCTAACATGCGTTATCCTCTAAAATATTTACAAAGACCAGGTTTAATTTATTGTTTCAGTGTGGTCCCACATTACTACGGGTCCCAAACCGGAAAAAACCCAGGATCAGTTCAACAAGTATGTGAAAAACGCGAAAGTATGAGTCTGATGAGTGAAAATCCCACGGCTAACCTAGACCTAACATGCGTTATCCTCTAAAATATTGATCGAAACCAGGTTTAATGGACTGTTTCAGTGTGGCACCACATTACTACCTGATCCAAACCAGAAAAAACCCAGGATCAGTTCAACAAGTATGTGAAGAATGCGAAAGTATGAGTCTGATGTGTGAAAATCCCAGGGCTAACCTAGACCTAACATGCGCTATCCTCTAAAATATTGATCCAAACCAGGTTTAATGGACTGTTTCAGTGTGGCACCACATTACTACCTGATCCAAACCAGAAAAAACACAGGATCAGTTTAACAAGTATGTGAAGAATGCGATAGTATGAGTCTGATGAGTGAAAAACGCCGGCCTAACCTAGACGTAACATGCGTTATCCTCTAAAATATTGATCGAAACCAGGTTTAATGGACTGTTTCAGTGTGGCACCACATTACTACGTCATCCAAACCAGAAAAAACCCATGATCTGTTCAACAAGTATGTGAAAAACGCGAAAGTATGAGCCTGATGAGGGCAAATCCCAGACCAAACCTAGACCTAACATGAATTATTCTCTAAAATATTGATCGAAACCAGGTTTAATTGACTGTTTCAGTGTGGTCCCACATTACTACGTGATCCAAACCAGAAAAAACCCAGGATCAGTTCAACAAGTATGTGAAGAATGCGAAAGTATGAGTCTGATGAGTGAAAATCCCACGGCTAACCTAGACCTAACATGCGTTATCCTCTAAAATATTGATCGAAACCAGGTTTAATTGACTGTTTCAGTGTTCTACATCATTACTACGTGATGCAATCCAGAAAAAGCCCAGGATCTAGCCATCAAGTATGAGAAATATGCGAAAGAATGAGCCTGATGAGAGCAAATCCCAGACCTAACCTAGACCTAACATGCGTTATCCTCTAAAATATTGATCCAAACCAGGTTTAATGGACTGTTTCAGTGTGGTACCACACTACTACGTGATCCAAACCAGAAAAAACCCAGGATCTGTTCAACAAGTATGTGAAAAACGCGAAAGTATGAGCCTGTTGCGAGCAAATCCCAGACATATCCCAGACCTAACTTGCGTTGTCCTCTAAGGTATTGATGGAAACCAGGTTTAATTGACTGTTTCAGTGTTGTACTTCATTACTACGTGATGCAATCCAGAAAGAGCCCAGGATCTAGCCATCAAGTATGAGAAATATGCGAAAGAATGAGTCTGATGAGAGCAAATCCCAGACCTAACCTAGACCTAACATGAATTATTCTCTAAAATATTGATCGAAACCAGGTTTAATTGCCTGTTTCAGTGTGGTCCCACATTACTACGTGATCCAAACCAGAAAAAACCCAGGATCCGTTCAACAAGTATGTGAAGAATGCGAAAGTATGAGCCTGATGAGTGAAAATCCCAGGCCTAACCTAGACCTAACATGCGTTATCCTCTAAAATATTGATCCAAACCAGGTTTAATGGACTGTTTCAGTGTGGTACCACACTACTACAAGATCCAAACCCGAAAAAACCCAGGATCTGTTCAACAAGTATGTGAAGAATGCGAAAGTATGAGTCTGAAGAGTGAAAATCCCAGGGCTAACCTAGACCTAACATGCGTTGTCCTCTAAGATATTGACGGAAACCAGGTTTAATTGACTGTTTCAGTGTTGTACTTCATTACTACGTGATGCAATCCAGAAAAAGCCCAGGATCTAGCCATCAAGTATGAGAAATATGCGAAAGAATGAGCCTGATGAGAGCAAATCCCAGACCTAACCTAGACCTAACATGAATTATTCTCTAAAATATTGATCGAAACCAGGTTTAATTGCCTGTTTCAGTGTGGTCCCACATTACTACGTGATCCAAACCAGAAAAAACCCAGGATCCGTTCAACAAGTATGTGAAGAATGCGAAAGTATGAGTCTGATGAGTGAAAATCCCAGACCTATCCCAGACCTAACTTGCGTTATCCTCTAAAATATTGATCGAAACCAGGTTTAATCGACTGATTCAGTGTGGTACCACATTACTACGTGATCCAAACCAGAAAAAACCCAGGATCAGTTCAACAAGTATGTGAAGAATGCGAAAGTATGAGTCTGATGAGTGAAAATCCCAGGGCTAACCTAGACCTAACATGCGTTATCCTCTAAAATATTGATCCAAACCAGGTTTAATGGACTGTTTCAGTGTGGTCCCACATTACTACGTGATCCAAACCAGAAAAAACCCAGGATCAGTTCAACAAGTATGTGAAGAATGCGAAAGTATGAGTCTGATGAGTGAAAATCCCAGGGCTAACCTAGACCTAACATGCGTTATCCTCTAAAATATTGATCGAAACCAGGTTTAATTGACTGTTTCAGTGTTGTACATCATTACTACGTGATGCAATCCAGAAAAAGCCCAGGATCTAGCCATCAAGTATGAGAAATATGCGAAAGAATGAGCCTGATGAGAGCAAATCCCAGACCTAACCTAGAACTAACATGAATTATTCTCTAAAATATTGATCGAAACCAGGTTTAATTAACTGTTTCAGTGTGGTCCCACATTACTACGTGATCCAAACCAGAAAAAACCCAGGATCAGTTCAACAAGTATGTGAAGAATGCGAAAGTATGAGTCTGATGAGTGAAAATCCCAGGGCTAACCTAGACCTAACATGCGTTATCCTCAAAAATATTGACCGAAACCTGGTTTAATCGACTGTTTCAGTGTGGTACCACATTACTATGTGATTCAAACCAGAAAATAACCCAGGATCTGTTCAACGAGTATGTGAAAAACGCGAAAGTATGAGCCTGATGAGGGCGAATCCCAGACCTATCCCAGACCTAACTTGCGTTATCCTCTAAAATATTGATCGAAACCAGATTTAATTGACTGTTTCAGTGTTGTACTTCATTACTACGTGATGCAATCCAGAAATAGCCCAGGGTCTAGCCATCAAGTATGAGAAATATGCGAAAGAATGAGCCTGATGAGTGAAAATCCCAGGGCTAACCTAGACCTAACATGCGTTATCCTCAAAAATATTGACCGAAACCTGGTTTAATCGACTGTTTCAGTGTGGTACCACATTACTATGTGATCCAAACCAGAAAATAACCCAGGATCTGTTCAACGCGTATGTGAAAAACGCGAAAGTATGAGCCTGATGAGGGCGAATCCCAGACCTATCCCAGACCTAACTTGCGTTATCCTCTAAAATATTGATCCAAACCAGGTTTAATGGACTGCTTCAGTGTGGTACCACTTTACTACGTGATCCAAAGCAGAAAAAACCCTCGATCAGGCCAACATGTATGTTAAAACTGCGAAAGTATGACCCTGACGAGGGCAAATCCCAGGCCTAACCTAGACCTAACATGCGTTATCTTCTAAGATATTGAGCGAAACCAGGTTTAATTGACTGTTTCAGTGTGGTAACACATTACTACGTGATCCAATCCAGAAAAAGCCCAGGATCTAGCCATCAAGTATGAGAAATATGCGAAAGATTGAGCCTGATGAGAGGAAATCCCAGACCTAACCTTGACCTAACGTGAATTATTCTCTAAAATATTGATCGAAACCAGGTTCACTTGACTGTTTCAGTGAGGTACCACATTACTACATGATCCAAACCAGTAAAAACCCAGGATCCGTTCAACAAGTATGTGAAGCATGCGAAAGTATAAGTCTGATGAGGGCAAATCCCAGGCCTAACCTAGACCTAACATGCGTTATCTTCTAAAATATTGAGCGAAACCAGGTTTAATTGACTGTTTCAGTGTGGTAACACATTACTACGTGATCCAATCCAGAAAAAGCCCAGGATCTAGCCATCAAGTATGTGAAGAATGCGAAAGTATGAGTCTGATGAGTGAAAATCCTCGGCCTAACCTAGACCTAACATGCGTTATCCTCAAAAATATTGATCGAAACCAGGTTTAATCGACTGTTTCAGTGTGGTACCACATTACTACGTGATCCAAACCAGAAAAAAACCCAGGATCTGTTCAACAAGTATGTGAAGTATGCGAAAGTATGAGTCTGATGAGGGCAAATCCCAGACCTAAACTAGACATAACTTTCGTTATCCTCCAAAATATTGATCGAAACCAGGTTTAATTGACTGTTTCAGTGTGGACCCACATTACTACGTGATCCACACCAGTAAAAACCCAGGATCCGTTCTACAAGTATGTGAAGAATGCGAAAGTATGAGTCTGATGAGTGAAAATCCTCTGCCTAACCTAGACCTAACATGCGTTATCCTCAAAAATATTGATCGAAACCTGGTTTGATCGACTGTTTCAGTGTGGTACCACATTACTATGCGATCCAAACCAGAAAATAACCCAGGATCTGTCAAACGAGTATGTGAAGTGTGCGAAAGTATGAGCCTGATGAGAGCAAATCCCAGACCTAACCTAGACCTAACATGAATTATTTTCGAAGATATTGATCGGAACCAGGTTTAATTGACTGTTTCAGTGTGGTACCACATTACTACGTGATCCAAACCAGAAAAAACCCAGGATCAGTTCAACAAGTATGTGAAAAACGCGAAACTGTGAGCCTGATGAGGGCAAATCCCAGACCTAACCTAGACCTAACATGAATTATTCTCTAAAATATTGATCGAAACCAGGTTTAATTGACTGTTTCAGTGTGGTCCCACATTACTACGTGATCCAAACCAGAAAAAACCCAGGATCCGTTCAACAAGTATGTGAAGAATGCGAAAGTATGAGCCTGATGAGTGAAAATCCCAGGCCTAACCTAGACCTAACATGCGTTATCCTCAAAAATATTGATCGAAACATGGTTTAATCGACTGTTTCAGTGTGGTACCACATTACTATGTGGTCCAAACCAGAAAATAACCCAGGATCTGTTCAACGAGTATGTGAAGTGTGCGAAAGTATGAGTCTGATGAGGTCAAATCCCAGACCGTTCCCAGACTTAACTTGCGTTATCCTCTAAGATATTGATCGAAACCAGGTTTTATCGACTGTTTCAGGGTGGTACCACATTACCACGTGATCCAAACCCGCAAAAGCCCAGGATCCGTTCAACAAGTATGTGAAGAATGCGAAAGTATGAGTCTGATGAGTGAAAATCCCCGACCTAACCTAGACCTAACATGCGTTATCCTCTAAAATATTGATCCAAACCAGGTTTAATGGACTGTTTCAGTGTGGTACCACACTACTACGTGATCCAAACCAGAAAAAACCCAGGATCTGTTCAACAAGTATGTGAAAAACGCGAAAGTATGAGCCTGATGAGGGCAAGTTCCAGACCTATCCCAGACCTAACTTGCGTTGTCCTCTAAGATATTGATGGAAACCAGGTTTAATTGACTGTTTCAGTGTTGCACTTCATTACTACGTGATGCAATCCAGAAAAAGCCCAGGATCTAGCCATCAAGTATGAGAAATATGCGAAAGAATGAGCCTGATGAGAGCAAATCCCAGACCTAACCTAGACCTAACATGAATTATTCTGTAAAATATTGATCAAAACCAGGTTTAATTGACTGTTTCAGTGTGGTACCACATTACTACGTGATCCAAACCAGAAAAAACCCTCGATCAGGTCAACAAGTATGTGAAAAACGCGAAAGTATGACCCTGATGAGGGCAAATCCCAGGCCTAACCTAGACCTAACATGCGTTATCCTCTAAAATATTGGTCGAAACCTGGTTTAATCGACTGTTTCAGTGTGGTACCACATTACTATGCGATCCAAACCAGAAAATAACCCAGGATCTGTCAAACGAGTATGTGAAGTGTGCGAAAGTATGAGCCTGATGAGAGCAAATCCCAGACCTAACCTAGACCTAACATGAATTATTCTCTAAAATATTGATCAAAACCAGGTTTAATTGACTGTTTCAGTGTGGTACCACATTACTACGTGATCCAAACCAGAAAAAGCCCAGGATCAGTTCAACAAGTATGTGAAAAACGCGAAAGTATGAGCCTGATGAGGGCAAGTTCCAGACCTATCCCAGACCTAACTTGCGTTGTCCTCTAAGATATTGATGGAAACCAGGTTTAATTGACTGTTTCAGTGTTGCACTTCATTACTACGTGATGCAATCCAGAAAAAGCCCAGGATCTAGCCATCAAGTATGAGAAATATGCGGAAGAATGAGCCTGATGAGAGCAAATCCCAGACCTAACCTAGACCTAACATGAATTATTCTGTAAAATATTGATCAAAACCAGGTTTAATTGACTGTTTCAGTGTGGTACCACATTACTACGTGATCCAAACCAGAAAAAACCCTCGATCAGGTCAACAAGTATGTGAAAAACGCGAAAGTATGACCCTGATGAGGGCAAATCCCAGGCCTAACCTAGACCTAACATGCGTTATCCTCTAAAATATTGGTCGAAACCTGGTTTAATCGACTGTTTCAGTGTGGTACCACATTACTATGCGATCCAAACCAGAAAATAACCCAGGATCTGTCAAACGAGTATGTGAAGTGTGCGAAAGTATGAGCCTGATGAGAGCAAATCCCAGACCTAACCTAGACCTAACATGAATTATTCTCTAAAATATTGATCAAAACCAGGTTTAATTGACTGTTTCAGTGTGGTACCACATTACTACGTGATCCAAACCAGAAAAAGCCCAGGATCAGTTCAACAAGTATGTGAAAAACGCGAAAGTATGAGTCTGATGAGGGCGAATCCCAGACCTATGCCAGACCTAACTTGCGTTATCCTCTAAAATATTGATCGAAACCAGGTTTAATCGACTGTTTCAGCGTGGTACCACATTGCTATGTGATACAATCCAGAAACATCCCAGGACCTAGCCATGAAGTATGAGAAATATGCGAAAGTATGAGCCTGATGAGTGAAAATCCCCGGCCTAACCTAGACCTAACATGCGTTATCCTCAAAAATATTGATCCAATCCAGGTTTAATGGACTGTTTCAGTGTGGTACCACTTTACTACGTGATCCAAAGCAGAAAAAACCCTCGATCAGGTCAACATGTATGTTAAAACTGCGACAGTATGACCCCGATGAGAGCAAACCCCAGGCCTAACCTAGACCTAACATGCGTTGTCCTCTAAAATATTGATGGAAACCAGGTTTAATTGACTGTTTCAGTGTTGTACTTCATTACTACGTGATGCGATCCAGAGAAAGCCCAGGATCCAGCCATGAAGTATGAGAAATATGCGAAAGTATGAGCCTGATGAGGGCAAATCCTAGACCTAACCCAGACCTAACATGCGTTATCCTCTAAAATATTTATCAAGACCAGGTTTAATTGATTGTTTCAGTGTGGTCCCACATTACTACGTGATCCAAACCAGAAAAAACCCATGATCCGTTCAACAAGTATGTGAAGAATGCGAAAGTATGAGTCTGATGAGTGAAAATCCCAGGCCTAACCTAGACCTAACATGAATTATTTTCGAAGATATTGATCGGAACCAGGTTTAATTGACTGTTTCAGTGTGGTACCACATTACTACGTGATCCAAATCAGAAAAAACCCAGGATCAGTTCAACAAGTATGGAAGAATGCGAAAGTATGAGTCTGATGAGTGAAAATCCCAGGGCTAACCTAGACCTAACATGCGTTATCCTCTAAAATATTGAGCGAAACCAGGTTTAATTGATTGTTTCAGTGTGGTACCACGCGACCCAACCCAGAAAAAACCCATGATCTGTTCAACAAGTATGTGAAAAACGCGAAAGTATGAGCCTGATGAGGGCAAATCCCAGACCTATCCCAGACCTAACTTGCGTTATCCTCTAAAATATTGATCGAAACCAGGTTTAATTGACCGTTTCAGTGTGGTACCGCATTACTACGTGATCCAAACCAGAAAAAACTCAGGATCCGTTCAACAAGTATGTGAAGGATGCGAAAGTATGAGTCTGATCAGTGAAAATCTCAGGCCTTACCTAGACCTAACGTTCGTTGTCCTCTAAAATATTGATCGAAACCAGGTTTCATCGACTGTTTCAGTGTGGTACCACATTACTACGTGATCCAAACCAGAAAAAACCCAGGATCTGTTCAACAAGTATGTGAAAAACGCGAAACTGTGAGCCTGATGAGGGCAAATCCCAGACCTAACCTAGACCTAACATGAATTATTCTCTAAAATATTGATCGAAACCAGGTTTAATTGACTGTTTCAGTGTGGTACCACATTACCACGTGATCCAAACCCGCAAAAGCCCAGGATCCGTTCAACAAGTATGTGAAGAATGCGAAAGTATGAGTCTGATGAGTGAAAATCCCCGACCTAACCTAGACCTAACATGCGTTATCCTCTAAAATATTGATCCAAACCAGGTTTAATTGACTGTTTCAGTGTTGCACTTCATTACTACGTGATGCAATCCAGAAAAAGCCCAGGATCTAGCCATCAAGTATGAGAAATATGCGGAAGAATGAGCCTGATGAGAGCAAATCCCAGACCTAACCTAGACCTAACATGAATTATTCTGTAAAATATTGATCAAAACCAGGTTTAATTGACTGTTTCAGTGTGGTACCACATTACTACGTGATCCAACCAGAAAAAACCCTCGATCAGGTCAACAAGTATGTGAAAAACGCGAAAGTATGACCCTGATGAGGGCAAATCCCAGGCCTAACCTAGACCTAACATGCGTTATCCTCTAAAATATTGGTCGAAACCTGGTTTAATCGACTGTTTCAGTGTGGTACCACATTACTATGCGATCCAAACCAGAAAATAACCCAGGATCTGTCAAACGAGTATGTGAAGTGTGCGAAAGTATGAGCCTGATGAGAGCAAATCCCAGACCTAACCTAGACCTAACATGAATTATTCTCTAAAATATTGATCAAAACCAGGTTTAATTGACTGTTTCAGTGTGGTACCACATTACTACGTGATCCAAACCAGAAAAAGCCCAGGATCAGTTCAACAAGTATGTGAAAAACGCGAAAGTATGAGTCTGATGAGGGCGAATCCAGACCTATGCCAGACCTAACTTGCGTTATCCTCTAAAATATTGATCGAAACCAGGTCTAATTGACTGTTTGAGCGTGGTACCACATTACTACGTGATACAATCCAGAAACAGCCCAGGATCTAGCCATGAAGTATGAGAAATATGCGAAAGTATGAGCCTGATGAGGGCAAATCTTAGACCTAACCCAGACCTATCATGCGTTATCCTCTAAAATATTTATCAAGATCAGGTTTAATTGAATGTTTCAGTGTGGTACCACATTACTACGTGAACCAAACCAGAAAAAACCCAGGATCCGTTCAACAAGTATGTGAAGAATGCGAAAGTATGAGTCTGATGAGTGAAAATCCCAGGGCTAACCTAGACCTAACATGCGTTATCCTCTAAAATATTGATTCAAACCAGGTTTAATGGACTGTTTCAGTGTGGTACCACTTTACTACGTGATCCAAAGCAGAAAAAACCCTCGATCAGGTCAACATGTATGTTAAAACTGCGAAAGTATGACCCTGATGAGGGCAAATCCCTGGCCTAACCTAGACCTAACATGCGTTGTCCTCTAAAATATTGATGGAAACCAGGTTTAATTGACTGTTTCAGTGTTGTACTTCATTACTACGTGATGCTATCCAGAAAAAGCCCAGGATCTAGCCATCAAGTATGAGAAATATGCGAAAGAATGAGCCTGATGAGAGCAAATCCCAGACCTAACCTAGACCTAACATGAATTATTCTGTAAAATATTGATCAAAACCAGGTTTAATTGACTGTTTCAGTGTGGTACCACATTACTACGTGATCCAATCCAGAAATAGCCCAGGATCCAGCCATGAAGTATGAGAAATATGCGAAAGTATGAGTCTGATGAGGTCAAATCCCAGACCTATCCCAGACTTAACTTGCGTTATCCTCTAAAATATTGATCGAAACCAGGTTTAATCGACTGTTTCAGCGTGGTACCACATTGCTATGTGATACAATCCAGAAACATCCCAGGACCTAGCCATGAAGTATGAGAAATATGCGAAAGTATGAGCCTGATGAGTGAAAATCCCCGGCCTAACCTAGACCTAACATGCGTTATCCTCAAAAATATTGATCCAATCCAGGTTTAATGGACTGTTTCAGTGTGGTACCACTTTACTACGTGATCCAAAGCAGAAAAAACCCTCGATCAGGTCAACATGTATGTTAAAACTGCGACAGCATGACCCCGATGAGAGCAAACCCCAGGCCTAACCTAGACCTAACATGCGTTGTCCTCTAAAATATTGATGGAAACCAGGTTTAATTGACTGTTTCAGTGTTGTACTTCATTACTACGTGATGCGCTCCAGAGAAAGCCCAGGATCCAGCCATGAAGTATGAGAAATATGCGAAAGTATGAGCCTGATGAGGGCAAATCCTAGACCTAACCCAGACGTAACATGCGTTATCCTCTAAAATATTTATCAAGACCAGGTTTAATTGATTGTTTCAGTGTGGTCCCACATTACTACGTGATCCAAACCAGAAAAAACCCATGATCCGTTCAACAAGTATGTGAAGAATGCGAAAGTATGAGTCTGATGAGTGAAAATCCCAGGCCTAACCTAGACCTAACATGAATTATTTTCGAAGATATTGATCGGAACCAGGTTTAATTGACTGTTTCAGTGTGGTACCACATTACTACGTGATCCAAACCAGAAAAAACCCAGGATCCGTTCAACAAGTATGTGAAGGATGCGAAAGTATGAGTCTGATCAGTGAAAATCTCAGGGCTAACCTAGACCTAACATGCGTTATCCTCTAAAATATTGAGCGAAACCAGGTTTAATTGATTGTTTCAGTGTGGTACCACGTGACCCAACCCAGAAAAAACCCATGATCTGTTCGACAAGTATGTGAAAAACGCGAAAGTATGAGCCTGATGAGGGCAAATCCCAGACCTATCCCAGACCTAACTTGCGTTATCCTCTAAAATATTGATCGAAACCAGGTTTAATTGACCGTTTCAGTGTGGTACCACATTACTACGTGATCCAAACCAGAAAAAACTCAGGATCCGTTCAACAAGTATGTGAAGGATGCGAAAGTATGAGTCTGATCAGTGAAAATCTCAGGCCTTACCTAGACCTAACTTGCGTTGTCCTCTAAAATATTGATCGAAACCAGGTTTCATCGACTGTTTCAGTGTGGTACCACATTACTACGTGATCCAAACCAGAAAAAACCCAGGATCTGTTCAACGAGTATGTGAAGTGTGCGAAAGTATGAGTCAGATGAGGTCAAATGCCAGACCTATCCCAGACCTAACATGCGTTATCCTCTAAAATATTTATCAAGACCAGGTTTAATTGATTGTTCCAGTGTGGACCCACATTACTACGTGATCCAAACCAGAAAAAACCCAGGATCTGTTCAACAAGTATGTGAAAAACGCGAAAATGTGAGCCTGATGAGGGCAAATCTTAGAACTAACCCAGACCTAAGATGCGTTATCCTCTAAAATATTTATCCAGACCAGGTTTAATTGACCGTTTCAGTGTGGTACCACATTACTACGTGATCCAAACCAGAAAAAACCCAGGATCCGTTCAACAAGTATGTGAAGAATGCGAAAGTATGAGACTGATGAGTGAAAATCCCAGGCCTAACCTAGACCTAACATGCGTTATCCTCAAAAATATTGATCGAAACATGGTTTAATCGACTGTTTCAGTGTGGTACCACATTACTATGTGGTCCAAACCAGAAAATAACCCAGGATCTGTTCAACGAGTATGTGAAGTGTGCGAAAGTATGAGTCTGATGAGGTCAAATCCCAGACCAATCCCAGACCTAACTTGCGTTGTCCTCTAAGATATTGATGGAAACCAGGTTTAATTGACTGTTTCAGTGTTGCACTTCATTACTACGTGATGCAATCCAGAAAAAGCCCAGGATCTAGCCATCAAGTATGAGAAATATGCGGAAGAATGAGCCTGATGAGAGCAAATCCCAGACCTAACCTAGACCTAACATGAATTATTCTGTAAAATATTGATCAAAACCAGGTTTAATTGACTGTTTCAGTGTGGTACCACATTACTACGTGATCCAAACCAGAAAAAACCCTCGATCAGGTCAACAAGTATGTGAAAAACGCGAAAGTATGACCCTGATGAGGGCAAATCCCAGGCCTAACCTAGACCTAACATGCGTTATCCTCTAAAATATTGGTCGAAACCTGGTTTAATCGACTGTTTCAGTGTGGTACCACATTACTATGCGATCCAAACCAGAAAATAACCCAGGATCTGTCAAACGAGTATGTGAAGTGTGCGAAAGTATGAGCCTGGTGAGAGCAAATCCCAGACCTAACCTAGACCTAACATGAATTATTCTCTAAAATATTGATCAAAACCAGGTTTAATTGACTGTTTCAGTGTGGTACCACATTACTACGTGATCCAAACCAGAAAAAGCCCAGGATCAGTTCAACAAGTATGTGAAAAACGCGAAAGTATGAGTCTGATGAGGGCGAATCCCAGACCTATGCCAGACCTAACTTGCGTTATCCTCTAAAATATTGATCGAAACCAGGTCTAATTGACTGTTTGAGCGTGGTACCACATTACTACGTGATACAATCCAGAAACAGCCCAGGATCTAGCCATGAAGTATGAGAAATATGCGAAAGTATGAGCCTGATGAGGGCAAATCTTAGACCTAACCCAGACCTAACATGCGTTATCCTCTAAAATATTTATCAAGATCAGGTTTAATTGAATGTTTCAGTGTGGTACCACATTACTACGTGAACCAAACCAGAAAAAACCCAGGATCCGTTCAACAAGTATGTGAAGAATGCGAAAGTATGAGTCTGATGAGTGAAAATCCCAGGGCTAACCTAGACCTAACATGCGTTATCCTCTAAAATATTGATTCAAACCAGGTTTAATGGACTGTTTCAGTGTGGTACCACTTTACTACGTGATCCAAAGCAGAAAAAACCCTCGATCAGGTCAACATGTATGTTAAAACTGCGAAAGTATGACCCTGATGAGGGCAAATCCCTGGCCTAACCTAGACCTAACATGCGTTGTCCTCTAAAATATTGATGGAAACCAGATTTAATTGACTGTTTCAGTGTTGTACTTCATTACTACGTGATGCTATCCAGAAAAAGCCCAGGATCTAGCCATCAAGTATGAGAAATATGCGAATGAATGAGCCTGATGAGAGCAAATCCCAGACCTAACCTAGACCTAACATGAATTATTCTGTAAAATATTGATCAAAACCAGGTTTAATTGACTGTTTCAGTGTGGTACCACATTACTACGTGATCCAATCCAGAAATAGCCCAGGATCCAGCCATGAAGTATGAGAAATATGCGAAAGTATGAGTCTGATGAGGTCAAATCCCAGACTTATCCCAGACTTAACTTGCGTTATCCTCTAAAATATTGATCGAAACCAGGTTTAATCGTCTGTTTCAGCGTGGTACCACATTGCTATGTGATCCAATCCAGAAACATCCCAGGACCTAGCCATGAAGTATGAGAAATATGCGAAAGTATGAGCCTGATGAGTGAAAATCCCCGGCCTAAACTAGACCTAACATGCGTTATCCTCAAAAATATTGATCCAATCCAGGTTTAATGGACTGTTTCAGTGTGGTACCACATTACTACGTGATCCAATCCAGAAATAGCCCAGGATCCAGCCATGAAGTATGAGAAATATGCGAAAGTATGAGCCTGATGAGGGCAAATCCTAGACCTAACCCAGACCTAACATGCGTTATCCTCTAAAATATTTATCAAGACCAGGTTTAATTGATTGTTTCAGTGTGGTCCCACATTACTACGTGATCCAAACCAGAAAAACCCCATGATCCGTTCAACAAGTATGTGAAGAATGCGAAAGTATGAGTCTGATGAGTGAAAATCCCAGGCCTAACCTAGACCTAACATGAATTATTTTCGAAGATATTGATCGGAACCAGGTTTAATTGACTGTTTCAGTGTGGTACCACATTACTACGTGATCAAACCAGAAAAAACCCTGGATCAGTTCAACAAGTATGTGAAGGATGCGAAAGTATGAGTCTGATCAGTGAAAATCTCAGGCCTTACCTAGACCTAACTTGCGTTGTCCTCTAGAATATTGATCGAAACCAGGTTTCATCGACTGTTTCAGTGTGGTACCACATTACTACGTGATCCAAACCAGAAAAAACCCAGGATCTGTTCAACGAGTATGTGAAGTGTGCGAAAGTATGAGTCAGATGAGGTCAAATGCCAGACCTATCCCAGACCTAACATGCGTTATCCTCTAAAATATTTATCAAGACCAGGTTTAATTGATTGTTCCAGTGTGGACCCACATTACTACGTGATCCAAACCAGAATAAACCCAGGATCTGTTCAACAAGTATGTGAAAAACGCGAAAATGTGAGCCTGATGAGGGCAAATCTTAGAACTAACCCAGACCTAAGATGCGTTATCCTCTAAAATATTTATCCAGACCAGGTTTAATTGACCGTTTCAGTGTGGTACCACATTACTACGTGATCCAAACCAGAAAAAACTCAGGATCCGTTCAACAAGTATGTGAAGAATGCGAAAGTATGAGCCTGATGAGTGAAAATCCCAGGCCTAACCTAGACCTAACATGCGTTATCCTCAAAAATATTGATCGAAACATGGTTTAATCGACTGTTTCAGTGTGGTACCACATTACTATGTGGTTCAAACCAGAAAATAACCCAGGATATGTTCAACGAGTATGTGAAGTGTGCGAAAGTATGAGTCTGATGAGGTCAAATCCCAGACCAATCCCAGACCTAACTTGCGTTGTCCTCTAAGATATTGATGGAAACCAGGTTTAATTGACTGTTTCAGTGTTGCACTTCATTACTACGTGATGCAATCCAGAAAAAGCCCAGGATCTAGCCGTCATGTATGAGAAATATGCGAAAGAATGAGCCTGATGAGAGCAAATCCCAGACCTAACCTAGACCTAACATGAATTATTCTCTAAAATATTGATCGAAACCAGGTTTAATTGACTGTTTCAGTGTGGTCCCACATTACTATGTGACACAATCCAGAAACAGCCCAGGACCTAGTCATGAAGTATGAGAAATATGCGAAAGTATGAGCCTGATGAGTGAAAATCCCCGGCCTAACCTAGACCTAACATGCGTTATCCTCAAAAATATTGATCCAAACCAGGTTTAATGGACTGTTTCAGTGTGGTACCACTTTACTACGTGATCCAAAGCAGAAAAAACCCTCGATCAGGTCAACATGTATGTTAAAACTGCGAAAGTATGACCCTGATGAGAGCAAATCCCAGGCCTAACCTAGACCTAACATGCGTTGTCCTCTAAAATATTGATGGAAACCAGGTTTAATTGACTGTTTCAGTGTTGTACTTCATTACTACGTGATGCAATCCAGAGAAAGCCCAGGATCCAGCCATGAAGTATGAGAAATATGCGAAAGAATGAGCCTGATGAGAGCAAATCCCAGACCTAACCTAGACCTAACATGAATTATTCTCTAAAATATTGATCGAAACCAGGTTTAATTGACTGTTTCAGTGTGGTCCCACATTACTACGTGATCCAAACCAGAAAAAACCCAGGATCCGTTCAACAAGTATGTGAAGAATGCGAAAGTATGAGCCTGATGAGTGAAAATCCCAGGCCTAACCTAGACCTAACATGCGTTATCCTCAAAAATATTGATCGAAACATGGTTTAATCGACTGTTTCAGTGTGGTACCACATTACTATGTGGTCCAAACCAGAAAATAACCCAGGATCTGTTCAACGAGTATGTGAAGTGTGCGAAAGTATGAGTCTGATGAGGTCAAATCCCAGACCAATCCCAAACTTAACTTGCGTTATCCTCTAAAATATTGATCGAAACCAGGTTTTATCGACTGTTTCAGTGTGGTACCACATTACCACGTGATCCAAACCCGCAAAAGCCCAGGATCCGTTCAACAAGTATGTGAAGAATGCGAAAGTATGAGTCTGATGAGTGAAAATCCCCGACCTAACCTAGACCTAACATGCGTTATCCTCTAAAATATTGATCCAAACCAGGTTTAATGGACTGTTTCAGTGTGGTACCACACTACTACGTGATCCAAACCAGAAAAAACCCAGGATCTGTTCAACAAGTATGTGAAAAACGCGAAAGTATGAGCCTGATGAGGGCAAGTTCCAGACCTATCCCAGACCTAACTTGCGTTGTCCTCTAAGATATTGATGGAAACCAGGTTTAATTGACTGTTTCAGTGTTGCACTTCGTTACTACGTGATGCAATCCAGAAAAAGCCCAGGATCTAGCCATCAAGTATGAGAAATATGCGGAAGAATGAGCCTGATGAGAGCAAATCCCAGACCTAACCTAGACCTAACATGAATTATTCTGTAAAATATTGATCAAAACCAGGTTCAATTGACTGTTTCAGTGTGGTACCACATTACTACGTGATCCAAACCAGAAAAAACCCTCGATCAGGTCAACAAGTATGTGAAAAACGGGAAAGTATGACCCTGATGGGGGCAAATCCCAGGCCTAACCTAGATCTAACATGCGTTATCCTCTAAAATATTGGTCGAAACCTGGTTTAATCGACTGTTTCAGTGTGGTACCACATTACTATGCGATCCAAACCAGAAAATAACCCAGGATCTGTCAAACGAGTATGTGAAGTGTGCGAAAGTATGAGCCTGATGAGAACAAATCCCAGACCTAACCTAGACCTAACATGAATTATTCTCTAAAATATTGATCAAAACCAGGTTTAATTGACTGTTTCAGTGTGGTACCACATTACTACGTGATCCAAACCAGAAAAAGCCCAGGATCAGTTCAACAAGTATGTGAAAAACGCGAAAGTATGAGTCTGATGAGGGCGAATCCCAGACCTATGCCAGACTTATGTTGCGTTATCCTCTAAAGTACTGATCGAAACCAGGTTTAATCGACTGTTTCAGTGTGGTACCACATTACTACGTGATCCAAACCAGAAAAAACCCAGGATCCGTTCAACAAGTGTGTGAAGAATGCGAAAGTATGAGTCTGATGAGTGAAAATCCCAGACCTATCCCATGCCTAACTTGCGTTGTCCTCTAAGATATTGATGGAAACCAGGTTTAATTGACTGTTTCAGTGTTGCACTTCATTACTACGTGATGCAATCCAGAAAAAGCCCAGGATCTAGCCGTCATGTATGAGAAATATGCGAAAGAATGAGCCTGATGAGAGCAAATCCCAGACCTAACCTAGACCTAACATGAATTATTCTCTAAAATATTGATCGAAACCAGGTTTAATTGACTGTTTCAGTGTGGTCCCACATTACTATGTGACACAATCCAGAAACAGCCCAGGACCTAGTCATGAAGTATGAGAAATATGCGAAAGTATGAGCCTGATGAGTGAAAATCCCCGGCCTAACCTAGACCTAACATGCGTTATCCTCAAAAATATTGATCCAAACCAGGTTTAATGGACTGTTTCAGTGTGGTACCACTTTACTACGTGATCCAAAGCAGAAAAAACCCTCGATCAGGTCAACATGTATGTTAAAACTGCGAAAGTATGACCCTGATGAGAGCAAATCCCAGGCCTAACCTAGACCTAACATGCGTTGTCCTCTAAAATATTGATGGAAACCAGGTTTAATTGACTGTTTCAGTGTTGTACTTCATTACTACGTGATGCAATCCAGAGAAAGCCCAGGATCCAGCCATGAAGTATGAGAAATATGCGAAAGAATGAGCCTGATGAGAGCAAATCCCAGACCTAACCTAGACCTAACATGAATTATTCTCTAAAATATTGATCGAAACCAGGTTTAATTGACTGTTTCAGTGTGGTCCCACATTACTACGTGATCCAAACCAGAAAAAACCCAGGATCCGTTCAACAAGTATGTGAAGAATGCGAAAGTATGAGCCTGAGGAGTGAAAATCCCAGGCCTAACCTAGACCTAACATGCGTTATCCTCAAAAATATTGATCGAAACATGGTTTAATCGACTGTTTCAGTGTGGTACCACATTACTATGTGGTCCAAACCAGAAAATAACCCAGGATCTGTTCAACGAGTATGTGAAGTGTGCGAAAGTATGAGTCTGATGAGGTCAAATCCCAGACCAATCCCAGACTTAACTTGCGTTATCCTCTAAAATATTGATCGAAACCAGGTTTTATCGACTGTTTCAGTGTGGTACCACATTACCACGTGATCCAAACCCGCAAAAGCCCAGGATCCGTTCAACATGTATGTGAAGAATGCGAAAGTATGAGTCTGATGAGTGAAAATCCCCGACCTAACCTAGACCTAACATGCGTTATCCTCTAAAATATTGATCCAAACCAGGTTTAATGGACTGTTTCAGTGTGGTACCACACTACTACGTGATCCAAACCAGAAAAAACCCAGGATCTGTTCAACAAGTATGTGAAAAACGCGAAAGTATGAGCCTGATGAGGGCAAGTTCCAGACCTATCCCAGACCTAACATGCGCTGTCCTCTAAAATATTGATGGAAACCAGGTTTAATTGACTGTTTCAGTGTTGTACTTCATTACTACGTGATGCGATCCAGAGAAAGCCCAGGATCCAGCCATGAAGTATGAGAAATATGCGAAAGTATGAGCCTGATGAGGGCAAATCCTAGACCTAACCCAGACCTAACATGCGTTATCCTCTAAAATATTTATCAAGACCAGGTTTAATTGATTGTTTCAGTGTGGTCCCACATTACTACGTGATCCAAATTAGAAAAAACCCATGATCCGTTCAACAAGTATGTGAAGAATGCGAAAGTATGAGTCTGATGAGTGAAAATCCCAGGCCTAACCTAGACCTAACATGAATTATTTTCGAAGATATTGATCGGAACCAGGTTTAATTGACTGTTTCAGTGTGGTACCACATTACTACGTGATCTAAACCAGAAAAAACCCTGGATCAGTTCAACAAGTATGTGAAGAATGCGAAAGTATGAGTCTGATGAGTGAAAATCCCAGACCTATCCCAGACCTAACTTGCGTTATCCTCTAAAATATTGAGCGAAACCAGGTTTAATTGATTGTTTCAGTGTGGTACCACGTGACCCAACCCAGAAAAAACCCATGATCTGTTCAACAAGTATGTGAAAAACGCGAAAGTATGAGCCTGATGAGGGCAAATCCCAGACCTATCCCAGACCTAACTTGCGTTATCCTCTAAAATATTGATCGAAACCAGGTTTAATTGACCGTTTCAGTGTGGTACCACATTACTACGTGATCCAAACCAGAAAAAACTCAGGATCCGTTCAACAAGTATGTGAAGGATGCGAAAGTATGAGTCTGATCAGTGAAAATCTCAGGCCTTACCTAGACCTAACTTGCGTTGTCCTCTAGAATATTGATCGAAACCAGGTTTCATCGACTGTTTCAGTGTGGTACCACATTACTACGTGATCCAAACCAGAAAAAACCCAGGATCTGTTCAACGAGTATGTGAAGTGTGCGAAAGTATGAGTCAGATGAGGTCAAATGCCAGACCTATCCCAGACCTAACATGCGTTATCCTCTAAAATATTTATCAAGACCAGGTTTAATTGATTGTTCCAGTGTGGACCCACATTACTACGTGATCCAAACCAGAAAAAACCCAGGATCTGTTCAACAAGTATGTGAAAAACGCGAAAATGTGAGCCTGATGAGGGCAAATCTTAGAACTAACCCAGACCTATGATGCGTTATCCTCTAAAATATTTATCCAGACCAGGTTTAATTGACCGTTTCAGTGTGGTACCACATTACTACGTGATCCAAACCAGAAAAAACTCAGGATCCGTTCAACAAGTATGTGAAGAATGCGAAAGTATGAGCCTGATGAGTGAAAATCCCAGGCCTAACCTAGACCTAACATGCGTTATCCTCAAAAATATTGATCGAAACATGGTTTAATCGACTGTTTCAGTGTGGTACCACATTACTATGTGGTCCAAACCAGAAAATAACCCAGGATCTGTTCAACGAGTATGTGAAGTGTGCGAAAGTATGAGTCTGATGAGGTCAAATCCCAGACCAATCCCAGACCTAACATGCGTCATCCTCAAAAATATTGATCGAAACATGGTTTAATCGACTGTTTCAGTGTGGTACCACATTACTATGTGGTCCAAACCAGAAAATAACCCAGGATCTGTTCAACGAGTATGTGAAGTGTGCGAAAGTATGAGTCTGATGAGGTCAAATCCCAGACCAATCCCAGACTTAACTTGCGTTATCCTCTAAAATATTGATCGAAACCAGGTTTTATCGACTGTTTCAGTGTGGTACCACATTACCACGTGATCCAAACCCGCAAAAGCCCAGGATCCGTTCAACAAGTATGTGAAGAATGCGAAAGTATGAGTCTGATGAGTGAAAATCCCCGACCTAACCTAGACCTAACATGCGTTATCCTCTAAAATATTGATCCAAACCAGGTTTAATGGACTGTTTCAGTGTGGTACCACACTACTACGTGATCCAAACCAGAAAAAACCCAGGATCTGTTCAACAAGTATGTGAAAAACGCGAAAGTATGAGCCTGATGAGGGCAAGTTCCAGACCTATCCCAGACCTAACTTGCGTTGTCCTCTAAGATATTGATGGAAACCAGGTTTAATTGACTGTTTCAGTGTTGCACTTCATTACTACGTGATGCAATCCAGAAAAAGCCCAGGATCTAGCCATCAAGTATGAGAAATATGCGGAAGAATGAGCCTGATGAGAGCAAATCCCAGACCTAACCTAGACCTAACATGAATTATTCTGTAAAATATTGATCAAAACCAGGTTTAATTGACTGTTTCAGTGTGGTACCACATTACTACGTGATCCAAACCAGAAAAAACCCTCGATCAGGTCAACAAGTATGTGAAAAACGCGAAAGTATGACCCTGATGGGGGCAAATCCCAGGCCTAACCTAGACCTAACATGCGTTATCCTCTAAAATATTGGTCGAAACCTGGTTTAATCGACTGTTTCAGTGTGGTACCACATTACTATGCGATCCAAACCAGAAAATAACCCAGGATCTGTCAAACGAGTATGTGAAGTGTGCGAAAGTATGAGCCTGATGAGAACAAATCCCAGACCTAACCTAGACCTAACATGAATTATTCTCTAAAATATTGATCAAAACCAGGTTTAATTGACTGGTTCAGTGTGGTACCACATTACTACGTGATCCAAACCAGAAAAAGCCCAGGATCAGTTCAACAAGTATGTGAAAAACGCGAAAGTATGAGTCTGATGAGGGCGAATCCCAGACCTATGCCAGACTTATGTTGCGTTATCCTCTAAAGTACTGACCGAAACCAGGTTTAATCGACTGTTTCAGTGTGGTACCACATTACTACGTGATCCAAACCAGAAAAAACCCAGGATCCGTTCAACAAGTGTGTGAAGAATGCGAAAGTATGAGTCTGATGAGTGAAAATCCCAGACCTATCCCATGCCTAACTTGCGTTGTCCTCTAAGATATTGATGGAAACCAGGTTTAATTGACTGTTTCAGTGTTGCACTTCATTACTACGTGATGCAATCCAGAAAAAGCCCAGGATCTAGCCGTCATGTATGAGAAATATGCGAAAGAATGAGCCTGATGAGAGCAAATCCCAGACCTAACCTAGACCTAACATGAATTATTCTCTAAAATATTGATCGAAACCAGGTTTAATTGACTGTTTCAGTGTGGTCCCACATTACTATGTGACACAATCCAGAAACAGCCCAGGACCTAGTCATGAAGTATGAGAAATATGCGAAAGTATGAGCCTGATGAGTGAAAATCCCCGGCCTAACCTAGACCTAACATGCGTTATCCTCAAAAATATTGATCCAAACCAGGTTTAATGGACTGTTTCAGTGTGGTACCACTTTACTACGTGATCCAAAGCAGAAAAAACCCTCGATCAGGTCAACATGTATGTTAAAACTGCGAAAGTATGACCCTGATGAGAGCAAATCCCAGGCCTAACCTAGACCTAACATGCGTTGTCCTCTAAAATATTGATGGAAACCAGGTTTAATTGACTGTTTCAGTGTTGTACTTCATTACTACGTGATGCAATCCAGAGAAAGCCCAGGATCCAGCCATGAAGTATGAGAAATACTCGAAAGTATGAGCCTGATGAGGGCAAATCCTAGACCTAACCCAGACCTAACATGCGTTATCCTCTAAAATATTTATCAAGATCAGGTTTAATTGATTGTTTCAGTGTGGTACCACATTACTACGTGATCCACACCAGAAAAAACCCAAGATCCGTTCAACAAGTATGTGAAGAATGCGAAGGTATGAGTCTGATGAGTGAGAATCCCAGGCCTAACCTAGATCTATCATGCGTTATCCTCAATAATATTGATGGAAACCAGGTTTAATTTAGTGTTTCAGTGTTGTACTTCACTGCTACGTGATGCAATCCAGAAAAAGCTCAGGATCTAGCCATCTAGTATGAGAAATATGCGAAAGTATGAGCCTGATGAGGGCAAATCTTAGATCTAACCCAGACCTAAGATGCGTTATCCTCTAAAATATTTATCCAGACCAGGTTTAATTGACTGTTTCAGTGTGGTCCGACATTACTACGTGATCCAAACCAGAAAAAAACCCAGAATCCGTCCAACAAGTATGTGAAGAATGCGAAAGTATGAGTCTGATGAGTGAGAATCCCATGACTAACCTAGATCTAACATGCGTTATCCTCAATAATATTGATGGAAACCAGGTTTAATTGAGTGTTTCAGTGTTGTACTTCATTACTACGTGATGCAATCCAGAAAAAGCCCAGGATCTAGCCATCAAGTATGAGAAATATGCGAAAGAATGAGCCTGATGAGAGCAAATCCCAGACCTAACCTAGACCTAACATGAATTATTCTCTAAAATATTGATCAAAACCAGGTTTAATTGACTGTTTCAGTGTGGTACCACATTACTACGTGATCCAATCCAGAAATAGCCCAGGATCCAGCCATGAAGTATGAGAAATATGCGAAAGTATGAGCCTGATGAGGGCAAATCGTAGACCTAACCCAGACCTAACATGCGTTATCCTCTAAAATATTGATCGCAACCAGGCTTAATGGACTGTTTCAGTGTGGTACCACACTACTACGTGTTCCAAACCAGAAAAAACCCAGGATCTGTTCAACAAGTATGTGAAAAACGCGAAAGTATGAGTCTGATGAGGTCAAATCCCAGACCTATCCCAGACTTAACTTTTTTTTTTTTTTTTTTTTTTTTTTTTTTTTTGTCGTGGGGAAAATCTTCGAAAGACTCCCTCCCACCTCCTTGGGGAGAGGTGGGAGGGGTGTGTGGGATTCCCCGCGCCCGTACGACAGGCGCGGGACCTACCCACTAAAAACCCCACGGTGACCCTTCGGCACGCTTTGGGAGGATACCGGGAATCGCTCGAAGCATTCTTCCGGTATCCTCCCCGTGCCCGCGCTTTCGCGCCCATCCCCCGGGGGGACAATCGGTCCCCCCAGTAGACACACTGCCTCATAGCGGCGGGACGGGGCCACTCCATCCCGCCGCTATCCGTCCCGGGGCCGCGTTTAGTGGTGGCTGCGAGCCCCAACTCGCAACCGCCCGCGACCCCGTTTCCACCCCTCGGCGGCCGGGCGTTCATGGCCGCACCAGACCGCCGAGGGTGCCTCCCCTTGCGTCGAACCGGTAGGGGGAGGCACTCCTACCCCCAACCGGTCCGACCCGGCGCCGCCTGGCGGGAGGAGGGTCCCCTCAGGACCCCCCTCCCAGCCTAGGTCATCCGCCACGCCGAGGCGGCCGCCCGCGACGCCTCGCGACCGGGCGACGACCTCGGGCCACCGCACGAGCGCGAGCTTCAGCGCGCCGCTGAAGCTCGCGCTCCCTCCCCGCGGCCTCCTTCTGCAACATTACGTTTTCGCAGAAGGAGGCCACGGCCCTCCACTTCTCCTCGCTGCCGAGCATGGCGCGCACCACGCCTGGCAGCGAGACATCCCGCCCGACGACGCCAACCAGGACACGGCGCTCCCCCTCCCACGCGGGGCATACCTCCAGGGTATGATCCGCCGTGTCCTGCTCAGCGTCGCAGTGGCAGCAACGCGCCGTCGGCTCCTTCCCTATCCGGCACAGGTATCTTCCGAAGCTGCCATGCCCGGAAAATACCTGTGCCAGCCGGTAGGTGAGGCTGCCATGGCCTCTGTCCAGCCACTCCTTCAGGAGTGGCCGAACAGCCCCGACAGTCCGGTGCCCCGCGGTTGGCAGAGCCAGCCGCTCCTGCCACGCGAGCAACACGGACTGCCGGGCCTGGCGCTTCAAATCGCCCCAAGCAGGTTCCTGCCCGCCCGGGACCGCCCCCAACCCCGCGCGACGGTCGACGCGGTGCCGGTACATCACCGCGTGCGACCGCGCGAGCAGGTCCATGGGCGGCAACCCCGCTAGAACCGTCGCCGCCTCATGTGACATGGTCCGATACCCGCGGACGACCCTGAGCGCCATGCGCCTCTGCACCCGACGCAGCATAGTCATGCTGCGCCGGGAGGCAGCCAGGTCGTCCGCCCAGACGGGGGCCCCGTATAGGGCCACCGACTGGACCATTGCCACATAGAGGCGACGAACTCGGCCCACCGGGCCCCCCAAGTTGGGCAGGATCCGGCCCAGAGCCGCAACCATCCTTTCCAACCGGGGGACCAGGCAGCGGAAATGCTTCTCGAAACGCCAGTGGCTATCGAGGATCAGCCCCAGATACCTGATCTGGGGCTTCACCTCGATGTCAGCCCCACCCACCCGAATCAGAGGGGGTGGCGGATCCTGCCGAGGTGAATGAAACGCAATCACCTCGGTCTTATGGACCGCCACCGTCATCCCCATCCCCCTGATCCGGTCGACGACGCGTTGCGACCCCTCCTCCGCGCGACGCATGGCCCTCCCCCAGTGCGCCCCGACGGCCAGCACCAGTGTGTCATCCGCAAAACACACCGTGCTGACGCCGTCGGGGAGGCCGGCCCACAACACCGAGTCGTACGCGATGTTCCACAGGAGTGGCCCGAGGACCGACCCCTGCGGAACACCGCAGTACACCTCCCTCCGCATATCACCATCCCGGCCCGGATACTCGATCCACCTGCCGCGGAGATAATCCCCGACGACCGCCCTGAGACAAGGGGGGACCCGATGATATTCGAGTCCCCTCCTTATCTCTTCCCAGGGGAGGGTGTTAAAGGCATTGGCAATATCCAAGGATATTGCCAATGCCACCCCTCCCCGGGAGACGGCCGCCTCCGAGAGGGCCCTCATACGACCTATCGCGTCGATAGTCGATCGGCCCCCCCGGAAACCGAACTGGCAGTCGGCCAGACCGGGATCACCCCGCGACAGGTGCTCGACGAGGCGGGCAGCAATCACACGCTCGAAGAGCTTGCCCACCTCGTCGAGGAGACAAATGGGCCGGTATGCGGAGGGAGACTCCGCGGGCCGACCCTCCTTCCGAAGGAGGACCATCCTCGCCACCTTCCAACTGGGGGGGAATCGCCCGTCCCTCAGGCAGCGGTCGAACAACCGCCTGAGGTCGGCCCCAAGGACGCCCTGGGTCAAGACCCAAACCCGGCCGGGCACACCATCCGGACCCGGGGCCGTGTTACGAACCCCGAGCCGTCTGATGGCCGCTGCCAGCTCCTCCTGCGTGACCCCCAGCTCGGCCGTCCACTCCACTGGGACAGCCGCCGCCGCCGGAGGCCGCGGTCCCCTCTCCCCAATTGGGAAGAGTGTATTGACCACGTCCTCCAGCAGCCGGGGGTCAAGACCCTCGGTGACGGGGGGCGCCCACGGGCGGAGCTTATTCAGCACCACCTTATATGGGCGCCCCCATGGATCGTCATCAAGGGTCTGGAGGAGCTCCTTCCATGCCTGGGTCTTGGCCCGTTTGATGGCGACCTGCAGAGCAACCCGCGCCACGCGGTATGCTCCATACAGGTCATCAGCTGCCCTCGCTCGCGCCACGCCGTCGCCTGTACGTTGGCGACGGCGCGCGCGGGTGTACTGGCGTCGGGCGCGGACAGTCGCGACTCGCAACTCCGCGATCGCGTCCGACCACCAGTACACCGCCCGGCGAGGAGAAGCCCGCCCGACCCGAGGCATCCCCGCGTCGCAAATACCCGCGACCAATGCTCCGAGCCGGGCGACCTCCTCCTCTATGCTCGGCAACTCGGCCGCTCCCTGCGGCCAAGTTGCAGCGAGGGCAGTTGCCATCAGGGCGTCCTTATCTAGGCGCCGAAGCGCCCAGCGGCGTGGTGGGGTGCCACGCAGGCGGCCGTGTCGGGATGCACTCGCGGCGGCAGAGACCTCCATCCGGATGTACCGGTGATCGGAGAGTGTCTCTGCCCCCGCGACCACGTGCCAACCCGACACCATGCGCACGGCGTTGGGGGTCGCGAATCCAACATCCACGATGGACCCCCCATATCGCCGCACGCATGTGTGCTCCGACCCCCGGTTCAATATCCGGAGGTCGAGCCCCGCCGCCCAATCGCCCAGGATCCCGCCGCGAACGGAGGTCCTGGGGGATCCCCAAGCCACCGACTTGGCATTAAAATCCCCCAGGACCAGCACCGGCCGGGCCGCGTAGCGCTGCACGCATGCCGCGACCTCGGCCAAGTACAGCTCGAACGCAGCGTGACCGCTACGGGGCGAAATGTAGCACCCCACCACAGCGACTCCCCCCCAGTCCACGGCGACGAATCCCCGACCGCGCTCCAACAAGGAGAACGGTGGGGACCCGTCGCCCCCTCCCCATACCGTCGCCACCAAGCCGTCCGCGTCGCCCACCCAATGAGGGTGATCAGGGACGCGGTACGGCTCGGCGGCGACCGCCAGGCCAACCCCCCACTCCGCGAGGACTTGGGACATCAAGTCCTGTGCCGCGCGGCAGTGGTTGAGGTTGGCCTGGAGGAGGAGGCGGGGCGGCATTAATTAATGGCCGCGCCAGCCTCCTCCCGGCCGTCCGTCCCCGTAGCACCGTCCACCTCCATGGAGGACGATGCCACCGCCCTCGGCACCGGAGCCGGTGCAGCCCGCCTCTTCCTCTCCTTCCGGGAGGGGGGGGAGCACTTCTTGCTCCCCACCCTGTGATCGGCTGGCCTCCCCATGTCCGCACACAGCGGGCAGTGGGGGGCCGCCGAGCACTGGCTCGCACGGTGCTCTTTGGCACCGCAGCGGTAACACTGACCGCTGCGGTCCACCGGCGAGGTGCACCACTGCCTCACGTGCCCCAATTCGAGGCAGCGGTGACACTGGAGCGGGCGCGGCGCGAGGATTTCCACTCGCGCCGAAACCCACCCCACCATCACCCTCCCGGATTCCGCCACCTTACGGGCGGCGGAGAGGGGGCACCGGGCCCACACCGACCCGAGGCCGGAGGGCGACCTGCGGATCTCTCCGATCCGCAGGTCCTCCACAGGACAGTCCCCCGCCCTCGCAAGGGCACGGGACACATCCTGTGCGCTGACCGAGTCGTCCAGCCTACAAACGCGCATCTCCGTGCGCTTCGTGGGCCGAGCGACCCGGACACCTCGCTCGCCCAGCTGCTCCCGGAGCCTCTGGGCGAGACGATCCGCCTTCGCGCCGCCTTCTGCACCGGGGATCTCCAGCAAGAGACCCCCGGTCACGGCCCTCTTCGCCCTCACGGAGGCGATGCCCAGCTCTTCCAGGGAGATATTCTCCCTGGCGAGCCGCATCGCCTCCGCGAGGGTCAGGTCGCCCCCCTGCGCAACGGTCAGCGTCACCGCTGCCGTTTTTGGGGGACGACCTGGTCGTGCCTTCCCGACCTTCGCGGCCTTTACCTTGGCCGCCGGCGGCGGAGGCGGAGGCCGCGGTTGCGAGGCCTTCCTCGCCGCCCGCTTCGCCTTCCGCCCCACCACCTCACTCCACGCCACCCCCCCTTGGGAGGGTGCCGTGGAGGACGCGACCACCGCGACCACGGGTACACCACCCCCCTTGGGGGTCGCGACCCGGGGCCCTGCTGCCGCAACGCTGGGCGGAGCCTTCACTCCGCCCTTCTTTGCCTTCCCCGACTGTACCGGAGCAGGTCGGGGAGGCACCGCCTTCCTGCTGACCGCTCTTCCGGCGAGGAGCTCCTCCCGGAAGGCGGCCAGCTTGCCATCAATCATGTCCCCAATCCTCCTCAGAAGATCGTCTTCTGAGGAGGACGGGGACTTCTTCACGGGCGGAGTGCGGGTGGAGGGGCCCGCAGTGCCCCGCACCACTGCCGCCGCACTCCGCTTATTTACCTCCGCCGAGGGACGCGGCGGTGGAGGAGGAGGGAGGATGGGAGGGAGGGCCGCGCTGTTCCACAGCGCCTCTGCCCTCCTCCTCCCCTGTCGCTCCTCCTCCAACAGGAGCTGCAGACGGGCGTTCCGCCCTCTGAGCTCCCGCGCCGCCTCCCTCATTTCCTCCGCCGCGGCTTTCAGGGCCTCCGCGCCACCGCTTTTCTGCCCCTTAAAGGCGCAGGCAGCGGCGACTTTCTCCACCCGCCTCAGGGACGAGGAGATCCTCTCCGATATCTCCTCGGTCACCTCGTCCCTGAGGCAACTCAGCCTCACCGACGGGCTCATCGCCCCGCCCACCTCGACGACGGCCTGCCCCGCCCTCTTCCTCTTAGAGCCTATGAGGCTCCTGGTGGAGGAGAAGGACGAGACTGACGTTGTCTCGTCGTCCTCCTCCACCTTCCACGAAGCCGGGCCAGGCGCTGGAGGCGGCGCGGGCGCCGTCACTCCAGTCCCAACACCGCCTTCGTCCTCCCCCTCTGACTTACCCCGTCCCATCCCCGTTATAATATTGAACTCCATAATATTCCCACGAGCAGGTCGGAAGAAAAGGTCCGCCCGGGCAGAGCCGCCTTACCCGGGTAAGCCTATATACTCCGGGGGTTCGGCAGGTTCCCCGGAGGTGGTCGCTTGGGATTGGGCCTTCTCCCCCAACCATGCATCCCATCGCCGCGCACCATAGCTTAGGATTGGAGGGCGATTTTATAGAGTCGCCATACTCGTGGCCCAGGCGGTTAAGCCAAGACCCCCGTTCCTCCTGCCGTCACGTACCATTCACAAAACCAATAGGGAATTGTGAATGGGTCGTTGTGACGACCAACAGGAGGCTTACGGTGTGTGTATGACTCGGGTACCCCGGGTTCGTTAAGCCCGTACTGCAGCTGAAAGGCTGGCAGCACCTGAGGGAATCCCAGACTTAACTTGCGTTATCCTCTAAAATATTGATCGAAACCAGGTTTAATCGACTGTTTCAGCGTGGTACCACATTACTGTGTGACACAATCCAGAAACAGCCCAGGATCTAGCCATCAAGTATGAGAAATATGCGAAAGAATGAGCCTGATGAGAGCAAATCCCAGACCTAACCTAGACCTAACATGCGTTATCCTCAAAAATATTGATCCAAACCAGGTTTAATGGACTGTTTCAGTGTGGTACCACATTACTACGTGATCAAAAGCAGAAAAAACCCTCAGGTCAACATGTATGTTAAAACTGCGAAAGTATGACCCTGATGAGAGCAAATCCCAGGCTTAACCTAGACCTAACATGCGTTGTCCTCTAAAATATTGATGGAAACCAGGTTTAATTGACTGTTTCAGTGTTGTACTTCATTACTACGTGATGCAATCCAGAGAAAGCCCAGGATCCAGCCATGAAGTATGAGAAATATGCGAAAGTATGAGCCTGATGAGGGCAAATCCTAGACCTAACCCAGACCTAACATGCGTTATCCTCCAAAATATTTATCAAGATCAGGTTTAATTGATTGTTTCAGTGTGGTACCACATTACTACGTGATCCACACCAGAAAAAACCCAAGATCCGTTCAATAAGTATGTGAAGAATGCGAAAGTATGAGTCTGATGAGTGAGAATCCCAGGCCTAACCTAGATCTAACATGCGTTATCCTCAATAATATTGATGGAAACCAGGTTTAATTGAGTGTTTCAGTGTTGTACTTCATTACTACGTGATGCAATCCAGAAAAAGCTCAGGATCTAGCCATCTAGTATGAGAAATATGCGAAAGTATGAGCCTGATGAGGGCAAATCTTAGAACTAACCCATACCTAAGATGCGTTATCCTCTAAAATATTTATCCAGACCAGGTTTAATTGACTGTTTCAGTGTGGTCCGACATTACTACGTGATCCAAACCAGAAAAAACCCAGAATCCGTTCAACAAGTATGTGAAGAATGCGAAAGTATGAGTCTGATGAGTGAGAATCCCAGGCCTAACCTAGATCTAACATGCGTTATCCTCAATAATATTGATGGAAACCAGGTTTAATTGAGTGTTTCAGTGTTGTACTTCATTACTACGTGATGCAATCCAGAAAAAGCTCAGGATCTAGCCATCTAGTATGAGAAATATCCGAAAGTATGAGCCTGATGAGGGCAAATCTTAGATCTAACCCAGACCTAAGATGCGTTATCCTCTAAAATATTTATCCAGACCAGGTTTAATTGACTGTTTCAGTGTGGTCCGACATTACTACGTGATCCAAACCAGAGAAAAACCCAGAATCCGTCCAACAAGTATGTGAAGAATGCGAAAGTATGAGTCTGATGAGTGAGAATCCCATGACTAACCTAGATCTAACATGCGTTATCCTCAATAATATTGATGGAAACCAGGTTTAATTGAGTGTTTCAGTGTTGTACTTCATTACTACGTGATGCAATCCAGAAAAAGCCCAGGATCTAGCCATCAAGTATGAGAAATATGCGAAAGAATGAGCCTGATGAGAGCAAATCCCAGACCTAACCTAGACCTAACATGAATTATTCTCTAAAATATTGATCAAAACCAGGTTTAATTGACTGTTTCAGTGTGGTACCACATTACTACGTGATCCAATCCAGAAATAGCCCAGGATCCAGCCATGAAGTATGAGAAATATGCGAAAGTATGAGCCTGATGAGGGCAAATCGTAGACCTAACCCAGACCTAACATGCGTTATCCTCTAAAATATTGATCGCAACCAGGCTTAATGGACTGTTTCAGTGTGGTACCACACTACTACGTGTTCCAAACCAGAAAAAACCCAGGATCTGTTCAACAAGTATGTGAAAAACGCGAAAGTATGAGTCTGATGAGGTCAAATCCCAGACCTATCCCAGACTTAACTTGCGTTATCCTCTAAAATATTGATCGAAACCAGGTTTAATCGACTGTTTCAGCGTGGTACCACATTACTATGTGACACAATCCAGAAACAGCCCAGGATCTAGCCATCAAGTATGAGAAATATGCGAAAGAATGAGCCTGATGAGAGCAAATCCCAGACCTAACCTAGACCTAACATGCGTTATCCTCAAAAATATTGATCCAAACCAGGTTTAATGGAATGTTTCAGTGTGGTACCACATTACTACGTGATCAAAAGCAGAAAAAACCCTCGATCAGGTCAACATGTATGTTAAAACTGCGAAAGTATGACCCTGATGAGAGCAAATCCCAGGCTTAACCTAGACCTAACATGCGTTGTCCTCTAAAATATTGATGGAAACCAGGTTTAATTGACTGTTTCAGTGTTGTACTTCATTACTACGTGATGCAATCCAGAGAAAGCCCAGGATCCAGCCATGAAGTATGAGAAATATGCGAAAGTATGAGCCTGATGAGGGCAAATCCTAGACCTAACCCAGACCTAACATGCGTTATCCTCCAAAATATTTATCAAGATCAGGTTTAATTGATTGTTTCAGTGTGGTACCACATTACTACGTGATCCACACCAGAAAAAACCCAAGATCCGTTCAATAAGTATGTGAAGAATGCGAAAGTATGAGTCTGATGAGTGAGAATCCCAGGCCTAACCTAGATCTAACATGCGTTATCCTCAATAATATTGATGGAAACCAGGTTTAATTGAGTGTTTCAGTGTTGTACTTCATTACTACGTGATGCAATCCAGAAAAAGCTCAGGATCTAGCCATCTAGTATGAGAAATATGCGAAAGTATGAGCCTGATGAGGGCAAATCTTAGAACTAACCCATACCTAAGATGCGTTATCCTCTAAAATATTTATCCAGACCAGGTTTAATTGACTGTTTCAGTGTGGTCCGACATTACTACGTGATCCAAACCAGAAAAAACCCAGAATCCGTTCAACAAGTATGTGAAGAATGCGAAAGTATGAGTCTGATGAGTGAGAATCCCAGGCCTAACCTAGATCTAACATGCGTTATCCTCAATAATATTGATGGAAACCAGGTTTAATTGAGTGTTTCAGTGTTGTACTTCATTACTACGTGATGCAATCCAGAAAAAGCTCAGGATCTAGCCATCTAGTATGAGAAATATGCGAAAGTATGAGTCTGATGAGGTCAAAACCCAGACCTATCCCAGACCTAACTTGCGTTATCCTCTAAAATATTGATCGAAACCAGGTTTAATCGACTGTTTCAGTGTGGTACCACATTACTACGTGATCCAAACCAGTAAAAACCCAGGATCAGTTCAACAAGTATGTGAAGAATGCGAAAGTATGAGTCTGATGAGTGAAAATCCCAGGGCTAACCTAGACCTAACATGCGTTATCCTCTAAAATATTGATGCAAACCAGGTTTAATGGACTGTTTCAGTGTGGTGCCACACTACTACGTGATACAAACCAGAAAAAACCCAGGATCTGTTCAACAAGTATGTGAAAAACGCGAAAGTATGAGCCTGATGAGGGCAAGTCCCAGACCTATCCCAGACCTAACTTGCGTTGTCCTCAAAAATATTGATCGAAACCAGGTTTAATTGACTGTTTCAGTGTGGTCCCACATTACTACGTGATCCAAACCAGAAAAAATCCAGGATCCGTTCAACAAGTATGTGAAGAATGCGAAAGTATGAGTCTGTTGAGTGAAAATCCCCGGCCTAACCTAGACCTAACATGCGTTATCCTCAAAAATATTGATCGAAACCAGGTTTAATCGACTGTTTCAGTGTGGTACCACACTACTACGTGACGCAATCCAGAAAAAAACCCAGGATCTGTTCAACAAGTATGTGAAAAACGCGAAAGTATGAGCCTGATGTGGGCAAATCCCAGACCTATCCCAGACCTAACTTGCGTTGTCCTCTAAGATATTGATGGAAACCAGGTTTAATTGACTGTTTCAGTGTTGTACTTCATTACTACGAGATGCAATCCAGAAAAAGCCCAGGATCTAGCCATGAAGTATGAGAAATATGCGAAAGAATGAGCCTGATGAGAGCAAATCCCAGACCCAACCTAGACCTAACATGAATTATTCTCTAATATATTGATCGAAACCAGGTCTAATTGACTGTTTCAGTGTGGTCCCACATTACTACGTGATCCAAACCAGAAAAAATCCAGGATCCGTTCAACAAGTATGTGAAGAATGCGAAAGTATGAGTCTGTTGAGTGAAAATCCCCGGCCTAACCTAGACCTAACATGCGTTATCCTCAAAAATATTGATCGAAACCTGGTTTAATCGACTGTTTCAGTGTGGTACCACATTACTATGTGGTCCAAACCAGAAAATAACCCAGGATCTGTTCAACGAGTATGTGAAGTGTGCGAAAGTATGAGTCCGATGAGGTCAAATCCCAGACCAATCCAAGACTTACCTTGCGTTATCCTCTAAAATATTGATCGAAACCAGGTTTCATCGACTGTTTCAGTGTGGTACCACATTACTACGTGATCCAAACCAGAAAAAACCCAGGATCTGTTCAACGAGTATGTGAAGTGTGCGAAAGTATGAGTCTGATGAGGGCAAATCCCAGACCTATCCCAGACCTAACATGCGTTATCCTCTAAAATATTTATCAAGATCAGGTTTAATTGAATGTTTCAGTGTGGTACCACATTACTACGTGAACCAAACCAGAAAATACCCAGGATCCGTTCAACAAGTATGCGAAGAATGCGAAAGTATGAGTCTGATGAGTGAAAATCCCAGGACTAACCTAGACCTAACATGCGATGTCCTCTAAAATATTGATGGAAACCAGGTTTAATTGACTGTTTCAGTGTTGTACTTCATTACTACGTGATGCAATCCAGAAAATAACCCAGGATCAGTTCAACGAGTATGTGACGTGTGCGAAAGTATGAGTCTGATGAGGTCAAATCCCAGACCTATCCCAGACCTAACTTGCGTTATCCTCTAAAATATTGATCGAAACCAGGTTTAATCGACTGTTTCAGTGTGGTACCACATTACTACGTGATCCAAACCAGAAAAAACCCAGGATCAGTTCAACAAGTATGTGAAGAATGCGAAAGTATTAGTCTGATGAGTGAAAATCCCTGGGCTAACCTATACCTAACATGCGTTATCCTCTAAAATATTGATGCAAACCAGGTTTAATGGACTGTTTCAGTGTGGTACCACAATACTACGTGAGACAAACCAGAAAAAGCCCAGGATCTAGCCGTCAAGTATGAGAAATATGTGAAAGAATGAGCCTGATGAGAGCAAATCCCAGACCTAACCTAGACCTAACATGAATTATTCTCTAAAATATTGATCAAAACCAGGTTTAATTGACTGTTTCAGTGTGGTACCACATTACTACGTGAACCAAACCAGAAAAAACCCAGGATCCGTTCACCAGGTATGTGAAGAATGCGAAAGTATGAGTCTGATGAGTGAAAATCCCAGGGCTAACCTAGACCTAACATGCGTTATCCTCTAAAAATATGGATCCAAACCAGGTTTAATGGACTGTTTCAGTGTGGTACCACTTTACTACGTGATCCAAAGCAGAAAAAACCCTCGATCAGGTCAATATGTATGTTAAAACTGCGAAAGTATGACCCTGATGAGGGCAAATCCCAGGCCTAACCTAGACCTAACATGCGTTGTCCTCTAAAATATTGATGGAAACCAGGGTTAATTGACTGTTTCAGTGTTGTACTTCATTACTGCGTGATGCAATCCAGAGAAAGCCCAGGATCTAGCCATCAAGTATGAGAAATATGCGAAAGAATGAGCCTGATGAGAGCAAATCCCAGACCTAACCTAGACCTAACATGAATTATTCTCTAAAATATTGATCGAAACCAGGTTTAATTGACTGTTTCAGTGTTGTACTTCATTACTACGTGATGCAATCCAGAAAAAGCCCAGGATCTAGCCGTCAAGTATGAGAAATATGCGAAAGAATGAGCCTGATGAGAGCAAATCCCAGACCTAACCTAGACCTAACATGAATTATTCTCTAAAATATTGATCAAAACCAGGTTTAATTGACTGTTTCAGTGTGGTACCACATTACTACGTGATCCAATCCAGAAATAGCCCAGGATCCAGCCATGAAGTACGAGAAATATGCGAAAGAATGAGCCTGATGAGAGCAAATCCCAGACCTAACCTAGACCTAACATGAATTATTCTCTAAAATATTGATCAAAACCAGGTTTAATTGACTGTTTCAGTGTGGTACCACATTACTACGTGATCCAATCCAGAAATAGCCCAGGATCCAGCCATGAAGTACGAGAAATATGCGAAAGAATGAGCCTGATGAGAGCAAATCCCAGACCTAACCTAGACCTAACATGAATTATTCTCTAAAATATTGATCAAAACCAGGTTTAATTGACTGTTTCAGTGTGGTACCACATTACTACGTGATCCAATCCAGAAAAAGCCCAGGATCTAGCCGTCAAGTATGAGAAATATGTGAAAGAATGAGCCTGATGAGAGCAAATCCCAGACCTAACCTAGACCTAACATGAATTATTCTCTAAAATATTGATCAAAACCAGGTTTAATTGACTGTTTCAGTGTGGTACCACATTACTACGTGTTCCAATCCAGAAATAGCCCAGGATCCAGCCATGAAGTATGAGAAATATGCGAAAGTATGAGCCTGATGAGGGCAAATCTTAGACCTAACCCAGACCTAACATGCGTTATCCTCTAAAATATTGATCGCAACCAGGTTTAATGGACTGTTTCAGTGTGGTACCACACTACTACGTGATCCAAACCAGAAAAAACCCAGGATCTGTTCAACAAGTATGTGAAAAACGCGAAAGTATGAGTCTGATGAAGACAAATCCCAGACCTATGCCAGACTTAACTTGCGTTATCCTCTAAAATATTGATCAAAACCAGGTTTAATCGACTGTTTCAGCGTGGTACCACATTACTATGTGATACAATCCAGAAACAGCCCAGGATCCAGCCATGAAGTATGAGAAATATGCGAAAGTATGAGCCTGATGGGGGCATATCCTAGACCTAACCCAGACCTAACATGCGTTATCCTCTAAAATATTTATCAACATCAGGTTTAATTGATTGTTTCAATGTGGTACCACATTACTACGTGATCCACACCAGAAAAAACCCAAGATCCGTTCAACAAGTATGTGAAGAATGCGAAAGTATGAGTCTGATGAGTGAAAATCCCAGGGCTAACCTAGACCTAACATGCGTTATCCTCAATAATATTGATCGAAACCAGGTTTAATTGAGTGTTTCAGTGTTGTACCACATTACTACGTGATCCAAGCCAGAAAAAGCCCAGGATCAGTTCAACAAGTATGTGAAAAACGCGAAAGTATGAGTCTGATGAGGGCGAATCCCAGACCTATGCCAGACCTAACTTGCGTTATCCTCTAAAATATTGATCGAAACCAGGTTTAATTGACTGTTTCAGCATGGTACCACATTACTACGTGATACAATCCAGAAACAGCCCAGGATCTAGCCATGAAGTATGAGAAATATGCGAAAGTATGAGCCTGATGAGGGCAAAGCTTAGACCTAACCCAGACCTAACATGCGTTATACTCCAAAATATTTATCAAGATCAGGTATAATTGAATGTTTCAGTGTGGTACCACATTACTACGTGAACCAAACCAGAAAAAACCCAGGATCCGTTCAACAAGTATGTGAAGAATGCGAAAGTATGAGTCTGATGAGTGAAAATCCCAGTGCTAACCTAGAACTAACATGCGTTATCCTCTAAAAATATTGACCCAAACCAGGTTTAATGGACTGTTTCAGTGTGGTACCACTTTACTACGTGATCCAAAGCGGAAAAAACCCTCGATCAGGTCAACATGTATGTTAAAACTGCGAAAGTATGACCCTGATGAGGGCAAATCCCAGGCCTAACCTAGACCTAACGTGAATTATTCTCTAAAATATTGATCGAAACCAGGTTTAATTGACTGTTTCAGTGTTGTACTTCATTACTACGTGATGCAATCCAGAAAAAGCCCAGGATCTAGCCGTGAAGTATGAGAAATATCCGAAAGAATGAGCCTGATGAGAGCAAATCCCAGACCTAACCTAGACCTAACATGAATTATTCTCTAAAATATTGATCAAAACCAGGTTTAATTGACTGTTTCAGTGTGGTACCACATTACTACTTGATCCTATCCAGAAATAGCCCAGGATCCAGCCATGAAGTACGAGAAATATGCGAAAGAATGAGCCTGATGAGAGCAAATCCCAGACCTACCCTAGACCTAACATGAATTATTCTCTAAAATATTGATCGAAACCAGGTTTAATTGACTGTTTCAGTGTTGTACTTCATTACTACGTGATGCAATCCAGAAAAAGCCCAGGATCTAGCCGTGAAGTATGAGAAATATGCGAAAGAATGAGCCTGATGAGAGCAAATCCCAGACCTAACCTAGACCTAACATGAATTATTCTCTAAAATATTGATCAAAACCAGGTTTAATTGACTGTTTCAGTGTGGTACCACATTACTACGTGATCCAATCCAGAAATAGCCCAGGATCCAGCCATGAAGTACGAGAAATATGCGAAAGAATGAGCCTGATGAGAGCAAATCCCAGACATACCCTAGACCTAACATGAATTATTCTCTAAAATATTGATCAAAACCAGGTTTAATTGACTGTTTCAGTGTGGTACCACATTACTACGTGATCCAATCCAGAAATAGCCCAGGATCCAGCCATGAAGTATGAGAAATATGCGAAAGTATGAGCCTGATGAGGGCAAATCCCAGACGTAACCTAGACCTAACATGAATTATTCTGTAAAATATTGATCCAAACCAGGTTTAATTGACTGTTTCAGTGTGGTACCACATTACTACGTGATCCAATCCAGAAATAGCCCAGGATCCAGCCATGAAGTATGAGAAATATGCGAAAGTATGAGCCTGATGAGGGCAAATCCTAGACCTAACCCAAACCTAACATGCGTTATCCTCTAAAATATTGATCGCAACCAGGTTTAATGGACTGTTTCAGTGTGGTACCACACTACTACGTGATCCAAACCAGAAAAAACCCAGGATCTGTTCAACAAGTATGTGAAAAACGCGAAAGTATGAGTCTGATGAGGTCAAATCCCAGACCTATCCCAGAATTAACTTGCGTTATCCTCTAAAATATTGATCGAAACCAGGTTCAATCGACTGTTTCAGCGTGGTACCACATTACTATGTGATACAATCCAGAAACAGCCCAGGATCCAGCCATGAAGTATGAGAAATATGCGAAAGTATGAGCCTGATGGGGGCAAATCCTAGACGTACCCCAGACCAAACATGCGTTATCCTCTAAAATATTTATCAAGATCAGGTTTAATTGATTGTTTCAGTGTGGTACCACATTACTACGTGATCCACACCAGAAAAAACACAAGATCCGTTCATCAAGTATGTGAAGAACGCGAAAGTATGAGTCTGATGAGTGAAAATCCCAGGCCTAACCTAGACCTAACATGCGTTATCCTCAATAATATTGCTCGAAACCAGGTTTAATTGAGTGTTTCAGTGTTGTACTTCATTACTGCGTGATGCAATCCAGAAAAAGCCCAGGATCTAGCCATCTAGTATGAGAAATATGCGAAAGAATGAGCCTGGTGAGAGCAAATCCCATGCCTAACCTAGACCTAACATGAATTATTCTCTAAAATATTCATCAAAGCCAGGTTTAATTGACTGTTTCAGTGTGGTACCACATTAATACGTGATCCAATCCAGAAATAGCCCAGGATCCAGTCATGAAGTATGAGAAATATGCGAAAGTATGAGCCTGATGAGGGCAAATCCTAGACCTAACCCAGACCTAACATGCGTTATCCTCTGAAATATTTATCAAGACCAGGTTTAATTCAATGTTTCAGTGTGGTACCACATTACTACGTGATCCAAACCAGAAAAAACCCAGGATCCGTTCAACAAGTATGTGAAGAATGCGAAAGTATGAGTCTGATGAGTGAAAATCCCAGACCTAACGTTGACCTAACATGCGTTATCCTGTAAAATGTTGATCCAAACCTGGTTTAATCAACTGTTTCAGTGTGGTACCACATTACTATGTGATCCAAACCAGAAAATAACCCAGGATCTGTTCAACGAGTATGTGAAGTGTGCGAAAGTATGAGTCTGATGAGGGCAAATCCCAGACCTATCCCAGACCTAACATGCGTTATCCTCTAATATATTTATCAAGACCAGGTTTAATTGATTGTTTCAGTGTGGTCCCACATTACTACGAGATCCAAACCAGAAAAAAAACCCAGGATCCGTTCAACAAGTATGTGAAGAATGCGAAAGTATGAGCCTGATGAGGGCAAATCCTAGACCTAACCCAGACCTAACATGCGTTATCCTCTAAAATATTGATCGCAACCAGGTTTAATGGACTGTTTCAGTGTGGTACCACACTACTACGTGATCCAAACCAGAAAAAACCCAGGATCTGTTCAACAAGTATGTGAAAAACGCGAAAGTATGAGTCTGATGAGGTCAAATCCCAGACCTATCCCAGAATTAACTTGCGTTATCCTCTAAAATATTGATCGAAACCAGGTTTAATCGACTGTTTCAGCGTGGTACCACAACACTATGTGATACAATCCAGAAAGAGCCCAGGATCCAGCCATGAAGTATGAGAAATATGCGAAAGTATGAGCCTGATGGGGGCAAATCCTAGACCTACCCCAGACCTAACATGCGTTATCCTCTGAAATATTTATCAAGACCAGGTTTAATTCAATGTTTCAGTGTGGTACCACATTACTACGTGATCCAAACCAGAAAAAACCCAGGATCCGTTCAACAAGTATGTGAAGAATGCGAAAGTATGAGTCTGATGGCTGTCCCAGTGGAGTGGACGGCCGAGCTGGGGGTCACGCAGGAGGAGCTGGCAGCGGCCATCAGACGGCTCGGGGTTCGTAACACGGCCCCGGGTCCGGATGGTGTGCCCGGCCGGGTTTGGGTCTTGGCCCAGGGCGTCCTTGGGGCCGACCTCAGGCGGTTGTTCGACCGCTGCCTGAGGGACGGGCGATTCCCCCCCAGTTGGAAGGTGGCGAGGATGGTCCTCCTCCGGAAGGAGGGTCGGCCCGCGGAGTCTCCCTCCGCATACCGGCCCATTTGTCTCCTCGACGAGGTGGGCAAGCTCTTCGAGCGTGTGATTGCTGCCCGCCTCGTCGAGCACCTGTCGCGGGGTGATCCCGGCCTGGCCGACTGCCAGTTCGGTTTCCGGGGGGGCCGATCGACTATCGACGCGATAGGTCGTGTGAGGGCCCTCTCGGAGGCGGCCGTCTCCCGGGGAGGGGTGGCATTGGCAATATCCTTGGATATTGCCAATGCCTTTAACACCCTCCCCTGGGAAGAGATAAGGAGGGGGCTCGAATATCATCGAGTCCCCCCTTGTCTCAGGGCGGTCGTCGGGGATTATCTCCGCGGCAGGTGGATCGAGTATCCGGGCCGGGATGGTGATATGCGGAGGGAGGTGTACTGCGGTGTTCCGCAGGGGTCGGTCCTCGGGCCACTCCTGTGGAACATCGCGTACGACTCGGTGTTGCGGGCCGGCCTCCCCGACGGCGTCAGCGCGGTGTGTTATGCGGATGACACACTGGTGCTGGCCGTCGGGGCGCACTGGGGGAGGGCCATGCGTCGCGCGGAGGAGGGGTCGCAACGCGTCGTCGACCGGATCAGGGGGATGGGGATGACGGTGGCGGTCCATAAGACCGAGGTGATTGCGTTTCATTCACCTCGGCAGGATCCGCCACCCCCTCTGATTCGGGTGGGTGGGGCTGACATCGAGGTGAAGCCCCAGATCAGGTATCTGGGGCTGATCCTCGATAGCCACTGGCGTTTCGAGAAGCATTTCCGCTGCCTGGTCCCCCGGTTGGAAAGGATGGTTGCGGCTCTGGGCCGGATCCTGCCCAACCTGGGGGGCCCGGCGGGCCGAGTTCGTCGCCTCTATGTGGCAATGGTCCAGTCGGTGGCCCTATACGGGGCCCCCGTCTGGGCGGACGACCTGGCTGCCTCCCGGCGCAGCATGACTATGCTGCGTCGGGTGCAGAGGCGCATGGCGCTCAGGGTCGTCCGCGGGTATCGGACCATGTCACATGAGGCGGCGACGGTTCTAGCGGGGATGCCGCCCATGGACCTGCTCGCGCGGTCGCACGCGGTGATGTGCCGGCACCGCGTCGACCGTCGCGCGGGGGTGGGGGCGGTCCCGGGCGGGCAGGAACCTGCTTGGGGCGATTTGAAGCGCCAGGCCCGGCAGTCCGTGTTGCTCGCGTGGCAGGAGCGGCTGGCTCTGCCAACCGCGGGGCACCGGACTGTCGGGGCTGTTCGGCCACTCCTGAAGGAGTGGCTGGACAGAGGCCATGGCAGCCTCACCTACCGGCTGGCACAGGTATTTTCCGGGCATGGCAGCTTCGGAAGATACCTGTGCCGGATAGGGAAGGAGCCGACGGCGCGTTGCTGCCACTGCGACGCTGAGCAGGACACGGCGGATCATACCCTGGAGGTATGCCCCGTGTGGGAGGGGGAGCGCCGTGTCCTGGTCGGCGTCGTCGGGCGGGATGTCTCGCTGCCGGGCGTGGTGCGCGCCATGCTCGGCAGCGAGGAGAAGTGGAGGGCCGTGGCCTCCTTCTGCGAGAACGTAATGTTGCAGAAGGAGGCCGCGGGGAGGGAGCGCGAGCTTCAGCGGCGCGCTGAAGCTCGCGCTCGTGCGGTGGCCCGAGGTCGTCGCCCGGTCGCGAGGCGTCGCGGGCGGCCGCCTCGGCGTGGCGGATGACCTAGGCTGGGAGGGGGGTCCTGAGGGGACCCTCCTCCCGCCAGGCGGCGCCGGGTCGGACCGGTTGGGGGTAGGAGTGCCTCCCCCTACCGGTCCGACGCAAGGGGTGGCAACCTCGGCGGTCTGGTGCGGCCATGAACGCCCGACCGCCGAGGGGTGGAAACGGGGTCGCGGGCGGTTGCGAGTTGGGGCTCGCAGCCGCCACTAAACGCGGCCCCGGGACGGATAGCGGCGGGATGGAGTGGCCCCGTCCCGCCGCTATGAGGCAGTGTGTCTACTGGGGGGACCGATTGTCCCCCCGGGGGATGGGCGCGAAAGCGCGGGCACGGGGAGGATACCGGAAGAATGCTTCGAGCGATTCCCGGTATCCTCCCAAAGCGTGCCGAAGGGTCACCGTGGGGTTTTTAGTGGGTAGGTCCCGCGCCTGTCGTTGAACGGGCGCGGGGAATCCCACACACCCCTCCCACCTCTCCCCAAGGAGGTGGGAGGGAGTCTTTCGAAGATTTTCCCCACGACAAAAAAAAAAAAAAAAAAAAAAAAAAAAAAAAAAAAAAAAGTATGAGTCTGATGAGTGAAAATCCCAGACCTAACGTAGACCTAACATGCGTTATCCTGCAAAATGTTGATCCAAACCTGGTTTAATCATCTGTTTCAGTGTGGTACCACATTACTATGTGATCCACACCAGAAAAAACCCAAGATCCGTTCAACAAGTATGTGAAGAATGCGAAAGTATGAGCCTGATGAGGGCAAATCCTAGACCTAACCCAGACCTAACATGCGTTATCCTCTAAAATATTGATCGCAACCAGGTTTAATTGACTGTTTCAGTGTGGTACCACATTACTACGTGATCCAATCCAGAAATAGCCCAGGATCCAGCCATGAAGTATGAGAAATATGCGAAAGTATGAGCCTGATGAGGGCAAATCCCAGACGTAACCTAGACCTAACATGAATTATTCTGTAAAATATTGATCAAAGCCAGGTTTAATTGACTGTTTCAGTGTGGTACCACATTACTACGTGATCCAATCCAGAAATAGCCCAGGATCCAGCCATGAAGTATGAGAAATATGCGAAAGTATGAGCCTGATGAGGGCAAATCTTAGACCTAACCCAGACCTAACATGCGTTATCCTCTAAAATATTGATCGCAACCAGGTTTAATGGACTGTTTCAGTGTGGTACCACACTACTACGTGATCCAAACCAGAAAAAACCCAGGATCTGTTCAACAAGTATGTGAAAAACGCGAAAGTATGAGTCTGATGAGGACAAATCCCAGACCTATTCCAGACTTAACTTGCGTTATCCTCTAAAATATTGATCGAAACCAGGTTTAATCGACTGTTTCAGCGTGGTACCACATTACTATGTGATACAATCCAGAAACAGCCCAGGATCCAGCCATGAAGTATGAGAAATAGGCGAAAGTATGAGCCTGATGGGGGCATATCCTAGACCTAACCCAGACCTAACATGCGTTATCCTCTAAAATATTTATCAACATCAGGTTTAATTGATTGTTTCAATGTGGTACCACATTACTACGTGATCCACACCAGAAAAAACCCAAGATCCGTTCAACAAGTATGTGAAGAATGCGAAAGTATGAGTCTGATGAGTGAAAATCCCAGGGCTAACCTAGACCTAACATGCGTTATCCTCAATAATATTGATCGAAACCAGGTTTAATTGAGTGTTTCAGTGTTGTACCACATTACTACGTGATCCAAGCCAGAAAAAGCCCAGGATCAGTTCAACAAGTATGTGAAAAACGCGAAAGTATGAGTCTGATGAGGGCGAATCCCAGACCTATGCCAGACCTAACTTGCGTTATCCTCTAAAATATTGATCGAAACCAGGTTTAATTGACTGTTTCAGCGTGGTACCACATTACTACGAGATACAATCCAGAAACAGCCCAGGATCTAGCCATGAAGTATGAGAAATATGCGAAAGTATGAGCCTGATGAGGGCAAATCCTAGACCTAACCCAGACCTAACATTCGTTATAGTCCAAAATATTTATCAAGATTAGGTATAATTGAATGTTTCAGTGTGGTACCACATTACTACGTGAACCAAACCAGAAAAAACCCAGGATTCGTTCAACAAGTATGTGAAGAATGCGAAAGTATGAGTCTGATGAGTGAAAATCCCAGGGCTAACCTAGACCTAACATGCGTTATCCTCTAAAAATATTGATCCAAACCAGGTTTAATGGACTGTTTCAGTGTGGTACCACTTTACTACGTGATCCAAAGCAGAAAAAACCCTCGATCAGGTCAACATGTATGTTAAAACTGCGAAAGTATGACCCTGTTGAGGGCAAATCCCAGGCCTAACCTAGACCTAACATGCGTTGTCCTCTAAAATATTGATGGAAACCAGGGTTAATTGACTGTTTCAGTGTTGTACTTCATTACTACGTGATGCAATCCAGAGAAAGCCCAGGATCCAGCCATCAAGTATGAGAAATATGCGAAAGAATGAGCCTGATGAGAGCAAATCCCAGTCCTAACCTAGACCTAACGTGAATTATTCTCTAAAATATTGATTGAAACCAGGTTTAATTGACTGTTTCAGTGTTGTACTTCATTACTACGTGATGCAATCCAGAAAAAGCCCAGGATCCAGCCATGAAGTATGAGAAATATGCGAAAGTATGAGCCTGATGAGGGCAAATCTTAGACCTAACCCAGACCTAACATGCGTTATCCTCTAAAATATTGATCGCAACCAGGTTTAATGGACTGTTTCAGTGTGGTACCACACTACTACGTGATCCAAACCAGAAAAAACCCAGGATCTGTTCAACAAGTATGTGAAAAACGCGAAAGTATGAGTCTGATGAGGACAAATCCCAGACCTATTCCAGACTTAACTTGCGTTATCCTCTAAAATATTGATCGAAACCAGGTTTAATCGACTGTTTCAGCGTGGTACCACATTACTATGTGATACAATCCAGAAACAGCCCAGGATCCAGCCATGAAGTATGAGAAATAGGCGAAAGTATGAGCCTGATGGGGGCATATCCTAGACCTAACCCAGACCTAACATGCGTTATCCTCTAAAATATTTATCAACATCAGGTTTAATTGATTGTTTCAATGTGGTACCACATTACTACGTGATCCACACCAGAAAAAACCCAAGATCCGTTCAACAAGTATGTGAAGAATGCGAAAGTATGAGTCTGATGAGTGAAAATCCCAGGGCTAACCTAGACCTAACATGCGTTATCCTCAATAATATTGATCGAAACCAGGTTTAATTGAGTGTTTCAGTGTTGTACCACATTACTACGTGATCCAAGCCAGAAAAAGCCCAGGATCAGTTCAACAAGTATGTGAAAAACGCGAAAGTATGAGTCTGATGAGGGCGAATCCCAGACCTATGCCAGACCTAACTTGCGTTATCCTCTAAAATATTGATCGAAACCAGGTTTAATTGACTGTTTCAGCGTGGTACCACATTACTACGAGATACAATCCAGAAACAGCCCAGGATCTAGCCATGAAGTATGAGAAATATGCGAAAGTATGAGCCTGATGAGGGCAAATCCTAGACCTAACCCAGACCTAACATTCGTTATAGTCCAAAATATTTATCAAGATTAGGTATAATTGAATGTTTCAGTGTGGTACCACATTACTACGTGAACCAAACCAGAAAAAACCCAGGATTCGTTCAACAAGTATGTGAAGAATGCGAAAGTATGAGTCTGATGAGTGAAAATCCCAGGGCTAACCTAGACCTAACATGCGTTATCCTCTAAAAATATTGATCCAAACCAGGTTTAATGGACTGTTTCAGTGTGGTACCACTTTACTACGTGATCCAAAGCAGAAAAAACCCTCGATCAGGTCAACATGTATGTTAAAACTGCGAAAGTATGACCCTGTTGAGGGCAAATCCCAGGCCTAACCTAGACCTAACATGCGTTGTCCTCTAAAATATTGATGGAAACCAGGGTTAATTGACTGTTTCAGTGTTGTACTTCATTACTACGTGATGCAATCCAGAGAAAGCCCAGGATCCAGCCATCAAGTATGAGAAATATGCGAAAGAATGAGCCTGATGAGAGCAAATCCCAGTCCTAACCTAGACCTAACGTGAATTATTCTCTAAAATATTGATTGAAACCAGGTTTAATTGACTGTTTCAGTGTTGTACTTCATTACTACGTGATGCAATCCAGAAAAAGCCCAGGATCTAGCCGTGAAGTATGAGAAATATGCGAAAGAATGAGCCTGATGAGAGCAAATCCCAGACCTAACCTAGACCTAACATGAATTATTCTCTAAAATATTCATCAAAACCAGGTTTAATTGACTGTTTCAGTGTGGTACCACATTACTACGTGATCCAATCCAGAAATAGCCCAGGATCCAGCCATGAAGTATGAGAAATATGCGAAAGTATGAGCCTGATGGGGGCAAATCCTAGACCTACCCCAGACCAAACATGCGTTATCCTCTAAAATATTTATCAAGATCAGGTTTAATTGATTGTTTCAGTGTGGTACCACATTACTACGTGATCCACACCAGAAAAAACCCAAGATCCGTTCAACAAGTATGTGAAGAACGCGAAAGTATGAGTCTGATGAGTGAAAATTCCAGGCCTAACCTAGACCTAACATGCGTTATCCTCAATAATATTGATCGAAACCAGGTTTAATTGAGTGTTTCAGTGTTGTACTTCATTACTGCGTGATGCAATCCAGAAAAAGCCCAGGATCTAGCCATCTAGTATGAGAAATATGCGAAAGAATGAGCCTGGTGAGAGCAAATCCCATGCCTAACCTAGACCTAACATGAATTATTCTCCAAAATATTCATCAAAGCCAGGTTTAATTGACTGTTTCAGTGTGGTACCACATTAATACGTGATCCAATCCAGAAATAGCCCAGGATCCAGTCATGAAGTATGAGAAATATGCGAAAGTATGAGCCTGATGAGGGCAAATCCTAGACCTAACCCAGACCTAACATGCGTTATCCTCTAAAATATTTATCGAGACCAGGTTTAATTCAATGTTTCAGTGTGGTACCACATTACTACGTGATCCAAACCAGAAAAAACCCAGGATCCGTTCAACAAGTATGTGAAGAATGCGAAAGTATGAGTCTGATGAGTGAAAATCCCAGACCTAACGTAGACCTAACATGCGTTATCCTGTAAAATGTTGATCCAAACCTGGTTTAATCGACTGTTTCAGTGTGGTACCACTTTACTACGTGATCCAAAGCAGAAAAAACCCTCGATCAGGTCAATATGTATGTTAAAACTGCGAAAGTATGACCCTGATGAGGGCAAATCCCAGGCCTAACCTAGACCTAACATACGTTGTCCTCTAAAATATTGATGGAAACCAGGGTTAATTGACTGTTTCAGTGTTGTACTTCATTACTGCGTGATGCAATCCAGAGAAAGCCCAGGATCTAGCCATCAAGTATGAGAAATATGCGAAAGAATGAGCCTGATGAGAGCAAATCCCAGACCTAACCTAGACCTAACATGAATTATTCTCTAAAATATTGATCAAAACCAGGTTTAATTGACTGTTTCAGTGTGGTACCACATTACTACGTGATCCAATCCAGAAATAGCCCAGGATCCAGCCATGAAGTATGAGAAATATGCGAAAGTATGAGCCTGATGAGGGCAAATCTTAGACCTAACCCAGACCTAACATGCGTTATCCTCTAAAATATTGATCGCAACCAGGTTTAATGGACTGTTTCAGTGTGGTACCACACTACTACGTGATCCAAACCAGAAAAAACCCAGGATCTGTGCAACAAGTATGTGAAAAACGCGAAAGTATGAGTATGATGCGGACAAATCCCAGACCTATCCCAGACTTAACTTGCGTTATCCTCTAAAATATTGATCGAAACCAGGTTTAATCGACTGTTTCAGCGTGGTACCACATTACTATGTGATACAATCCAGAAACAGCCCAGGATCCAGCCATGAAGTATGAGAAATATGCGAAAGTATGAGCCTCATGGGGGCATATCCTAGACCTAACCCAGACCTAACATGCGTTATCCTCTAAAATATTTATCAACATCAGGTTTAATTGATTGTTTCAGTGTGGTACCACATTACTACGTGATCCACACCAGAAAAAACCCAAGATCCGTTCAACAAGTATGTGAAGAATGCGAAAGTATGAGTCTGATGAGTGAAAATCCCAGGGCTAACCTAGACCTAACATGCGTTATCCTCAATAATATTGATCGAAACCAGGTTTAATTGAGTGTTTCAGTGTTGTACCACATTACTACGTGATCCAAGCCAGAAAAAGCCCAGGATCAGTTCAAAAAGTATGTGAAAAACGCGAAAGTATGAGTCTGATGAGGGCGAATCCCAGACCTATGCCAGACCTAACTTGCGTTATCCTCTAAAGTATTGATCGAAACCAGGTTTAATTGACTGTTTCAGCGTGGTACCACATTACTACGTGATACAATCCTGAAACAGCCCAGGATCTAGCCATGAAGTATGAGAAATATGCGAGAGTATGAGCCTGATGAGGGCAAATCCTAGACCTAACCCAGACCTAACATGCGTTATACTCCAAAATATTTATCAAGATCAGGTATAATTGAATGTTTCAGTGTGGTACCACATTACTACGTGAACCAAACCAGAGAAAACCCAGGATCCGTTCAACAAGTATGTGAAGAATACGAAAGTATGAGTCTGATGAGTGAAAATCCCAGGGCTAACCTAGACCTAACATGCGTTATCCTCTAAAAATATTGATCCAAACCAGGTTTAATGGACTGTTTCAGTGTGGTACCACTTTACTACGTGAGCCAAAGCAGAAAAAACCCTCGATCAGGTCAACATGTATGTTAAAACTGCGAAAGTATGACCCTGATGAGGGCAAATCCAGGCCTAACCTAGACCTAACATGCGTTGTCCTCTAAAATATTGATGGAAACCAGGGTTAATTGACTGTTTCAGTGTTGTACTTCATTACTACGTGATGCAATCCAGAGAAAGCCCAGGATCTAGCCGTGAAGTATGAGAAATATGCGAAAGAATGAGCCTGATGAGAGCAACTCCCAGACCTAACCTAGACCTAACATGAATTATTCTCTAAAATATTGATCAAAACCAGGTTTAATTGACTGTTTCAGTGTTGTACTTCATTACTACGTGATCCAATCCAGAAATAGCCCAGGATCCAGCCATGAAGTATGAGAAATATGCGAAAGTATGAGCCTGATGAGGGCAAATCCTAGACCTAACCCAGACCTAACATGCGTTATCCTCTAAAATATTGATCGCAACCAGGTTTAATGGACTGTTTCAGTGTGGTACCACACTACTACGTGATCCAAACCAGAAAAAACCCAGGATCTGTTCAACAAGTACGTGAAAACCGCGAAAGTATGAGTCTGATGAGGTCAAATCCCAGACCTATCCCAGACTTAACTTGCGTTATCCTCTAAAATATTGATCGAAACCAGGTTTAATCGACTGTTTCAGCGTGGTACCACATTACTATGTGATACAATCCAGAAACAGCCCAGGATCCAGCCATGAAGTATGAGAAATATGCGAAAGTATGAGCCTCATGGGGGCATATCCTAGACCTAACCCAGACCTAACATACGTTATCCTCTAAAATATTTATCAACATCAGGTTTAATTGATTGTTTCAGTGTGGTACCACATTACTACGTTATCCACACCAGAAAAAACCCAAGATCCGTTCAACAAGTATGTGAAGAATGCGAAAGTATGAGTCTGATGAGTGAAAATCCCAGGGCAAACCTAGACCTAACATGCGTTATCCTCAATAATATTGATCGAAACCAGGTTTAATTGAGTGTTTCAGTGTTGTACCACATTACTACGTGATCCAAGCCAGAAAAAGCCCAGGATCAGTTCAAAAAGTATGTGAAAAACGCGAACGTATGAGTCTGATGAGGGCGAATCCCAGACCTATGCCAGACCTAACTTGCGTTATCCTCTAAAGTATTGATCGAAACCAGGTTTAATTGACTGTTTCAGCGTGGTACCACATTACTACGTGATACAATCCTGAAACAGCCCAGGATCTAGCCATGAAGTATGAGAAATATGCGAGAGTATGAGCCTGATGAGGGCAAATCCTAGACCTAACCCAGACCTAACATGCGTTATACTCCAAAATATTTATCAAGATCAGGTATAATTGAATGTTTCAGTGTAGTACCACATTACTACGTGAACCAAACCAGAGAAAACCCAGGATCCGTTCAACAAGTATGTGAAGAATGCGAAAGTATGAGTCTGATGAGTGAAAATCCCAGGGCTAACCTAGACCTAACATGCGTTATCCTCTAAAAATATTGATCCAAACCAGGTTTAATGGACTGTTTCAGTGTGGTACCACTTTACTACGTGAGCCAAAGCAGAAAAAACCCTCGATCAGGTCAACATGTATGTTAAAACTGCGAAAGTATGACCCTGATGAGGGCAAATCCCAGGCCTAACCTAGACCTAACATGCGTTGTCCTCTAAAATATTGATGGAAACCAGGGTTAATTGACTGTTTCAGTGTTGTACTTCATTACTACGTGATGCAATCCAGAGAAAGCCCAGGATCTAGCCGTGAAGTATGAGAAATATGCGAAAGAATGAGCCTGATGAGAGCAAATCCCAGACCTAACCTAGACCTAACATGAATTATTCTCTAAAATATTGATCAAAACCAGGTTTAATTGACTGTTTCAGTGTTGTACTTCATTACTACGTGATCCAATCCAGAAATAGCCCAGGATCCAGCCATGAAGTATGAGAAATATGCGAAAGTATGAGCCTGATGAGGGCAAATCCTAGACCTAACCCAGACCTAACATGCGTTATCCTCTAAAATATTGATCGCAACCAGGTTTAATGGACTGTTTCAGTGTGGTACCACACTACTACGTGATCCAAACCAGAAAAAACCCAGGATCTGTTCAACAAGTACGTGAAAACCGCGAAAGTATGAGTCTGATGAGGTCAAATCCCAGACCTATCCCAGACTTAACTTGCGTTATCCTCTAAAATATTGATCGAAACCAGGTTTAATCGACTGTTTCAGCGTGGTACCACATTACTATGTGATACAATCCAGAAACAGCCCAGGATCCAGCCATGAAGTATGAGAAATATGCGAAAGTATGAGCCTGATGGGGGCAAATCCTAGACCTACCCCAGACCAAACATGCGTTATCCTCTAAACTATTGATCGCAACCAGGTTTAATTGACTGTTTCAGTGTGGTACCACATTAATACGTGATCCAATCCAGAAATAGCCCAGGATCCAGTCATGAAGTATGAGAAATATGCGAAAGTATGAGCCTGATGAGGGCAAATCCTAGACCTAACCCAGACCTAACTTGCGTTATCCTCTAAAATATTTATCAAGACCAGGTTTAATTGACTGTTTCAGTGTGGTACCACATTACTATGTGATCCAAACCAGAAAATAATCCAGGATCTGTTCAACGAGTATGTGAAGTGTGCGAAAGTACGAGTCTGATGAGGGCAAATCCCAGACCTATCCCAGACCTAACATGCGTTATCCTCTAATATTTTTATCAAGACCAGGTTTAATTGATTGTTTCAGTGTGGTCCCACATTACTACGAGATCCAAACCAGAAAAAACCCAGGATCCGTTCAACAAGTATGTGAAGAATGCGAAAGTATGAGTCTGATGAGTGAAAATCCCAGACCTAACCTAGATCTAACATGCGTTATCCTGTAAAATGTTGATCCAATCCAGGTTTAATGGGCTGTTTCAGTGTGGTACCACACTACTACGTGATCCAAACCAGAAAAAACCCAGGATCTGTTCAACAAGTATGTGAAAAACGCGAAAGTATGAGCCTGATGTGGGCAAATCCCAGACCTATCCCAGACCTAACTTGCGTTATCCTCTAAAATATTTATCAACACCAGGTTTAATTGATTGTTTCTGTGCGGTCCCACATTACTACGTGATCCAAACCAGAAAAAACCCAGGATCCGTTCAACAAGTATGAGAAGAATGCGAAAGTATGAGTCTGATGAGTGAAAATCCCAGGCCTAACCTAGACCAAACATGCGTTGTCCTCAAAAATATTGATCGAAACCTGCTTTAATCGACTGTTTCAGTGTGGTACCACATTACTATGTGATGCAAACCAGAAAATAACCCAGGATCTGTTCAACGAGTATGTGAAGTGTGCGAAAGTATGAGTCTGATGAGTGAAAATCCCAGACCTAACCTAGACCTGACATGCGTTAGCCTCAAAAATATTGATCGAAACCTGGTTTAATCGACTGTTTCAGTGTGGTACCACATTACTACGTGATCCAATCCAGAAATAGCCCAGGATCCAGCCATGAAGTATGAGAAATATGCGAAAGTATGAGCCTGATGAGGGCAAATCCTAGACCTAACCCGGACCTAACATGCGTTATCCTCTAAAATATTTATCAAAACCAGGTTTAATCGACTGTTTCAGTGTGGTACCACTATGCTACGTGATCCAAACCAGAAAAAACCCAGGATCAGTTCAACAAGTATGTGAAAAACGCGAAAGTATGAGCCTGATGAGGGCAAACCCCAGGCCTAACCTAGACCTAACATGAATTATTATCTAAAATATTGATCGAAACCAGGTTTAATTGACTGTTTCAGTGTTGTACTTCATTACTACGTGATGCAATCCAGAAAAAGCCCAGGATCTAGCCATCAAGTATGAGAAATATTCGAAAGTATGAGCCTGATGAGGGCAAATCCTAGACCTAACCCAAACCTAACATGCGTTATCCTCTAAAATATTGATCAAGACCAGGTTAAATGAATGTTTCAGTGTGGTACCACATTATTACGTGAACCAAACCAGAAAAAACCCAGGATCTGTTAAACGAGTATGTGAAGTGTGCGAAAGTATGAGCCTGATGAGGGCGAATCCCAGACCTATCCCAGACCTAACTTGCGTTATCCTCCAAAATATTGATCGAAACAAGGTTTAATTGACTGTTTCAGCGTGGTACCACATTACTACGTGATACAATCCGGAAACAGCCCAGGATCTAGCCATGAAGTATGTGAAGTGTGCGAAAGTATGAGCCTGATGAGAGCAAATCTTAGACCTAACACAGACCTAAGATGCGTTATCCTCTTAAATATTTATCCAGACCAGGTTTCATTGAATGTTTCAGTGTGGTACCACATTACTACGTGATACAATCCGGAAACAGCCCAGGATCTAGCCATGAAGTATGTGAAGTGTGCGAAAGTATGAGCCTGATGAGAGCAAATCTTAGACCTAACACAGACCTAAGATGCGTTATCCTCTTAAATATTTATCCAGACCAGGTTTCATTGAATGTTTCAGTGTGGTACCACATTACTACGTGATCCAATCCAGAAATAGCCCAGGATCTAGCCATGAAGTATGAGAAATATGCGAAGGTATGAGCCTGATGAGGGCGAATCCCTGACCTATCCCAGACCTAACTTGCGTTATCCTCCAAAATATTGATCGAAACAAGGTTTAATTGACTGTGTCAGCGTGGTACCACATTACTACGTGATACAATCCCGAAACAGCCGAGGACCTAGCCATCAAGTATGAGAAATATGCGAAAGAATGAGTCTGATGAGTGCAAATCCCAGACCTAACCTAGTCCTAACATGAATTATTCTCTAAAATATTGATCGAAACCAAGTTTAATTGACTGTTTCAGTGTGGTACCACATTACTACGTGATCCAATCCAGTAAAACCCCAGGATCCGTTCAACAAGTATGTGAAGAATGCGAAAGTATGAGTCTGATGAGTGAAAATCCTCGGCCTAACCTAGATCTAACATGCGTTATCCTCAAGAATATTGATCGAAACCAGGTTTAATGGACAGTTTCGGTGTGGTACCACACTACTACGTGATCCAAACCAGAAAAAACCCAGGATCCGTTCAACAAGTATGTGAAGAATGCGAAAGTATGAGTCTGATGATAGAAAATCCCAGGCCTAACCTAGACCTAACATGCGTTATCCTCTAAAATATTGATCGAAACCAGGTTTAATTGACTGTTTCAGTGTGGTACCACATTACTACGTGATCCAATCCAGAAATAGCCCAGGATCTAGCCATGAGGTATGAGAAATATGCGGAAGTATGAACCTGATGAGGGCAAATCCTAGACCTAACCCAGACCTAACATGCGTTATCCTCAAAAATATTTATCAAGACCAGGTTTAACTGAATGTTTCAGTGTGGTACCACATTACTACGTGATCCATACCAGAAAAAACCCAGGATCTGTTCAACAAGTATCTGAAGAATGTGAAAGTATGAGTCTGATGAGTGAAAATTTCAGGGCTAACCTAGACCTAACATGCATTATCCTCTAAAATATTGATCCAAACCAGGTTTAGTGGACTGTTTCAGTGTGGTACCACTTTACTACGTGATCCAAAGCAGAAAAAACCCTCGATCAGGTCAACATGTATGTTAGAACTGCGAAAGTATGACCCCGATGAGGGCAAATCCCAGGCCTAACCTAGACCTAACATGAATTATTCTCTAAAATATTGATCGAAACCAGGTTTAATTGACTGTTTCAGTGTTGTACTTCATTACTACGTGATGCAATCCAGAAAATGCCCAGGATCTAGCTATCAAGTATGAGAGATATGCGAAAGAATGAGCCTGATGAGAGCAAATCTTAGACCTAACACAGACCTAAGATGCGTTATCCTCTTAAATATTTATCCAGACCAGGTTTCATTGAATGTTTCAGTGTGGTACCACATTACTACGTGATCCAATCCAGAAATAGCCCAGGATCTAGCCATGAAGTATGAGAAATATGCGAAGGTATGAGCCTGATGAGGGCAAATCCTAGACCTAACCCAAACCTAACATGCGTTATCCTCTAAAATATTGATCAAGACCAGGTTTAATTGAATGTTTCAGTGTGGTACCACATTACTACGTGAACCAAACCAGAAAAAACCCAGGATCTGTTAAACAAGTATGCGAAAAATGCGAAAGTATGAGCCAGATGATTGCAAATACCACAGCTATCCCAGTCATAACCAGCGTTACCCTCTAAAATATTATTCGCAACCAGGTTTAATTGACTGTTTCAGTGTGGTACTTCATTACTACGTGATGCAATCCAGAAAAAGCCCAGGATCTAGCCATCAAGTATGAGAGATATGCGAAAGAATGAGCCTGATGAGAGCAAATCTTAGACCTAACACAGACCTAAGATGCGTTATCCTCTAAAATATTTATCCAGACCAGGTTTCATTGAATGTTTCAGTGTGGTACTACATTAATACTTGATCCAATCCAGAAATAGCCCAGGATCTAGCCATGAAGTATGAGAAATATGCGAAGGTATGAGCCTGATGAGGGCAAATCCTAGACCTAACCCAAACCTAACATGCGTTATCCTCTAAAATATTTATCAAGACCAGGTATAGTTGATTGTTTCAGTGTGGTCCCACATTACTACGTGATCCAAACCAGAAAAAACCCGGGATCCGTTCAACAAGTATGTGAAGAATGCGAAAGTATGAGTCTGATGAGTGAAAATCCCAGACATAACCTAGACCTAACATGCGTTATCCTCTAAAATATTGATCCAAACCAGGTTTAATTGACTGTTTCAGTGTGGTCCCACATTACTACGTGATACAACCCTGAAACAGCCCAGGATCTAGCCATGAAATATGAGAAATATGCGAATGTATGAGCCTGATGAGGACAAATCCTAGACCTAACCCAAACCTAACATGCGTTATCCTCCAAAATATTTATCAAGACCAGGTTTAATTGAATGTTTCAGTGTGGTGCCACTTTACTACGTGATCCAAAGCATTAAGAACCCTCGATCAGGTCAACATGTATGTTAAAACTGCGAAAGTATGACCCTGATGAGGGCAAATCCCAGGCCTTACCTAGCCCTAACATGCGTTGTCCTCTAAAATATTGATGGAAACCAGGTTTAATTGACTAATTCAGTGTTGTACTTCATTACCACGTGATGCGATCCAGAAAATCCCAGGATCTAGCCATCAAGTATGAGAAATATGCGAAAGAATGAGCCTGATGAGAGCAAATCCCAGACCTAACCTAGACATAACATACATTATTCTCTAAAATATTGATCAAAACCAGGTTTAATTGACTGTTTCAGTGTGGTACCACATTACTACGTGATCCAATCCAGAAATAGCCCAGGATCTAGCCATGAAGTATGAGAAATATGCGAAAGTATGAGCCTGACGAGGGCAAATCCTAGACCTTACCCAGACCTAACATGCGTTATCCTCTAAAATATTTATCATAACCAGGTTTAATTGATTGTTTCAGTGTGGTCCCACATTGCTACGTGATCCAAACCAGAAAAAACCCATGATCCGTTCAACAAGTATGTGAAGAATGCGAAAGTATGAGTCTGATGAGGGCTAATCCCAGACCTATCCCAGACCTAACTTGCGTTATCGTCTAAAATAATGAACGAAACCAGGTTTAATTGACTGTTTTAGTTGTGGTACCACTTTACCACGTGATCCAAAGCAGAAAAAACCCTCGATCAGGTCAACATGCATGTTAAAACTGCGAAAGTATGACCCTGATGAGGTCAAATCCCAGACTTATCCCAGACCTGACATGCGTTATCCTCTAAAATAGTTATCAAGACCAGGTTTAATTGATTGTTTCGGTGTGGTACCACATTACTACGTGAACCAAACCAGAAAAAACCCAAGATCCGTTCAACAAGTATGTGAAGAATGCGAAAGTATGAGTCTGATGAGTGAAAATCCCAGGTCTAACCCAGACCTAACATGCGTTATCCTCTAAAATATTGATCGAAACCAGGTTTAATTGACTGTTTCAATGTGGTACCACATTACTATGTGATCCAATCCAGAAATAGCCCAGGATCTAGCCGTGAAGTATGAGAAATATGCGAAAGTATGAGTCTGACGAGGGCAAATCCCAGACCTAACCTAGACCTAACATGAATTATTCTCTAAAATATTGATCAAAACCAGGTTTAATTGACTGTTTCAGTGTGGTACCACATTACTACGTGATCTAGTCCAGAAATAGCCCAGGATCTAGCCATGAAGTATGAGAAATATGCGAAAGTATGACCCTGACGAGGGCAAATCCTAGACCTAACCCAGACCTAACTTGCGTTATCCTCTAAAATATTTATCAAGACCAGGTTTAATTGATTGTTTCAGTGTGGTCCGACATTACTACGTGATCCGAACCAGAAAAAACCCAGGATCCGTTCAACGAGTATGTGAAGTGTGCGAAAGTATGAGTCTGATGAGGGCAAATCCTAGACCTATCCCAGACCTAACATGCGTTATCCTCTAAAATATTGATCGAAACCAGGTTTAATTGACTGTTTCAGCGTGGTACCACATTACTACGTGATACAATCCAGAAACAGCCCAGGGTCTAGCCATGAAGTATGAGAAATATGCGAAAGTATGAGCCTGATGAGGGCGAATCCCAGACCTATCCCAGACCTAACTTGCGTTATCCTCTAAAATATTGATCGAAATCAGGTTTAATTTACTGTTTCAGCGTGGTACCACATTACTACGTGATACAATCCAGAAACAGCCCAGGGTCTAGCCATGAAGTATGAGAAATATGCGAAAGTATGAGCCTGATGAGGGCAAATCCAAGACCTAACCCAAACCTAACATGAGTTATCCTCTAAAATATTTATCATGACCAGGTTTAATTGAATGTTTCAGTGTGGTACCACATTACTACGTGAACCAAACCAGAAAAAACCCTGTATCCGTTCAACAAGTATGTGAAGAATGCGAAAGTATGAGTCTGATGAGTGAAAGTCCCAGGGCTAACCTAGACCTAACAAGCGTTATCCTCTAAAATATTGATCCAAACCAGGTTTAATTTACTGTTTCAGCGTGGTACCACATTACTACGTGATACAATCCAGAAACAGCCCAGGGTCTAGCCATGAAGTATGAGAAATATGCGAAAGTATGAGCCTGATGAGGGCAAATCCAAGACCTAACCCAAACCTAACATGAGTTATCCTCTAAAATATTTATCATGACCAGGTTTAATTGAATGTTTCAGTGTGGTACCACATTACTACGTGAACCAAACCAGAAAAAACCCAGGATCCGTTCAACAAGTATGTGAAGAATGCGAAAGTATGAGTCTGATGAGTGAAAATCCCAGGTCTAACCCAGACCTAACATGCGTTATCCTCTAAAATATTGATCCAAACCAGGTTTAATGGACTGTTTCAGTGTGGTACCACTTTACTACGTGATCCAAAGCATTATGAATCCTCGATCAGGTCAACATGTATGTTAAAACTGCGAAAGTATGACCCTGATGAGGGCAAATCCCAGGCCTTACCTAGACCTAACATGCGTTGTCCTCTAAAATATTGATGGAAACCAGGTTTAATTGACTGTTTCAGTGTTGTACTTCATTACTACGTGATGCAATCCAGAAATAGCCCAGGATCTAGCCGTGAAGTATGAGAAATATGCGAAAGTATGAGTCTGACGAGGGCAAATCCTAGACCTAACTCAGACCTAACGTGCGTTATCCTCTAAAATATTTATCATGACCAGGTTTAATTGATTGTTTCAGTGTGGTCCCACATTACTACGTGATCCAAACCAGAGATAACCCAGGATCCGTTTAAGAAGTATGTGAAGAATGCGAAAGTATGAGTCTGATGAGTGAAAATCCCAGGCCTAACCTAGACCTAACATGCGTTATCCTCAAAAATATTGATCGAAACCAGGTTTAATTGACTGTTTCTGCGTGGTACCACATTACTACATGATACAATCCAGAAACAGCCAAGGATCTAGCCATGATGTATGAGTAATATGCGAAATTATGACCCTGATGAGGTCAAATCCCAGACTTATCCCAGACCTGACATGCGTTATCCTCTAAAATAGTTATCAAGACCAGGTTTAATTGATTGTTTCGGTGTGGTCCCACATTACTACGTAATCCAAACCAGAAAAAACCAAGGATCCGTTCAACAAGTATGTGAAGAATGCGAAAGTATGAGTCTGATGAGTGAAAATCCCAGACATAACCTAGACCTAACTTGCGTTGTCCTCTGAGATATTGATCCAAACCAGGTTTAATTGACTGTTTCAGTGTGGTCCCACATTATTACGTGATCCAAACCAGAAAAAACCCAGGATCTAGCCATCAAGTATGTGAAACATGCGAAAGAATGAGCCTGATGATAGCAAATCCCAGACCTAACCTAGACCTAACATGAATTATTCTCTAAAATATTGATCGAAACCAGGTTTAATTGATTGTTTCGGTGTGGTCCCACATTACTACGTAATCCAAACCAGAAACAGCCAAGGATCTAGCCATGAAGTATGAGAAATATGCGAATGTATGAGCCTGATGAGGACAAATCCTAGACCTAACCCAACCCTAACATGCGTTATCCTCTAAAATATTTATCAAGACCAGGTTTAATTGAATGTTTCAGTGTGGTACCACATTACTACGTGAACCAAACCAGAAAAAACCCAAGATCCGTTCAACAAGTATGTGAAGAATGCGAAAGTATGAGTCTGATGAGTGAAAATCCCAGGTCTAACCCAGACCTAACATGCGTTATCCTCTAAAATATTGATCGAAACCAGGTTTAATTGACTGTTTCAGTGTGGTACCACATTACTATGTGATCCAATCCAGAAATAGCCCAGGATCTAGCCGTGAAGTATGAGAAATATGCGAAAGTATGAGTCTGACGAGGGCAAATCCCAGACCTAACCTAGACCTAACATGAATTATTCTCTAAAATATTGATCAAAACCAGGTTTAATTGACTGTTTCAGTGTGGTACCACATTACTACGTGATCTAGTCCAGAAATAGCCCAGGATCTAGCCATGAAGTATGAGAAATATGCGAAAGTATGACCCTGACGAGGGCAAATCCTAGACCTAACCCAGACCTAACTTGCGTTATCCTCTAAAATATTTATCAAGACCAGGTTTAATTGATTGTTTCAGTGTGGTCCGACATTACTACGTGATCCGAACCAGAAAAAACCCAGGATCCGTTCAACGAGTATGTGAAGTGTGCGAAAGTATGAGTCTGATGAGGGCAAATCCTAGACCTATCCCAGACCTAACATGCGTTATCCTCTAAAATATTGATCGAAACCAGGTTTAATTGACTGTTTCAGCGTGGTACCACATTACTACGTGATACAATCCAGAAACAGCCCAGGGTCTAGCCATGAAGTATGAGAAATATGCGAAAGTATGAGCCTGATGAGGGCGAATCCCAGACCTATCCCAGACCTAACTTGCGTTATCCTCTAAAATATTGATCGAAATCAGGTTTAATTTACTGTTTCAGCGTGGTACCACATTACTACGTGATACAATCCAGAAACAGCCCAGGGTCTAGCCATGAAGTATGAGAAATATGCGAAAGTATGAGCCTGATGAGGGCAAATCCAAGACCTAACCCAAACCTAACATGAGTTATCCTCTAAAATATTTATCATGACCAGGTTTAATTGAATGTTTCAGTGTGGTACCACATTACTACGTGAACCAAACCAGAAAAAACCCTGTATCCGTTCAACAAGTATGTGAAGAATGCGAAAGTATGAGTCTGATGAGTGAAAGTCCCAGGGCTAACCTAGACCTAACAAGCGTTATCCTCTAAAATATTGATCCAAACCAGGTTTAATGAACTGTTTCAGTGTGGTACCACTTTACTGCGTGATCCAAAGCAGAAAAAACCCTCGATCAGGTCAACATGTATGTTAAAACTGCGAAAGTATGACCCTGGTGTGGGCAAATCCCAGGCCTAACCTAGACCTAACATGCGTTGTCCTCTAAAATATTGATGGAAACCAGGTTTAATTGACTGTTTCAGTGTTGCACTTCATTACTACGTGATCCATACCAGTAAAAACCCAGGATCCGTTCAACAAGTATGTGAAGAATGCGAAAGTATGAGTGTGGTGAGTGAAAAACCCCGGCCTAACCTAGACCTAACATGCGTTATCCTCAAATATATTGATCGAAACCTGGTTTAATCGTCGGTTTCAGTGTGTTACCACATTACTACGTGATCCAATCCAGAAATAGCCCAGGATCTAGCCATGAAATATGAGAAATATGCGAAAGTATGAGCCCGACGAGGGCAAATCCTAGACCTAACCCAGACCTAACATGCGTTATCCTCTAAAATATTTATCAAGACCAGGTTTAATTGATTGTTTCAGTGTGGTCCCACATTACTACGTGATCCAAACCAGATAAAACCCAGGTTCCGTTCAACAAGTATGTGAAGAATGCGAAAGTATGAGTCTGATGAGTGAAAATCCCAGGTCTAACCCAGACCTAACATGCGTTATCCTCTAAAATATTGACCCAAACCAGGTTTAATGGACTGTTTGAGTGTGGTACCACTTTACTACGTGATCCAAAGCATTAAGAATCCTCGATCAGGTCAACATGTATGTTAAAACTGCGAAAGTATGACCCTGATGAGGGCAAATCCCAGGCCTTACCTAGACCTAAGATGCGTTGTCCTCTAAAATATTGATGGAAACCAGGTTTAATTGACTGTTTCAGTGTTGAACTTCATTACTACGTGATGCAATCCAGAAATAGCCCATGATCTAGCCGTGAAGTATGAGAAATATGTGGAAAGTATTAGTCTGACGAGGGCAAATCCTAGACCTAACTCAGACCTAACATGCGTTATCCTCTAAAATATTTATCATGACCAGGTTTAATTGATTGTTTCAGTGTGGTCCGACATTACTACGTGATCCAAACCAGAAAAATCCCAGGATCCGTTTAAGAAGTATGTGAAGAATGCGAAAGTATGAGTCTGATGAGTGAAAATCCCAGGCCTAACCTAGACCTAACATGCGTTATCCTCAAAAATATTGATCGAAACCTGGTTTAATCGTCGGTTTCAGTGTGTTACCACATTACTACGTGATCCAATCCAGAAATAGCCCAGGATCTAGCCATGAAATATGAGAAATATGCGAAAGTATGAGCCCGACGAGGGCAAATCCTAGACCTAACTCAGACCTAACATGCGTTATCCTCTAAAATATTTATCATGACCAGGTTTAATTGATTGTTTCAGTGTGGTCCCACATTACTACGTAATCCAAACCAGAAAAAACCCAGGATCCGTTTAACAAGTATGTGAAGAATGCGAAAGTATGAGTCTGATGAGTGAAAATCCCCGGCCTAGCCTAGACCTAACATGCGTTATCCTCAAAAATATTGATCAAAACCAGGTTTAATTGACTGTTTCAGTGTGGTACCACACTACTACGTGACCCAAACCGGAAAAAACCCAGGATCTGTTCAACAAGTATGTGAAAAACGCGAAAGTATGAGCCTGATGAGGGCAAATCCAAGACCTAACCCAAACCTAACATGAGTTATCCTCTAAAATATTTATCATGACCAGGTTTAATTGAATGTTTCAGTGTGGTACCACATTACTACGTGAACCAAACCAGAAAAAACCCTGTATCCGTTCAACAAGTATGTGAAGAATGCGAAAGTATGAGTCTGATGAGTGAAAGTCCCAGGGCTAACCTAGACCTAACAAGCGTTATCCTCTAAAATATTGATCCAAACCAGGTTTTATGGACTGTTTCAGTGTGGTACCACTTTACTGCGTGATCCAAAGCAGAAAAAACCCTCGATCAGGTCAACATGTATGTTAAAACTGCGAAAGTATGACCCTGGTGTGGGCAAATCCCAGGCCTAACTCAGACCTAACATGCGTTGTCCTCTAAAATATTGATGGAAACCAGGTTTAATTGACTGTTTCAGTGTTGCACTTCATTACTACGTGATCCATACCAGTAAAAACCCAGGATCCGTTCAACAAGTATGTGAAGAATGCGAAAGTATGAGTGTGGTGAGTGAAAAACCCCGGCCTAACCTAGACCTAACATGTGTTATCCTCCAATATATTGATCGAAACCTGGTTTAATCGTCGGTTTCAGTGTGTTACCACATTACTACGTGATCCAATCCAGAAATAGCCCAGGATCTAGCCATGAAATATGAGAAATATGCGAAAGTATGAGCCTGACGAGGGCAAATCCTAGACCTAACCCAGACCTAACATGCGTTATCCTCTAAAATATTTATCAAGACCAGGTTTAATTGATTGTTTCAGTGTGGTCCCACATTACTACGTGATCCAAGCCAGAAAAAACCCAGGTTCCGTTCAACAAGAATGTGAAGAATGCGAAAGTATGAGTGTGGTGAGTGAAAAACCCCGGCCTAACCTAGACCTAACATGTGTTATCCTCAAATATATTGATCGAAACCTGGTTTAATCGTCGGTTTCAGTGTGTTACCACATTACTACGTGATCCAATCCAGAAATAGCCCAGGATCTAGCCATGAAATATGAGAAATATGCGAAAGTATGAGCCTGACGAGGGCAAATCCTAGACCTAACCCAGACCTAACATGCGTTATCCTCTAAAATATTTATCAAGACCAGGTTTAATTGATTGTTTCAGTGTGGTCCCACATTACTACGTGATCCAAGCCAGAAAAAACCCAGGATCTGTTCAACGAGTATGTGAAGTGTGCGAAAGTATGAGTCTGATGAGGACAAATCCCAGACCTATCCGAGACCTAACATGCATTATCCTCTAAAATATTTATCAAGACCAGGTTTAATTGAATGTTTCAGTGTGGTACCACATTACTACGTGATCCAATCCAGAAATAGCCCAGGATCCAGCCATGAAGTATGAGAAATATGCGAAAGTATGAGCCTGATGGGGGCAAATCCTAGACCTAACCCAGACCTAACATGCGTTATCCTCTAAAATATTGATCGAAACCAGGTTTAATCGACTGTTTCAGTGTGGTACCACACTACTACGTGACCCAAACCGGGAAACACCCAGGATCTGTTCAACAAGTGTGTGAAAAACGCGAAAGTATGAGCCTGATGAGGGCAAATCCCAGTCCTATCCCAGACCTAACTTGCGTTATCCTCAAAAATATTGATCGAAACCTGGTTTAATCGACTGTTTCAGTGTGGTACCACATTACTACGTGACCCAATCCAGAAATAGCCGAGGATCTAGCCATGAAGTATGAGAAATATGCGAAAGTATGAGCCTGACGAGGACAAATCCTAGACCTAACCCAGACCAAACATGCGTTATCCTCAAAAATATTGATCGAAACCGGGTTTAATCGACTGTTTCAGTGTGGTACCACACTACTACGTGACCCAAACCGGAAAAAACCCAGGATCTGTTCAACAAGTATGTGAAAAACGCGAAAGTATGAGCCTGTCGAGGGCAAACCCTAGACCTAACCCAGACCTAACATGCGTTATACTCTAAAATATTTATCAAGACCAGGTTTAATTGATTGCTTCAGTGTGGTCCCACATTACTACGTGATCCAAACCAGAAAAAACCCAGGATCCGTTCAACAAATATGTGAAGAATGCGAAAGTATGAGTCTGATGAGTGAAAATCCCAGACCTATCCCAGACCTAACATGCGTTATCCTGTAAAATATTTATCAAGACCAGGTTTAATTGAATGTTTCAGTGTGGTACCACATTACTGCGTGAACTAAACAGTAAAAACCCAGGATCCGTTCAACAAATATGTGAAGAATGCCAAAGTATGAGTCTGATGAGTGAAAATCCCAGACCTATCCCAGACCTAACATGCGTTATCCTGTAAAATATTTATCAAGACCAGGTTTAATTGATTGTTTCTGTGTGGGCCCACATTACTACGTGACACAATTCAGAAACAGCCCAGGATCTAGCCATGAAGTAAGAGAAATATGCGAAAGTATGAGCCTGATGAGGGCAAATCCTAGACCTAACCCAAACCTAACATGCGTTATCCTCTAAAATATTCATCAAGACCAGGTTTAGTTGATTGTTTCAGTGTGGTCCCACATTACTACGTGATCCAAACCAGTAAAAACCCAGGATCCGTTCAACAAGTATGTGGAGAATGCGAAAGTATGAGTCTGATGAGTGAAAATCCTCGGCCTAACCTATACCTAACATGCGTTAACCTCAAAAATATTGATCGAAACCAGGTTTAATCGACTGTTTCAGTGTGGTAGCACATGGCTACGTGATCCAAACCAGAAAAAAACCCAGGACCTGTTCAACAAGTATTTGAAGTATGCGGAAGAATGAGTCTGATGAGGGCAAATCCCAGGCCTAAACTAGACCTAACATGCGTTATCCTCAAAAATATTGATCAAAACCTGGTTTAATCGACTGTTTCAGTGTGGTACCACATTACTATGTGATCCAAACCTGAAAATAATCCAGGATCTGTTCAAGGAGTATGTGAAGTGTGCGAAAGTATGAGTATGATGAGGGCAAATCCCAGACCTATCCCAGACCTAACATGCGTTATCCTCTAAAATATTTATCAAGACCAGCTTTAATTGAATGTTTCAGTGTGGTACCACATTACTACGTGATCCAAACCAGTAAAAACCCAGGATCCGTTCAACAAGTATGTGGAGAATGCGAAAGTACGAGTTTGATGAGTGAAAATCCTCGGCCTAACCTGGACCTAACATGCGTTATCCTCAAAAATATTGATCGAAACCAGGTTTAATCGACTGTTTCAGTGTGGTATCACATTACTACGTGATCCAAACCAGTAAAAACCCAGGATCCGTTCAACAAGTATGTGGAGAATGCGAAAGTATGAGTCTGATGAGTGAAAATCCTCGGCCTAACCTAGACCTAACATGCGTTGTCCTCTAAAATATTGATGGAAACCAGGTTTAATTGACTGTTTCAGTGTTGCACTTCATTACTACGTGATCCAAACCAGTAAAAACCCAGGATCCGTTCAACAACTATGTGAAGAATGCGACAGTATGAGTGTGATGAGTGAAAAACCCCGGCCCAACCTAGACCTAACATGCGTTATCCTCAAAAATATTGATCGAAACCTGGTTTAATCGTCTGTTTCAGTGTGGTGCCACATTACTATGTGATCCAAACCAGAAAAAACCCTGTATCTGTTCAACAAGTATGTGAAGAATGCGAAAGTATGAGTCTGATGAGTGAAAATCCCAGAGCTAACCTAGACCTAACAAGCGTTATCCTCTAAAATATTTATCAAGACCAGGTTTAATTGACTGTTTCAGCGTGGTACCACATTATTACGTGACACAATCCAGAAACAGCCCGGGATCTAGCCATGAAGTATGAGAAATATTCGAAAGTATGAGCCTGATGAGGGCAAATCCTAGACCTAACCCAAACCTAACATGCGTTATCCTCTAAAATATTTATCAAGACCAGGTTTAATTGATTGTTTCAGTGTGGTCCCACATTACTACGTGACACAATCCAGAAACAGCCCAGGATCTAGCCATGAAGTATGAGAAATATGCGAAAGTATGAGCCTGATGAGGGCAAATCCTAGACCTAACCCAGACCTAACATGCGTTATCCTCAAAAATATTGATCGAAACCAGGTTTAATCGACTGTTTCAGTGTGGTACCACATTACTATGTGATCCAAACCTGAAAATAATCCAGGATCTGTTCAAGGAGTATGTGAAGTGTGCGAAAGTATGAGTATGACGAGGGCAAATCCCAGACCTATCCCAGACCTAACAAGCGTTATCCTCTAAAATATTTATCAAGACCAGGTTTAATTGATTGTTTCAGTGTGGTCCCACATTACTACGTGACACAATCCAGAAACAGCCCAGGATCTAGCCATGAAGTATGAGAAATATGCGAAAGTATGAGCCTGATGAGGGCAAATCCTAGACCTAACCCAAACCTAACATGCGTTATCCTCTAAAATATTTATCAAGACCAGCTTTAATTGAATGTTTCAGTGTGGTACCACATAACTACGTGATCCAAACCAGTAAAAACCCAGGATCCGTTCAACAAGTATGTGAAGAATTCGAAAGTATGAGTGTGATGAGTGAAAAACCCCGGCCTAACCTAGACCTAACATGCGTTATCCTCAAAAATATTGATCGAAACCTGGTTTAATCGTCTGTTTCAGTGTGGTACCACATTACTATGTGATCCAAACCAGAAAAAACTCAGGATCCGTTCAACAAGTATGTGGACAATGCGAAAGTATGAGTCTGATGAGTGAAAATCCTCGGCCTATCCTATACCTAACATGCGTTATCCTCAAAAATATTGATCGAAACCAGGTTTAATCGACTGTTTCAGTGTGGCGCCACATTACTACGTGATCCAAACCAGAAAAAAACCCAGGACCTGTTCAACAAGTATTTGAAGTATGCGAAAGTATGAGTCTGATGAGGGCAAATCCCAGGCCTAAACTAGACCTAACATGCGTTATCCTCAAAAATATTGATCAAAACCTGGTTTAATCTACTGTTTCAGTGTGGTACCACATTACTATGTGATCCAAACAAGAAAATAACCCAGGATCTGTTCAACGAGTTTGTGAAGTGTGCGAAAGTATGAGTATGATGAGGGCAAATCCCAGACCTATCCCAGACCAAACATGCGTTATCCTCTAAAATATTTATCAAGACCAGGTTTAATTGATTGTTTCAGTGTGGTCCCACATTACTACGTGATCCAAACCAGAAAAAACCGAGGATCCGTCCTACAAGTATGTGAAGAATGCGAAAGTATGAGTCTGATGACTGAAAATCCCCGGCCTAACCTAGACCTAACACGCGTTATCCTCAAAAATATTGATCGAAGCCAGGTTTAATCGACTGTTTCAGTGTGGTACCACACTACTACGTGACCCAAACCGGAAAAAACCCAGGATCTGTTCAACAAGTATGTGAAAAACGCGAAAGTATGGGCCTGATAAGGGCAAATCCCAGACCTATCCCAGACCTAACTTGCGTTATCCTCAAAAATATTTATCAAGACCAGGTTTAATTCATTGTTTCAGTGTGGTCCCACATTACTACGTGATCCAAACCAGAAAAAACCCAGGATCCGTTCAACAAGTATGTGAAAAACGCGAAAGTATGAGCCTGATGAGGGCAAATCCCAGACCTATCCCAGACCTAACATGCGTTATCCTCTAAAATATTCATCAAGACCAGGTTTAATTGATTGTTTCAGTGAGGTCCCACATTACTACGTGATCCAAACCAGAAAAAACCCAGGATCCGTCCAACAAGTATGTGAAGAATGCGAAAGTATAAGTCTGATCAGTGAAAATCCCCGGCCTAACCTAGACCTAACATGCGTTATCCTCAAAAATATTGATCGAAACCAGGTTTAATCGACTGTTTCAGAGTGGTACCACATTACTACGTGATCCAAACCAGAAAAAAACCCAGGACCTGTTCAACAAGTATTTGAAGTATGTGAAAGTATGAGTCTGATGAGGGCAAATCCCAGGCCTAAACTAGACCTAACATGCGTTATCCTCAAAAATATTGATCAAAACCTGGTTTAATCGACTGTTTCAGTGTGGTACCACATTACTATGTGATCCAAACCAGAAAATAACCCAGGATCTGTTCAACGAGTTTGTGAAGTGTGCGAAAGTATGAGTATGGTGAGGGCAAATCCCAGACCTATCCCAGACCTAACATGCGTTATCCTCTAAAATATTTATCATGACTAGGTTTAATTGATTGTTTCAGTGTGGTCCCACATTACTACGTGATCCAAACCGGAAAAAACCCAGGATCGGTTTAACAAGTATGGGAAGAATGCGAAAGTATGAGCCTGACGAGGGCAAATCCTAGACCTAACCCAGACCTAACATGCGTTATCCTCTAAAATATTGATCGAAACCAGGTTTAATCGACTGTTTCAGTGTGGTACCACACTACTACGTGACCCAAACCGGGAAACACCCAGGATCTGTTCAACAAGTGTGTGAAAAACGCGAAAGTATGAGCCTGATGAGGGCAAATCCCAGTCCTATCCCAGACCTAACTTGCGTTATCCTCAAAAATATTGATCGAAACCTGGTTTAATCGACTGTTTCAGTGTGGTACCACATTACTACGTGACCCAATCCAGAAATAGCCGAGGATCTAGCCATGAAGTATGAGAAATATGCGAAAGTATGAGCCTGACGAGGACAAATCCTAGACCTAACCCAGACCAAACATGCGTTATCCTCAAAAATATTGATCGAAACCGGGTTTAATCGACTGTTTCAGTGTGGTACCACACTACTACGTGACCCAAACCGGAAAAAACCCAGGATCTGTTCAACAAGTATGTGAAAAACGCGAAAGTATGAGCCTGTCGAGGGCAAACCCTAGACCTAACCCAGACCTAACATGCGTTATACTCTAAAATATTTATCAAGACCAGGTTTAATTGATTGCTTCAGTGTGGTCCCACATTACTACGTGATCCAAACCAGAAAAAACCCAGGATCCGTTCAACAAATATGTGAAGAATGCGAAAGTATGAGTCTGATGAGTGAAAATCCCAGACCTATCCCAGACCTAACATGCGTTATCCTGTAAAATATTTATCAAGACCAGGTTTAATTGAATGTTTCAGTGTGGTACCACATTACTGCGTGAACTAAACAGTAAAAACCCAGGATCCGTTCAACAAATATGTGAAGAATGCCAAAGTATGAGTCTGATGAGTGAAAATCCCAGACCTATCCCAGACCTAACATGCGTTATCCTGTAAAATATTTATCAAGACCAGGTTTAATTGATTGTTTCTGTGTGGGCCCACATTACTACGTGACACAATTCAGAAACAGCCCAGGATCTAGCCATGAAGTAAGAGAAATATGCGAAAGTATGAGCCTGATGAGGGCAAATCCTAGACCTAACCCAAACCTAACATGCGTTATCCTCTAAAATATTCATCAAGACCAGGTTTAGTTGATTGTTTCAGTGTGGTCCCACATTACTACGTGATCCAAACCAGTAAAAACCCAGGATCCGTTCAACAAGTATGTGGAGAATGCGAAAGTATGAGTCTGATGAGTGAAAATCCTCGGCCTAACCTATACCTAACATGCGTTAACCTCAAAAATATTGATCGAAACCAGGTTTAATCGACTGTTTCAGTGTGGTAGCACATGGCTACGTGATCCAAACCAGAAAAAAACCCAGGACCTGTTCAACAAGTATTTGAAGTATGCGGAAGAATGAGTCTGATGAGGGCAAATCCCAGGCCTAAACTAGACCTAACATGCGTTATCCTCAAAAATATTGATCAAAACCTGGTTTAATCGACTGTTTCAGTGTGGTACCACATTACTATGTGATCCAAACCTGAAAATAATCCAGGATCTGTTCAAGGAGTATGTGAAGTGTGCGAAAGTATGAGTATGATGAGGGCAAATCCCAGACCTATCCCAGACCTAACATGCGTTATCCTCTAAAATATTTATCAAGACCAGCTTTAATTGAATGTTTCAGTGTGGTACCACATTACTACGTGATCCAAACCAGTAAAAACCCAGGATCCGTTCAACAAGTATGTGGAGAATGCGAAAGTACGAGTTTGATGAGTGAAAATCCTCGGCCTAACCTGGACCTAACATGCGTTATCCTCAAAAATATTGATCGAAACCAGGTTTAATCGACTGTTTCAGTGTGGTATCACATTACTACGTGATCCAAACCAGTAAAAACCCAGGATCCGTTCAACAAGTATGTGGAGAATGCGAAAGTATGAGTCTGATGAGTGAAAATCCTCGGCCTAACCTAGACCTAACATGCGTTGTCCTCTAAAATATTGATGGAAACCAGGTTTAATTGACTGTTTCAGTGTTGCACTTCATTACTACGTGATCCAAACCAGTAAAAACCCAGGATCCGTTCAACAACTATGTGAAGAATGCGACAGTATGAGTGTGATGAGTGAAAAACCCCGGCCCAACCTAGACCTAACATGCGTTATCCTCAAAAATATTGATCGAAACCTGGTTTAATCGTCTGTTTCAGTGTGGTGCCACATTACTATGTGATCCAAACCAGAAAAAACCCTGTATCTGTTCAACAAGTATGTGAAGAATGCGAAAGTATGAGTCTGATGAGTGAAAATCCCAGAGCTAACCTAGACCTAACAAGCGTTATCCTCTAAAATATTTATCAAGACCAGGTTTAATTGACTGTTTCAGCGTGGTACCACATTATTACGTGACACAATCCAGAAACAGCCCGGGATCTAGCCATGAAGTATGAGAAATATTCGAAAGTATGAGCCTGATGAGGGCAAATCCTAGACCTAACCCAAACCTAACATGCGTTATCCTCTAAAATATTTATCAAGACCAGGTTTAATTGATTGTTTCAGTGTGGTCCCACATTACTACGTGACACAATCCAGAAACAGCCCAGGATCTAGCCATGAAGTATGAGAAATATGCGAAAGTATGAGCCTGATGAGGGCAAATCCTAGACCTAACCCAGACCTAACATGCGTTATCCTCAAAAATATTGATCGAAACCAGGTTTAATCGACTGTTTCAGTGTGGTACCACATTACTATGTGATCCAAACCTGAAAATAATCCAGGATCTGTTCAAGGAGTATGTGAAGTGTGCGAAAGTATGAGTATGACGAGGGCAAATCCCAGACCTATCCCAGACCTAACAAGCGTTATCCTCTAAAATATTTATCAAGACCAGGTTTAATTGATTGTTTCAGTGTGGTCCCACATTACTACGTGACACAATCCAGAAACAGCCCAGGATCTAGCCATGAAGTATGAGAAATATGCGAAAGTATGAGCCTGATGAGGGCAAATCCTAGACCTAACCCAAACCTAACATGCGTTATCCTCTAAAATATTTATCAAGACCAGCTTTAATTGAATGTTTCAGTGTGGTACCACATAACTACGTGATCCAAACCAGTAAAAACCCAGGATCCGTTCAACAAGTATGTGAAGAATTCGAAAGTATGAGTGTGATGAGTGAAAAACCCCGGCCTAACCTAGACCTAACATGCGTTATCCTCAAAAATATTGATCGAAACCTGGTTTAATCGTCTGTTTCAGTGTGGTACCACATTACTATGTGATCCAAACCAGAAAAAACTCAGGATCCGTTCAACAAGTATGTGGACAATGCGAAAGTATGAGTCTGATGAGTGAAAATCCTCGGCCTATCCTATACCTAACATGCGTTATCCTCAAAAATATTGATCGAAACCAGGTTTAATCGACTGTTTCAGTGTGGCGCCACATTACTACGTGATCCAAACCAGAAAAAAACCCAGGACCTGTTCAACAAGTATTTGAAGTATGCGAAAGTATGAGTCTGATGAGGGCAAATCCCAGGCCTAAACTAGACCTAACATGCGTTATCCTCAAAAATATTGATCAAAACCTGGTTTAATCTACTGTTTCAGTGTGGTACCACATTACTATGTGATCCAAACAAGAAAATAACCCAGGATCTGTTCAACGAGTTTGTGAAGTGTGCGAAAGTATGAGTATGATGAGGGCAAATCCCAGACCTATCCCAGACCAAACATGCGTTATCCTCTAAAATATTTATCAAGACCAGGTTTAATTGATTGTTTCAGTGTGGTCCCACATTACTACGTGATCCAAACCAGAAAAAACCGAGGATCCGTCCTACAAGTATGTGAAGAATGCGAAAGTATGAGTCTGATGACTGAAAATCCCCGGCCTAACCTAGACCTAACACGCGTTATCCTCAAAAATATTGATCGAAGCCAGGTTTAATCGACTGTTTCAGTGTGGTACCACACTACTACGTGACCCAAACCGGAAAAAACCCAGGATCTGTTCAACAAGTATGTGAAAAACGCGAAAGTATGGGCCTGATAAGGGCAAATCCCAGACCTATCCCAGACCTAACTTGCGTTATCCTCAAAAATATTTATCAAGACCAGGTTTAATTCATTGTTTCAGTGTGGTCCCACATTACTACGTGATCCAAACCAGAAAAAACCCAGGATCCGTTCAACAAGTATGTGAAAAACGCGAAAGTATGAGCCTGATGAGGGCAAATCCCAGACCTATCCCAGACCTAACATGCGTTATCCTCTAAAATATTCATCAAGACCAGGTTTAATTGATTGTTTCAGTGAGGTCCCACATTACTACGTGATCCAAACCAGAAAAAACCCAGGATCCGTCCAACAAGTATGTGAAGAATGCGAAAGTATAAGTCTGATCAGTGAAAATCCCCGGCCTAACCTAGACCTAACATGCGTTATCCTCAAAAATATTGATCGAAACCAGGTTTAATCGACTGTTTCAGAGTGGTACCACATTACTACGTGATCCAAACCAGAAAAAAACCCAGGACCTGTTCAACAAGTATTTGAAGTATGTGAAAGTATGAGTCTGATGAGGGCAAATCCCAGGCCTAAACTAGACCTAACATGCGTTATCCTCAAAAATATTGATCAAAACCTGGTTTAATCGACTGTTTCAGTGTGGTACCACATTACTATGTGATCCAAACCAGAAAATAACCCAGGATCTGTTCAACGAGTTTGTGAAGTGTGCGAAAGTATGAGTATGGTGAGGGCAAATCCCAGACCTATCCCAGACCTAACATGCGTTATCCTCTAAAATATTTATCATGACTAGGTTTAATTGATTGTTTCAGTGTGGTCCCACATTACTACGTGATCCAAACCGGAAAAAACCCAGGATCGGTTTAACAAGTATGGGAAGAATGCGAAAGTATGAGCCTGACGAGGGCAAATCCTAGACCTAACCCAGACCTAACATGCGTTATCCTCAAAAATATTGATCGAAACCTGGTTTAATCGACTGTTTCAGTGTGGTACCACATTACTACCGGACCCAAACCAGAAAAAACCCAGGATCTGTTCAACAAGTATGTGAAGAATGCGAAAGTATGAGTCTGATGAGGGCAAATCCCAGGCCTAAAGATAGACCTAACATGCGTTATCCTCAAAAATATTAATCGAAACCAGGTTTAATCGACTGTTTCAGTGTGGTACCATATTACTACGTGATCCAAACCAGAAAAAAACCCAGGATCTGTTCAACAAGTATGTGAAGTATGCGAAAGTATGAGTCTGATGAGGGCAAATCCCAGGCCTAAACTAGACCTAACATGAATTATTCTCTAAAATATTGATCGAAACCAGGTTTAATTGACTGTTTCAGTGTGGACCCACATTACTACGTGATCCAAATCAGAAAAAACCCAGGATCCGTTCAACAAGTATGTGAAGAATGCCAAAGTATGTGTCTGATGAGTGAAAATCCCAGACCTATCCCAGACCTAACTTGCGTTATCCTCTAAAATATTGATCGAAACCAGGTTTAATTGACTGTTTCAGCGTGGTACCACATTACTACGTGATACAATCCAGAAACAGCCCAGGATCTAGCCATGAAGTATGAGAAATATGCGAAAGTATCAGCCTGATGAGGGCAAATCCTAGACCTAACCCAAACCTAACATGCGTTATCCTCTAAAATATTGATCCAAACCAGGTTTAATGGACTGCTTCAGTGTGGTACCTCTTTACTACGTGATCCAAAGCAGAAAAAAACCTAGGATCTGTTCAATAAGAATGTGAAGTATGCGAAAGTATGAGTCTGATGAGGGCAAATCCCAGGCCTAAAGATAGACCTAACATGCGTTATCCTCAAAAATATTAATCGAAACCAGGGTTAATCGACTGTTTCAGTGTGGTACCATATTACTACGTGATCCAAACCAGAAAAAAACCCAGGATCTGTTCAACAAGTATGTGAAGTATGCGAAAGTATGAGTCTGATGAGGGCAAATCCCAGGCCTAAACTAGACATAACTTTCGTTATCCTCTATAATGTTGATCGAAACCAGGTTTAATTGACTGTTTCAGTGTGGTACCACATTACTACGTGAACCAAACCAGAAAAAACCCTGTATCCGTTCAACAAGTATGTGAAGAATGCGAAAGTATGAGCCTGATGAGGGCAAATCCTAGACCTAACCCAGACCTAACATGCGTTATCCTCAAAAATATTGATCGAAACCAGGTTTAATCGACTGTTTCAGTGTGGTACCACATTACTACGTGATCCAAACCAGAAAAAAACCCTGGATCTTGTCAAGGAGTATGTGAAGTGTGCGAAAGTATGAGTCTGATGAGGGATAATCCGAGACCTATCCCAGACCTAACTTGCGTTATCCTCTAAAATAGTGATCGAAACCAGGTTTAATTGACTGTTTTAGTTGTGGTACCACTTTACTACGTGATCCAAAGCAGAAAAAACCCTCGATCAGGTCAACATGCATGTTAAAACTGTGAAAGTATGACCCTGATGAGGGCAAATCCCAGGCCTAACCTAAACCTAACACGCGTCATCTTCTAAAATGTTGAGCGAAACCAGGTTTAATTGATTGTTTCAGTGTGGTACCACATTACTACGTGATGCAATCCAGAAATATCCCAGGATATAGCCATGAAGTATAAGAAATATGCGATAGTATGAGTCTGATGGGGGCAAATCCCAGACCTATCCCAGACCAAACTTGCGTTATCCTCTAAAATATTGATCCAAAGCAGGTTTAATGGACTGTTTCAGTGAGGTCCCACATTACTACGTGATCCAAACCAGTAAAAACCCAGGATCCGTTCAACAAGTATGTGGAGAATGCGAAAGTATGAGTCTGATGAGTGAAAATCCTCGGCCTAACCTATACCTAACATGCGTTATTCTCAAAAATATTGATCGAAACCAGGTTTAATCGACTGTTTCAGTGTGGTACCACATGACTACGTCATCCAAACCAGAAAAAAACCCAGGACCTGTTCAACAAGTATTTGAAGTATGCGAAAGAATGAGTCTGATGAGGGCAAATCCCAGGCCTAAACTAGACCTAACATGCGTTGTCCTCAAAAATATTGATCAAAACCTGGTTTAATCGACTGTTCCAGTGTGGTACCACATTACTATGTGATCCAAACCAGAAAATAATCCAGGATCAGTTCAACGAGTATGTGAAGTGTGCGAAAGTATGAGTATGATGAGGGCAAATCCCAGACCTATCCCAGACCTAACATGCGTTATCCTCTAAAATATTTATCAAGACCAGGTTTAATTGATTGTTTCAGTGTGGTCCCACATTACTACGTGACACAATCCAGAAACAGCCCAGGATCTAGCCATGAAGTATGAGAAATATGCGAAAGTATGAGCCTGATGAGGGCAAATCCCAGGCCTAAACTAGACCTAACATGAATTATTCTCTAAAATATTGATCGAAACCAGGTTTAATTGACTGTTTCAGCGTGGTACCACATTACTACGTGATACAATCCAGAAACAGCCCAGGATCTAGCCATGAAGTATGAGAAATATGCGAAAGTATCAGCCTGATGAGGGCAAATCCTAGACCTAACCCAAACCTAACATGCGTTATCCTCTAAAATATTGATCCAAACCAGGTTTAATGGACTGCTTCAGTGTGGTACCTCTTTACTACGTGATCCAAAGCAGAAAAAAACCTAGGATCTGTTCAATAAGAATGTGAAGTATGCGAAAGTATGAGTCTGATGAGGGCAAATCCCAGGCCTAAAGATAGACCTAACATGCGTTATCCTCAAAAATATTAATCGAAACCAGGTTTAATCGACTGTTTCAGTGTGGTACCATATTACTACGTGATCCAAACCAGAAAAAAACCCAGGATCTGTTCAACAAGTATGTGAAGTATGCGAAAGTATGAGTCTGATGAGGGCAAATCCCAGGCCTAAACTAGACATAACTTTCGTTATCCTCTATAATGTTGATCGAAACCAGGTTTAATTGACTGTTTCAGTGTGGTACCACATTACTACGTGAACCAAACCAGAAAAAACCCTGTATCCGTTCAACAAGTATGTGAAGAATGCGAAAGTATGAGCCTGATGAGGGCAAATCCTAGACCTAACCCAGACCTAACATGCGTTATCCTCAAAAATATTGATCGAAACCAGGTTTAATCGACTGTTTCAGTGTGGTACCACATTACTACGTGATCCAAACCAGAAAAAAACCCTGGATCTTGTCAAGGAGTATGTGAAGTGTGCGAAAGTATGAGTCTGATGAGGGATAATCCGAGACCTATCCCAGACCTAACTTGCGTTATCCTCTAAAATAGTGATCGAAACCAGGTTTAATTGACTGTTTTAGTTGTGGTACCACTTTACTACGTGATCCAAAGCAGAAAAAACCCTCGATCAGGTCAACATGCATGTTAAAACTGTGAAAGTATGACCCTGATGAGGGCAAATCCCAGGCCTAACCTAAACCTAACACGCGTCATCTTCTAAAATGTTGAGCGAAACCAGGTTTAATTGATTGTTTCAGTGTGGTACCACATTACTACGTGATGCAATCCAGAAATATCCCAGGATATAGCCATGAAGTATAAGAAATATGCGATAGTATGAGTCTGATGGGGGCAAATCCCAGACCTATCCCAGACCAAACTTGCGTTATCCTCTAAAATATTGATCCAAAGCAGGTTTAATGGACTGTTTCAGTGAGGTCCCACATTACTACGTGATCCAAACCAGTAAAAACCCAGGATCCGTTCAACAAGTATGTGGAGAATGCGAAAGTATGAGTCTGATGAGTGAAAATCCTCGGCCTAACCTATACCTAACATGCGTTATTCTCAAAAATATTGATCGAAACCAGGTTTAATCGACTGTTTCAGTGTGGTACCACATGACTACGTCATCCAAACCAGAAAAAAACCCAGGACCTGTTCAACAAGTATTTGAAGTATGCGAAAGAATGAGTCTGATGAGGGCAAATCCCAGGCCTAAACTAGACCTAACATGCGTTGTCCTCAAAAATATTGATCAAAACCTGGTTTAATCGACTGTTCCAGTGTGGTACCACATTACTATGTGATCCAAACCAGAAAATAATCCAGGATCAGTTCAACGAGTATGTGAAGTGTGCGAAAGTATGAGTATGATGAGGGCAAATCCCAGACCTATCCCAGACCTAACATGCGTTATCCTCTAAAATATTTATCAAGACCAGGTTTAATTGATTGTTTCAGTGTGGTCCCACATTACTACGTGACACAATCCAGAAACAGCCCAGGATCTAGCCATGAAGTATGAGAAATATGCGAAAGTATGAGCCTGATGAGGGCAAATCCTAGACCTAACCCAAACCTAACATGCGTTATCCTCTAAAATATTTATCAAGACCAGCTTTAATTGAATGTTTCAGTGTGGTACCACATTACTACGTGATCCAAACCAGAAAAAAACCCAGGACCTGTTCAACAAGTATTTGAAGTATGCGAAAGTATGAGTCTGATGAGGGCAAATCCCAGGCCTAAACTAGACCTAACATGCGTTATCCTCAAAAATATTGACCGAAACCTGGTTTAATCGTCTGTTTCAGTGTGGTACCACATTACTATGTGATCCAAACCAGAAAAAACTCAGGATCAGTTCAACAGGTATGTGGAGAATGCGAAAGTATGAGTCTGATGAGTGAAAATCCTCGGCCTAACCTATACCTAACATGCGTTATCCTCAAAAATATTGATCGAAACCAGGTTTAATCGACTGTTTCAGTGTGGCGCCACATTACTACGTGATCCAAACTAGAAAAAAACCCAGGACCTGTTCAACAAGTATTTGAAGTATGCGAAAGTATGAGTCTGATGAGGGCAAATCCCAGGCCTAAACTAGACCTAACATGCGTTATCCTCAAAAATATTGATCAAAACCTGGTTTAATCTACTGTTTCAGTGTGGTACCACATTACTATGTGATCCAAACCAGAAAATAACCCAGGATCTGTTCAACGAGTTTGTGAAGTGTGCGAAAGTATGAGTATGATGAGGGCAAATCCCAGACCTATCCCAGACCTATCATGCGTTATCCTCTAAAATATTTATCATGACTAGGTTTAATTGATTGTTTCAGTGTGGTCCCACATTACTACGTGATCCAAACCGGAAAAAACCCAGGATCCGTTTAACAAGTATGGGAAGAATGCGAAAGTATGAGCCTGACGAGGGCAAATCCTAGACCTAACCCAGACCTAACATGCGTTATCCTCAAAAATATTGATCAAAACCTGGTTTAATCGACTGTTTCAGTGTGGTACCACATTACTACGTGATCCAAACCAGAAAATAACCCAGGATCTGTTCAACGAGTTTGTGAAGTGTGCGAAAGTATGAGTATGGTGAGGGCAAATCCCAGGCCTAAACTAGACATAACTTTCGTTATCCTCTAAAATGTTGATCGAAACCAGGATTAATTGACTGTTTTAGTGTGGTACCACTTTACTACGTGATCCAAAGCAGAAAAAACCCTCGATCAGGTCAACATGCATGTTAAAACTGCGAAAGTATGAGTCTGATGAGGGCAAATCCCAGACCTATCCCAGACCTAACATGCGTTATCCTCAAAAATATTAATCGAAACCAGGATTAATCGACTGTTTCAGTGTGGTACCACATTACTACGTGATCCAAACCAGAAAAGAACCCTGGATCTTGTCAAGGAGTATGTGAAGTGTGCGAAAGTATGAGTCTGATGAGGGATAATCCGAGACCTATCCCAGACCTAACTTGCGTTATCCTCTAAAATAGTGATCGAAACCAGGTTTAATTGACTGTTTTAGTTGTGGTACCACTTTACTACGTGATCCAAAGCAGAAAAAACCCTCGATCAGGTCAACATGCATGTTAAAAATGTGAATGTATGACCCTGATGAGGGCAAATCCCAGGCCTAACCTAAACCTAACACGCGTCATCTTCTAAAATATTGAGCGAAACCAGGTTTAATTGATTGTTTCAGTGTGGTACCACATTACTACGTGATGCAATCCAGAAATATCCCAGGATATAGCCATGAAGTATAAGAAATATGCGATAGTATGAGTCTGATGGGGGCAAATCCCAGACCTATCCCAGACCAAACTTGCGTTATCCTCTAAAATATTGATCCAAACCAGGTTTAATGGACTGTTTCAGTGAGGTCCCACATTACTACGTGATCCAAACCAGAAAAAACCCAGGATCCGTTCAAGAAGTATGTGAAGAATACGAAAGTATGTGTCTGATGAGTGAAAATCCCAAGCCTAATCTAGACCTAACATGCGTTATCCTCAAAAATATTGATCGAAACCTGGTTTAATCGACTGTTTCAGTGTGGTACCACATTACTACGAGACCCAAACCAGAAAAAACCTAGGATCTATTCAACAAGTATGTGAAAAACGCGAAAGTATGAGCCTGATGAGGGCAAATCCCAGACCTATCCCAGACCTAACTTCCGTTATCCTCTAAAATATTGATCGAAACCAGGTTTAATTGACTGTTTCAGTGTGGTACCACATTACTACGTGATCCAGTCCAGAAATAGCCCAGGATCTAGCCATGAAGTATGAGAAACATGCGAAAGTATGAGCCTGACGTGGGCAAAGCCTAGACCTAACCCAGACCTAACATGCGTTATCCTCTAAAATATTTACCATGACCAGGTTTAATTGATTGTTTCAGTGTGGCCCCACATTACTACGTGATCCAAACCAGAAAAAACCCAGGATCCGTTCAACAAGTATGTGAAGAATGCGAATGTATGAGTCTGATGAGTGAAAATCCCAGGCCTAACCTAGACCTAACATGCGTTATCCTCAAAATTATTGATCGAAACCTGGTTTAATCGACTGTTTCAGTGTGGTACCACATTACTACGTGACCCAAACCAGAAAAAACCCAGAATCTGTTCAACAAGTATGTGAAAAACGCGTAAGTATGAGCCTGATGAGGGCAAATCCCAGACCTATCCCAGACCAAACTTGCGTTATCCTCTAAAATATTGATGGAAACCAGGTTTAATTGACTGTTTCAGTGTGGTACCACATTACTACGCGATGCAATCCAGAAAAAGCCCAGGATCTATCCATCAAGTATGAGAAATATGCGAAAGAATGAGCCTGATGAGAGCAAATCCCAGACCTAACCTAGACCTAACATGGATTATTCTCTAAAATATTGATCAAAACCAGGTTTAATTGACTGTTTCAGTGTGGTACCAAATTACTACGCGATCCAATCCAGAAATAGCCCAGGATCCGGCCATGAAGTATGAGAAATATGCGAAAGTATGAGCCTGATGGGGCAAATCCTAGACCTAACCCTAACCTAACATGCGTTATCCTCTAAAATATTTATCAAGACCAGGTTTAATTGAATGTTTCAGTGTGGTACCACATTACTACGTGAACCAAACTAGAAAAAACCCAGGAGCCGTTCAACAACTATGTGAAGAATGCGAAAGTGTGAGTCTGATGAGTGAATATCCCCGGCCTAACCTAGACCTAACATGCGTTATCCCCAAAAATATTGATCGAAACCAGGTTTAATCGACTGTTTCAGTGTGGTACCACATTACTACGTGATCCAAACCAGAAAAAACCCCAGGATCTTTTCAACAAGTATGTGAAGTGTGCGAAAGTATGAGTCTGATGAGGGCTAATCCCAGACCTATCCCAGACCTAACTTGCGTTATCCTCTAAAATAGTGATCGAAACCAGGTTTGATTGACTGTTTTAGTTGTGGTACCACTTTACTACGTGATCCAAAGCAGAAAAAACCCTCGATCAGGTCAACATGCATGTTAAAACTGCGGAAGTATGAGCCTGATGAGGGCAAATCCCAGACCTATCCCAGACCTAACATGCGTTATCCTCAAAACTATTGATCGAAACCAGGTTTAATCGACTGTTTCAGTGTGGTACCACACTACTACGTGACCCAAGCCGGAAAAAACCCAGGTACTGTTCAACAAGTATGTGAAAAACGCGAAAGTATGAGCCTGATGAGGGCAAATCCCAGACCTATCCCAGACCTAACTTGCGTTATCCTCTAAAATATTGAACGAAACCAGGTTTAATTGACTGTTTCAGCGTGGTACCACATTACTACGTGATACAATCCAGAAACAGCCCAGGATCTAGCCATGAAGTATGAGAAATATGCGAAAGTATGAGCCTGATGTGGGCAAATCCCAGGCCTAACCTAGACCTAACATGCGTTGTCCTCTAAAATATTGATCGAAACAAGGTTTAATTGACTGTTTTAGTGTGGTACCACTTTGCTACGTGATCCAAAGCAGAAAAAACCCTCGATCAGGTCAACATGCATGTTAAAACTGCAAAAGTATGAGCCTGATGAGGGCAAATCCCAGACCGATCTCAGTCCTAACATGCGTTATCCTCAGAAATATTAATCGAAACCGGGTTTAATCGACTGTTTCAGTGTGGTACCACATTACTACGTGATCCAATCCAGAAATAGCCCAGGATCTAGCCATGAAGTATGAGAAATAGGCGAAAGTATGAGCCTGATGAGGGCAGATCTTAGACCTAACCCAGACCTAACATGCGTTGTCCTCTAAAATATTTATCAAGACCAGGTTTAATTGATTATTTCAGTGTGGTCCCACATTACTACGTGATGCAATCCAGAAAAAGCCCAGGATCTAGCCATCATGTATCAGAAATATGCGAAAGAATGAGCCTGATGAGAGCAAATCCCAGACCTAACCTAGACCTAACATGAATTATTCTCTAAAATATTGATCGAAACCAGGTTTAATTGACTGTTTCAGTGTGGACCCACATTACTACGTGATCCAAATCAGAAAAAACCCAGGATCCGTTCAACAAGTATGTGAAGAATGCCAAAGTATGTGTCTGATGAGTGAAAATCCCAGACCTATCCCAGACCTAACTTGCGTTGTTCTCTAAGATATTGATGGAAACCAGGTTTAATTGACTGTTTCAGTGTTGTACTTCAGTACTACGTGATGCAATCCAGAAAAAGCCCAGGATCTAGCCATCAAGTATGAGAGATATGCGAAGGAATGAGCCTGATGAGAGCAAATCCCAGACCTAACCTAGACCTAACATGAATTATTCTCTAAAATATTGATCGAAACCAGGTTTAATTGACTGTTTCAGTGTGGTCCCACATTACTACGTGATCAAATCCAGAAATAGCCCAGGATCTAGCCATGAAGTATGAGAAATATGCGAAAGTATGAGCCTGACGAGGGCAAATCCTAGACCTAACCCAGACCTAACATGCGTTATCCTCTAATATATTTATCATGACCAGGTTTAATTGATTGTTTCAGTGTGGTCCCACATTACTGCCTGATCCAAACCAGAAAAAACCCAGGATCTGTTCAACAAGTATGTGAAAATCGCGAAAGTATGAGCCTGATGAGGGCAAATCCCAGACCTATCCCAGACCGAACTTGCGTTATCCTCTAAAATATTGATTGAAACCAGGTTTAATCGACTGTTTCAGTGTGGTACCACATTGCTACGTGATCCAAACCAGAAAAAACCCAGGATCAGTTCAACAAGTATGTGAAAAACTCGAAAGTATGAGCCTGATGAGGGCAAATCCCAGACCTATCCCAGACCTAACTTGCGTTATCCTCAAAAATATTGATCGAAACCTGGTTTAATTGACTGTTTCAGTGTGGTACCACATTACTACGTGATCCAAACCAGAAAAAACCCAGGATCCGTCCAACAAGTATGTGAAGAATGCGAAAGTATGAGTCTGATGGGTGAAAATCCCCGGCCTAACCTAGACCTAACATGCGTTATCCTCAAAAATATTGATCGAAACCAGGTTTACTCGACTGTTTCAGTGTGGTACCACATTACTACGTGATCCAAACCAGAAAAAAACCCAGGACCTGTTCAACAAGTATTTGAAGTATGTGAAAGTATGAGTCTGATGAGGGCAAATCCCAGGCCTAAACTAGACCTAACATGCGTTATCCTCTAAAATATTTATCATGACTAGGTTTAATTGATTGTTTCAGTGTGGTCCCACATTACTACGTGATCCAAACCGGAAAAAACCCAGGATCCGTTTAACAAGTATGGGAAGAATGCGAAAGTATGAGCCTGACGAGGGCAAATCCTAGACCTAACCCAGACCTAACATGCGTTATCCTCAAAAATATTGATCAAAACCTGGTTTAATCGACTGTTTCAGTGTTGTACCACATTACTATGTGATCCAAACCAGAAAATAACCCAGGATCTGTTCAACGAGTTTGTGAAGTGTGCGAAAGTATGAGTATGGTGAGGGCAAATCCCAGACCTATCCCAGACCTAACATGCGTTATCCTCTAAAATATTTATCATGACTAGGTTTAATTGATTGTTTCAGTGTGGTACCACATTACTACGTGAACCAAACTAGAAAATACCCAGGAGCCGTTCAACAACTATGTGAAGAATGCGATAGTGTGAGTCTGATGAGTGAATATCCCCGGCCTAACCTAGACCTAACATGCGTTATCCCCAAAAATATTGATCGAAACCAGGTTTAATCGACTGTTTCAGTGTGGTACCACATTACTACGTGATCCAAACCAGAAAAAACCCCAGGATCTTTTCAACAAGTATGTGAAGAATGCGAAAGTATGAGGCTGATGAGGGCAAATCCCAGACCTAAACTAGACATAACTTGCGTTATCCTCTAAAATATTGATCGAAACCAGGTTTAATTGACTGTTTCAGCGTGGTACCACATTACTACGTGATACAATCCAGAAACAGCCCAGGATCTAGCCATGAAGTATGAGAAATATGCGAAAGTATCAGCCTGATGAGGGCAAATCCTAGACCTAACCCAAACTTAACATGCGTTATCCTCTAAAATATTGATCCAAACCAGGTTTAATGGACTGCTTCAGTGTGGTACGTCTTCACTACGTGATCCAAAGCAGAAAAAAACCTAGGATCTGTTCAATAAGTATGTGAAGTATGCGAAAGTATGAGTCTGATGAGGGCAAATCCCAGGCCTAAACTAGACATAACTTTCGTTATCCTCTAAAATGTTGATCGAAACCAGGTTTAATTGACTGTTTTAGTGTGGTACCACTTTACTACGTGATCCAAAGCAGAAAAAACCCTCGATCAGGTCAACATGCATGTTAAAACTGCGAAAGTATGAGTCTGATGAGGGCAAATCCCAGACCTATCCCAGACCTAACATGCGTTATCCTCAAAAATATTAATCGAAACCAGGATTAATCGACTGTTTCAGTGTGGTACCACATTACTACGTGATCCAAACCAGAAAAAAACCCTGGATCTTGTCAAGGAGTATGTGAAGTGTGCGAAAGTATGAGTCTGATGAAGGGATAATCCGAGACCTATCCCAGACCTAACTTGCGTTATCCTCTAAAATAGTAATCGAAACCAGGTTTAATTGACTGTTTTAGTTGTGGTACCACTTTACTACGTGATCCAAAGCAGAAAAAACCCTCGATCAGGTCAACATGCATGTTAAAACTGTGAAAGTATGACCCTGATGAGGGCAAATCCCAGGCCTAACCTAAACCTAACACGCGTCATCTTCTAAAATATTGAGCGAAACCAGGTTTAATTGATTGTTTCAGTGTGGTACCACATTACTACGTGATGCAATCCAGAAATATCCCAGGATATAGCCATGAAGTATAAGAAATATGCGATAGTATGAGTCTGATGGGGGCAAATCCCAGACCTATCCCAGACCAAACTTGCGTTATCCTCTAAAATATTGATCCAAACCAGGTTTAATGGACTGTTTCAGTGAGGTCCCACATTACTACGTGATCCAAACCAGAAAAAACCCAGGATCCGTTCAAGAAGTATGTGAAGAATACGAAAGTATGTGTCTGATGAGTGAAAATCCCAGGCCTAACCTAGACCTAACATGCGTTATCCTCAAAAATATTGATCGAAACCTGGTTTAATCGACTGTTTCAGTGTGGTACCACATTACTACGTGACCCAAACCAGAAACAGCCCCGGATCTAGCCATGAAGTATGAGAAATATGCGAAAGTATGAGCCTGATGTGGGCAAATCCCAGGCCTAACCTAGACCTAACATGCGTTGTCCTCTAAAATATTGATCGAAACCAGGTTTAATTGACTGTTTTAGTGTGGTGCCACTTTACTACGTGATCCAAAGCAGAAAAAACCCTCGATCAGGTCAACATGCATGTTAAAACTGCAAAAGTATGAGCCTGATGAGGGCAAATCCCAGACCTATCTCAGACCTAACATGCGTTATCCTCAGAAATATTAATCGAAACCAGACTTAATCGACTGTTTCAGTGTGGTACCACATTACTACGTGATCCAAACCAGAAAAAAACCCAGGATCTTGTCAACGAGTATGTGAAGTGTGCGAAAGTATGAGTCTGATGAGGGCTAATCCCAGACCTATCCCAGACCTAACTTTTTTTTTTTTTTTTTTTTTTTTTTTTTTTTTGTCGTGGGGAAAATCTTCGAAAGACTCCCTCCCACCTCCTTGGGGAGAGGTGGGAGGGGTGTGTGGGATTCCCGCGCCCGTACAACGACAGGCGCGGGACCTACCCACTAAAAACCCCACGGTGACCCTTCGGCACGCTTTGGGAGGATACCGGGAATCGCTCGAAGCATTCTTCTGGTATCCTCCCCGTGCCCGCGCTTTCGCGCCCATCCCCCGGGGGGACAATCGGTCCCCCCAGTAGACACACTGCCTCATAGCGGCGGGACGGGGCCACTCCATCCCGCCGCTATCCGTCCCGGGGCCGCGTTTAGTGGCGGCTGCAAGCCCCAACTCGCAACCGCCCGCGACCCCGTTTCCACCCCTCGGCGGGCGGGCGTTCATGGCCGCACCAGACCGCCGAGGGTGCCTCCCCTTGCGTCGGACCGGTAGGGGGAGGCACTCCTAACCCCAACCGGTCCGACCCGGCGCCGCCTGGCGGGAGGAGGGTCCCCTCAGGACCCCCCTCCCAATCCCAGACCTAACTTGCGTTATCCTCTAAAATAGTGATCGAAACCATGTTTAAGTGACTGTTTTAGTTGTGGTACCACTTTACTACGTGATCCAAAGCAGAAAAAACACTCGATCAGGTCAACATGCATGTTAAAACTGCGAAAGTATGAGCCTGATGAGGGCAAATCCAAGACCTAACCCAAACCTAACATGAGTTATTCTCTAAAATATTTATCAAGACCAGGTTTAATTGAATGTTTCAGTGTGGTCCCACATTACTACGTGATGCAATCCAGAAAAAGCCCAGGATCTAGCCATCATGTATGAGAAATATGCGAAAGAATGAGCCTGATGAGAGCAAATCCCAGACCTAACCTAGACCTAACATGAATTATTCTCTAAAATATTGATCGAAACCAGGTTTAATTGACTGTTTCAGTGTGGTCCCACATTACTACGTGATCAAATCCAGAAATAGCCCAGGATCTAGCCATGAAGTATGAGAAATATGCGAAAGTATGAGCCTGACGAGGGCAAATCCTAGACCTAACCCAGACCTAACATGCGTTATCCTCTAATATATTTATCATGACCAGGTTTAATTGATTGTTTCAGTGTGGTCCCACATTACTACCTGATCCAAACCAGAAAAAACCCAGGATCTGTTCAACAAGTATGTGAAAAACTCGAAAGTATGAGCCTGATGAGGGCAAATCCCAGACCTATCCCAGACCGAACTTGCGTTATCCTCTAAAATATTGATTGAAACCAGGTTTAATCGACTGTTTCAGTGTGGTACCACATTGCTACGTGATCCAAACCAGAAACAGCCCCGGATCTAGCCATGAAGTATGAGAAATATGCGAAAGTATGAGCCTGATGTGGGCAAATCCCAGGCCTAACCTAGACCTAACATGCGTTGTCCTCTAAAATATTGATCGAAACCAGGTTTAATTGACTGTTTTAGTGTGGTGCCACTTTACTACGTGATCCAAAGCAGAAAAAACCCTCGATCAGGTCAACATGCATGTTAAAACTGCAAAAGTATGAGCCTGATGAGGGCAAATCCCAGACCTATCTCAGACCTAACATGCGTTATCCTCAGAAATATTAATCGAAACCAGGCTTAATCGACTGTTTCAGTGTGGTACCACATTACTACGTGATCCAAACCAGAAAAAAACCCAGGATCTTGTCAACGAGTATGTGAAGTGTGCGAAAGTATGAGTCTGATGAGGGCTAATCCCAGACCTATCCCAGACCTAACTTTTTTTTTTTTTTTTTTTTTTTTTTTTTTTGTCGTGGGGAAAATCTTCGAAAGACTCCCTCCCACCTCCTTGGGGAGAGGTGGGAGGGGTGTGTGGGATTCCCCGCGCCCGTACAACGACAGGCGCGGGACCTACCCACTAAAAACCCCACGGTGACCCTTCGGCACGCTTTGGGAGGATACCGGGAATCGCTCGAAGCATTCTTCTGGTATCCTCCCCGTGCCCGCGCTTTCGCGCCCATCCCCCGGGGGGACAATCGGTCCCCCCAGTAGACACACTGCCTCATAGCGGCGGGACGGGGCCACTCCATCCCGCCGCTATCCGTCCCGGGGCCGCGTTTAGTGGCGGCTGCAAGCCCCAACTCGCAACCGCCCGCGACCCCGTTTCCACCCCTCGGCGGGCGGGCGTTCATGGCCGCACCAGACAGCCGAGGGTGCCTCCCCTTGCGTCGGACCGGTAGGGGGAGGCACTCCTACCCCCAACCGGTCCGACCCGGCGCCGCCTGGCGGGAGGAGGGTCCCCTCAGGACCCCCCTCCCAATCCCAGACCTAACTTGCGTTATCCTCTAAAATAGTGATCGAAACCATGTTTAAGTGACTGTTTTAGTTGTGGTACCACTTTACTACGTGATCCAAAGCAGAAAAAACACTCGATCAGGTCAACATGCATGTTAAAACTGCGAAAGTATGAGCCTGATGAGGGCAAATCCAAGACCTAACCCAAACCTAACATGAGTTATTCTCTAAAATATTTATCAAGACCAGGTTTAATTGAATGTTTCAGTGTGGTACCACATTACTACGTGAACCAAACCAGAAAAAACCCTGTATCTGTTCAACAAGTATGTGAAAAATGCGAAAGTATGAGTCTGGTGAGTGAAAATCCCAGGGCTAACCTAGACCTAACAAGCGTTATCATCTAAATTATTGATCCAAACCAGGTTTAATTGACTGTTTCAGTGTGGTACCACTTTACTGCGTGATCCAAAGCAGAAAAAACCCTCGATCAGGTCAACATGTATGTTAAAACTGCGAAAGTATGACCCTGATGTGGGCAAATCCCAGACCTATCCCAGACCTAACATGCGTTATCCTCTAAAATATTTATCAAGACCAGGTTTAATTGATTGTTTCAGTGTGGTCCCACATTACTACGTGATCCAAACCAGAAAAAACCCAGGATCCGTCCTACAAGTATGTGAAGAATGCGAAAGTATGAGTCTGATGACTGAAAATCCCCGGACTAACCTAGACCTAACATGCGTTATCCTCAAAAATATTGATCGAAGCCAGGTTTAATCGACTGTTTCAGTGTGGTACCACACTACTATGTGATCCAAACCAGAAAAAACTCAGGATCCGTTCAACAGGTATGTGGAGAATGCGAAAGTATGAGTCTGATGAGTGAAAATCCTCGGCCTAACCTATACCTAACATGCGTTATCCTCAAAAATATTGATCGAAACCAGGATTAATCGACTGTTTCAGTGTGGTACCACATTACTACGTGATCCAAACCAGTAAAAACCCAGGATCCGTTCAACAAGTATGTGGAGAATGCGAAAGTATGAGTCTGATGAGTGAAAATCCTCGGCCTAACCTATACCTAACATGCGTTATCCTCAAAAATATTGATCGAAACCAGGTTTAATCGACTGTTCCAGTGTGGTACCACATGACTACGTGATCCAAACCAGAAAAAAACCCAGGACCTGTTCAACAAGTATTTGAAGTATGCGAAAGAATGAGTCTGATGAGAGCAAATCCCAGGCCTAAACTAGACCTAACATGCGTTGTCCTCAAAAATATTGATCAAGACCTGGTTTAATCGACTGTTCCAGTGTGGTACCACATTACTATGTGATCCAAACCAGAAAATAATCCAGGATCTGTTCAACGAGCATGTGAAGTGTGCGAAAGTATGAGTATGATGAGGGCAAATCCCAGACCTATCCCAGACCTAACATGCGTTATCCTCTAAAATATTTATCAAGACCAGGTTTAATTGATTGTTTCAGTGTGGTCCCACATTACTACGTGACACAATCCAGAAACAGCCCAGGATCTAGCCATGAAGTATGAGAAATATGCGAAAGTATGAGCCTGATGAGGGCAAATCCTAGACCTAACCCAAACCTAACATGCGTTATCCTCTAAAATATTTATCAAGACCAGCTTTAATTGAATGTTTCAGTGTGGTACCACATTACTACGTGATCCAAACCAGTAAAAACCCAGGATCCGTTCAACAAGTATGTGAAGAATTCGAAAGTATGAGTGTGTTGAGTGAAAAACCCCGGCCTAACCTAGACCTAACATGCGTTATCCTCAAAAATATTGACCGAAACCTGGTTTAATCGTCTGTTTCAGTGTGGTACCACATTACTATGTGATCCAAACCAGAACAAACTCAGGATCCGTTCAACAGGTATGTGGAGAATGCGAAAGTATGAGTCTGATGAGTGAAAATCCTCGGCCTAACCTATACCTAACATGCGTTATCCTCAAAAATATTGATCGAAACCAGGTTTAATCGACTGTTTCAGTGTGGCGCCACATTACTACGTGATCCAAACCAGAAAAAAACCCAGGACCTGTTCAACAAGTATTTGAAGTATGCGAAAGTATGAGTCTGATGAGGGCAAATCCCAGGCCTAAACTAGACCTAACATGCGTTATCCTCAAAAATATTGATCAAAACCTGGTTTAATCTACTGTTTCAGTGTGGTACCACATTACTATGTGATCCAAACCAGAAAATAACCCAGGATCTGTTCAACGAGTTTCTGAAGTGTGCGAAAGTATGAGTATGATGAGGGCAAATCCCAGACCTATCCCAGACCAAACATGCGTTATCCTCTAAAATATTTATCAAGACCAGGTTTAATTGATTGTTTCAGTGTGGTCCCACATTACTACGTGATCCAAACCAGAAAAAACCCAGGATCCGTCCTACAAGTATGTGAAGAATGCGAAAGTATGAGTCTGATGACTGAAAATCCCCGGCCTAACCTAGACCTAACATGCGTTATCCTCAAAAATATTGATCGAAGCCAGGTTTAATCGACTGTTTCAGTGTGGTACCACACTACTACGTGACCCAAACCGGAAAAAACCCAGGATCTGTTCAACAAGTATGTGAAAAACGCGAAAGTATGGGCCTGATGAGGGCAAATCCCAGACCTATCCCAGACCTAACTTGCGTTATCCTCAAAAATATTTATCAAGACCAGGTTTAATTCATTGTTTCAGTGTGGTCCCACATTACTACATGATCCAAACCAGAAAAAACCCAGGATCCGTTCAACAAGTATGTGAAGAATGCGAAAGTATGAGTCTGATGAGTGAAAGTCCCAGGCCTAACCTAGACCAAACATGCGTTATCCTCAAAAATATTGATCGAAACCTGGTTTAATTGACTGTTTCAGTGTGGTACCACATTACTACGGGACCCAAACCAGAAAAAACCCAGGATCTGTTCAACAAGTATGTGAAGAATGCGAAGGTATGAGTCTAATGAGTGAAAATCCCAGACCTATCCCAGGCCAAACTTGGGTTATCCTCTGAAATATTGATCCAAACCAGGTTTAATCGACAGTTTCAGTGTGGTTCCACACTACTACGTGACCCAAACCGGTAAAAACCCAGGATCTGTTCAACAAGTATGTGAAAAACGCGAAAGTATGAGTCTGATGAGGGCAAATCCCAGACCTATCCCAGACCTAACATGCGTTATCCTCTAAAATATTTATCAAGACCAGGTTTAATTGATTGTTTCAGTGCGGTCCCACATTACTACGTGATCCAAACCAGAAAAAACCCAGGATCCGTCCAACAAGTATGTGAAGAATGCGAAAGTATGAGTCTGATGAGTGAAAATCCCCGGCCTAACCTAGACCTAACATGCGTTATCCTCAAAAATATTGATCGAAACCAGGTTTAATCGACTGTTTCGGTGTGGTCCCACATTACTACGTGATCCAAACCAGAAAAAACCCAGGATCCGTCCAACAAGTATGTGAAGAATGCGAAAGTATGAGTCTGATGGGTGAAAATCCCCGGCCTAACCTAGACCTAACATGCGTTATCCTCAAAAATATTGATCGAAACCAGGTTTACTCGACTGTTTCAGTGTGGTACCACATTACTACGTGATCCAAACCAGAAAAAAACCCAGGACCTGTTCAACAAGTATTTGAAGTATGTGAAAGTATGAGTCTGATGAGGGCAAATCCCAGGCCTAAACTAGACCTAACATGCGTTATCCTCTAAAATATTTATCATGACTAGGTTTAATTGATTGTTTCAGTGTGGACCCACATTACTACGTGATCCAAACCGGAAAAAACCCAGGATCCGTTTAACAAGTATGGGAAGAATGCGAAAGTATGAGCCTGACGAGGGCAAATCCTAGACCTAACCCAGACCTAACATGCGTTATCCTCAAAAATATTGATCAAAACCTGGTTTAATCGACTGTTTCAGTGTTGTACCACATTACTATGTGATCCAAACCAGAAAATAACCCAGGATCTGTTCAACGAGTTTGTGAAGTGTGCGAAAGTATGAGTATGGTGAGGGCAAATCCCAGACCTATCCCAGACCTAACATGCGTTATCCTCTAAAATATTTATCATGACTAGGTTTAATTGATTGTTTCAGTGTGGTACCACATTACTACGTGAACCAAACTAGAAAATACCCAGGAGCCGTTCAACAACTATGTGAAGAATGCGAAAGTGTGAGTCTGATGAGTGAATATCCCCGGCCTAACCTAGACCTAACATGCGTTATCCCCAAAAATATTGATCGAAACCAGGTTTAATCGACTGTTTCAGTGTGGTACCACATTACTACGTGATTCAAACCAGAAAAAACCCCAGGATCTTTTCAACAAGTATGTGAAGAATGCGAAAGTATGAGGCTGATGAGGGCAAATCCCAGACCTAAACTAGACATAACTTGCGTTATCCTCTAAAATATTGATCGAAACCAGGTTTAATTGACTGTTTCAGCGTGGTACCACATTACTACGTGATACAATCCAGAAACAGCCCAGGATCTAGCCATGAAGTATGAGAAATATGCGAAAGTATCAGCCTGATGAGGGCAAATCCTAGACCTAACCCAAACTTAACATGCGTTATCCTCTAAAATATTGATCCAAACCAGGTTTAATGGACTGCTTCAGTGTGGTACGTCTTTACTACGTGATCCAAAGCAGAAAAAAACCTAGGATCTGTTCAATAAGTATGTGAAGTATGCGAAAGTATGAGTCTGATGAGGGCAAATCCCAGGCCTAAACTAGACATAACTTTCGTTATCCTCTAAAATGTTGATCGAAACCAGGTTTAATTGACTGTTTTAGTGTGGTACCACTTTACTACGTGATCCAAAGCAGAAAAAACCCTCGATCAGGTCAACATGCATGTTAAAACTGCGAAAGTATGAGTCTGATGAGGGCAAATCCCAGACCTATCCCAGACCTAACATGCGTTATCCTCAAAAATATTAATCGAAACCAGGATTAATCGACTGTTTCAGTGTGGTACCACATTACTACGTGATCCAAACCAGAAAAAAACCCTGGATCTTGTCAAGGAGTATGTGAAGTGTGCGAAAGTATGAGTCTGATGAGGGATAATCCGAGACCTATCCCAGACCTAACTTGCGTTATCCTCTAAAATAGTGATCGAAACCAGGTTTAATTGACTGTTTTAGTTGTGGTACCACTTTACTACGTGATCCAAAGCAGAAAAAACCCTCGATCAGGTCAACATGCATGTTAAAACTGTGAAAGTATGACCCTGATGAGGGCAAATCCCAGGCCTAACCTAAACCTAACACGCGTCATCTTCTAAAATATTGAGCGATACCAGGTTTAATTGATTGTTTCAGTGTGGTACCACATTACTACGTGATGCAATCCAGAAATATCCCAGGATATAGCCATGAAGTATAAGAAATATGCGATAGTATGAGTCTGCTGGGGGCAAATCCCAGACCTATCCCAGACCAAACTTGCGTTATCCTCTAAAATATTGATCCAAACCAGGTTTAATGGACTGTTTCAGTGAGGTCCCACATTACTACGTGATCCAAACCAGAAAAAACCCAGGATCCGTTCAAGAAGTATGTGAAGAATACGAAAGTATGTGTCTGATGAGTGAAAATCCCAGGCCTAACCTAGACCTAACATGCGTTATCCTCAAAAATATTGATCGAAACCTGGTTTAATCGACTGTTTCAGTGTGGTACCACATTACTACGTGACCCAAACCAGAAAAAACCCAGGATCTGTTCAACAAGTATGTGAAAAACGCGAAAGTATGAGCCTGATGAGGGCAAATCCCAGACCTATCCCAGACCAAACTTGCGTTATCCTCTAAAATATTGATGGAAACCAGGTTTAATTGACTGTTTCAGTGTGGTACCACATTACTACGTGATGCAATCCAGAAAAACTCCAGGATCTAGCCATCAAGTAGGAGAAATATGCGAAAGAATGAGCCTGATGAGAGCAAATCCCAGACCTAACCTAGACCTAACATGAATTATTCTCTAAAATATTTATCAAGACCAGGTTTCATTGATTGTTTCAGTGTGGTCCCACATTACTACGTGATGCAAACCAGAAAAAACCCAGGATCCGTTCAACAAGTATGTGAAAAACGCGAAAGTATGAGCCTGATGAGGGCAAATCCCAGGCCTAACCTAGACCTAACATGCGTGGTCCTCTAAAATATTGATGGAAACCAGGTTTAATTGTCTGTTTCAGTGTTGTACTTCCTTACTACGTGATGCAATCCAGAAAAAGCCCAGGATCTATCCATCAAGTATGAGAAATATGCGAAAGAATGAGCCTGATGAGAGCAAATCCCAGACCTAACCTAGACCTAACATGGATTATTCTCTAAAATATTGATCAAAACCAGGTTTAATTGACTGTTTCAGTGTGGTACCACATTACTACGTGATCCAATCCAGAAATAGCCCAGGATCCAGCCATGAAGTATGAGAAATATGCGAAAGTATGAGCCTGATGGGGGCAAATCCTAGACCTAACCCTAACCTAACATGCGTTATCCTCTAAAATATTTATCAAGACCAGGTTTAATTGAATGTTTCAGTGTGGTACCACATTACTACGTGAACCAAACTAGAAAAAACCCAGGAGCCGTTCAACAACTATGTGAAGAATGCGAAAGTGTGAGTCTGATGAGTGAATATCCCCGGCCTAACCTAGACCTAACATGCGTTATCCCCAAAAATATTGATCGAAACCAGGTTTAATCGACTGTTTCAGTGTGGTACCACATTACTACGTGATCCAAACCAGAAAAAACCCCAGGATCTTTTCAACAAGTATGTGAAGAATGCGAAAGTATGAGTCTGATGAGGGCAAATCCCAGACCTAAACTAGACATAACTTTCGTTATCCTCTAAAATATTGATCGAAACCAGGTTTAATTGACTGTTTTAGTGTGGTACCACTTTTCTACGTGATCCAAAGCAGAGAAAACCCTCGATCAGGTCAACATGCATGTTAAAACTGCGAAAGTATGAGCATGATGTGGGCAAATCCCAGACCTATCCCAGACCTAACATGCGTTATCCTCAAAAATATTAATCGAAACCAGGCTTAATCGACTGTTTCAGTGTGGTACCATATTACTACGTGATCCAAACCAGAAAAAAACCCAGGATCTTGTCAACGAGTATGTGAAGTGTGCGAAAGTATGAGTCTGATGAGGGCTAATCCCAGACCTATCCCAGACCTAACTTGCGTTATCCTCTAAAATAGTGATCGAAACCAGGTTTGATTGACTGTTTTAGTTGTGGTACCACTTTACTACGTGATCCAAAGCAGAAAAAACCCTCGATCAGGTCAACATGCATGTTAAAACTGCGGAAGTATGAGCCTGATGAGGGCAAATCCCAGACCTATCCCAGACCTAACATGCGTTATCCTCAAAACTATTGATCGAAACCAGGTTTAATCGACTGTTTCAGTGTGGTACCACACCACTACGTGACCCAAGCCGGAAAAAACCCAGGATCTGTTCAACAAGTATGTGAAAAACGCGAAAGTATGAGCCTGATGAGGGCAAATCCCAGACCTATCCCAGACCTAACTTGCGTTATCCTCTAAAATATTGAACGAAACCAGGTTTAATTGACTGTTTCAGCGTGGTACCACATTACTACGTGATACAATCCAGAAACAGCCCAGGATCTAGCCATGAAGTATGAGAAATATGCGAAAGTATGAGCCTGATGTGGGCAAATCCCAGGCCTAACCTAGACCTAACATGCGTTGTCCTCTAAAATATTGATCGAAACCAGGTCTAATTGACTGTTTTAGTGTGGTACCACTTTGCTACGTGATCCAAAGCAGAAAAAACCCTCGATCAGGTCAACATGCATGTTAAAACTGCAAAAGTATGAGCCTGATGAGGGCAAATCCCAGACCGATCTCAGTCCTAACATGCGTTATCCTCAGAAATATTAATCGAAACCAGGTTTAATCGACTGTTTCAGTGTGGTACCACATTACTACGTGATCCAATCCAGAAATAGCCCAGGATCTAGCCATGAAGTATGAGAAATAGGCGAAAGTATGAGCCTGATGAGGGCAAATCTTAGACCTAACCCAGACCTAACATGCGTTGTCCTCTAAAATATTTATCAAGACCAGGTTTAATTGATTGTTTCAGTGTGGTCCCACATTACTACGTGATGCAATCCAGAAAAAGCCCAGGATCTAGCCATCATGTATGAGAAATATGCGAAAGAATGAGCCTGATGAGAGCAAATCCCAGACCTAACCTAGACCTAACATGAATTATTCTCTAAAATATTGATCGAAACCAGGTTTAATTGACTGTTTCAGTGTGGACCCACATTACTACGTGATCCAAATCAGAAAAAACCCAGGATCCGTTCAACAAGTATGTGAAGAATGCCAAAGTATGTGTCTGATGAGTGAAAATCCCAGACCTAACCTAGACCTAACATGCGTTATCCTCTAAAATATTGATCCAAACCAGGTTTAATGGACTGTTTCAGTGTGGTACCACACTACTACGTGATCCAAACCAGAAAAAACCCAGGATCTATTCAACAAGTATGTGAAAAACGCGAAAGTATGAGCCTGATGAGAGCAAATCCCAGACCTATCCCAGACCTAACTTGCGTTGTTCTCTAAGATATTGATGGAAACCAGGTTTAATTGACTGTTTCAGTGTTGTACTTCATTACTACGTGATGCAATCCAGAAAAAGCCCAGGATCTAGCCATCAAGTATGAGAGATATGCGAAGGAATGAGCCTGATGAGAGGAAATCCCAGACCTAACCTAGACCTAACATGAATTATTCTCTAAAATATTGATCGAAACCATGTTTAATTGACTGTTTCAGTGTGGTCCCACATTACTACGTGATCAAATCCAGAAATAGCCCAGGATCTAGCCATGAAGTATGAGAAATATGCGAAAGTATGAGCCTGACGAGGGCAAGTCCTAGACCTAACCCAGACCTAACATGCGTTATCCTCTAATATATTTATCATGACCAGGTTTAATTGATTGTTTCAGTGTGGTCCCACATTACTACCTGATCCAAACCAGAAAAAAACCAGGATCTGTTCAACAAGTATGTGAAAATCGCGAAAGTATGAGCCTGTTGAGGGCAAATCCCGGACCTATCACAGACCGAACTTGCGTTATCCTCTGAAATATTGATCCAAACCAGGTTTAATCGACAGTTTCAGTGTGGTACCACACTACTACGTGACCCAAACCGGAAAAAACCCAGGATCTGTTCAACAAGTATGTGAAAAACGCGAAAGTATGAGCCTGATGAGGGCAAATCCCAGACCTATCCCAGACCTAACATGCGTTATCCTCTAAAATATTTATCAAGACCAGGTTTAATTGATTGTTTCAGTGTGGTCCCACATTACTACGTGATCCAAACCAGAAAAAACCCAGGATCCGTCCAACAAGTATGTGCAGAATGCGAAAGTATGAGTCTGATGAGTGAAAATCCCCGGCCTAACCTAGACCTAACATGCGTTATCCTCAAAAATATTGATCGAAACCAGGTTTAATCGACTGTTTCAGTGTGGTACCACATTACTACGTGATCCAAACCAGAAAAAAACCCAGGACCTGTTCAACAAGTATTTGAAGTATGCGAAAGTATGAGTCTGATGAGGGCAAATCCCAGACCTATCCCAGACCTAACATGCGTTATCCTCTAAAATATTTATCAAGACCAGGTTTAATTGATTGTTTCAGTGTGGTCCCACATTACTACGTGATCCAAACCAGAAAAAACCCAGGATCCGTCCAACAAGTATGTGAAGAATGCGAAAGTATGAGTCTGATGAGTGAAAATCCCCGGCCTAACCTAGACCTAACATGCGTTATCCTCAAAAATATTGATCGAAACCAGGTTTACTCGACTGTTTCAGTGTGGTACCACATTACTACGTGATCCAAACCAGAAAAAAACCCAGGACCTGTTCAACAAGTATTTGAAGTATGTGAAAGTATGAGTCTGATGAGGGCAAATCCCAGGCCTAAACTAGACCTAACATGCGTTATCCTCTAAAATATTTATCATGACTAGGTTTAATTGATTGTTTCAGTGTGGTCCCACATTACTACGTGATCCAAACCGGAAAAAACCCAGGATCCGTTTAACAAGTATGGGAAGAATGCGAAAGTATGAGCCTGACGAGGGCAAATCCTAGACCTAACCCAGACCTAACATGCGTTATCCTCAAAAATATTGATCAAAACCTGGTTTAATCGACTGTTTCAGTGTTGTACCACATTACTATGTGATCCAAACCAGAAAAAACCCCAGGATCTTTTCAACAAGTATGTGAAGAATGCGAAAGTATGAGGCTGATGAGGGCAAATCCCAGACCTATCCCAGACCTAACATGCGTTATCCTCTAAAATATTTATCATGACTAGGTTTAATTGATTGTTTCAGTGTGGTACCACATTACTACGTGAACCAAACTAGAAAATACCCAGGAGCCGTTCAACGACTATGTGAAGAATGCGAAAGTGTGAGTCTGATGAGTGAATATCCCCGGCCTAACCTAGACCTAACATGCGTTATCCCCAAAAATATTGATCGAAACCAGGTTTAATCGACTGTTTCAGTGTGGTACCACATTACTACGTGATCCAAACCAGAAAAAACCCCAGGATCTTTTCAACAAGTATGTGAAGAATGCGAAAGTATGAGGCTGATGAGGGCAAATCCCAGACCTAAACTAGACATAACTTGCGTTATCCTCTAAAATATTGATCGAAACCAGGTTTAATTGACTGTTTCAGCGTGGTACCACATTACTACGTGATACAATCCAGAAACAGCCCAGGATCTAGCCATGAAGTATGAGAAATATGCGAAAGTATCAGCCTGATGAGGGCAAATCCTAGACCTAACCCAAACCTAACATGCGTTATCCTCTAAAATATTGATCCAAACCAGGTTTAATGGACTGCTTCAGTGTGGTACGTCTTTACTACGTGATCCAAAGCAGAAAAAAACCCAGGATCTGTTCAATAAGTATGTGAAGTATGCGAAAGTATGAGTCTGATGAGGGCAAATCCCAGGCCTAAACTAGACATAACTTTCGTTATCCTCTAAAATGTTGATCGAAACCAGGTTTAATTGACTGTTTTAGTGTGGTACCACTTTACTACGTGATCCAAAGCAGAAAAAACCCTCGATCAGGTCAACATGCATGTTAAAACTGCGAAAGTATGAGTCTGATGAGGGCAAATCCCAGACCTATCCCAGACCTAACATGCGTTATCCTCAAAAATATTAATCGAAACCAGGATTAATCGACTGTTTCAGTGTGGTACCACATTACTACGTGACCCAAACCAGAAAAAACCCAGGATCTGTTCAACAAGTATGTGAAAAACGCGAAAGTATGAGCCTGATGAGGGCAAATCCCAGACCTATCCCAGACCTAACTTCCGTTATCCTCTAAAATATTGATCGAAACCAGGTTTAATTGACTGTTTCAGTGTGGTACCACATTACTACGTGATCCAGTCCAGAAATAGCCCAGGATCTAGCCATGAAGTATGAGAAACATGCGAAAGTATGAGCCTGACGAGGGCAAAGCCTAGACCTAACCCAGACCTAACATGCATTATCCTCTAAAATATTTACCATGACCAGGTTTAATTGATTGTTTCAGTGTGGCCCCACATTATTACGTGATCCAAACCAGAAAAAACCCAGGATCCGTTCAACAAGTATGTGAAGAATGCGAATGTATGAGTCTGATGAGTGAAAATCCCAGGCCTAACCTAGACCTAACATGCGTATCCTCAAAATTATTGATCGAAACCTGGTTTAATCGACTGTTTCAGTGTGGTACCACATTACTACGTGACCCAAACCAGAAAAAACCCAGAATCTGTTCAACAAGTATGTGAAAAACGCGTAAGTATGAGCCTGATGAGGGCAAATCCCAGACCTATCCCAGACCATACTTGCGTTATCCTGTAAAATATTGATGGAAACCAGGTTTAATTGACTGTTTCAGTGTGGTACCACATTACTACGTGATGCAATCCAGAAAAACTCCAGGATCTAGCCATCAAGTAGGAGAAATATGCGAAAGAATGAGCCTGATGAGAGCAAATCCCAGACCTAACCTAGACCTAACATGAATTATTCTCTAAAATATTTATCAAGACCAGGTTTCATTGATTGTTTCAGTGTGGTCCCACATTACTACGTGATGCAAACCAGAAAAAACCCAGGATCCGTTCAACAAGTATGTGAAAAACGCGAAAGTATGAGCCTGATGAGGGCAAATCCCAGGCCTAACCTAGACCTAACATGCGTGGTCCTCTAAAATATTGATGGAAACCAGGTTTAATTGTCTGTTTCAGTGTTGTACTTCCTTACTACGTGATGCAATCCAGAAAAAGCCCAGGATCTATCCATCAAGTATGAGAAATATGCGAAAGAATGAGCCTGATGAGAGCAAATCCCAGACCTAACCTAGACCTAACATGGATTATTCTCTAAAATATTGATCAAAACCAGGTTTAATTGACTGTTTCAGTGTGGTACCACATTACTACGTGATCCAATCCAGAAATAGCCCAGGATCCAGCCATGAAGTATGAGAAATATGCGAAAGTATGACCCTGATGGGGGCAAATCCTAGACCTAACCCTAACCTAACATGCGTTATCCTCTAAAATATTTATCAAGACCAGGTTTAATTGAATGTTTCAGTGTGGTACCACATTACTACGTGAACCAAACTAGAAAAAACCCAGGAGCCGTTCAACAACTATGTGAAGAATGCGAAAGTGTGAGTCTGATGAGTGAATATCCCCGGCCTAACCTAGACCTAACATGCGTTATCCCCAAAAATATTGATCGAAACCAGGTTTAATCGACTGTTTCAGTGTGGTACCACATTACTACGTGATCCAAACCAGAAAAAACCCCAGGATCTTTTCAACAAGTATGTGAAGAATGCGAAAGTATGAGTCTGATGAGGGCAAATCCCAGACCTAAACTAGACATAACTTTCGTTATCCTCTAAAATATTGATCGAAACCAGGTTTAATTGACTGTTTTAGTGTGGTACCACTTTTCTACGTGATCCAAAGCAGAGAAAACCCTCGATCAGGTCAACATGCATGTTAAAACTGCGAAAGTATGAGCATGATGTGGGCAAATCCCAGACCTATCCCAGACCTAACATGCGTTATCCTCAAAAATATTAATCGAAACCAGGCTTAATCGACTGTTTCAGTGTGGTACCACATTACTACGTGATCCAAACCAGAAAAAAACCCAGGATCTTGTCAACGAGTATGTGAAGTGTGCGAAAGTATGAGTCTGATGAGGGCTAATCCCAGACCTATCCCAGACCTAACTTGCGTTGTCCTCTAAAATAGTGATCGAAACCAGGTTTGATTGACTGTTTTAGTTGTGGTACCACTTTACTACGTGATCCAAAGCAGAAAAAACCCTCGATCAGGTCAACATGCATGTTAAAACTGCGGAAGTATGAGCCTGATGAGGGCAAATCCCAGACCTATCCCAGACCTAACATGCGTTATCCTCAAAACTATTGATCGAAACCAGGTTTAATCGACTGTTTCAGTGTGGTACCACACTACTACGTGACCCAAGCCGGAAAAAACCCAGGATCTGTTCAACAAGTATGTGAAAAACGCGAAAGTATGAGCCTGATGAGGGCAAATCCCAGACCTATCCCAGACCTAACTTGCGTTATCCTCTAAAATATTGAACGAAACCAGGTTTAATTGACTGTTTCAGCGTGGTACCACATTACTACGTGATACAATCCAGAAACAGCCCAGGATCTAGCCATGAAGTATGAGAAATATGCGAAAGTATGAGCCTGATGTGGGCAAATCCCAGGCCTAACCTAGACCTAACATGCGTTGTCCTCTAAAATATTGATCGAAACCAGGTCTAATTGACTGTTTTAGTGTGGTACCACTTTGCTACGTGATCCAAAGCAGAAAAAACCCTCGATCAGGTCAACATGCATGTTAAAACTGCAAAAGTATGAGCCTGATGAGGGCAAATCCCAGACCGATCTCAGTCCTAACATGCGTTATCCTCAGAAATATTAATCGAAACCAGGTTTAATCGACTGTTTCAGTGTGGTACCACATTACTACGTGATCCAATCCAGAAATAGCCCAGGATCTAGCCATGAAGTATGAGAAATAGGCGAAAGTATGAGCCTGATGAGGGCAAATCTTAGACCTAACCCAGACCTAACATGCGTTGTCCTCTAAAATATTTATCAAGACCAGGTTTAATTGATTGTTTCAGTGTGGTCCCACATTACTACGTGATGCAATCCAGAAAAAGCCCAGGATCTAGCCATCATGTATGAGAAATATGCGAAAGAATGAGCCTGATGAGAGCAAATCCCAGACCTAACCTAGACCTAACATGAATTATTCTCTAAAATATTGATCGAAACCAGGTTTAATTGACTGTTTCAGTGTGGACCCACATTACTACGTGATCCAAATCAGAAAAAACCCAGGATCCGTTCAACAAGTATGTGAAGAATGCCAAAGTATGTGTCTGATGAGTGAAAATCCCAGACCTAACCTAGACCTAACATGCGTTATCCTCTAAAATATTGATCCAAACCAGGTTTAATGGACTGTTTCAGTGTGGTACCACACTACTACGTGATCCAAACCAGAAAAAACCCAGGATCTATTCAACAAGTATGTGAAAAACGCGAAAGTATGAGCCTGATGAGAGCAAATCCCAGACCTATCCCAGACCTAACTTGCGTTGTTCTCTAAGATATTGATGGAAACCAGGTTTAATTGACTGTTTCAGTGTTGTACTTCATTACTACGTGATGCAATCCAGAAAAAGCCCAGGATCTAGCCATCAAGTATGAGAGATGTGCGCAGGAATGAGCCTGATGAGAGGAAATCCCAGACCTAACCTAGACCTAACATGAATTATTCTCTAAAATATTGATCGAAACCAGGTTTAATTGACTGTTTCAGTGTGGTCCCACATTACTACGTGATCAAATCCAGAAATAGCCCAGGATCTAGCCATGAAGTATGAGAAATATGCGAAAGTATGAGCCTGACGAGGGCAAGTCCTAGTCCTAACCCAGACCTAACATGCGTTATCCTCTAATATATTTATCATGACCAGGTTTAATTGATTGTTTCAGTGTGGTCCCACATTACTACCTGATCCAAACCAGAAAAAACCCAGGATCTGTTCAACAAGTATGTGAAAATCGCGAAAGTATGAGCCTGATGAGGGCAAATCCCAGACCTATCCCAGACCGAACTTGCGTTATCCTCTGAAATATTGATCCAAACCAGGTTTAATCGACAGTTTCAGTGTGGTACCACACTACTACGTGACCCAAACCGGAAAAAACCCAGGATCTGTTCAACAAGTATGTGAAAAACGCGAAAGTATGAGCCTGATGAGGGCAAATCCCAGACCTATCCCAGACCTAACATGCGTTATCCTCTAAAATATTTATCAAGACCAGGTTTAATTGATTGTTTCAGTGTGGTCCCACATTACTACGTGATCCAAACCAGAAAAAACCCAGGATCCGTCCAACAAGTATGTGCAGAATGCGAAAGTATGAGTCTGATGAGTGAAAATCCCCGGCCTAACCTAGACCTAACATGCGTTATCCTCAAAAATATTGATCGAAACCAGGTTTAATCGACTGTTTCAGTGTGGTACCACATTACTACGTGATCCAAACCAGAAAAAAACCCAGGACCTGTTCAACAAGTATTTGAAGTATGCGAAAGTATGAGTCTGATGAGGGCAAATCCCAGACCTATCCCAGACCTAACATGCGTTATCCTCTAAAATATTTATCAAGACCAGGTTTAATTGATTGTTTCAGTGTGGTCCCACATTACTACGTGATCCAAACCGGAAAAAACCCAGGATCCGTTTAACAAGTATGGGAAGAATGCGAAAGTATGAGCCTGACGAGGGCAAATCCTAGACCTAACCCAGACCTAACATGCGTTATCCTCAAAAATATTGATCAAAACCTGGTTTAATCGACTGTTTCAGTGTTGTACCACATTACTATGTGATCCAAACCAGAAAATAACCCAGGATCTGTTCAACGAGTTTGTGAAGTGTGCGAAAGTATGAGTATGGTGAGGGCAAATCCCAGACCTATCCCAGACCTAACATGCGTTATCCTCTAAAATATTTATCATGACTAGGTTTAATTGATTGTTTCAGTGTGGTACCACATTACTACGTGAACCAAACTAGAAAAAACCCAGGAGCCGTTCAACAACTATGTGAAGAATGCGAAAGTGTGAGTCTGATGAGTGAATATCCCCGGCCTAACCTAGACCTAACATGCGTTATCCCCAAAAATATTGATCGAAACCAGGTTTAATCGACTGTTTCAGTGTGGTACCACATTACTACGTGATCCAAACTAGAAAAAACCCCAGGATCTTTTCAACAAGTATGTGAAGAATGCGAAAGTATGAGTCTGATGAGGGCAAATCCCAGACCTAAACTAGACATAACTTTCGTTATCCTCGAAAATATTGATCGAAACCAGGTTTAATTGACTGTTTTAGTGTGGTACCACTTTTCTACGTGATCCAAAGCAGAGAAAACCCTCGATCAGGTCAACATGCATGTTAAAACTGCGAAAGTATGAGCATGATGTGGGCAAATCCCAGACCTATCCCAGACCTAACATGCGTTATCCTCAAAAATATTAATCGAAACCAGGCTTAATCGACTGTTTCAGTGTGGTACCACATTACTACGTGATCCAAACCAGAAAAAAACCAAGGATCTTGTCAACGAGTATGTGAAGTGTGCGAAAGTATGAGTCTGATGAGGGCTAATCCCAGACCTATCCCAGACCTAACTTGCGTTATCCTCTAAAATAGTGATCGAAACCAGGTTTGATTGACTGTTTTAGTTGTGGTACCACTTTACTACGTGATCCAAAGCAGAGAAAACCCTCGATCAGGTCAACATGCATGTTAAAACTGCGGAAGTATGAGCCTGATGAGGGCAAATCCCAGACCTATCCCAGACCTAACATGCGTTATCCTCAAAACTATTGATCGAAACCAGGTTTAATCGACTGTTTCAGTGTGGTACCACACTACTACGTGACCCAAGCCGGAAAAAACCCAGGATCTGTTCAACAAGTATGTGAAAAACGCGAAAGTATGAGCCTGATGAGGGCAAATCCCAGACCTATCCCAGACCTAACTTGCGTTATCCTCTAAAATATTGAACGAAACCAGGTTTAATTGACTGTTTCAGCGTGGTACCACATTACTACGTGATACAATCCAGAAACAGCCCAGGATCTAGCCATGAAGTATGAGAAATATGCGAAAGTATGAGCCTGATGTGGGCAAAACCCAGGCCTAACCTAGACCTAACATGCGTTGTCCTCTAAAATATTGATCGAAACCAGGTCTAATTGACTGTTTTAGTGTGGTACCACTTTGCTACGTGATCCAAAGCAGAAAAAACCCTCGATCAGGTCAACATGCATGTTAAAACTGCAAAAGTATGAGCCTGATGAGGGCAAATCCCAGACCGATCTCAGTCCTAACATGCGTTATCCTCAGAAATATTAATCGAAACCAGGTTTAATCGACTGTTTCAGTGTGGTACCACATTACTACGTGATCCAATCCAGAAATAGCCCAGGATCTAGCCATGAAGTATGAGAAATAGGCGAAAGTATGAGCCTGATGAGGGCAAATCCCAGACCTATCCCAGACCTAACATGCGTTATCCTCAAAACTATTGATCGAAACCAGGTTTAATCGACTGTTTCAGTGTGGTACCACACTACTACGTGACCCAAGCCGGAAAAAACCCAGGATCTATTCAACAAGTATGTGAAAAACGCGAAAGTATGAGCCTGATGAGAGCAAATCCCAGACCTATCCCAGACCTAACTTGCGTTGTTCTCTAAGATATTGATGGAAACCAGGTTTAATTGACTGTTTCAGTGTTGTACTTCATTACTACGTGATGCAATCCAGAAAAAGCCCAGGATCTAGCCATCAAATATGAGAGATATGCGAAGGAATGAGCCTGATGAGAGGAAATCCCAGACCTAACCTAGACCTAACATGAATTATTCTCTAAAATATTGATCGAAACCAGGTTTAATTGACTGTTTCAGTGTGGTCCCACATTACTACGTGATCAAATCCAGAAATAGCCCAGGATCTAGCCATGAAGTATGAGAAATATGCGAAAGTATGAGCCTGACGAGGGCAAGTCCTAGACCTAACCCAGACCTAACATGCGTTATCCTCTAATATATTTATCATGACCAGGTTTAATTGATTGTTTCAGTGTGGTCCCACATTACTACCTGATCCAAACCAGAAAAAACCCAGGATCTGTTCAACAAGTATGTGAAAATCGCGAAAGTATGAGCCTGATGAGGGCAAATCCCAGATCTATCCCAGACCGAACTTGCGTTATCCTCTAATATATTGATCGAAACCAGGTTTAATCGACTGTTTCAGTGTGGTACCACATTGCTACGTGATCCAAACCAGAAAAAACCCAGGATCAGTTCAACAAGTATGTGAAAAACTCGAAAGTATGAGCCTGATGAGGGCAAATCCCAGACCTATCCCAGACCTAACTTTTTTTTTTTTTTTTTTTTTTTTTTTTTTTTTTTTTTTTTTGTCGTGGGGAAAATCTTCGAAAGACTCCCTCCCACCTCCTTGGGGAGAGGTGGGAGGCGTGTGTGGGATTCCCCGCGCCCGTACAACGACAGGCGCGGGACCTACCCACTAAAAACCCCACGGTGACCCTTCGGCACGCTTTGGGAGGATACCGGGAATCGCTCGAAGCATTCTTCCGGTATCCTCCCCGTGCCCGCGCTTTCGCGCCCATCCCCCGGGGGGACAATCGGTCCCCCCAGTAGACACACTGCCTCATAGCGGCGGGACGGGGCCACTCCATCCCGCCGCTATCCGTCCCGGGGCCGCGTTTAGTGGCGGCTGCGAGCCCCAACTCGCAACCGCCCGCGACCCCGTTTCCATCCCTCGGCGGCCGGGCGTTCATGGCCGCACCAGACCGCCGAGGGTGCCTCCCCTTGCGTCGGACCGGTAGGGGGAGGCACACCTACCCCCAACCGGTCCGACCCGGCGCCGCCTGGCGGGAGGAGGGTCCCCTCAGGACCCCCCTCCCAGCCTAGGTCATCCGCCACGCCGAGGCGGCCGCCCGCGACGCCTCGCGACCGGGCGACGACCTCGGGCCACCGCACGAGCGCGTGCTTCAGCACGCCGCTGAAGCTCGCGCTCCCTCCCCGCGGCCTCCTTCTGCAACATTACGTTCTCGCAGAAGGAGGCCACGGCCCTCCACTTCTCCTCGCTGCCGAGCATGGCGCGCACCACGCCCGGCAGCGAGACATCCCGCCCGACGACGCCGACCAGGACACGGCGCTCCCCCTCCCACGCGGGGCATACCTCCAGGGTATGATCCGCCGTGTCCTGCTCAGCGTCGCAGTGGCAGCAACGCGCCGTCGGCTCCTTCCCTATCCGGCACAGGTATCTTCCGAAGCTGCCATGCCCGGAAAATACCTGTGCCAGCCGGTAGGTGAGGCTGCCATGGCCTCTGTCCAGCCACTCCTTCAGGAGTGGCCGAACAGCCCCGACAGTCCGGTGCCCCGCGGTTGGCAGAGCCAGCCGCTCCTGCCACGCGAGCAACACGGACTGCCGGGCCTGGCGCTTCAAATCGCCCCAAGCAGGTTCCTGCCCGCCCGGGACCGCCCCCACCCCCGCGCGACGGTCGACGCGGTGCCGGTACATCACCGCGTGCGACCGCGCGAGCAGGTCCATGGGCGGCATCCCCGCTAGAACCGTCGCCGCCTCATGTGACATGGTCCGATACCCGCGGACGACCCTGAGCGCCATGCGCCTCTGCACCCGACGCAGCATAGTCATGCTGCGCCGGGAGGCAGCCAGGTCGTCCGCCCAGACGGGGGCCCCGTATAGGGCCACCGACTGGACCATTGCCACATAGAGGCGACGAACTCGGCCCGCCGGGCCCCCCAGGTTGGGCAGGATCCGGCCCAGAGCCGCAACCATCCTTTCCAACCGGGGGACCAGGCAGCGGAAATGCTTCTCGAAATGCCAGTGGCTATCGAGGATCAGCCCTAGATACCTGATCTGGGGCTTCACCTCGATGTCAGCCCCACCCACCTGAATCAGAGGGGGTGGCGGATCCTGCCGAGGTGAATGAAACGCAATCACCTCGGTCTTATGGACCGCCACCGTCATCCCCATCCCCCTGATCCGGTCGACGACGCGTTGCGACCCCTCCTCCGCGCGACGCATGGCCCTCCCCCAGTGCGCCCCGACGGCCAGCACCAGTGTGTCATCCGCATAACACACCGTGCTGACGCCGTCGGGGAGGCCGGCCCGCAACACCGAGTCGTACGCGATGTTCCACAGGAGTGGCCCGAGGACCGACCCCTGCGGAACACCGCAGTACACCTCCCTCCGCATATCACCATCCCGGCCCGGATACTCGATCCACCTGCCGCGGAGATAATCCCCGACGACCGCCCTGAGACAAGGGGGGACTCGATGATATTCGAGTCCCCTCCTTATCTCTTCCCAGGGGAGGGTGTTAAAGGCATTGGCAATATCCAAGGATATTGCCAATGCCACCCCTCCCCGGGAGACGGTCGCCTCCGAGAGGGCCCTCACACGACCTATCGCGTCGATAGTCGATCGGCCCCCCCGGAAACCGAACTGGCAGTCGGCCAGACCGGGATCACCCCGCGACAGGTGCTCGACGAGGCGGGCAGCAATCACACGCTCGAAGAGCTTGCCCACCTCGTCGAGGAGACAAATGGGCCGGTATGCGGAGGGAGACTCCGCGGGCCGACCCTCCTTCCGGAGGAGGACCATCCTCGCCACCTTCCAACTGGGGGGGAATCGCCCGTCCCTCAGGCAGCGGTCGAACAACCGCCTGAGGTCGGCCCCAAGGACGCCCTGGGTCAAGACCCAAACCCGGCCGGGCACACCATCCGGACCCGGGGCCGTGTTACGAACCCCGAGCCGTCTGATGGCCGCTGCCAGCTCCTCCTGCGTGACCCCCAGCTCGGCCGTCCACTCCACTGGGACAGCCGCCGCCGCCGGAGGACGCGGTCCCCTCTCCCCAATTGGGAAGAGTGTATTGACCACGTCCTCCAGCAGCCGGGGGTCAAGACCCTCGGTGACGGGGGGCGCCCACGGGCGGAGCTTATTCAGCACCACCTTATATGGGCGCCCCCATGGATCGTCATCAAGGGTCTGGAGGAGCTCCTTCCATGCCTGGGTCTTGGCCCGTTTGATGGCGACCTGCAGAGCAACCCGCGCCACGCGGTATGCTCCATACAGGTCATCAGCTGCCCTCGCTCGCGCCACGCCGTCGCCTGTACGTTGACGACGGCGCGCGCGGGTGTACTGGCGTCGGGCGCGGACAGTCGCGACTCGCAACTCCGCGATCGCGTCCGACCACCAGTACACCGCCCGGCGAGGAGAAGCCCGCCCGACCCGAGGCATCGCCGCGTCGCAAATACCCGCGACCAATGCTCCGAGCCGGGCGACCTCCTCCTCTATGCTCGGCAACTCGGCCGCTCCCTGCGGCCAAGTTGCAGCGAGGGCAGCTGCCATCAGGGCGTCCTTGTCCAGGCGCCGAAGCGCCCAGCGGCGTGGTGGGGTGCCACGCAGGCGGCCGTGTCGGGATGCACTCGCGGCGGCAGAGACCTCCATCCGGATGTACCGGTGATCGGAGAGTGTCTCTGCCCCCGCGACCACGTGCCAACCCGACACCATGCGCACGGCGTTGGGGGTCGCGAATCCAACATCCACGATGGACCCCCCATATCGCCGCACGCATGTGTTCTCCGACCCCCGGTTCAATACCCGGAGGTCGAGCCCCGCCGCCCAATCGCCCAGGATCCCGCCGCGAACGGAGGTCCTGGGGGATCCCCAAGCCACCGACTTGGCATTAAAATCCCCCAGGACCAGCACCGGCCGGGCCGCGTAGCGCTGCACGCATGCCGCGACCTCGGCCAAGTACAGCTCGAACGCAGCGTGACCGCTACGGGGCGAAATGTAGCACCCCACCACAGCGACTCCCCCCCAGTCCACGGCGACGAATCCCCGACCGCGCTCCAACAAGGAGAACGGTGGGGACCCGTCGCCCCCTCCCCATACCGTCGCCACCAAGCCGTCCGCGTCGCCCACCCAATGAGGGTGATCAGGGACGCGGTACGGCTCGGCGGCGACCGCCAGGCCAACCCCCCACTCCGCGAGGACTTGGGACATCAAGTCCTGTGCCGCGCGGCAGTGGTTGAGGTTGGCCTGGAGGAGGAGGCGGGGCGGCATTAATTAATGGCCGCGCCAGCCTCCTCCCGGCCGTCCGTCCCCGTAGCACCGTCCACCTCCATGGAGGACGATGCCACCGCCCTCGGCACCGGAGCCGGTGCAGCCCGCCTCTTCCTCTCCTTCCGGGAGGGGGGGGAGCACTTCTTGCTCCCCACCCTGTGATCGGCTGGCCTCCCCATGTCCGCACACAACGGGCAGTGGGGGGCCGCCGAGCACTGGCTCGCACGGTGCTCTTTGGCACCGCAGCGGTAACACTGACCGCTGCGGTCCACCGGCGAGGTGCACCACTGCCTCACGTGCCCCAATTCGAGGCAGCGGTGACACTGGAGCGGGCGCGGCGCGAGGATTTCCACTCGCGCCGAAACCCACCCCACCAACACCCTCCCGGATTCCGCCACCTTACGGGCGGCGGAGAGGGGGCACCGGGCCCACACCGACCCGAGGCCGGAGGGCGACCTGCGGATCTCTCCGATCCGCAGGTCCTCCACAGGACAGTCCCCCGCCCTCGCAAGGGCACGGGACACATCCTGTGCGCTGACCGAGTCGTCCAGCCCACAAATGCGCATCTCCGTGCGCTTCGTGGGCCGGGCGACCCGGACACCTCGCTCGCCCAGCTGCTCCCGGAGCCTCTGGGCGAGACGATCCGCCTTCGCGCCGCCTTCTGCACCGGGGATCTCCAGCAAGAGACCCCCGGTCACGGCCCTCTTCGCCCTCACGGAGGCGATGCCCAGCTCTTCCAGGGAGATATTCTCCCTGGCGAGCCGCATCGCCTCCGCGAGGGTCAGGTCGCCCCCCTGCGCAACGGTCAGCGTCACCGCTGCCGTTTTTGGGGGACGACCTGGTCGTGCCTTCCCGACCTTCGCGGCCTTTACCTTGGCCGCCGGCGGCGGAGGCGGAGGCTGCGGTTGCGAGGCCTTCCTCGCCGCCCGCTTCGCCTTCCGCCCCACCACCTCACTCCATGCCACCCCCCCTTGGGAGGGTGCTGTGGAGGACGCGACCACCGCGACCACGGGTACACCACCCCCCTTGGGGGTCGCGACCCGGGGCCCTGGTGCCGCAACGCTGGGCGGAGCCTTCACTCCGCCCTTCTTTGCCTTCCCCGACTGTACCGGAACAGGTCGGGGAGGCACCGCCTTCCTGCTGACCGCTCTTCCGGCGAGGAGTTCCTCCCGGAAGGCGGCCAGCTTGCCATCAATCATGTCCCCAATCCTCCTCAGAAGATCGTCTTCTGAGGAGCACGGGGACTTCTTCACGGGCGGAGTGCGGGTGGAGGGGCCCGCGGTGCCCCGCACCACTGCCGCCGCACCCCGTTTATTTACCTCCGCCGAGGGACGCGGTGGTGGAGGAGGAGGGAGGATGGGAGGGAGGGCCGCGCTGTTCCACAGCGCCTCTGCCCTCCTCCTCCCCTGTCGCTCCTCCTCCAACAGGAGCTGCAGACGGGCGTTCCGCCCTCTGAGCTCCCGCGCTGCCTCCCTCATTTCCTCCGCCGCGGCCTTCAGGGCCTCCGCGCCACCGCTTTTCTGCCCCTTAAAGGCGCAGGCAGCGGCGACTTTCTCCACCCGCCTCAGGGACGAGGAGATCCTCTCCGATATCTCCTCGGTCACCTCGTCCCTGAGGCAACTCAGCCTCACCGACGGGCTCATCGCCCCGCCCACCTCGACGACGGCCTGCCCCGTCCTCTTCCTCTTAGAGCCTATGTGGCTCGTGCTGGAGGAGAAGGACGAGACCGACGCCGTCTCGTCGTCCTCCTCCACCCTCCACGAAGCCGGACCTGGCGCTGAGTGGGGCGCGAGCGCCGCCACCCTAACCCCAACCCCGTCTCCGTCCTCCCCAACCGACAAAACCCGCCCCATCCCCATTTTATTTTCTGTGTCCATAATAGTCCCACGAGATGGTCGGAAATAAAGGTCCACCCGGGCAGAGCCGCCTTACCCGGGTAAGCCTAATACTCCGGGGGTTCGGCAGGTTCCCCGGAGGTGGTCGCTTGGGATTGGGCCTTCTCCCCCAACCATGCATCCCATCGCCGCGCACCATAGCTTAGGATTGGAGGGCGATTTTATAGAGTCGCCATACTCGTGGCCCAGGCGGTTAAGCCAAGACCCCCGTTCCTCCTGCCGTCACGTACCATTCACAAAACCAATAGGGAATTGCGAATGGGTCGTTGTGACGACCAACAGGAGGCTTACGGTGTGTGTATGACTCGGGTACCCCGGGTTCGTTAAGCCCGTACTGCAGCTGAAAGGCTGGCAGCCCCTGAGGGAATCCCAGACCTAACTTGCGTTATCCTCAAAAATATTGATCGAAACCTGGTTTAATTGACTGTTTCAGTGTGGTACCACATTACTACGTGATCCAATCCAGAAACAGCCCCGGATCTAGCCATGAAGTATGAGAAATATGCGAAAGTATGAGCCTGATGTGGGCAAATCCCAGGCCTAACCTAGACCTAACATGCGTTGTCCTCTAAAATATTGATCGAAACCAGGTTTAATTGACTGTTTTAGTGTGGTACCACTTTACTACGTGATCCAAAGCAGAAAAAACCCTCGATCAGGTCAACATGCATGTTAAAACTGCAAAAGTATGAGCCTGATGAGGGCAAATCCCAGACCTATCTCAGACCTAACATGCGTTATCCTCAGAAATATTAATCGAAACCAGGCTTAATCGACTGTTTCAGTGTGGTACCACATTACTACGTGATCCAAACCAGAAAAAAACCCAGGATCTTGTCAACGAGTATGTGAAGTGTGCGAAAGTATGAGTCTGATGAGGGCTTATCCCAGACATATCCCAGACCTAACAAGCGTTATCCTCTAAAATATTGATCCAAACCAGGTTTAATTGACTGTTTCAGTGTGGTACCACTTTACTGCGTGATCCAAAGCAGAAAAAACCCTCGATCAGGTCAACATGTATGTTAAAACTGCGAAAGTATGACCCTGATGTGGGCAAATCCCAGGCCTAACCTAGACCTAACATGCGTTGTCCTCTAAAATATTGATGGAAACCAGGTTTTATTGACTGTTTCAGTGTTGCACTTCATTACTACGTGATCCAAACCAGTAAAAACCCAGGATCCGTTCAACAAGTATGTGAAGAATGCGAAAGTATGAGTGTGATGAGTGAAAAACCCCGGCCTAACCTAGACCTAACATGCGTTATCCTCAAATATATTGATCGAAACCTGGTTTAATCGTCTGTTTCAGTGTGTTACCACATTACTATGTGATCCAAACCAGAAAATAACCCAGGATCTGTTCAACGAGTATGTGAAGTGTGCGAAAGTATGAGTCTGATGAGGGCAAATCCCAGACCTATCCGAGACCTAACATGCATTATCCTCTAAAATATTTATCAAGACCAGGTTTAATTGATTGTTTCAGTGTGGTCCCACATTACTACGTGATACAATCCAGAAACAGCCCAGGATCTAGCCATGAAGTATGAGTGTTTAAATATCGCATGAGTCCGAGACGCAGAAACTCGGCCGCGATGCCCGTATCTATATGGAATTCGCGTAATTCTAGATGGTTGTGCTGTCATGGAAATTTTCCATCGTTCAGATTGGTATACCGCGGCTATTTACGTGTTTTTTCAAGCTAGCTTCACTGAAATTCTCGAGTTTTGGAGCAAATTCCAGGAATGTGTTGTTAGCGCTGAGAAAGAGAGAGAAAAGAGATCTATCGGAAGAAGATCGACAGACGAAACGCGGCAGCGCCGCGCCGTGGCCACGCGGCGCGTAGCAGCCCGGGCCCAGCAACGCGAGGCGTAGCTACCCGGTTCTGCGCTTGCGCGACGGAGCCGGCCGCGGCCGTCGCTGCTTGCAGATCGTCACGGTTCTTTCTTGAGCCGTTGGCGATCGAGAGCGGACCTTGTGACGGTCGCGTTCCCATTTCCCTACGAGCTCCGAGGTGGATGAGCCGATCTCTCTCCTCGTAATAGAATCAGTTTGCGGACAAATAGTTTATTGGAAAATCTCGTCATAGCGACTTGAGATTTTCCCCAGAAAACGGACAATCTGCCTGACGTTGCAGCGATCGCAAGGCACGCCGAGTGTGAAGCGATCGTAGACGCAGGATTGTGATTGAACGTTGCAGTTCGTGGATGCGACTGCGACGTTGGAGATTCGGTGTGGATCGCCTTGAGTCTTCTTCCAATTATCCGGTTAGAGCTACTGGAGGGCTGATACCGACATACAGGTATCACCTAGTGGTAGTTCACCGTTTCTAGAGGTCATACGAAACCCACTGGAACCACCCGTCCTGTGTACCAGTGAGAGTACACCGACCGGTGGGGTGGAAAGTTTCACCGACCAAGATTAGAGCTATACGGCGTAGGAGCCACCGGAAGATAGATATTCAGGAAGAATATCACTTCCAAATGTTAAAGTCCCTTAGTACTTTAACATTTGGTCCTTCGAGCCGGATTCGAGGAAAGAAAAGACAGTAGAGAGTTACAAGTACGTTCACGTAAGTCGCTACTTACGAGACGAATTTTCGAGTTGATTTTCAATCCTCGAATAAAAGATCACCATGGCATTGGCCAGAGAGGTCGGTCGTAGCGAGATTGAAATCGATTTCGATGACCTGACCTGCCGGTTTGAAGCAATGTCACGGTCGATAACAAATTTAAAGAAACGAGGTCGAGCTCAGTACAATGAGATACTTCTCAAGTCAAAGCTCGACTCGGTTTCCGAACAGTACAAGAAAGCTGTTGATCAGTACTTGGCTGTTCGAAGAAAATATCCACCTGCGAAGTGCGAGAAAAGCAACTTCGTTTTGAAAGGTGGAATTGAAGCATGGGAGACTATGTTTATGGAGTTTCAGGCGTACATTGCTACGGAACTGACGCAACTAGCCGCTGAGAGAAAAACAGCGGCGTCGTCGGTCGACCAGCATGATGTCGCTATTGAGCTTCCAAAGCAACGTCTGAATAAATTCGGCGGGGATCCTCGTAAATGGAGCCATTTCGAGGATCTATTCACCGCTAGTATAATCAATAACCCGAGGCTTTCAGATGTGCATCGATTGCAATATCTGAACGCCTGTGTGGAAGATCAAGCGTTGGCTGCGATCGCACACCTTGAAATTACTGAAGGTAATTTCGAGGTAGCGTGGCAAACCCTGAAAGATCAGTTCGGGCTTCCACGTATGGTGACCGCCAAACTGCTTGATCAATTGACAAAAATGAAGACGATTAAAAAGGATGACCTGACTAGCTTACATCAGGTCACTGTCGTCTTCAAGCAGGCTTTTGCCGCTTTTGAAAAACTGGGCACGACAAGAGAGCAGCGAGATTGGCTGCTGGCCCATGCAATCAAAAGCAGGCTTGAAGGGTCTCTCCTTCTGGAGTGGGAACTGTCGCAGAAGCTCTCCACGAAATATCCCTCGTTTCACGAACTAGTGGAATTTCTGGAGGTGCGTGCTCGCGCTATCACAATAACGGATGATGGTAAGGGCAAATCTTCGACGAGTAACCCACCGAAAATTAAAGTACGGAGTTACAACTCCGTCGTGGAAAGTCGCTCGGAGAACAGCGAATCTTGTGGATTTTGCGGCCTCGAGCATGGAATAGCACAATGCAGTGCTTTCCAAGGCTTGACGGTAGACTACCGCTATCGTTACGCAAAAGATAGTCGGTTGTGCATTATCTGCTTGTCGCCGGGTCACGAGCGGTTCAGCTGTCCATCCGAAAAAGTATGCTCTAAATGCAATGGCAGACACCATACTCTGCTGCATTTCGAGCGTTACGGAAAGGAAACGGAAAGTCGTAAGCCTACGACAGAGTTTTCAAAGGACAAAGAAAAGAAAAAACGGGCAGTCGACCCGCAACGTCTCTACCTGGCAGGACAGAAAAGTCAACCGGGTGGCGACGAAACGGAGAAAATCCCCGATACTGAATGAAGGCATTTCGCGAGCGTTCCAATACCGCGAATTCAAATTCGCAAGAAATGGAAGCCGCGGAACTTCTTCAATTCAAGCGGTGGATTTGTGGAAAAAATTGGTTCGGACAATCAAGAGATTGTTGGCCAAAAGACGCCTTCGTGCATCGAGATCGATGCGGTAGAAGCGAAGGTCGATGTAGCGAATCAGATGCGGCACGTAATTTTCAAAATTGCAAGCTGTATCGATAGCACGCATTTTTGATAAATCACCGGTGTGAAAACCAGTGAAATCTCACTGAAAGCGCACTCTGAGTGAATTCACGCAAAAAGCGGAGAAATATAGATTTGTTTCTGTACGATCGAAGCGGAAAATCGCGATCGATCGCTGCTTTAAGTGATAACTCAGACGATTAAGCGTCTCTCACACGGAGTTATGTTCGGTCGAAAGTCGATTGAAAGACTTTCCGACAGGAATCAGTGGAAACTGAACGTCTCTCGCGTTGTTTAACCGATCGAGGGCGATTCAGAAATTTCCTGAAGTGATCTAGAGACAAGCGGGACGTGATTATTTCATGTTTCGCCAAAGTCTTGATCAGAAGATGCGGGACGTAATTATTTTACGTTCCTATAAAGTCTTGGAAAGAGGCATATGGCCCATAAATTGCTAAAATCAAATTATGTGGTTTTAGTGCAGAACTCTCTATTCTCCCATAAATCTATGGAAAATGGGACGAATAGAGAATGTTTCATTGGTAAGGGATAGGCACGTGTCGTTAAAGAACGCACGGCCGAATCTATCTCTACACGACCAATTTCGGGGTCGTGTAAATTTTCTGTGAATTTTTCCACGATAGCGACAAGTGGCAACGTCGCTTTCGAGGAAACATTGAAATTCCAGATTTTGTTGTCGAAGAATTCGGAAGGTGAAGTACCACCGCGTTCATAGAAACCGGTGTCTACTTGCATCTATCCGTCGTTGCTAGGGCTCAATCCGAGGTACGGGTTGCCTAGCAACGTAAACAACCCGAGCGAGACTGCGGTCCACGCGTCGCCATATTCCATTCAGTCAATTCTGAACTACCATGAGCGACACAAGTAGCAATCCAGAAAGTACAATTATGATCTCGGGGGACCCCGAGATCGACATTCAGTTTGGACGAATCCTGAAGTTGGCGGAAACGTCTCAGCCCTCTTGGGCAGAAGAGGTAGAGGCCGCCGCTGCTCCCGAACCGGACGTCGAGATAAATTTGGGGCTGGACAAGGTCCGGATCCGGGCTCGAGTTGTACAGGCCGGAGGAAAATATAATGCCCGCATCCCCGGAGGGACGTATGTCCTTCGGTGGGCACCAGGCGGGCGGCTGTTACATAGCGCCTGGCGGCCAGACAAGCTGGAAGGACCGGCCCAGCCGCGAGACCAGCAACAGGCGATACCGACGCCTCCACCGCCACGGCATGGGCAGCCAGCACCAGCGCAAGCTGGCAGCAACCCGGCTGCTAAGAAGCGACGAAGGAGAAGGCAGGCCAAACCTGCTGCGGAGCCACAGCCGGGGCCAAGCGGATTCCGCCAAACGCAGAGGCCCTTGCCAAAGAAGGCACGGCAGACAAAGGGCTATGCGGGGATGCATCTCCGGACGGTTGACGCTACCACGAGAGCATTGGCAGATCAAATGCTGCAAACCTCAATGAGGATTCTGCAACAGGCCACTGCTGGACAACAGTAAGTACTTTTAATTATTAAAAATTTTTTAATTTTTTGAATTAAAAGTGCGCGTCTCTCTTTCTCGGTTCGCGTAAAATCCTTGCCGTACGGGACAACCGCGTCCTCTTAGTGTTGCACAATTCGTGCAAGGGGGGCGGTATGTTTAAATATCGCATGAGTCCGAGACGCAGAAACTCGGCCGCGATGCCCGTATCTATATGGAATTCGCGTAATTCTAGATGGTTGTGCTGACATGGAAATTTTCCATCGTTCAGATTGGTATACCGCGGCTATTTACGTGTTTTTTCAAGCTAGTTTCACTGAAATTCTCGAGTTTTGGAGCAAATTCTAGGAATGTGTTGTTAGCGCTGAGAAAGAGAGAGAAAAGAGATCTATCGGAAAAAGATCGATAGACGAAACGCGGCAGCGCCGCGCCGTGGCCACGCGGCGCGTAGCAGCCCGGGCCCAGTAACGCGAGGCGTAGCTACCCGGTTCTGCGCTTGCGCGACGGAGCCGGCCGCGGCCGTCGCTGCTTGCAGATCGTCACGGATCTTTCTTGAGCCGTCGGCGATCGAGAGCGGACCTTGTGACGGTCGCGTTCCCATTTCCCTGCGAGCTCCGAGGTGGATGAGCCGATCTCTCTCCTCGTAATAGAATCAGTTTGCGGACAAATAGTTTATTGGAAAATCTCGTCATAGCGACTTGAGATTTTCCCCAGAAAACGGACAATCTGCCTGACGTTGCAGCGATCGCAAGGCACGCCGAGTGCCCCTCAGGGGCTGCCAGCCTTTCAGCTGCAGTACGGGCTTAACGAACCCGGGGTACCCGAGTCATACACACACCGTAAGCCTCCTGTTGGTCGTCACAACGACCCATTCGCAATTCCCTATTGGTTTTGTGAATGGTACGTGACGGCAGGAGGAACGGGGGTCTTGGCTTAACCGCCTGGGCCACGAGTATGGCGACTCTATAAAATCGCCCTCCAATCCTAAGCTATGGTGCGCGGCGATGGGATGCATGGTTGGGGGAGAAGGCCCAATCCCAAGCGACCACCTCCGGGGAACCTGCCGAATCCCCGGAGTATTAGGCTTACCCGGGTAAGGCGGCTCTGTCCGGGTGGACCTTTATTTCCGACCATCTCGTGGGATTTTTATGGACACAGAAAATAAAATGGGGATGGGGCGGGTTTTGTCGGTTGGGGAGGACGGAGACGGGGTTGGGGTTAGGGTGGCGGCGCTCGCGCCCCACTCAGCGCCAGGTCCAGCTTCGTGGAGGGTGGAGGAGGACGACGAGACGGCGTCGGTCTCGTCCTTCTCCTCCAGCACGAGCCACATAGGCTCTAAGAGGAAGAGGACGGGGCAGGCCGTCGTCGAGGTGGGCGGGGCGATGAGCCCGTCGGTGAGGCTGAGTTGCCTCAGGGACGAGGTGACCGAGGAGATATCGGAGAGGATCTCCTCGTCCCTGAGGCGGGTGGAGAAAGTCGCCGCTGCCTGCGCCTTTAAGGGGCAGAAAAGCGGTGGCGCGGAGGCCCTGAAGGCCGCGGCGGAGGAAATGAGGGAGGCGGCGCGGGAGCTCAGAGGGCGGAACGCCCGTCTGCAGCTCCTGTTGGAGGAGGAGCGACAGGGGAGGAGGAGGGCAGAGGCGCTGTGGAACAGCGCGGCCCTCCCTCCCATCCTCCCCCCTCCTCCACCGCCGCTTCCCTCGGCGGAGGTAAATAAGCGGAGAGCGGCGGCAGTGGTGCGGGGCACCGCGGGCCCCTCCACCCGCACTCCGCCCGTGAAGAAGTCCCCGTCCTCCTCAGAAGACGATCTTCTGAGGAGGATTGGGGACATGATTGATGGCAAGCTGGCCGCCTTCCGGGAGGAGCTCCTCGCCGGAAGAGCGGTCAGCAGGAAGGCGGTGCCTCCCCGACCTGTTCCGGTACAGTCGGGGAAGGCAAAGAAGGGCGGAGTGAAGGCTCCGCCCAGCGTTGCGGCACCAGGGCCCCGGGTCGCGACCCCCAAGGGGGGTGGTGTACCCGTGGTCGCGGTGGTCGCGTCCTCCACAGCACCCTCCCAAGGGGGGGTGGCGTGGAGTGAGGTGGTGGGGCGGAAGGCGAAGCGGGCGGCGAGGAAGGCCCCGCAACCGCAGCCTCCGCCTCCGCCGCCGGCGGCCAAGGTAAAGGCCGCGAAGGTCGGGAAGGCACGACCAGGTCGTCCCCCAAAAACGGCAGCGGTGACGCTGACCGTTGCGCAGGGGGGCGACCTGACCCTCGCGGAGGCGATGCGGCTCGCCAGGGAGAATATCTCCCTGGAAGAGCTGGGCATCGCCTCCGTGAGGGCGAAGAGGGCCGTGACCGGGGGTCTCTTGCTGGAGATCCCCGGTGCAGAAGGCGGCGCGAAGGCGGACCGTCTCGCCCAGAGGCTCCGGGAGCAGCTGGGCGAGCGAGGTGTCCGGGTCGCCCGGCCCGCGAAGCGCACGGAGATGCGCGTTTGTGGGCTGGACGACTCGGTCAGCGCACAGGATGTGTCCCGTGCCCTTGCGAGGGCGGGGGACTGTCCTGTGGAGGACCTGCGGATCGGAGAGATCCGCAGGTCGCCCTCCGGCCTCGGGTCGGTGTGGGCCCGGTGCCCCCTCTCCGCCGCCCGTAAGGTGGCGGAATCCGGGAGGGTGTTGGTGGGGTGGGTTTCGGCGCGAGTGGAAATCCTCGCGCCGCGCCCGCTCCAGTGTCACCGCTGCCTCGAATTGGGGCACGTGAGGCAGTGGTGCACCTCGCCGGTGGACCGCAGCGGTCAGTGTTACCGCTGCGGTGCCAAAGAGCACCGTGCGAGCCAGTGCTCGGCGGCCCCCCACTGCCCGCTGTGTGCGGACATGGGGAGGCCAGCCGATCACAGGGTGGGGAGCAAGAAGTGCTCCCCCCCCTCCCGGAAGGAGAGGAAGAGGCGGGCTGCACCGGCTCCGGTGCCGAGGGCGGTGGCATCGTCCTCCATGGAGGTGGACGGTGCTACGGGGACGGACGGCCGGGAGGAGGCTGGCGCGGCCATTAATTAATGCCGCCCCGCCTCCTCCTCCAGGCCAACCTCAACCACTGCCGCGCGGCACAGGACTTGATGTCCCAAGTCCTCGCGGAGTGGGGGGTTGGCCTGGCGGTCGCCGCCGAGCCGTACCGCGTCCCTGATCACCCTCATTGGGTGGGCGACGCGGACGGCTTGGTGGCGACGGTATGGGGAGGGGGCGACGGGTCCCCACCGTTCTCCTTGTTGGAGCGCGGTCGGGGATTCGTCGCCGTGGACTGGGGTGGAGTCGCTGTGGTGGGGTGCTACATTTCGCCCCGTAGCGGTCACGCTGCGTTCGAGCTGTACCTGGCCGAGGTCGCGGCATGCGTGCAGCGCTACGCGGCCCGGCCGGTGCTGGTCCTGGGGGATTTTAATGCCAAGTCGGTGGCTTGGGGATCCCCCAGGACCTCCGTTCGCGGCGGGATCCTGGACGATTGGGCGGCGGGGCTCGACCTCCGGGTATTGAACCAGGGGTCGGAGCACACATGCGTGCGGCGATATGGGGGGTCCATCGTGGATGTTGGATTCGCGACCCCCATCGCCGTGCGCATGGTGTCGGGTTGGCACGTGGTCGCGGGGGCAGAGACACTCTCCGATCACCGGTACATCCGGATGGAGGTCTCTGCCGCCGCGAGTGCATCCCGACACGGCCGCCTGCGTGGCACCCCACCACGCCGCTGGGCGCTTCGGCGCCTGGACAAGGACGCTCTGATGGCAGCTGCCCTCGCTGCAACTTGGCCGCAGGGAGCGGCCGAGTTGCCGAGCATAGAGGAGGAGGTCGCCCGGCTCGGAGCATTGGTCGCGGGTATTTGCGACGCGGCGATGCCTCGGGTCGGGCGGGCTTCTCCTCGCCGGGCGGTGTACTGGTGGTCGGACGCGATCGCGGAGTTGCGAGTCGCGACTGTCCGCGCCCGACGCCAGTACACCCGCGCGCGCCGTCGTCAACGTACAGGCGACGGCGTGGCGCGAGCGAGGGCAGCTGATGACCTGTATGGAGCATACCGCGTGGCGCGGGTTGCTCTGCAGGTCGCCATCAAACGGGCCAAGACCCAGGCATGGAAGGAGCTCCTCCAGACCCTTGATGACGATCCATGGGGGCGCCCATATAAGGTGGTGCTGAATAAGCTCCGCCCGTGGGCGCCCCCCGTCACCGAGGGTCTTGACCCCCGGCTGCTGGAGGACGTGGTCAATACACTCTTCCCAAATGGGGAGAGGGGACCGCGTCCTCCGGCGGCGGCGGCTGTCCCAGTGGAGTGGACGACCGAGCTGGGGGTCACGCAGGAGGAGCTGGCAGCGGCCATCAGACGGCTCGGGGTTCGTAACACGGCCCCGGGTCCGGATGGTGTGCCCGGCCGGGTTTGGGTCTTGACCCAGGGCGTCCTTGGGGCCGACCTCAGGCGGTTGTTCGACCGCTGCCTGAGGGACGGGCGATTCCCCCCCAGTTGGAAGGTGGCGAGGATGGTCCTCCTCCGGAAGGAGGGTCGGCCCGCGGAGTCTCCCTCCGCATACCGGCCCATTTGTCTCCTCGACGAGGTGGGCAAGCTCTTCGAGCGTGTGATTGCTGCCCGCCTCGTCGAGCACCTGTCGCGTGGTGATCCCGGTCTGGCCGACTGCCAGTTCGGTTTCCGGGGGGGGCCGATCGACTATCGACGCGATAGGTCGTGTGAGGGCCCTCTCGGAGGCGGCCGTCTCCCGGGGAGGGGTGGCATTGGCAATATCCTTGGATATTGCCAATGCCTTTAACACCCTCCCCTGGGAAGGGATAAGGAGGGGGCTCGAATATCATCGAGTCCCCCCTTGTCTCAGGGCGGTCGTCGGGGATTATCTCCGCGGCAGGTGGATCGAGTATCCGGGCCGGGATGGTGATATGCGGAGGGAGGTGTACTGCGGTGTTCCGCAGGGGTCGGTCCTCGGGCCACTCCTGTGGAACATCGCGTACGACTCGGTGTTGCGGGCCGGCCTCCCCGACGGCGTCAGCACGGTGTGTTATGCGGATGACACACTGGTGCTGGCCGTCGGGGCGCACTGGGGGAGGGCCATGCGTCGCGCGGAGGAGGGGTCGCAACGCGTCGTCGACCGGATCAGGGGGATGGGGATGACGGTGGCGGTCCATAAGACCGAGGTGATTGCGTTTCATTCACCTCGGCAGGATCCGCCACCCCCTCTGATTCGGGTGGGTGGGGCTGACATCGAGGTGAAGCCCCAGATCAGGTATCTGGGGCTGATCCTCGATAGCCACTGGCGTTTCGAGAAGCATTTCCGCTGCCTGGTCCCCCGGTTGGAAAGGATGGTTGCGGCTCTGAGCCGGATCCTGCCCAACCTGGGAGGCCCGGCGGGCCGAGTTCGTCGCCTCTATGTGGCAATGGTCCAGTCGGTGGCCCTATACGGGGCCCCCGTCTGGGCGGACGACCTGGCTGCCTCCCGGCGCAGCATGACTATGCTGCGTCGGGTGCAGAGGCGCATGGCGCTCAGGGTCGTCCGCGGGTATCGGACCATGTCACATGAGGCGGCGACGGTTCTAGCGGGGATGCCGCCCATGGACCTGCTCGCGCGGTCGCACGCGGCGATGTACCGGCACCGCGTCGACCGTCGCGCGGGGGTGGGGGCGGTCCCGGGCGGGCAGGAACCTGCTTGGGGCGATTTGAAGCGCCAGGCCCGGCAGTCCGTGTTGCTCGCGTGGCAGGAGCGGCTGGCTCTGCCAACCGCGGGGCACCGGACTGTCGGTGCGTTTCGGCCACTCCTGAAGGAGTGGCTGGACAGAGGCCATGGCAGCCTCACCTACCGGATGGCACAGGTATTTTCCGGGCATGGCAGCTTCGGAAGATACCTGTGCCGGATAGGGAAGGAGCCGACGGCGCGTTGCTGCCACTGCGACGCTGAGCAGGACACGGCGGATCATACCCTGGAGGTATGCCCCGCGTGGGAGGGGGAGCGCCGTGTCCTGGTCGGCGTCGTCGGGCGGGATGTCTCGCTGCCGGGCGTGGTGCGCGCCATGCTCGGCAGCGAGGAGAAGTGGAGGGCCGTGGCCTCCTTCTGCGAGAACGTAATGTTGCAGAAGGAGGCCGCGGGGAGGGAGCGCGCCGCTGAAGCTCGCGCTCGTGCGGTGGCCCGAGGTCGTCGCCCGGTCGCGAGGCGTCGCGGGCGGCCGCCTCGGCGTGGCGGATGACCTAGGCTGGGAGGGGGGTCCTGAGGGGACCCTCCTCCCGCCAGGCGGCGCCGGGTCGGACCGGTTGGGGGTAGGAGTGCCTCCCCCTACCGGTCCGACGCAAGGGGAGGCACCCTCGGCGGTCTGGTGCGGCCATGAACGCCCGGCCGCCGAGGGGTGGAAACGGGGCCGCGGGCGGTTGCGAGTTGGGGCTCGCAGCCGCCACTAAACGCGGCCCCGGGACGGATAGCGGCGTGATGGAGTGGCCCCGTCCCGCCGCAATGAGGCAGTGTGTCTACTGGGGGGACCGATTGTCCCCCCGGGGGATGGGCGCGAAAGCGCGGGCACGGGGAGGATACCGGAAGAATGCTTCGAGCGATTCCCGGTATCCTCCCAAAGCGTGCCGAAGGGTCACCGTGGGGTTTTTAGTGGGTAGGTCCCGCGCCTGTCGTTGTACGGGCGCGGGGAATCCCACACACCCCTCCCACCTCTCCCCAAGGAGGTGGGAGGGAGTCTTTCGAAGATTTTCCCCACGACAAAAAAAAAAAAAAAAAAAAAAAAAAAAAAAAAAAAGGCACGCCGAGTGTGAAGCGATCGTAGACGCAGGATTGTGATTGAACGTTGCAGTTCGTGGATGCGACTGCGACGTTGGAGATTCGGTGTGGATCGCCTTGAGTCTTCTTCCAATTATCCGGTTAGAGCTACTGGAGGGCTGATACCGACATACAGGTATCACCTAGTGGTAGTTCACCGTTTCTAGAGGTCATACGAAACCCACTGGAACCACCCGTCCTGTGTACCAGTGAGAGTACACCGACCGGTGGGGTGGAAAGTTTCACCGACCAAGATTAGAGCTATACGGCGTAGGAGCCACCGGAAGATAGATATTCAGAAAGAATATCACTTCGTGGTGCTCTCCGTGCATCGGGCGTCGGTGAACCCGCTCCAATATACCGTCGTGAGGGGACAATAAGTAGGGCCTAAGCGTACGGTGGAGCAAAGGGTTCGAAGAGCCTTCCTTCCATCGCTACACCCACTACCAGCTGTGAGTCGACCACACTGGGCTGTGAACGTAGGGTGGTTGGAATTGCAGGGGATTGAGTCCTGAACCGGTGAGCCGCAGGCCAGTTCCTCGGGACAGGAGCCTCCGTCGAGGTAGCCACGGCTGGCTGCCGGGCGTTCCTTTGATGAAGGAATCGCCGGCTTGGCAACCACGTGTGCATACCGCAGGTCGCTCCTGAGGAGCAGCTGACGAGGGAGCCGAACTAGGACAAGACGTCCTCTTGCGTGGGTGGTGTAGAAACGCCACCCGCACGGGGAGCGTGCTCGCGGGATATAGCCTCTTGGAGCCTTACAACCTCCATTTGGTTTCCCGTCCGTGGCATTGCAAAGAGAACCCGGTAGAACGGAGAAAAGCTCGTCTACCCGGTTGTGCGCGTCGGTGAGATCGTAGAAAGAGAATCTCATCGACCAGAAAGAGAAGAATACAGTCCACTAGCTAGAGCGCTAGATAGCCAGCCAGCTCTCCCCTCCAAGCACACCAGACTGTCGCTGGAGCGCGAGAAACAGCTGACGAGCGCGTGATTGTTGACTTGTCCGCAAATGTATTTATTAGGCGGATTCTTTTGTTTCAGAAAGCCTCCGCAGTAGAAAATTGAAATAAGGAGACTAAAAAAGAGGAGACGAGGCCGCAATAGGAGCCGTCGTCAGTTTTTTCTTTTAGTTTCTAGTTTTGTTTTGTTAAAATGTTTAAATAGTTCATTTATATTTTTGTAATAAAAACTTTATTGAAAAACTTGTAACATTTTCTCTCCCTGTCTGTTTCCTCATCCGGACCCACGTTAAAGTCCCTTAGTACTTTAACAATGAGAAATATGCGAAAGTATGAGCCTGACGAGGGCAAATCCTAGACCTAACCCAGACCAAACATGCGTTATCCTCATAAATATTGATCGAAACCAGGTTTAATCGACTGCTTCAGTGTGGTACCACATTACTACGTGATCCAAACCAGAAAAAACCCAGGATCCGTTCAACAAGTATGTGAAGAATGCGAAAGTATGAGTCTGATGAGTGAAAATCCCCGGCCTAACCTAGACCTAACATGCGTTATCCTCAAAAATATTGATCGAAAGCTGGTTTAATCGTCTGTTTCAGTGTGGTACCACACTACTACGTGACCCAAACCGGAAAAACACCCAGGATCTGTTCAACAAGTATGTGAAGAACGCGAAAGTATGAGCCTGATGAGGGCAAATCCCAGACCTATCCCAGACCTAACTTGCGTTATCCTCAAAAATATTGATAGAAACCTGGTTTAATCGACTGTTTCAGTGTGGTACCACATTACTACGTGATCCAATCCAGAAATAGCCCAGGATCTAGCCATGAAATATGAGAAATATGCGAAAGTATGAGCCTGACGATGGCAAATCCTAGACCTAACCCAGACCTAACATGCGTTATCCTCTAATATATTTATCAAGACCAGGTTTAATTGATTGTTTCAGTGTGGTCCCACATTACTACGTGATCCAAACCAGAAAAAACCCAGGATCCGTTCAACAAATATGTGAAGAATGCGAAAGTATGAGTCTGATGAGTGAAAATCCCAGACCTATCGTCAGACCTAACATGCGTTATCCTCTAAAATATTTATCAAGACCAGGTTTAATTGAATGTTCCAGTGTGGTACCACATTACTACGTGAACCAAACCAGAAAAAACCCTGTATCTGTTCAACAAGTATGTGAAGAATGCGAAAGTATGAGTGTGATGAGTCAAAAACGTCGGCCTAACCTAGACCTAACATGCGTTATCCTCAAAAATATTGATCGCAAGCTGGTTTAATCGTCTGTTTCAGTGTGGTACCACATTACTATGTGATCCAAACCAGTAAAAACCCAGGATCCGTTCAACAAGTATGTGAAGAATGCGAAAGTATGAGTGTGATGAGTGAAAAACCCCGGCCTAACCTAGACCTAACATGCGTTATCCTCAAATATATTGATCGAAACCTGGTTTAATTGACTGTTTCAGTGTTGCACTTCATTACTACGTGATCCAAACCAGTAAAAACCCAGGATCCGTTCAACAAGTATGTGAAGAATGCGAAAGTATGAGTCTGATGAGTGAAAAACCCAGACCTATCGTCAGACCTAACATGCGTTATCCTCTAAAATATTTATCTATACCAGGTTTAATGGAATGTTTCAGTGTGGTACCACATAACTAAGTGAACCAAACCAGAAAAAACCCTGTATCTGTTCAACAAGTATGTGAAGAATGCGAAAGTATGAGTGTGATGAGTGAAAAACGCCGGCCTATCCTAGACCTAACATGCGTTATCCTCAAAAATATTGATCGAAAGCTGGTTTAATCGTCCGTTTCAGTGTGGTACCACATTACTATGTGATCCAAACCAGAAAATAACCCAGGATCTGTTCAACGAGTATGTGATGTGTGCGAAAGTATGAGTCTGATGAGGGCAAATCCCAGACCTATCCCAGACCTAACATGCATTATCCTCTAAAATATTTATCAAGACCAGGTTTAATTGATTGTTTCAGTGTGGTCCCACATTACTACGTGACACAATCCAGAAACAGCCCAGGATCTAGCCATGAAGTATGAGAAATATGCGAAAGTATGAGCCTGATGAGGGCAAATCCTAGACCTAACCCAAACCTAACATGCGTTATCCTCTAAAATATTTATCAAGACCAGGTTTAATTGAATGTTTCAGTGTGGTACCACATTACTACGTGATCCAAACCAGTAAAAACCCAGGATCCGTTCAACAAGTACGTGGAGAATGCGAAAGTATGAGTTTGATGAGTGAAAATCGTCGGCCTAACCTAGACCTAACATGCGTTATCCTCAAAAATATTGATCGAAACCAGGTTTAATCGACTGTTTCAGTGTGGTACCACATTACTACGTGATCCAAACCAGTAAAAACCCAGGATCCGTTCAACAAGTATGTGGAGAATACGAAAGTATGAGTCTGATGAGTGAAAATCCTCGGCCTAACCTAGACCTAACATGCGTTGTCCTCTAAAATATTGATGGAAACCAGGTTTAATTGACTGTTTCAGTGTTGCACTTCATTACTACGTGATCAAAACCAGTAAAAACCCAGGATCCGTTCAACAAGTATGTGAAGAATGCGAAAGTATGAGTGTGATGAGTGAAAAACCCCGGCCTAACCCAGACCTAACATGCGTTATCCTGAAATATATTGATCGAAACCTGGTTTAATCGACTGTTTCAGTGTTGCACATCATTACTACGTGATCCAAACCAGTAAAAACCCAGGATCCGTTCAACAAAAATGTGAAGAATGCGAAAGTATGAGTCTGATGAGTGAAAATCCCAGACCTATCGTCAGACCTAACATGCGTTATCCTCTAAAATATTTATCTAGACCAGGTTTAATTGAATGTTTCAGTGTGGTACCACATAACTAAGTGAACCAAACCAGAAAAAACCCTGCATCTGTTTAGCAAGTATGTGAAGAATGCGAAAGTATGAGTGTGATGAGTGAAAAACGTCGGCCTAACCTAGACCTAACATGCGTTATCCTCAAAAATATTGATCGAAAGCTGGTTTAATCGTCTGTTTCAGTGTGGTACCACATTACTATGTGAGCCAAACCAGAAAATAACCCAGGATCTGTTCAACGAGTATGTGATGTGTGCGAAAGTATGAGTCTGATGAGGGCAAATCCCAGACCTATCCCAGACCTAGCATGCATTATCCTCTAAAATATTTATCAAGACCAGGTTTAATTGATTGTTTTCAGTGTGGTCCCACATTACTACGTGACACAATCCAGAAACAGCCCAGGATCTAGCCATGAAGTATGAGAAATATGCGAAAGTATGAGCCTGATGAGGGCAAATCCTAGACCTAACCCAAACCTTACATGCGCTATCCTCTAAAATATTTATCAAGACCAGGTTTAATTGAATGTTTCAGTGTGGTACCACATTAATACGTGATCCAAACCAGTAAAAACCCAGGATCCGTCCAACAAGTATGTGGAGAATGCGAAAGTATGAGTTTGATGAGTGAAAATCCTCGGCCTAACCTAGACCTAACATGCGTTGTCCTCTAAAATATTGATGGAAACCAGATTTAATTGACTGTTTCAGTGTTGCACTTCATTACTACGTGATCCAAACCAGTAAAAACACAGGATCCGTTCAACAAGTATGTGAAGAATGCGAAAGTATGAGTCTGATGAGTGAAAATCCCAGGGCTAACCTAGACCTAACAAGCGTTATCCTCTAAAATATTTATCAAGACCAGGTTTAATTGACTGTTTCAGCGTGGTACCACATTACTACGTGACACAATCCAGAAACAGCCCAGGATCTAGCCATGAAGTATGAGAAATATGCGAAAGTATGAGCCTGATGAGGGCAAATCCTAGACCTAACCCAAACCTAACATGCGTTATCCTCTAAAATATTTATCAAGGTCAGGTTTAATTGAATGTTTCAGTGTGGTACCACATTACTACGTGATCCAAACCAGTAAAAACCCAGGATCCGTTCAACAAGTATGTGAAAAACGCGATAGTATGAGTCTGATGAGTGAAAATCCTCGGCCTAACCTATACCTAACATGCGTTATCCTCAAAAATATTGACCGAAACCAGGTTTAATCGACTGTTTCAGTGTGGTACCACATTACTACGTGATCCAAACCAGAAAAAAACCCAGGACCTGTTCAACAAGTATTTGAAGTATGCGAAAGAATGAGTCTGATGAGGGCAAATCCCAGGCCTAAACTAGACCTAACATGCGTTATCCTCAAAAATATTGATCAAAACCTAGTTTAATCGACTGTTTCAGTGTGGTACCACATTACTATGTGATCCAAACCAGAAAATAACCCAGGATCTGTTCAACGAGTATGTGAAGTGTGCGAAAGAATGAGTATGATGAGGGCAAATCCCAGACCTATCCCAGACCTAACATGCGTTATCCTCAAAAATGTTGATCGAAACCTGGTTTAATCGACTGTTTCAGTGTGGTACCGCTATGCTACGTGATCCAAACCAGAAAAAACCCAGGATCAGTTCAACAAGTATGTGAAGAATGCGAAAGTATGAGTCTGATGAGTGAAAGTCCCAGGCCTAACCTAGAGCTAACATGCGTTATCCTCAAAAATATTGATCGAAACCTGGTTTAATCGACTGTTTCAGTGTGGTACCACATTACTACCGGACCCAAACCAGAAAGACCCAGGATCTGTTCAACAAGTATGTGAAGAATGCGAAAGTATGAGTCTGAGGAGTGAAAATCCCAGACCTATCCCAGACCAAACTTGCGTTATCCTCTAAAATATTCATCGAAACCTGGTTTAATCGACTGTTTCAGTGTGGTACCACTATGCTACGTGATCCAAACCAGAAAAAACCCAGGATCAGTTCAACAAGTATGTGAAAAACGCGAAAGTATGAGCCTGATGAGGGCGAATCCCAGACCTATCCCAGACCTAACTTGCGTTATCCTCTAAAATATTGATCGAAACCAGGTTTAATTGATTGTTTCAGCGTGGTACCACATTACTACGTGATACAATCCAGAAACAGCCCAGGATCTAGCCATGAAGTATGAGAAATATGCGAAAGTATGAGCCTGATGAGGGCAAATCCTAGACCTAACCCAAACCTAACATGCGTTATCCTCTAAAATATTGATCCAAACCAGGTTTAATGGACTGCTTCAGTGTGGTACCTCTTTACTACGTGATCCAAAGCAGAAAAAAACCCAGGATCTGTTCAATAAGTATGTGAATTATGCGAAAGTATGAGTCTGATGAGGGCAAATCCCAGGCCTAAACTAGACCTAACATGCGTTATGCTCTAAAATATTCATCAAGACCAGGTTTAATTGATTGTTTCCGTGTGGTCCCACATTACTACGTGATCAAAACCAGTAAAAACCCAGGATCCGTTCAACAAGTATGTGGAGAATGCGAAAGTATGAGTTTGATGAGTGAAAATCCTCGGCCTAACCTAGACCTAACATGCGTTATCCTCAAAAATATTGATCGAAACCAGGTTTAATCGACTGTTTCAGTGTGGTACCACATTACTACGTGATCCAAACCAGTAAAAAACCAGGATCCGTTCAACAAGTATGTGGAGAATGCGAAAGTATGAGTCTGATGAGTGAAAATCCTCGGCCTAACCTAGACCTAACATGCGTTGTCCTCTAAAATATTGATGGAAACCAGGTTTAATTGACTGTTTCAGTGTTGCACTTCATTACTACGTGATCCAAACCAGTAAAAACCCAGGATCCGTTCAACAAGTATGTGAAGAATGCGAAACTATGAGTGTGATGAGTGAAAAACCCCGGCCATACCTAGACCTAACATGCGTTATCCTCAAAAATATTGATCGAAGCCTGGTTTAATCGTCTGTTTCAGTGTGGTGCCACATTACTATGTGATCCAAACCAGAAAAAACCCTGTATCTGTTCAACAAGTATGTGAAGAATGCGAAAGTATGAGTCTGATGAGTGAAAATCCCAGGGCTAACCTAGACCTAACAAGCGTTATCCTCTAAAATATTTATCAAGACCAGGTTTAATTGACTGTTTCAGCGTGGTACCACATTACTACGTGACACAATCTAGAAACAGCCCAGGATCTAGCCATGAAGTATGAGAAATATGCGAAAGTATGAGCCTGATGAGGGCAAATCCTAGACCTAACCCAAACCTAACATGCGTTATCCTCTAAAATATTTATCAAGGTCAGGTTTAATTGAATGTTTCAGTGTGGTACCACATTACTACGTGATCCAAACCAGTAAAAACCCAGGATCCGTTCAACAAGTATGTGGAGAATGCGAAAGTATGAGTCTGATGAGTGAAAATCCTCGGCCTAACCTATACCTAACATGCGTTATCCTCAAAAATATTGACCGAAACCAGGTTTAATCGACTGTTTCAGTGTGGTACCACATTGCTACGTGATCCAAACCAGAAAAAACCCAGGATCAGTTCAACGAGTATGTGAAAAACGCGAAAGTATGAGCAGGATGAGGGCGAATCCCAGACCTATCCCAGACCTAACTTGCGTTATCCTCTAAAATATTGATCCAAACCAGGTTTAATGGACTGTTTCAGTGTGGTCCCACATTACTACGTGATGCAATCCAGAAAAAGCCCAGGATCTAGCCATCAAGTATGAGAAATATGCGAAAGTATGAGCCTGATGAGGGCAAATCCTAGACCTAACCCAAACCTAACATGCGTTATCCTCTAAAATATTGATCCAAACCAGGTTTAATGGACTGTTTCAGCGTGGTACCACATTACTACGTGATACAATCCAGAAAAAACCCAGGATCCGTTCAACAAGCATGTGAAGAATACGAAAGTATGTGTTAGATGAGTGAAAATCCCAGGCCTAACCTAGACCTAACATGCGTTATCCTCATAAATATTGATCGAAACCTGGTTTAATCGACTGTTTCAGTGTGGTACCACATTACTACGTGATCCAAACCAGAAAAAACCCAGGATCCGTTCAACAAGTATGTGAAGAATACGAAAGTATGTGTTTGATGAGTGAAAATCCCAGGCCTAACCTAGACCTAACATGCGTTATCCTCATAAATATTGATCGAAACCTGGTTTAATCGACTGTTTCAGTGTGGTACCACATTACTACCTGACCCAAACCAGAAAAAACCCAGAATCTGTTCAACAAGTATGTGAAAAACGCGTAAGTATGAGCCTGATGAGGGCAAATCCTAGACCTAACCCAGACCTAACATGCGTTGTCCTCTAAAATATTTATCAAGACCAGGTTTAATTGATTGTTTCAGTGTGGTCCCACATTACTACGTGATGCAATCCAGAAAAAGCCCAGGATCTAGCCATCAAGTATGAGAAATATGCGATAGAATGAGCCTGATGAGAGCAAATCCCAGACCTAACCTAGACCTAACATGAATTATTCTCTAAAATATTGATCGATACCAGGTTTAATCGACTGTTTCAGTGTGGTACCACATTGCTACGTGATCCAAACCAGAAAAAACCCAGGATCAGTTCAACAAGTATGTGAAAAACGCGAAAGTATGAGCCTGATGAGGGCGAATCCCAGACCTATCCCAGACCTAACTTGCGTTATCCTCTAAAATATTGATCGAAACCAGGTTTAATTGACTGTTTCAGCGTGGTACCACATTACTACGTGATACAATCCAGAAACAGCCCAGGATCTAGCCATGAAGTATGAGAAATATGCGAAAGTATGAGCCTGATGAGGGCAAATCCTAGACCTAACCCAAACCTAACATGCGTTATCCTCTAAAATATTGATCCAAACCAGGTTTAATGGACTGTTTCAGTGTGGTCCCACATTACTACGTGATCCAAACCAGAAAAAACCCAGGATCCGTTCAACAAGTATGTGAAGAATACGAAAGTATGTGTCTGATGAGTGAAAATCCCAGGACTAACCTAGACCTAACATGCGTTATCCTCATAAATATTGATGGAAACCAGATTTAATTGACTGTTGCAGTGTTGTACTTCATTACTACGTGATGCAATCCAGGAAAAGCCCAGGATCTAGCCATCAAGTATGAGAAATATGCGAAAGAATGGGCCAGATGAGAGCAAATCCCAGACCTAACCTAGACCTAACATGAATTATTCTCTTAAATATTGATCGAAACCTGGTTTAATCGACTGTTTCAGTGTGGTACCACATTACTACATGATCCAAACCAGAAAAAACCCAGGATCTGTTCAACAAGTATGTGAAGAATGCGAAAGTATGAGCCTGATGAGTGAAAATCCCAGGCCTAACCTAGACCTAACATGCGTTATCCTCAAAAATATTGATCGAAACCTGGTTTGATCGACTGTTTCAGTGTGGTACCACATTACTATGTGATGCAATCCAGAAATAGCCCAGGATCAGTTCAACAAGTATGTGAAAAACGCGGAAGTATGAGCCTGATGAGGGCGAATCCCAGACCTATCCCAGACCTAACTTGCGTTATCCTCTAAAATATTGATCGAAACCAGGTTTAATTGACTGTTTCAGCGTGGTACCACATTACTACGTGATCCAAACCAGAAAAAACTCAGGCTCCGTTCAACAAGTATGTGAAGAATGCGAAAGTATGAGTCTGATGAGTGAAAATCCCAGGCCTAACCTAGACCTAACATGCGTTATCCTCTAAAATATTGATCGAAACCTGGTTTAATCGACTGTTTCAGTGTGGTACCACATTACTATGTGATCCAACCCAGAAAATAATCCAGGATCTGTTCAAGGAGTATGTGAAGTGTGTGAAAGTATGAGTCTGATGAGGTCAAATCCCAGACCTATCCCAGACCTAACTTGCGTTATCCTATAAAATATTGATCGAAACCAGGTTTAATCGACTGCTTCAGTGTGGTATCACACTACTACGTGACCCAAACCAGAAAAAACCCATGATCTGTTCAACAAGTATGTGAAAAACGCGAAAGTATGAGCCTGATGAGGGCAAATCCTAGACCTAACCCAGACCTAACATGCGTTATCCTCTAAAATATTTACAAAGACCAGGTTTAATTTATTGTTTCAGTGTGGTCCCACATTACTACGGGTCCCAAACCGGAAAAAACCCAGGATCCGTTCAACAAGTATGTGAAGAATGCGAAAGTATGAGCCTGATGAGAGCAAATCCCAGACCTAACCTAGACCTAACATGAATTATTCTCTAAAATATTGATCGAAACCAGGTTTTATTGACTGTTTCAGTTTGGTCCCACATTACTACGTGATCCAAACCAGAAAAAACCCAGGCTCCGTTCAACAAGTATGTGAAGAATGCGAAAGTATGAGTCTGATGAGTGAAAATCCCAGGCCTAACCTAGACCTAGCATGCGTTATCCTCTAAAATATTGATCGAAACCTGGTTTAATCGACTGTTTCAGTGTGGTACCACATTACTATGTGATCCAACCCAGAAAATAACCCAGGATCTGTTCAAGGAGTATGTGAAGTGTGTGAAAGTATGAGTCTGATGAGGTCAAATCCCAGACCTATCCCAGACCTAATTTGCGTTATCCTCTAAAATTTTGATCGAAACCAGGTTTACTCGACTGTTTCAGTGTGGTACCACATTACTACGTGATCCAAACCAGAAAAAACCCAGGATCCGTTCAACAAGTATGTGAAGAATGCGAATGTATGAGTCTGATGAGTGAAAATCCCAGACCTAACCTAGACCTAACATGCGTTATCCTCTAAAATATTGATCCAAACCAGGTTTAATGGACTGTTTCAGTGTGGTACCACACTACTACGTGATCCAAACCAGAAAAAACCCAGGATCTGTTCAACAAGTATGTGAAAAACGCGAAAGTATGAGCCTGTTGAGGGCAAATCCCAGACATATCCCAGACCTAACTTGCGTTGTCCTCTAAGGTATTGATGGGAACCAGGTTTAATTGACTGTTTCAGTGTGGTCCCACATTACTACGTGATCAAATCCAGAAATAGCCCAGGATCTAGCCATGAAGTATGAGAAATATGCGAAAGTATGAGCCTGATGAGGGCAAATCTTAGACCTAACCCAGACCTAACATGCGTTGTCCTCTAAAATATTAATCAAGACCAGGTTTAATTGATTGTTTCAGTGTGGTCCCACATTACTACGTGATGCAATCCAGAAAAAGCCCAGGATCTAGCCATCATGTATGAGAAATATGCGAAAGAATGAGCCTGATGAGAGCAAATCCCAGACCTAACCTAGACCTAACATGAATTATTCTCTAAAATATTGATCGAAACCAGGTTTAATTGACTGTTTCAGTGTGGACCCACATTACTACGTGATCCAAATCAGAAAAAACCCAGGATCCGTTCAACAAGTATGTGAAGAATGCCAAAGTATGTGTCTGATGAGTGAAAATCCCAGACCTAACCTAGACCTAACATGCGTTATCCTCTAAAATATTGATCCAAACCAGGTTTAATGGACTGTTTCAGTGTGGTACCACACTACTACGTGATCCAAACCAGAAAAAACCCAGGATCTATTCAACAAGTATGTGAAAAACGCGAAAGTATGAGCCTGATGAGAGCAAATCCCAGACCTATCCCAGACCTAACTTGCGTTGTTCTCTAAGATATTGATGGAAACCAGGTTTAATTGACTGTTTCAGTGTTGTACTTCATTACTACGTGATGCAATCCAGAAAAAGCCCAGGATCTAGCCATCAAATATGAGAGATATGCGAAGGAATGAGCCTGATGAGAGGAAATCCCAGACCTAACCTAGACCTAACATGAATTATTCTCTAAAATATTGATCGAAACTAGGTTTAATTGACTGTTTCAGTGTGGTCCCACATTACTACGTGATCAAATCCAGAAATAGCCCAGGATCTAGCCATGAAGTATGAGAAATATGCGAAAGTATGAGCCTGACGAGGGCAAGTCCTAGACCTAACCCAGACCTAACATGCGTTATCCTCTAATATATTTATCATGACCAGGTTTAATCGATTGTTTCAGTGTGGTCCCACATTACTACCTGATCCAAACCAGAAAAAACCCAGGATCTGTTCAACAAGTATGTGAAAATCGCGAAAGTATGAGCGTGATGAGGGCAAATCCCAGACCTATCCCAGACCGAACTTGCGTTATCCTCTAAAATATTGATCGAAACCAGGTTTAATCGACTGTTTCAGTGTGGTACCACATTGCTACGTGATCCAAACCAGAAAAAACCCAGGATCAGTTCAACAAGTATGTGAAAAACTCGAAAGTATGAGCCTGATGAGGGCAAATCCCAGACCTATCCCAGACCTAACTTGCGTTATCCTCAAAAATATTGATCGAAACCTGGTTTAATTGACTGTTTCAGTGTGGTACCACATTACTACGTGATCCAATCCAGAAACAGCCCCGGATCTAGCCATGAAGTATGAGAAATATGCGAAAGTATGAGCCTGATGTGGGCAAATCCCAGGCCTAACCTAGACCTAACATGCGTTGTCCTCTAAAATATTGATCGAAACCAGGTTTAATTGACTGTTTTAGTGTGGTACCACTTTACTACGTGATCCAAAGCAGAAAAAACCCTCGATCAGGTCAACATGCATGTTAAAACTGCAAAAGTATGAGCCTGATGAGGGCAAATCCCAGACCTATCTCAGACCTAACATGCGTTATCCTCAGAAATATTAATCGAAACCAGGCTTAATCGACTGTTTCAGTGTGGTACCACATTACTACGTGATCCAAACCAGAAAAAAACCCAGGATCTTGTCAACGAGTATGTGAAGTGTGCGAAAGTATGAGTCTGATGAGGGCTAATCCCAGACATATCCCAGACCTAACAAGCGTTATCCTCTAAAATATTGATCCAAACCAGGTTTAATTGACTGTTTCAGTGTGGTACCACTTTACTGCGTGATCCAAAGCAGAAAAAACCCTCGATCAGGTCAACATGTATGTTAAAACTGCGAAAGTATGACCCTGATGTGGGCAAATCCCAGGCCTAACCTAGACCTAACATGCGTTGTCCTCTAAAATATTGATGGAAACCAGGTTTTATTGACTGTTTCAGTGTTGCACTTCATTACTACGTGATCCAAACCAGTAAAAACCCAGGATCCGTTCAACAAGTATGTGAAGAATGCGAAAGTATGAGTGTGATGAGTGAAAAACCCCGGCCTAACCTAGACCTAACATGCGTTATCCTCAAATATATTGATCGAAACCTGGTTTAATCGTCTGTTTCAGTGTGTTACCACATTACTATGTGATCCAAACCAGAAAATAACCCAGGATCTGTTCAACGAGTATGTGAAGTGTGCGAAAGTATGAGTCTGATGAGGGCAAATCCCAGACCTATCCGAGACCTAACATGCATTATCCTCTAAAATATTTATCAAGACCAGGTTTAATTGATTGTTTCAGTGTGGTCCCAGATTACTACGTGATACAATCCAGAAACAGCCCAGGATCTAGCCATGAAGTATGAGTGTTTAAATATCGCATGAGTCCGAGACGCAGAAACTCGGCCGCGATGCCCGTATCTATATGGAATTCGCGTAATTCTAGATGGTTGTGCTGTCATGGAAATTTTCCATCGTTCAGATTGGTATACCGCGGCTATTTACGTGTTTTTTCAAGCTAGCTTCACTGAAATTCTCGAGTTTTGGAGCAAATTCCAGGAATGTGTTGTTAGCGCTGAGAAAGAGGGAGAAAAGAGATCTATCGGAAAAAGATCGACAGACGAAACGCGGCAGCGCCGCGCCGTGGCCACGCGGCGCGTAGCAGCCCGGGCCCAGCAACGCGAGGCGTAGCTACCCGGTTCTGCGCTTGCGCGACGGAGCCGGCCGCGGCCGTCGCTGCTTGCAGATCGTCACGGTTCTTTCTTGAGCCGTTGGCGATCGAGAGCGGACCTTGTGACGGTCGCGTTCCCATTTCCCTACGAGCTCCGAGGTGGATGAGCCGATCTCTCTCCTCGTAATAGAATCAGTTTGCGGACAAATAGTTTATTGGAAAATCTCGTCATAGCGACTTGAGATTTTCCCCAGAAAACGGACAATCTGCCTGACGTTGCAGCGATCGCAAGGCACGCCGAGTGTGAAGCGATCGTAGACGCAGGATTGTGATTGAACGTTGCAGTTCGTGGATGCGACTGCGACGTTGGAGATTCGGTGTGGATCGCCTTGAGTCTTCTTCCAATTATCCGGTTAGAGCTACTGGAGGGCTGATACCGACATACAGGTATCACCTAGTGGTAGTTCACCGTTTCTAGAGGTCATACGAAACCCACTGGAACCACCCGTCCTGTGTACCAGTGAGAGTACACCGACCGGTGGGGTGGAAAGTTTCACCGACCAAGATTAGAGCTATACGGCGTAGGAGCCACCGGAAGATAGATATTCAGGAAGAATATCACTTCCAAATGTTAAAGTCCCTTAGTACTTTAACATTTGGTCCTTCGAGCCGGATTCGAGGAAAGAAAAGACAGTAGAGAGTTACAAGTACGTTCACGTAAGTCGCTACTTACGAGACGAATTTTCGAGTTGATTTTCAATCCTCGAATAAAAGATCACCATGGCATTGGCCAGAGAGGTCGGTCGTAGCGAGATTGAAATCGATTTCGATGACCTGACCTGCCGGTTTGAAGCAATGTCACGGTCGATAACAAATTTAAAGAAACGAGGTCGAGCTCAGTACAATGAGATGCTTCTCAAGTCAAAGCTCGACTCGGTTTCCGAACAGTACAAGAAAGCTGTTGATCAGTACTTGGCTGTTCGAAGAAAATATCCACCTGCGAAGTGCGAGAAAAGCAACTTCGTTTTGAAAGGTGGAATTGAAGCATGGGAGACTATGTTTATGGAGTTTCAGGCGTACATTGCTACGGAACTGACGCAACTAGCCGCTGAGAGAAAAACAGCGGCGTCGTCGGTCGACCAGCATGATGTCGCTATTGAGCTTCCAAAGCAACGTCTGAATAAATTCGGCGGGGATCCTCGTAAATGGAGCCATTTCGAGGATCTATTCACCGCTAGTATAATCAATAACCCGAGGCTTTCAGATGTGCATCGATTGCAATATCTGAACGCCTGTGTGGAAGATCAAGCGTTGGCTGCGATCGCACACCTTGAAATTACTGAAGGTAATTTCGAGGTAGCGTGGCAAACCCTGAAAGATCAGTTCGGGCTTCCACGTATGGTGACCGCCAAACTGCTTGATCAATTGACAAAAATGAAGACGATTAAAAAGGATGACCTGACTAGCTTACATCAGGTCACTGTCGTCTTCAAGCAGGCTTTTGCCGCTTTTGAAAAACTGGGCACGACAAGAGAGCAGCGAGATTGGCTGCTGGCCCATGCAATCAAAAGCAGGCTTGAAGGGTCTCTCCTTCTGGAGTGGGAACTGTCGCAGAAGCTCTCCACGAAATATCCCTCGTTTCACGAACTAGTGGAATTTCTGGAGGTGCGTGCTCGCGCTATCACAATAACGGATGATGGTAAGGGCAAATCTTCGACGAGTAACCCACCGAAAATTAAAGTACGGAGTTACAACTCCGTCGTGGAAAGTCGCTCGGAGAACAGCGAATCTTGTGGATTTTGCGGCCTCGAGCATGGAATAGCACAATGCAGTGCTTTCCAAGGCTTGACGGTAGACTACCGCTATCGTTACGCAAAAGATAGTCGGTTGTGCATTATCTGCTTGTCGCCGGGTCACGAGCGGTTCAGCTGTCCATCCGAAAAAGTATGCTCTAAATGCAATGGCAGACACCATACTCTGCTGCATTTCGAGCGTTACGGAAAGGAAACGGAAAGTCGTAAGCCTACGACAGAGTTTTCAAAGGACAAAGAAAAGAAAAAACGGGCAGTCGACCCGCAACGTCTCTACCTGGCAGGACAGAAAAGTCAACCGGGTGGCGACGAAACGGAGAAAATCCCCGATACTGAATGAAGGCATTTCGCGAGCGTTCCAATACCGCGAATTCAAATTCGCAAGAAATGGAAGCCGCGGAACTTCTTCAATTCAAGCGGTGGATTTGTGGAAAAAATTGGTTCGGACAATCAAGAGATTGTTGGCCAAAAGACGCCTTCGTGCATCGAGATCGATGCGGTAGAAGCGAAGGTCGATGTAGCGAATCAGATGCGGCACGTAATTTTCAAAATTGCAAGCTGTATCGATAGCACGCATTTTTGATAAATCACCGGTGTGAAAACCAGTGAAATCTCACTGAAAGCGCACTCTGAGTGAATTCACGCAAAAAGCGGAGAAATATAGATTTGTTTCTGTACGATCGAAGCGGAAAATCGCGATCGATCGCTGCTTTAAGTGATAACTCAGACGATTAAGCGTCTCTCACACGGAGTTATGTTCGGTCGAAAGTCGATTGAAAGACTTTCCGACAGGAATCAGTGGAAACTGAACGTCTCTCGCGTTGTTTAACCGATCGAGGGCGATTCAGAAATTTCCTGAAGTGATCTAGAGACAAGCGGGACGTGATTATTTCATGTTTCGCCAAAGTCTTGATCAGAAGATGCGGGACGTAATTATTTTACGTTCCTATAAAGTCTTGGAAAGAGGCATATGGCCCATAAATTGCTAAAATCAAATTATGTGGTTTTAGTGCAGAACTCTCTATTCTCCCATAAATCTATGGAAAATGGGACGAATAGAGAATGTTTCATTGGTAAGGGATAGGCACGTGTCGTTAAAGAACGCACGGCCGAATCTATCTCTACACGACCAATTTCGGGGTCGTGTAAATTTTCTGTGAATTTTTCCACGATAGCGACAAGTGGCAACGTCGCTTTCGAGGAAACATTGAAATTCCAGATTTTGTTGTCGAAGAATTCGGAAGGTGAAGTACCACCGCGTTCATAGAAACCGGTGTCTACTTGCATCTATCCGTCGTTGCTAGGGCTCAATCCGAGGTACGGGTTGCCTAGCAACGTAAACAACCCGAGCGAGACTGCGGTCCACGCGTCGCCATATTCCATTCAGTCAATTCTGAACTACCATGAGCGACACAAGTAGCAATCCAGAAAGTACAATTATGATCTCGGGGGACCCCGAGATCGACATTCAGTTTGGACGAATCCTGAAGTTGGCGGAAACGTCTCAGCCCTCTTGGGCAGAAGAGGTAGAGGCCGCCGCTGCTCCCGAACCGGACGTCGAGATAAATTTGGGGCTGGACAAGGTCCGGATCCGGGCTCGAGTTGTACAGGCCGGAGGAAAATATAATGCCCGCATCCCCGGAGGGACGTATGTCCTTCGGTGGGCACCAGGCGGGCGGCTGTTACATAGCGCCTGGCGGCCAGACAAGCTGGAAGGACCGGCCCAGCCGCGAGACCAGCAACAGGCGATACCGACGCCTCCACCGCCACGGCATGGGCAGCCAGCACCAGCGCAAGCTGGCAGCAACCCGGCTACTAAGAAGCGACGAAGGAGAAGGCAGGCCAAACCTGCTGCGGAGCCACAGCCGGGGCCAAGCGGATTCCGCCAAACGCAGAGGCCCTTGCCAAAGAAGGCACGGCAGACAAAGGGCTATGCGGGGATGCATCTCCGGACGGTTGACGCTACCACGAGAGCATTGGCAGATCAAATGCTGCAAACCTCAATGAGGATTCTGCAACAGGCCACTGCTGGACAACAGTAAGTACTTTTAATTATTAAAAATTTTTTAATTTTTTGAATTAAAAGTGCGCGTCTCTCTTTCTCGGTTCGCGTAAAATCCTTGCCGTACGGGACAACCGCGTCCTCTTAGTGTTGCACAATTCGTGCAAGGGGGGCGGTATGTTTAAATATCGCATGAGTCCGAGACGCAGAAACTCGGCCGCGATGCCCGTATCTATATGGAATTCGCGTAATTCTAGATGGTTGTGCTGACATGGAAATTTTCCATCGTTCAGATTGGTATACCGCGGCTATTTACGTGTTTTTTCAAGCTAGTTTCACTGAAATTCTCGAGTTTTGGAGCAAATTCTAGGAATGTGTTGTTAGCGCTGAGAAAGAGAGAGAAAAGAGATCTATCGGAAAAAGATCGATAGACGAAACGCGGGAGCGCCGCGCCGTGGCCACGCGGCGCGTAGCAGCCCGGGCCCAGCAACGCGAGGCGTAGCTACCCGGTTCTGCGCTTGCGCGACGGAGCCGGCCGCGGCCGTCGCTGCTTGCAGATCGTCACGGTTCTTTCTTGAGCCGTCGGCGATCGAGAGCGGACCTTGTGACGGTCGCGTTCCCATTTCCCTACGAGCTCCGAGGTGGATGAGCCGATCTCTCTCCTCGTAATAGAATCAGTTTGCGGACAAATAGTTTATTGGAAAATCTCGTCATAGCGACTTGAGATTTTCCCCAGAAAACGGACAATCTGCCTGACGTTGCAGCGATCGCAAGGCACGCCGAGTGCCCCTCAGGGGCTGCCAGCCTTTCAGCTGCAGTACGGGCTTAACGAACCCGGGGTACCCGAGTCATACACACACCGTAAGCCTCCTGTTGGTCGTCACAACGACCCATTCGCAATTCCCTATTGGTTTTGTGAATGGTACGTGACGGCAGGAGGAACGGGGGTCTTGGCTTAACCGCCTGGGCTACGAGTATGGCGACTCTATAAAATCGCCCTCCAATCCTAAGCTATGGTGCGCGGCGATGGGATGCATGGTTGGGGGAGAAGGCCCAATCCCAAGCGACCACCTCCGGGGAACCTGCCGAATCCCCGGAGTATTAGGCTTACCCAGGTAAGGCGGCTCTGTCCGGGTGGACCTTTATTTCCGACCATCTCGTGGGATTTTTATGGACACAGAAAATAAAATGGGGATGGGGCGGGTTTTGTCGGTTGGGGAGGACGGAGACGGGGTTGGGGTTAGGGTGGCGGCGCTCGCGCCCCACTCAGCGCCAGGTCCAGCTTCGTGGAGGGTGGAGGAGGACGACGAGACGGCGTCGGTCTCGTCCTTCTCCTCCAGCACGAGCCACATAGGCTCTAAGAGGAAGAGGACGGGGCAGGCCGTCGTCGAGGTGGGCGGGGCGATGAGCCCGTCGGTGAGGCTGAGTTGCCTCAGGGACGAGGTGACCGAGGAGATATCGGAGAGGATCTCCTCGTCCCTGAGGCGGGTGGAGAAAGTCGCCGCTGCCTGCGCCTTTAAGGGGCAGAAAAGCGGTGGCGCGGAGGCCCTGAAGGCCGCGGCGGAGGAAATGAGGGAGGCGGCGCGGGAGCTCAGAGGGCGGAACGCCCGTCTGCAGCTCCTGTTGGAGGAGGAGCGACAGGGGAGGAGGAGGGCAGAGGCGCTGTGGAACAGCGCGGCCCTCCCTCCCATCCTCCCTCCTCCTCCACCGCCGCGTCCCTCGGCGGAGGTAAATAAGCGGAGTGCGGCGGCAGTGGTGCGGGGCACCGCGGGCCCCTCCACCCGCACTCCGCCCGTGAAGAAGTCCCCGTCCTCCTCAGAAGACGATCTTCTGAGGAGGATTGGGGACATGATTGATGGCAAGCTGGCCGCCTTCCGGGAGGAGCTCCTCGCCGGAAGAGCGGTCAGCAGGAAGGCGGTGCCTCCCCGACCTGTTCCGGTACAGTCGGGGAAGGCAAAGAAGGGCGGAGTGAAGGCTCCGCCCAGCGTTGCGGCACCAGGGCCCCGGGTCGCGACCCCCAAGGGGGGTGGTGTACCCGTGGTCGCGGTGGTCGCGTCCTCCACAGCACCCTCCCAAGGGGGGGTGGCGTGGAGTGAGGTGGTGGGGCGGAAGGCGAAGCGGGCGGCGAGGAAGGCCCCGCAACCGCAGCCTCCGCCTCCGCCGCCGGCGGCCAAGGTAAAGGCCGCGAAGGTCGGGAAGGCACGACCAGGTCGTCCCCCAAAAACGGCAGCGGTGACGCTGACCGTTGCGCAGGGGGGCGACCTGACCCTCGCGGAGGCGATGCGGCTCGCCAGGGAGAATATCTCCCTGGAAGAGCTGGGCATCGCCTCCGTGAGGGCGAAGAGGGCCGTGACCGGGGGTCTCTTGCTGGAGATCCCCGGTGCAGAAGGCGGCGCGAAGGCGGACCGTCTCGCCCAGAGGCTCCGGGAGCAGCTGGGCGAGCGAGGTGTCCGGGTCGCCCGGCCCACGAAGCGCACGGAGATGCGCGTTTGTGGGCTGGACGACTCGGTCAGCGCACAGGATGTGTCCCGTGCCCTTGCGAGGGCGGGGGACTGTCCTGTGGAGGACCTGCGGATCGGAGAGATCCGCAGGTCGCCCTCCGGCCTCGGGTCGGTGTGGGCCCGGTGCCCCCTCTCCGCCGCCCGTAAGGTGGCGGAATCCGGGAGGGTGTTGGTGGGGTGGGTTTCGGCGCGAGTGGAAATCCTCGCGCCGCGCCCGCTCCAGTGTCACCGCTGCCTCGAATTGGGGCACGTGAGGCAGTGGTGCACCTCGCCGGTGGACCGCAGCGGTCAGTGTTACCGCTGCGGTGCCAAAGAGCACCGTGCGAGCCAGTGCTCGGCGGCCCCCCACTGCCCGCTGTGTGCGGACATGGGGAGGCCAGCCGATCACAGGGTGGGGAGCAAGAAGTGCTCCCCCCCCTCCCGGAAGGAGAGGAAGAGGCGGGCTGCACCGGCTCCGGTGCCGAGGGCGGTGGCATCGTCCTCCATGGAGGTGGACGGTGCTACGGGGACGGACGGCCGGGAGGAGGCTGGCGCGGCCATTAATTAATGCCGCCCCGCCTCCTCCTCCAGGCCAACCTCAACCACTGCCGCGCGGCACAGGACTTGATGTCCCAAGTCCTCGCGGAGTGGGGGGTTGGCCTGGCGGTCGCCGCCGAGCCGTACCGCGTCCCTGATCACCCTCATTGGGTGGGCGACGCGGACGGCTTGGTGGCGACGGTATGGGGAGGGGGCGACGGGTCCCCACCGTTCTCCTTGTTGGAGCGCGGTCGGGGATTCGTCGCCGTGGACTGGGGGGGAGTCGCTGTGGTGGGGTGCTACATTTCGCCCCGTAGCGGTCACGCTGCGTTCGAGCTGTACCTGGCCGAGGTCGCGGCATGCGTGCAGCGCTACGCGGCCCGGCCGGTGCTGGTCCTGGGGGATTTTAATGCCAAGTCGGTGGCTTGGGGATCCCCCAGGACCTCCGTTCGCGGCGGGATCCTGGACGATTGGGCGGCGGGGCTCGACCTCCGGGTATTGAACCAGGGGTCGGAGCAGACATGCGTGCGGCGATATGGGGGGTCCATCGTGGATGTTGGATTCGCGACCCCCAACGCCGTGCGCATGGTGTCGGGTTGGCACGTGGTCGCGGGGGCAGAGACACTCTCCGATCACCGGTACATCCGGATGGAGGTCTCTGCCGCCGCGAGTGCATCCCGACACGGCCGCCTGCGTGGCACCCCACCACGCCGCTGGGCGCTTCGGCGCCTGGACAAGGACGCTCTGATGGCAGCTGCCCTCGCTGCAACTTGGCCGCAGGGAGCGGCCGAGTTGCCGAGCATAGAGGAGGAGGTCGCCCGGCTCGGAGCATTGGTCGCGGGTATTTGCGACGCGGCGATGCCTCGGGTCGGGCGGGCTTCTCCTCGCCGGGCGGTGTACTGGTGGTCGGACGCGATCGCGGAGTTGCGAGTCGCGACTGTCCGCGCCCGACGCCAGTACACCCGCGCGCGCCGTCGTCAACGTACAGGCGACGGCGTGGCGCGAGCGAGGGCAGCTGATGACCTGTATGGAGCATACCGCGTGGCGCGGGTTGCTCTGCAGGTCGCCATCAAACGGGCCAAGACCCAGGCATGGAAGGAGCTCCTCCAGACCCTTGATGACGATCCATGGGGGCGCCCATATAAGGTGGTGCTGAATAAGCTCCGCCCGTGGGCGCCACCCGTCACCGAGGGTCTTGACCCCCGGCTGCTGGAGGACGTGGTCAATACACTCTTCCCAAATGGGGAGAGGGGACCGCGTCCTCCGGCGGCGGCGGCTGTCCCAGTGGAGTGGACGGCCGAGCTGGGGGTCACGCAGGAGGAGCTGGCAGCGGCCATCAGACGGCTCGGGGTTCGTAACACGGCCCCGGGTCCGGATGGTGTGCCCGGCCGGGTTTGGGTCTTGACCCAGGGCGTCCTTGGGGCCGACCTCAGGCGGTTGTTCGACCGCTGCCTGAGGGACGGGCGATTCCCCCCCAGTTGGAAGGTGGCGAGGATGGTCCTCCTCCGGAAGGAGGGTCGGCCCGCGGAGTCTCCCTCCGCATACCGGCCCATTTGTCTCCTCGACGAGGTGGGCAAGCTCTTCGAGCGTGTGATTGCTGCCCGACTCGTCGAGCACCTGTCGCGTGGTGATCCCGGTCTGGCCGACTGCCAGTTCGGTTTCCGGGGGGGGCCGATCGACTATCGACGCGATAGGTCGTGTGAGGGCCCTCTCGGAGGCGGCCGTCTCCCGGGGAGGGGTGGCATTGGCAATATCCTTGGATATTGCCAATGCCTTTAACACCCTCCCCTGGGAAGGGATAAGGAGGGGGCTCGAATATCATCGAGTCCCCCCTTGTCTCAGGGCGGTCGTCGGGGATTATCTCCGCGGCAGGTGGATCGAGTATCCGGGCCGGGATGGTGATATGCGGAGGGAGGTGTACTGCGGTGTTCCGCAGGGGTCGGTCCTCGGGCCACTCCTGTGGAACATCGCGTACGACTCGGTGTTGCGGGCCGGCCTCCCCGACGGCGTCAGCACGGTGTGTTATGCGGATGACACACTGGTGCTGGCCGTCGGGGCGCACTGGGGGAGGGCCATGCGTCGCGCGGAGGAGGGGTCGCAACGCGTCGTCGACCGGATCAGGGGGATGGGGATGACGGTGGCGGTCCATAAGACCGAGGTGATTGCGTTTCATTCACCTCGGCAGGATCCGCCACCCCCTCTGATTCGGGTGGGTGGGGCTGACATCGAGGTGAAGCCCCAGATCAGGTATCTGGGGCTGATCCTCGATAGCCACTGGCGTTTCGAGAAGCATTTCCGCTGCCTGGTCCCCCGGTTGGAAAGGATGGTTGCGGCTCTGAGCCGGATCCTGCCCAACCTGGGAGGCCCGGCGGGCCGAGTTCGTCGCCTCTATGTGGCAATGGTCCAGTCGGTGGCCCTATACGGGGCCCCCGTCTGGGCGGACGACCTGGCTGCCTCCCGGCGCAGCATGACTATGCTGCGTCGGGTGCAGAGGCGCATGGCGCTCAGGGTCGTCCGCGGGTATCGGACCATGTCACATGAGGCGGCGACGGTTCTAGCGGGGATGCCGCCCATGGACCTGCTCGCGCGGTCGCACGCGGCGATGTACCGGCACCGCGTCGACCGTCGCGCGGGGGTGGGGGCGGTCCCGGGCGGGCAGGAACCTGCTTGGGGCGATTTGAAGCGCCAGGCCCGGCAGTCCGTGTTGCTCGCGTGGCAGGAGCGGCTGGCTCTGCCAACCGCGGGGCACCGGACTGTCGGTGCGTTTCGGCCACTCCTGAAGGAGTGGCTGGACAGAGGCCATGGCAGCCTCACCTACCGGATGGCACAGGTATTTTCCGGGCATGGCAGCTTCGGAAGATACCTGTGCCGGATAGGGAAGGAGCCGACGGCGCGTTGCTGCCACTGCGACGCTGAGCAGGACACGGCGGATCATACCCTGGAGGTATGCCCCGCGTGGGAGGGGGAGCGCCGTGTCCTGGTCGGCGTCGTCGGGCGGGATGTCTCGCTGCCGGGCGTGGCGCGCACCACGCCCGGCAGCGAGGAGAAGTGGAGGGCCGTGGCCTCCTTCTGCGAGAACGTAATGTTGCAGAAGGAGGCCGCGGGGAGGGAGCGCGCCGCTGAAGCTCGCGCTCGTGCGGTGGCCCGAGGTCGTCGCCCGGTCGCGAGGCGTCGCGGGCGGCCGCCTCGGCGTGGCGGATGACCTAGGCTGGGAGGGGGGTCCTGAGGGGACCCTCCTCCCGCCAGGCGGCGCCGGGTCGGACCGGTTGGGGGTAGGAGTGCCTCCCCCTACCGGTCCGACGCAAGGGGAGGCACCCTCGGCGGTCTGGTGCGGCCATGAACGCCCGGCCGCCGAGGGGTGGAAACGGGGCCGCGGGCGGTTGCGAGTTGGGGCTCGCAGCCGCCACTAAACGCGGCCCTGGGACGGATAGCGGCGGGATGGAGTGGCCCCGTCCCGCCGCAATGAGGCAGTGTGTCTACTGGGGGGACCGATTGTCCCCCCGGGGGATGGGCGCGAAAGCGCGGGCACGGGGAGGATACCGGAAGAATGCTTCGAGCGATTCCCGGTATCTTCCCAAAGCGTGCCGAAGGGTCACCGTGGGGTTTTTAGTGGGTAGGTCCCGCGCCTGTCGTTGTACGGGCGCGGGGAATCCCACACACCCCTCCCACCTCTCCCCAAGGAGGTGGGAGGGAGTCTTTCGAAGATTTTCCCCACGACAAAAAAAAAAAAAAAAAAAAAAAAAAAAAAAAAGGCACGCCGAGTGTGAAGCGATCGTAGACGCAGGATTGTGATTGAACGTTGCAGTTCGTGGATGCGACTGCGACGTTGGAGATTCGGTGTGGATCGCCTTGAGTCTTCTTCCAATTATCCGGTTAGAGCTACTGGAGGGCTGATACCGACATACAGGTATCACCTAGTGGTAGTTCACCGTTTCTAGAGGTCATACGAAACCCACTGGAACCACCCGTCCTGTGTACCAGTGAGAGTACACCGACCGGTGGGGTGGAAAGTTTCACCGACCAAGATTAGAGCTATACGGCGTAGGAGCCACCGGAAGATAGATATTCAGAAAGAATATCACTTCGTGGTGCTCTCCGTGCATCGGGCGTCGGAGAACCCGCTCCAATATACCGTCGTGAGGGGACAATAAGTAGGGCCTAAGCGTACGGTGGAGCAAAGGGTTCGAAGAGCCTTCCTTCCATCGCTACACCCACTACCAGCTGTGAGTCGACCACACTGGGCTGTGAACGTAGGGTGGTTGGAATTGCAGGGGATTGAGTCCTGAACCGGTGAGCCGCAGGCCAGTTCCTCGGGACAGGAGCCTCCGTCGAGGTAGCCACGGCTGGCTGCCGGGCGTTCCTTTGATGAAGGAATCGCCGGCTTGGCAACCACGTGTGCATACCGCAGGTCGCTCCTGAGGAGCAGCTGACGAGGGAGCCGAACTAGGACAAGACGTCCTCTTGCGTGGGTGGTGTAGAAACGCCACCCGCACGGGGAGCGTGCTCGCGGGATATAGCCTCTTGGAGCCTTACAACCTCCATTTGGTTTCCCGTCCGTGGCATTGCAAAGAGAACCCGGTAGAACGGAGAAAAGCTCGTCTACCCGGTTGTGCGCGTCGGTGAGATCGTAGAAAGAGAATCTCATCGACCAGAAAGAGAAGAATACAGTCCACTAGCTAGAGCGCTAGATAGCCAGCCAGCTCTCCCCTCCAAGCACACCAGACTGTCGCTGGAGCGCGAGAAACAGCTGACGAGCGCGTGATTGTTGACTTGTCCGCAAATGTATTTATTAGGCGGATTCTTTTGTTTCAGAAAGCCTCCGCAGTAGAAAATTGAAATAAGGAGACTAAAAAAGAGGAGACGAGGCCGCAATAGGAGCCGTCGTCAGTTTTTTCTTTTAGTTTCTAGTTTTGTTTTGTTAAAATGTTTAAATAGTTCATTTATATTTTTGTAATAAAAACTTTATTGAAAAACTTGTAACATTTTCTCTCCCTGTCTGTTTCCTCATCCGGACCCACGTTAAAGTCCCTTAGTACTTTAACAATGAGAAATATGCGAAAGTATGAGCCTGACGAGGGCAAATCCTAGACCTAACCCAGACCAAACATGCGTTATCCTCAAAAATATTGATCGAAAGCTGGTTTAATCGTCTGTTTCAGTGTGGTACCACACTACTACGTGACCCAAACCGGAAAAACACCCAGGATCCGTTCAACAAGTATGTGAAGAATGCGAAAGTATGAGTCTGATGAGTGAAAATCCCCGGCCTAACCTAGACCTAACATGCGTTATCCTCAAAAATATTGATCGAAAGCTGGTTTAATCGTCTGTTTCAGTGTGGTACCACACTACTACGTGACCCAAACCGGAAAAACACCCAGGATCTGTTCAACAAGTATGTGAAGAACGCGAAAGTATGAGCCTGATGAGGGCAAATCCCAGACCTATCCCAGACCTAACTTGCGTTATCCTCAAAAATATTGATAGAAACCTGGTTTAATCGACTGCTTCAGTGTGGTACCACATTACTACGTGATCCAATCCAGAAATAGCCCAGGATCTAGCCATGAAATACGAGAAATATGCGAAAGTATGAGCCTGACGATGGCAAATCCTAGACCTAACCCAGACCTAACATGCGTTATCCTCTAATATATTTATCAAGACCAGGTTTAATTGATTGTTTCAGTGTGGTCCCACATTACTACGTGATCCAAACCAGAAAAAACCCAGGATCCGTTCAACAAATATGTGAAGAATGCGAAAGTATGAGTCTGATGAGTGAAAATCCCAGACCTATCGTCAGACCTAACATGCGTTATCCTCTAAAATATTTATCAAGACCAGGTTTAATTGAATGTTCCAGTGTGGTACCACATTACTACGTGAACCAAACCAGAAAAAACCCTGTATCTGTTCAACAAGTATGTGAAGAATGCGAAAGTATGAGTGTGATGAGTCAAAAACGTCCGCCTAACCTAGACCTAACATGCGTTATCCTCAAAAATATTGATCGCAAGCTGGTTTAATCGTCTGTTTCAGTGTGGTACCACATTACTATGTGATCCAAACCAGTAAAAACCCAGGATCCGTTCAACAAGTATGTGAAGAATGCGAAAGTATGAGTGTGATGAGTGAAAAACCCCGGCCTAACCTAGACCTAACATGCGTTATCCTCAAATATATTGATCGAAACCTGGTTTAATTGACTGTTTCAGTGTTGCACTTCATTACTACGTGATCCAAACCAGTAAAAACCCAGGATCCGTTCAACAAGTATGTGAAGAATGCGAAAGTATGAGTCTGATGAGTGAAAAACCCAGACCTATCGTCAGACCTAACATGCGTTATCCTCTAAAATATTTATCTATACCAGGTTTAATGGAATGTTTCAGTGTGGTACCACATAACTAAGTGAACCAAACCAGAAAAAACCCTGTATCTGTTCAACAAGTATGTGAAGAATGCGAAAGTATGAGTGTGATGAGTGAAAAACGCCGGCCTATCCTAGACCTAACATGCGTTATCCTCAAAAATATTGATCGAAAGCTGGTTTAATCGTCTGTTTCAGTGTGGTACCACATTACTATGTGATCCAAACCAGAAAATAACCCAGGATCTGTTCAACGAGTATGTGATGTGTGCGAAAGTATGAGTCTGATGAGGGCAAATCCCAGACCTATCCCAGACCTAACATGCATTATCCTCTAAAATATTTATCAAGACCAGGTTTAATTGATTGTTTCAGTGTGGTCCCACATTACTACGTGACACAATCCAGAAACAGCCCAGGATCTAGCCATGAAGTATGAGAAATATGCGAAAGTATGAGCCTGATGAGGGCAAATCCTAGACCCAACCCAAACCTAACATGCGTTATCCTCTAAAATATTTATCAAGACCAGGTTTAATTGAATGTTTCAGTGTGGTACCACATAACTAAGTGAACCAAACCAGAAAAAACCCTGTATCTGTTCAACAAGTATGTGAAGAATGCGAAAGTATGAGTGTGATGAGTGAAAAACGCCGGCCTATCCTAGACCTAACATGCGTTATCCTCAAAAATATTGATCGAAAGCTGGTTTAATCGTCTGTTTCAGTGTGGTACCACATTACTATGTGATCCAAACCAGAAAATAACCCAGGATCTGTTCAACGAGTATGTGATGTGTGCGAAAGTATGAGTCTGATGAGGGAAAATCCCAGACCTATCCCAGACCTAACATGCATTATCCTCTAAAATATTTATCAAGACCAGGTTTAATTGATTGTTTCAGTGTGGTCCCACATTACTACGTGACACAATCCAGAAACAGCCCAGGATCTAGCCATGAAGTATGAGAAATATGCGAAAGTATGAGCCTGATGAGGGCAAATCCTAGACCTAACCCAAACCTAACATGCGTTATCCTCTAAAATATTTATCAAGACCAGGTTTAATTGAATGTTTCAGTGTGGTACCACATTACTACGTGATCCAAACCAGTAAAAACCCAGGATCCGTTCAACAAGTACGTGGAGAATGCGAAAGTATGAGTTTGATGAGTGAAAATCGTCGGCCTAACCTAGACCTAACATGCGTTATCCTCAAAAATATTGATCGAAACCAGGTTTAATCGACTGTTTCAGTGTGGTACCACATTACTACGTGATCCAAACCAGTAAAAACCCAGGATCCGTTCAACAAGTATGTGGAGAATACGAAAGTATGAGTCTGATGAGTGAAAATCCTCGGCCTAACCTAGACCTAACATGCGTTGTCCTCTAAAATATTGATGGAAACCAGGTTTAATTGACTGTTTCAGTGTTGCACTTCATTACTACGTGATCAAAACCAGTAAAAACCCAGGATCCGTTCAACAAGTATGTGAAGAATGCGAAAGTATGAGTGTGATGAGTGAAAAACCCCGGCCTAACCCAGACCTAACATGCGGTATCCTCAAATATATTGATCGAAACCTGGTTTAATTGACTGTTTCAGTGTTGCACATCATTACTACGTGATCCAAACCAGTAAAAACCCAGGATCCGTTCAACAAAAATGTGAAGAATGCGAAAGTATGAGTCTGATGAGTGAAAATCCCAGACCTATCGTCAGACCTAACATGCGTTATCCTCTAAAATATTTATCTAGACCAGGTTTAATTGAATGTTTCAGTGTGGTACCACATAACTAAGTGAACCAAACCAGAAAAAACCCTGCATCTGTTTAGCAAGTATGTGAAGAATGCGAAAGTATGAGTGTGATGAGTGAAAAACGCCGGCCTAACCTAGACCTAACATGCGTTATCCTCAAAAATATTGATCGAAAGCTGGTTTAATCGTCTGTTTCAGTGTGGTACCACATTACTATGTGAGCCAAACCAGAAAATAACCCAGGATCTGTTCAACGAGTATGTGATGTGTGCGAAAGTATGAGTCTGATGAGGGCAAATCCCAGACCTATCCCAGACCTAGCATGCATTATCCTCTAAAATATTTATCAAGACCAGGTTTAATTGATTGTTTCAGTGTGGTCCCACATTACTACGTGACACAATCCAGAAACAGCCCAGGATCTAGCCATGAAGTATGAGAAATATGCGAAAGTATGAGCCTGATGAGGGCAAATCCTAGACCTAACCCAAACCTTACATGCGCTATCCTCTAAAATATTTATCAAGACCAGGTTTAATTGAATGTTTCAGTGTGGTACCACATTACTACGTGATCCAAACCAGTAAAAACCCAGGATCCGTCCAACAAGTATGTGGAGAATGCGAAAGTATGAGTTTGATGAGTGAAAATCCTCGGCCTAACCTAGACCTAACATGCGTTATCCTCAAAAATATTGATCGAAACCAGGTTTAATCGACTCTTTCAGTGTGGTACCACATTACTACGTGATCCAAACCAGTAAAAACCCAGGATCGGTTCAACAAGTATGTGGAGAAGCGAAAGTATGAGTCTGATGAGTGAAAATCCTCGGCCTAACCTAGACCTAACATGCGTTGTCCTCTAAAATATTGATGGAAACCAGATTTAATTGACTGTTTCAGTGTTGCACTTCATTACTACGTGATCCAAACCAGTAAAAACACAGGATCCGTTCAACAAGTATGTGAAGAATGCGAAAGTATGAGTCTGATGAGTGAAAATCCCAGGGCTAACCTAGACCTAACAAGCGTTATCCTCTAAAATATTTATCAAGACCAGGTTTAATTGACTGTTTCAGCGTGGTACCACATTACTACGTGACACAATCCAGAAACAGCCCAGGATCTAGCCATGAAGTATGAGAAATATGCGAAAGTATGAGCCTGATGAGGGCAAATCCTAGACCTAACCCAAACCTAACATGCGTTATCCTCTAAAATATTTATCAAGGTCAGGTTTAATTGAATGTTTCAGTGTGGTACCACATTACTACGTGATCCAAACCAGTAAAAACCCAGGATCCGTTCAACAAGTATGTGAAAAACGCGATAGTATGAGTCTGATGAGTGAAAATCCTCGGCCTAACCTATACCTAACATGCGTTATTCTCAAAAATATTGACCGAAACCAGGTTTAATCGACTGTTTCAGTGTGGTACCACATTACTACGTGATCCAAACCAGAAAAAAACCCAGGACCTGTTCAACAAGTATTTGAAGTATGCGAAAGAATGAGTCTGATGAGGGCAAATCCCAGGCCTAAACTAGACCTAACATGCGTTATCCTCAAAAATATTGATCAAAACCTAGTTTAATCGACTGTTTCAGTGTGGTACCACATTACTATGTGATCCAAACCAGAAAATAACCCAGGATCTGTTCAACGAGTATGTGAAGTGAGCGAAAGAATGAGTATGATGAGGGCAAATCCCAGACCTATCCCAGACCTAACATGCGTTATCCTCAAAAATATTGATCGAAACCTGGTTTAATCGACTGTTTCAGTGTGGTACCACTATGCTACGTGATCCAAACCAGAAAAAACCCAGGATCAGTTCAACAAGTATGTGAAGAATGCGAAAGTATGAGTCTGATGAGTGAAAGTCCCAGGCCTAACCTAGACCTAACATGAGTTATCCTCAAAAATATTGATCGAAACCTGGTTTAATCGACTGTTTCAGTGTGGTACCACATTACTACCGGACCCAAACCAGAAAGACCCAGGATCTGTTCAACAAGTATGTGAAGAATGCGAAAGTATGAGTCTGAGGAGTGAAAATCCCAGACCTATCCCAGACCAAACTTGCGTTATCCTCTAAAATATTCATCGAAACCTGGTTTAATCGACTGTTTCAGTGTGGTACCACTATGCTACGTGATCCAAACCAGAAAAAACCCAGGATCAGTTCAACAAGTATGTGAAAAACGCGAAAGTATGAGCCTGATGAGGGCGAATCCCAGACCTATCCCAGACCTAACTTGCGTTATCCTCTAAAATATTGATCGAAACCAGGTTTAATTGATTGTTTCAGCGTGGTACCACATTACTACGTGATACAATCCAGAAACAGCCCAGGATCTAGCCATGAAGTATGAGAAATATGCGAAAGTATGAGCCTGATGAGGGCAAATCCTAGACCTAACCCAAACCTAACATGCGTTATCCTCTAAAATATTGATCCAAACCAGGTTTAATGGACTGCTTCAGTGTGGTACCTCTTTACTACGTGATCCAAAGCAGAAAAAAACCCAGGATCTGTTCAATAAGTATGTGAAGTATGCGAAAGTATGAGTCTGATGAGGGCAAATCCCAGGCCTAAACTAGACCTAACATGCGTTATCCTCTAAAATATTCATCAAGACCAGGTTTAATTGATTGTTTCCGTGTGGTCCCACATTACTACGTGATCAAAACCAGTAAAAACCCAGGATCCGTTCAACAAGTATGTGGAGAATGCGAAAGTATGAGTTTGATGAGTGAAAATCCTCGGCCTAACCTAGACCTAACATGCGTTATCCTCAAAAATATTGATCGAAACCAGGTTTAATCGACTGTTTCAGTGTGGTACCACATTACTACGTGATCCAAACCAGTAAAAACCCAGGATCCGTTCAACAAGTATGTGGAGAATGCGAAAGTATGAGTGTGATGAGTGAAAAACGCCGGCCTATCCTAGACCTAACATGCGTTATCCTCAAAAATATTGATCGAAAGCTGGTTTAATCGTCTGTTTCAGTGTGGTACCACATTACTATGTGATCCAAACCAGAAAATAACCCAGGATCTGTTCAACGAGTATGTGATGTGTGCGAAAGTATGAGTCTGATGAGGGAAAATCCCAGACCTATCCCAGACCTAACATGCATTATCCTCTAAAATATTTATCAAGACCAGGTTTAATTGATTGTTTCAGTGTGGTCCCACATTACTACGTGACACAATCCAGAAACAGCCCAGGATCTAGCCATGAAGTATGAGAAATATGCGAAAGTATGAGCCTGATGAGGGCAAATCCTAGACCTAACCCAAACCTAACATGCGTTATCCTCTAAAATATTTATCAAGACCAGGTTTAATTGAATGTTTCAGTGTGGTACCACATTACTACGTGATCCAAACCAGTAAAAACCCAGGATCCGTTCAACAAGTACGTGGAGAATGCGAAAGTATGAGTTTGATGAGTGAAAATCGTCGGCCTAACCTAGACCTAACATGCGTTATCCTCAAAAATATTGATCGAAACCAGGTTTAATCGACTGTTTCAGTGTGGTACCACATTACTACGTGATCCAAACCAGTAAAAACCCAGGATCCGTTCAACAAGTATGTGGAGAATACGAAAGTATGAGTCTGATGAGTGAAAATCCTCGGCCTAACCTAGACCTAACATGCGTTGTCCTCTAAAATATTGATGGAAACCAGGTTTAATTGACTGTTTCAGTGTTGCACTTCATTACTACGTGATCAAAACCAGTAAAAACCCAGGATCCGTTCAACAAGTATGTGAAGAATGCGAAAGTATGAGTGTGATGAGTGAAAAACCCCGGCCTAACCCAGACCTAACATGCGTTATCCTCAAATATATTGATCGAAACCTGGTTTAATTGACTGTTTCAGTGTTGCACATCATTACTACGTGATCCAAACCAGTAAAAACCCAGGATCCGTTCAACAAAAATGTGAAGAATGCGAAAGTATGAGTCTGATGAGTGAAAATCCCAGACCTATCGTCAGACCTAACATGCGTTATCCTCTAAAATATTTATCTAGACCAGGTTTAATTGAATGTTTCAGTGTGGTACCACATAACTAAGTGAACCAAACCAGAAAAAACCCTGCATCTGTTTAGCAAGTATGTGAAGAATGCGAAAGTATGAGTGTGATGAGTGAAAAACGCCGGCCTAACCTAGACCTAACATGCGTTATCCTCAAAAATATTGATCGAAAGCTGGTTTAATCGTCTGTTTCAGTGTGGTACCACATTACTATGTGAGCCAAACCAGAAAATAACCCAGGATCTGTTCAACGAGTATGTGATGTGTGCGAAAGTATGAGTCTGATGAGGGCAAATCCCAGACCTATCCCAGACCTAGCATGCATTATCCTCTAAAATATTTATCAAGACCAGGTTTAATTGATTGTTTCAGTGTGGTCCCACATTACTACGTGACACAATCCAGAAACAGCCCAGGATCTAGCCATGAAGTATGAGAAATATGCGAAAGTATGAGCCTGATGAGGGCAAATCCTAGACCTAACCCAAACCTTACATGCGCTATCCTCTAAAATATTTATCAAGACCAGGTTTAATTGAATGTTTCAGTGTGGTACCACATTACTACGTGATCCAAACCAGTAAAAACCCAGGATCCGTCCAACAAGTATGTGGAGAATGCGAAAGTATGAGTTTGATGAGTGAAAATCCTCGGCCTAACCTAGACCTAACATGCGTTATCCTCAAAAATAGTGATCGAAACCAGGTTTAATCGACTCTTTCAGTGTGGTACCACATTACTACGTGATCCAAACCAGTAAAAACCCAGGATCGGTTCAACAAGTATGTGGAGAAGCGAAAGTATGAGTCTGATGAGTGAAAATCCTCGGCCTAACCTAGACCTAACATGCGTTGTCCTCTAAAATATTGATGGAAACCAGATTTAATTGACTGTTTCAGTGTTGCACTTCATTACTACGTGATCCAAACCAGTAAAAACACAGGATCCGTTCAACAAGTATGTGAAGAATGCGAAAGTATGAGTCTGATGAGTGAAAATCCCAGGGCTAACCTAGACCTAACAAGCGTTATCCTCTAAAATATTTATCAAGACCAGGTTTAATTGATTGTTTCAGCGTGGTACCACATTACTACGTGACACAATCCAGAAACAGCCCAGGATCTAGCCATGAAGTATGAGAAATATGCGAAAGTATGAGCCTGATGAGGGCAAATCCTAGACCTAACCCAAACCTAACATGCGTTATCCTCTAAAATATTTATCAAGGTCAGGTTTAATTGAATGTTTCAGTGTGGTACCACATTACTACGTGATCCAAACCAGTAAAAACCCAGGATCCGTTCAACAAGTATGTGAAAAACGCGATAGTATGAGTCTGATGAGTGAAAATCCTCGGCCTAACCTATACCTAACATGCGTTATCCTCAAAAATATTGACCGAAACCAGGTTTAATCGACTGTTTCAGTGTGGTACCACATTACTACGTGATCCAAACCAGAAAAAAACCCAGGACCTGTTCAACAAGTATTTGAAGTATGCGAAAGAATGAGTCTGATGAGGGCAAATCCCAGGCCTAAACTAGACCTAACATGCGTTATCCTCAAAAATATTGATCAAAACCTAGTTTAATCGACTGTTTCAGTGTGGTACCACATTACTATGTGATCCAAACCAGAAAATAACCCAGGATCTGTTCAACGAGTATGTGAAGTGAGCGAAAGAATGAGTATGATGAGGGCAAATCCCAGACCTATCCCAGACCTAACATGCGTTATCCTCAAAAATATTGATCGAAACCTGGTTTAATCGACTGTTTCAGTGTGGTACCACTATGCTACGTGATCCAAACCAGAAAAAACCCAGGATCAGTTCAACAAGTATGTGAAGAATGCGAAAGTATGAGTCTGATGAGTGAAAGTCCCAGGCCTAACCTAGACCTAACATGAGTTATCCTCAAAAATATTGATCGAAACCTGGTTTAATCGACTGTTTCAGTGTGGTACCACATTACTACCGGACCCAAACCAGAAAGACCCAGGATCTGTTCAACAAGTATGTGAAGAATGCGAAAGTATGAGTCTGAGGAGTGAAAATCCCAGACCTATCCCAGACCAAACTTGCGTTATCCTCTAAAATATTCATCGAAACCTGGTTTAATCGACTGTTTCAGTGTGGTACCACTATGCTACGTGATCCAAACCAGAAAAAACCCAGGATCAGTTCAACAAGTATGTGAAAAACGCGAAAGTATGAGCCTGATGAGGGCGAATCCCAGACCTATCCCAGACCTAACTTGCGTTATCCTCTAAAATATTGATCGAAACCAGGTTTAATTGATTGTTTCAGCGTGGTACCACATTACTACGTGATACAATCCAGAAACAGCCCAGGATCTAGCCATGAAGTATGAGAAATATGCGAAAGTATGAGCCTGATGAGGGCAAATCCTAGACCTAACCCAAACCTAACATGCGTTATCCTCTAAAATATTGATCCAAACCAGGTTTAATGGACTGCTTCAGTGTGGTACCTCTTTACTACGTGATCCAAAGCAGAAAAAAACCCAGGATCTGTTCAATAAGTATGTGAAGTATGCGAAAGTATGAGTCTGATGAGGGCAAATCCCAGGCCTAAACTAGACCTAACATGCGTTATCCTCTAAAATATTCATCAAGACCAGGTTTAATTGATTGTTTCCGTGTGGTCCCACATTACTACGTGATCAAAACCAGTAAAAACCCAGGATCCGTTCAACAAGTATGTGGAGAATGCGAAAGTATGAGTTTGATGAGTGAAAATCCTCGGCCTAACCTAGACCTAACATGCGTTATCCTCAAAAATATTGATCGAAACCAGGTTTAATCGACTGTTTCAGTGTGGTACCACATTACTACGTGATCCAAACCAGTAAAAACCCAGGATCCGTTCAACAAGTATGTGGAGAATGCGAAAGTATGAGTCTGATGAGTGAAAATCCTCGGCCTAACCTAGACCTAACATGCGTTGTCCTCTAAAATATTGATGGAAACCAGGTTTAATTGACTGTTTCAGTGTTGCACTTCATTACTACGTGATCCAAACCAGTAAAAACCCAGGATCCGTTCAACAAGTATGTGAAGAATGCGAAACTATGAGTGTGATGAGTGAAAAACCCCGGCCATACCTAGACCTAACATGCGTTATCCTCAAAAATATTGATCGAAACCAGGTTTAATCGACTGTTTCAGTGTGGTACCACATTACTACGTGATCCAAACCAGTAAAAACCCAGGATCCGTTCAACAAGTATGTGGAGAATGCGAAAGTATGAGTTTGATGAGTGAAAATCCTCGGCCTAACCTAGACCTAACATGCGTTATCCTCAAAAATATTGATCGAAACCAGGTTTAATCGACTGTTTCAGTGTGGTGCCACATTACTATGTGATCCAAACCAGAAAAAACCCTGTATCTGTTCAACAAGTATGTGAAGAATGCGAAAGTACGAGTCTGATGAGTGAAAATCCCAGGGCTAACCTAGACCTAACAAGCGTTATCCTCTAAAATATTTATCAAGACCAGGTTTAATTGACTGTTTTAGCGTGGTACCACATTACTACGTGACACAATCTAGAAACAGCCCAGGATCTAGCCATGAAGTATGAGAAATATGCGAAAGTATGAGCCTGATGAGGGCAAATCCTAGACCTAACCCAAACCTAACATGCGTTATCCTCTAAAATATTTATCAAGGTCAGGTTTAATTGAATGTTTCAGTGTGGTACCACATTACTACGTGATCCAAACCAGTAAAAACCCAGGATCCGTTCAACAAGTATGTGGAGAATGCGAAAGTATGAGTCTGATGAGTGAAAATCCTCGGCCTAACCTATACCTAACATGCGTTATCCTCTAAAATATTGATCGAAACCAGGTTTAATCGACTGTTTCAGTGTGGTACCACATTGCTACGTGATCCAAACCAGAAAAAACCCAGGATCAGTTCAACGAGTATGTGAAAAACGCGAAAGTATGAGCAGGATGAGGGCGAATCCCAGACCTATCCCAGACCTAACTTGCGTTATCCTCTAAAATATTGATCCAAACCAGGTTTAATGGACTGTTTCAGTGTGGTCCCACATTACTACGTGATCCAAACCAGAAAAAACCCAGGATCCGTTCAACAAGTATGTGAAGAATACGAAAGTATGTGTTTGATGAGTGAAAATCCCAGGCCTAACCTAGACCTAACATGCGTTATCCTCAAAAATATTGATCAAAACCTAGTTTAATCGACTGTTTCAGTGTGGTACCACATTACTATGTGATCCAAACCAGAAAATAACCCAGGATCTGTTCAACGAGTATGTGAAGTGTGCGAAAGAATGAGTATGATGAGGGCAAATCCCAGACCTATCCCAGACCTAACATGCGTTATCCTCAAAAATATTGATCGAAACCTGGTTTAATCGACTGTTTCAGTGTGGTACCACTATGCTACGTGATCCAAACCAGAAAAAACCCAGGATCAGTTCAACAAGTATGTGAAGAATGCGAAAGTATGAGTCTGATGAGTGAAAGTCCCAGGCCTAACCTAGACCTAACATGCGTTATCCTCAAAAATATTGATCGAAACCTGGTTTAATCGACTGTTTCAGTGTGGTACCACATTACTACCGGACCCAAACCAGAAAGACCCAGGATCTGTTCAACAAGTATGTGAAGAATGCGAAAGTATGAGTCTGAGGAGTGAAAATCCCAGACCTATCCCAGACCAAACTTGCGTTATCCTCTAAAATATTCATCGAAACCTGGTTTAATCGACAGTTTCTGTGTGGTACCACTATGCTACGTGATCCAAACCAGAAAAAACCCAGGATCAGTTCAACAAGTATGTGAAAAACGCGAAAGTATGAGCCTGATGAGGGCGAATCCCAGACCTATCCCAGACCTAACTTGCGTTATCCTCTAAAATATTGATCGAAACCAGGTTTAATTGACTGTTTCAGCGTGGTACCACATTACTACGTGACACAATCTAGAAACAGCCCAGGATCTAGCCATGAAGTATGAGAAATATGCGAAAGTATGAGCCTGATGAGTGCAAATCCTAGACCTAACCCAAACCTAACATGCGTTATCCTCTAAAATATTTATCAAGGTCAGGTTTAATTGAATGTTTCAGTGTGGTACCACATTACTACGTGATCCAAACCAGTAAAAACCCAGGATCTGTTCAATAAGTATGTGAAGTATGCGAAAGTATGAGTCTGATGAGGGCAAATCCCAGGCCTAAACTAGACCTAACATGCGTTATCCTCTAAAATATTCATCAAGACCAGGTTTAATTGATTGTTTCCGTGTGGTCCCACATTACTACGTGATCAAAACCAGTAAAAACCCAGGATCCGTTCAACAAGTATGTGGAGAATGCGAAAGTATGAGTTTGATGAGTGAAAATCCTCGGCCTAACCTAGACCTAACATGCGTTATCCTCAAAAATATTGATCGAAACCAGGTTTAATCGACTGTTTCAGTGTGGTACCACATTACTACGTGATCCAAACCAGTAAAAACCCAGGATCCGTTCAACAAGTATGTGGAGAATGCGAAAGTATGAGTCTGATGAGTGAAAATCCTCGGCCTAACCTAGACCTAACATGCGTTGTCCTCTAAAATATTAATGGAAACCAGGTTTAATTGACTGTTTCAGTGTTGCACTTCATTACTACGTGATCCAAACCAGTAAAAACCCAGGATCCGTTCAACAAGTATCTGAAGAATGCGAAACTATGAGTGTGATGAGTGAAAAACCCCGGCCATACCTAGACCTAACATGCGTTATCCTCAAAAATATTGATCGAAACCTGGTTTAATCGTCTGTTTCAGTGTGGTGCCACATTACTATGTGATCCAAACCAGAAAAAACCCTGTATCTGTTCAACAAGTATGTGAAGAATGCGAAAGTATGAGTCTGATGAGTGAAAATCCCAGGGCTAACCTAGACCTAACAAGCGTTATCCTCTAAAATATTTATCAAGACCAGGTTTAATTGACTGTTTCAGCGTGGTACCACATTACTACGTGACACAATCTAGAAACAGCCCAGGATCTAGCCATGAAGTATGAGAAATATGCGAAAGTATGAGCCTGATGAGGGCAAATCCTAGACCTAACCCAAACCTAACATGCGTTATCCTCTAAAATATTGATCCAAACCAGGTTTAATGGACTGTTTCAGTGTGGTCCCACATTACTACGTGATCCAAACCAGAAAAAACCCAGGATCCGTTCAACAAGTATGTGAAGAATACGAAAGTATGTGTTTGATGAGTGAAAATCCCAGGCCTAACCTAGACCTAACATGCGTTATCCTCATAAATATTGATCGAAACCTGGTTTAATCGACTGTTTCAGTGTGGTACCACATTACTACCTGACCCAAACCAGAAAAAACCCAGAATCTGTTCAACAAGTATGTGAAAAACGCGTAAGTATGAGCCTGATGAGGGCAAATCCTAGACCTAACCCAGACCTAACATGCGTTGTCCTCTAAAATATTTATCAAGACCAGGTTTAATTGATTGTTTCAGTGTGGTCCCACATTACTACGTGATGCAATCCAGAAAAAGCCCAGGATCTAGCCATCAAGTATGAGAAATATGCGAAAGAATGAGCCTGATGAGAGCAAATCCCAGACCTAACCTAGACCTAACATGAATTATTCTCTAAAATATTGATCGATACCAGGTTTAATCGACTGTTTCAGTGTGGTACCACATTGCTACGTGATCCAAACCAGTAAATACCCAGGATCCGTTCAACAAGTATGTGGAGAATGCGAAAGTATGAGTCTGATGAGTGAAAATCCTCGGCCTAACCTAGACCTAACATGCGTTGTCCTCTAAAATATTGATGGAAGCAGGTTTAATTGACTGTTTCAGTGTTGCACTTCATTACTACCTGATCCAAACCAGTAAAAACCCAGGATCCGTTCAACAAGTACGTGAAGAATGCGAAAGTATGAGTGTGATGAGCGAAAATCCCAGGGCTCACCTAAACCTAACAAGCGTTACCCTCTAAAATATTTATCAAGACCAGGTTTAATTGACTGTTTCAGCGTGGTACCACATTACTACGTGACACAACCCAGAAACAGACCAGGATCTAGCCATGAAGTATGAGAAATATGCGAAAGTATGAGCCTGATGAGGGTAAATCCTGGACCTAACCCAAACCTAACATGCGTTATCCTCTAAAATATTTATCAAGACCAGGTTTAATTGAATGTTTCAGTGTGGTACCACATTACTACGTGATCCAAACCAGAAAAAACCCAGGATCAGTTCAACAAGTATGTGAAAAACGCGAAAGTATGAGCCTGATGAGGGCGAATCCCAGACCTATCCCAGACCTCACTTGCGTTATCCTCTAAAATATTGATCGAAACCAGGTTTAATTGACTGTTTCAGCGTGGTACCACATTACTACGTGATACAATCCAGAAACAGCCCAGGATCTAGCCATGAAGTATGAGAAATATGCGAAAGTATGAGCCTGATGAGGGCAAATCCTAGACCTAACCCAAACCTAACATGCGTTATCCTCTAAAATATTGATCCAAACCAGGTTTAATGGACTGTTTCAGTGTGGTCCCACATTACTACGTGATCCAAACCAGAAAAAACCCAGGATCCGTTCAACAAGTATGTGAAGAATACGAAAGTATGTGTCTGATGAGTGAAAATCCCAGGACTAACCTAGACCTAACATGCGTTATCCTCATAAATATTGATGGAAACCAGATTTAATTGACTGTTGCAGTGTTGTACTTCATTACTACGTGATGCAATCCAGGAAAAGCCCAGGATCTAGCCATCAAGTATGAGAAATATGCGAAAGAATGGGCCAGATGAGAGCAAATCCCAGACCTAACCTAGACCTAACATGAATTATTCTCTTAAATATTGATCGAAACCTGGTTTAATCGACTGTTTCAGTGTGGTACCACATTACTACATGATCCAAACCAGAAAAAACCCAGGATCTGTTCAACAAGTATGTGAAGAATGCGAAAGTATGAGCCTGATGAGTGAAAATCCCAGGCCTAACCTAGACCTAACATGCGTTATCCTCAAAAATATTGATCGAAACCTGGTTTGATCGACTGTTTCAGTGTGGTACCACATTACTATGTGATGCAATCCAGAAATAGCCCAGGATCAGTTCAACAAGTATGTGAAAAACGCGGAAGTATGAGCCTGATGAGGGCGAATCCCAGACCTATCCCAGACCTAACTTGCGTTATCCTCTAAAATATTGATCGAAACCAGGTTTAATTGACTGTTTCAGCGTGGTACCACATTACTACGTGATCCAAACCAGAAAAAACTCAGGCTCCGTTCAACAAGTATGTGAAGAATGCGAAAGTATGAGTCTGATGAGTGAAAATCCCAGGCCTAACCTAGACCTAACATGCGTTATCCTCTAAAATATTGATCGAAACCTGGTTTAATCGACTGTTTCAGTGTGGTACCACATTACTATGTGATCCAACCCAGAAAATAATCCAGGATCTGTTCAAGGAGTATGTGAAGTGTGTGAAAGTATGAGTCTGATGAGGTCAAATCCCAGACCTATCCCAGACCTAACTTGCGTTATCCTATAAAATTTTGATCGAAACCAGGTTTATTCGACTGTTTCAGTGTGGTCCCACATTACTACGTGATCCAAACCAGAAAAAACCCAGGATCCGATCAACAAGTATGTGAAGAATACGAAAGTATGTGTTTGATGAGTGAAAATCCCAGGCCTAACCTAGACCTAACATGCGTTATCCTCAAAAATATTGATCAAAACCTAGTTTAATCGACTGTTTCAGTGTGGTACCACATTACTATGTGATCCAAACCAGAAAATAACCCAGGATCTGTTCAACGAGTATGTGAAGTGTGCGAAAGAATGAGTATGATGAGGGCAAATCCCAGACCTATCCCAGACCTAACATGCGTTATCCTCAAAAATATTGATCGAAACCTGGTTTAATCGACTGTTTCAGTGTGGTACCACTATGCTACGTGATCCAAACCAGAAAAAACCCAGGATCAGTTCAACAAGTATGTGAAGAATGCGAAAGTATGAGTCTGATGAGTGAAAGTCCCAGGCCTAACCTAGACCTAACATGCGTTATCCTCAAAAATATTGATCGAAACCTGGTTTAATCGACTGTTTCAGTGTGGTACCACATTACTACCGGACCCAAACCAGAAAGACCCAGGATCTGTTCAACAAGTATGTGAAGAATGCGAAAGTATGAGTCTGAGGAGTGAAAATCCCAGACCTATCCCAGACCAAACTTGCGTTATCCTCTAAAATATTCATCGAAACCTGGTTTAATCGACTGTTTCTGTGTGGTACCACTATGCTACGTGATCCAAACCAGAAAAAACCCAGGATCAGTTCAACAAGTATGTGAAAAACGCGAAAGTATGAGCCTGATGAGGGCGAATCCCAGACCTATCCCAGACCTAACTTGCGTTATCCTCTAAAATATTGATCGAAACCAGGTTTAATTGACTGTTTCAGCGTGGTACCACATTACTACGTGACACAATCTAGAAACAGCCCAGGATCTAGCCATGAAGTATGAGAAATATGCGAAAGTATGAGCCTGATGAGGGCAAATCCTAGACCTAACCCAAACCTAACATGCGTTATCCTCTAAAATATTTATCAAGGTCAGGTTTAATTGAATGTTTCAGTGTGGTACCACATTACTACGTGATCCAAACCAGTAAAAACCCAGGATCTGTTCAATAAGTATGTGAAGTATGCGAAAGTATGAGTCTGATGAGGGCAAATCCCAGGCCTAAACTAGACCTAACATGCGTTATCCTCTAAAATATTCATCAAGACCAGGTTTAATTGATTGTTTCCGTGTGGTCCCACATTACTACGTGATCAAAACCAGTAAAAACCCAGGATCCGTTCAACAAGTATGTGGAGAATGCGAAAGTATGAGTTTGATGAGTGAAAATCCTCGGCCTAACCTAGACCTAACATGCGTTATCCTCAAAAATATTGATCGAAACCAGGTTTAATCGACTGTTTCAGTGTGGTACCACATTACTACGTGATCCAAACCAGTAAAAACCCAGGATCCGTTCAACAAGTATGTGGAGAATGCGAAAGTATGAGTCTGATGAGTGAAAATCCTCGGCCTAACCTAGACCTAACATGCGTTGTCCTCTAAAATATTGATGGAAACCAGGTTTAATTGACTGTTTCAGTGTTGCACTTCATTACTACGTGATCCAAACCAGTAAAAACCCAGGATCCGTTCAACAAGTATCTGAAGAATGCGAAACTATGAGTGTGATGAGTGAAAAACCCCGGCCATACCTAGACCTAACATGCGTTATCCTCAAAAATATTGATCGAAACCTGGTTTAATCGTCTGTTTCAGTGTGGTGCCACATTACTATGTGATCCAAACCAGAAAAAACCCTGTATCTGTTCAACAAGTATGTGAAGAATGCGAAAGTATGAGTCTGATGAGTGAAAATCCCAGGGCTAACCTAGACCTAACAAGCGTTATCCTCTAAAATATTTATCAAGACCAGGTTTAATTGACTGTTTCAGCGTGGTACCACATTACTACGTGACACAATCTAGAAACAGCCCAGGATCTAGCCATGAAGTATGAGAAATATGCGAAAGTATGAGCCTGATGAGGGCAAATCCTAGACCTAACCCAAACCTAACATGCGTTATCCTCTAAAATATTTATCAAGGTCAGGTTTAATTGAATGTTTCAGTGTGGTACCACATTACTACGTGATCCAAACCAGTAAAAACCCAGGATCCGTTCAACAAGTATGTGGAGAATGCGAAAGTATGAGTCTGATGAGTGAAAATCCTCGGCCTAACCTATACCTAACATGCGTTATCCTCAAAAATATTGACCGAAACCAGGTTTAATCGACTGTTTCAGTGTGGTACCACATTACTACGTGATCCAAACCAGAAAAAAACCCAGGACCTGTTCAACAAGTATTTGAAGTATGCGAAAGAATGAGTCTGATGAGGGCAAATCCCAGACCTATCCCAGACCAAACTTGCGTTATCCTCTAAAATATTGATCGAAACCAGGTTTAATCGACTGTTTCAGTGTGGTACCACATTGCTACGTGATCCAAACCAGAAAAAACCCAGGATCAGTTCAACGAGTATGTGAAAAACGCGAAAGTATGAGCAGGATGAGGGCGAATCCCAGACCTATCCCAGACCTAACTTGCGTTATCCTCTAAAATATTGATCCAAACCAGGTTTAATGGACTGTTTCAGTGTGGTCCCACATTACTACGTGATCCAAACCAGAAAAAACCCAGGATCCGTTCAACAAGTATGTGAAGAATACGAAAGTATGTGTTTGATGAGTGAAAATCCCAGGCCTAACCTAGACCTAACATGCGTTATCCTCATAAATATTGATCGAAACCTGGTTTAATCGACTGTTTCAGTGTGGTACCACATTACTACCTGACCCAAACCAGAAAAAACCCAGAATCTGTTCAACAAGTATGTGAAAAACGCGTAAGTATGAGCCTGATGAGGGCAAATCCTAGACCTAACCCAGACCTAACATGCGTTGTCCTCTAAAATATTTATCAAGACCAGGTTTAATTGATTGTTTCAGTGTGGTCCCACATTACTACGTGATGCAATCCAGAAAAAGCCCAGGATCTAGCCATCAAGTATGAGAAATATGCGAAAGAATGAGCCTGATGAGAGCAAATCCCAGACCTAACCTAGACCTAACATGAATTATTCTCTAAAATATTGATCGATACCAGGTTTAATCGACTGTTTCAGTGTGGTACCACATTGCTACGTGATCCAAACCAGTAAATACCCAGGATCCGTTCAACAAGTATGTGGAGAATGCGAAAGTATGAGTCTGATGAGTGAAAATCCTCGGCCTAACCTAGACCTAACATGCGTTGTCCTCTAAAATATTGATGGAAGCAGGTTTAATTGACTGTTTCAGTGTTGCACTTCATTACTACCTGATCCAAACCAGTAAAAACCCAGGATCCGTTCAACAAGTACGTGAAGAATGCGAAAGTATGAGTGTGATGAGCGAAAATCCCAGGGCTCACCTAAACCTAACAAGCGTTACCCTCTAAAATATTTATCAAGACCAGGTTTAATTGACTGTTTCAGCGTGGTACCACATTACTACGTGACACAACCCAGAAACAGACCAGGATCTAGCCATGAAGTATGAGAAATATGCGAAAGTATGAGCCTGATGAGGGTAAATCCTGGACCTAACCCAAACCTAACATGCGTTATCCTCTAAAATATTTATCAAGACCAGGTTTAATTGAATGTTTCAGTGTGGTACCACATTACTACGTGATCCAAACCAGAAAAAACCCAGGATCAGTTCAACAAGTATGTGAAAAACGCGAAAGTATGAGCCTGATGAGGGCGAATCCCAGACCTATCCCAGACCTAACATGCGTTATCCTCTAAAATATTGATCGAAACTAGGTTTAATTGACTGTTTCAGCGTGGTACCACATTACTACGTGATACAATCCAGAAACAGCCCAGGATCTAGCCATGAAGTATGAGAAATATGCGAAAGTATGAGCCTGATGAGGGCAAATCCTAGACCTAACCCAAACCTAACATGCGTTATCCTCTAAAATATTGATCCAAACCAGGTTTAATGGACTGTTTCAGTGTGGTCCCACATTACTACGTGATCCAAACCAGAAAAAACCCAGGATCCGTTCAACAAGTATGTGAAGAATACGAAAGTATGTGTCTGATGAGTGAAAATCCCAGGACTAACCTAGACCTAACATGCGTTATCCTCATAAATATTGATGGAAACCAGATTTAATTGACTGTTGCAGTGTTGTACTTCATTACTACGTGATGCAATCCAGGAAAAGCCCAGGATCTAGCCATCAAGTATGAGAAATATGCGAAAGAATGGGCCAGATGAGAGCAAATCCCAGACCTAACCTAGACCTAACATGAATTATTCTCTTAAATATTGATCGAAACCTGGTTTAATCGACTGTTTCAGTGTGGTACCACATTACTACATGATCCAAACCAGAAAAAACCCAGGATCTGTTCAACAAGTATGTGAAGAATGCGAAAGTATGAGCCTGATGAGTGAAAATCCCAGGCCTAACCTAGACCTAACATGCGTTATCCTCAAAAATATTGATCGAAACCTGGTTTGATCGACTGTTTCAGTGTGGTACCACATTACTATGTGATGCAATCCAGAAATAGCCCAGGATCAGTTCAACAAGTATGTGAAAAACGCGGAAGTATGAGCCTGATGAGGGCGAATCCCAGACCTATCCCAGACCTAACTTGCGTTATCCTCTAAAATATTGATCGAAACCAGGTTTAATTGACTGTTTCAGCGTGGTACCACATTACTACGTGATCCAAACCAGAAAAAACTCAGGCTCCGTTCAACAAGTATGTGAAGAATGCGAAAGTATGAGTCTGATGAGTGAAAATCCCAGGCCTAACCTAGACCTAACATGCGTTATCCTCTAAAATATTGATCGAAACCTGGTTTAATCGACTGTTTCAGTGTGGTACCACATTACTATGTGATCCAACCCAGAAAATAATCCAGGATCTGTTCAAGGAGTATGTGAAGTGTGTGAAAGTATGAGTCTGATGAGGTCAAATCCCAGACCTATCCCAGACCTAACTTGCGTTATCCTATAAAATTTTGATCGAAACCAGGTTTATTCGACTGTTTCAGTGTGGTACCACATTACTACGTGATCCAGACCAGAAAAAACCCAGGATCAGTTCAACAAGTATGTGAAGAATTCGAAAGTATGAGCCTGATGAGGGCAAATCCTAGACCTAACCCAGACCTAACATGCGTTGTCCTCTAAAATATTTATCAAGACCAGGTTTAATTGATTGTTTCAGTGTGGTCCCACATTACTACGTGATGCAATCCAGAAAAAGCCCAGGATCTAGCCATCAAGTATGAGAAATATGCGAAAGAATGAGCCTGATGAGAGCAAATCCCAGACCTAACCTAGACCTAACATGAATTATTCTCTAAAATATTGATCGATACCAGGTTTAATCGACTGTTTCAGTGTGGTACCACATTGCTACGTGATCCAAACCAGTAAATACCCAGGATCCGTTCAACAAGTATGTGGAGAATGCGAAAGTATGAGTCTGATGAGTGAAAATCCTCGGCCTAACCTAGACCTAACATGCGTTGTCCTCTAAAATATTGATGGAAGCAGGTTTAATTGACTGTTTCAGTGTTGCACTTCATTACTACCTGATCCAAACCAGTAAAAACCCAGGATCCGTTCAACAAGTACGTGAAGAATGCGAAAGTATGAGTGTGATGAGCGAAAATCCCAGGGCTCACCTAAACCTAACAAGCGTTACCCTCTAAAATATTTATCAAGACCAGGTTTAATTGACTGTTTCAGCGTGGTACCACATTACTACGTGACACAACCCAGAAACAGACCAGGATCTAGCCATGAAGTATGAGAAATATGCGAAAGTATGAGCCTGATGAGGGTAAATCCTGGACCTAACCCAAACCTAACATGCGTTATCCTCTAAAATATTTATCAAGACCAGGTTTAATTGAATGTTTCAGTGTGGTACCACATTACTACGTGATCCAAACCAGAAAAAACCCAGGATCAGTTCAACAAGTATGTGAAAAACGCGAAAGTATGAGCCTGATGAGGGCGAATCCCAGACCTATCCCAGACCTAACTTGCGTTATCCTCTAAAATATTGATCGAAACCAGGTTTAATTGACTGTTTCAGCGTGGTACCACATTACTACGTGATACAATCCAGAAACAGCCCAGGATCTAGCCATGAAGTATGAGAAATATGCGAAAGTATGAGCCTGATGAGGGCAAATCCTAGACCTAACCCAAACCTAACATGCGTTATCCTCTAAAATATTGATCCAAACCAGGTTTAATGGACTGTTTCAGTGTGGTCCCACATTACTACGTGATCCAAACCAGAAAAAACCCAGGATCCGTTCAACAAGTATGTGAAGAATACGAAAGTATGTGTCTGATGAGTGAAAATCCCAGGACTAACCTAGACCTAACATGCGTTATCCTCATAAATATTGATGGAAACCAGATTTAATTGACTGTTGCAGTGTTGTACTTCATTACTACGTGATGCAATCCAGGAAAAGCCCAGGATCTAGCCATCAAGTATGAGAAATATGCGATAGAATGGGCCAGATGAGAGCAAATCCCAGACCTAACCTAGACCTAACATGAATTATTCTCTTAAATATTGATCGAAACCTGGTTTAATCGACTGTTTCAGTGTGGTACCACATTACTACATGATCCAAACCAGAAAAAACCCAGGATCAGTTCAACAAGTATGTGAAAAACGCGAAAGTATGAGCCTGATGAGGGCGAATCCCAGACCTATCCCAGACCTAACTTGCGTTATCCTCTAAAATATTGATCGAAACCAGGTTTAATTGACTGTTTCAGCGTGGTACCACATTACTACGTGATACAATCCAGAAACAGCCCAGGATCTAGCCATGAAGTATGAGAAATATGCGAAAGTATGAGCCTGATGAGGGCAAATCCTAGACCTAACCCAAACCTAACATGCGTTATCCTCTAAAATATTGATCCAAACCAGGTTTAATGGACTGTTTCAGTGTGGTCCCACATTACTACGTGATCCAAACCAGAAAAAACCCAGGATCCGTTCAACAAGTATGTGAAGAATACGAAAGTATGTGTCTGATGAGTGAAAATCCCAGGACTAACCTAGACCTAACATGCGTTATCCTCATAAATATTGATGGAAACCAGATTTAATTGACTGTTGCAGTGTTGTACTTCATTACTACGTGATGCAATCCAGGAAAAGCCCAGGATCTAGCCATCAAGTATGAGAAATATGCGATAGAATGGGCCAGATGAGAGCAAATCCCAGACCTAACCTAGACCTAACATGAATTATTCTCTTAAATATTGATCGAAACCTGGTTTAATCGACTGTTTCAGTGTGGTACCACATTACTACATGATCCAAACCAGAAAAAACCCAGGATCTGTTCAACAAGTATGTGAAGAATGCGAAAGTATGAGCCTGATGAGTGAAAATCCCAGGCCTAACCTAGACCTAACATGCGTTATCCTCAAAAATATTGATCGAAACCTGGTTTGATCGACTGTTTCAGTGTGGTACCACATTACTATGTGATGCAATCCAGAAATAGCCCAGGATCAGTTCAACAAGTATGTGAAAAACGCGGAAGTATGAGCCTGATGAGGGCGAATCCCAGACCTATCCCAGACCTAACTTGCGTTATCCTCTAAAATATTGATCGAAACCAGGTTTAATTGACTGTTTCAGCGTGGTACCACATTACTACGTGATCCAAACCAGAAAAAACTCAGGCTCCGTTCAACAAGTATGTGAAGAATGCGAAAGTATGAGTCTGATGAGTGAAAATCCCAGGCCTAACCTAGACCTAACATGCGTTATCCTCTAAAATATTGATCGAAACCTGGTTTAATCGACTGTTTCAGTGTGGTACCACATTACTATGTGATCCAACCCAGAAAATAATCCAGGATCTGTTCAAGGAGTATGTGAAGTGTGTGAAAGTATGAGTCTGATGAGGTCAAATCCCAGACCTATCCCAGACCTAACTTGCGTTATCCTATAAAATTTTGATCGAAACCAGGTTTATTCGACTGTTTCAGTGTGGTACCACATTACTACGTGATCCAGACCAGAAAAAACCCAGGATCAGTTCAACAAGTATGTGAAGAATGCGAAAGTATGAGTCTGATGAGTGAAAATCCCAGGGCTAACCTAGACCTAACATGCGTTATCCTCTAAAATATTGATCGAAACCAGGTTTAATTGATTGTTTCAGTGTGGTCCCACATTACTACGTGATGCAATCCAGAAAAAGCCCAGGATCTAGCCATCAAGTATGAGAAATATGCGAAAGAATGAGCCTGATGAGAGCAAATCCCAGACCTAACCTAGACCTAACATGAATTATTCTCTAAAATATTGATCGATACCAGGTTTAATCGACTGTTTCAGTGTGGTACCACATTGCTATGTGATCCAAACCAGTAAATACCCAGGATCCGTTCAACAAGTATGTGGAGAATGCGAAAGTATGAGTCTGATGAGTGAAAATCCTCGGCCTAACCTAGACCTAACATGCGTTGTCCTCTAAAATATTGATGGAAGCAGGTTTAATTGACTGTTTCAGTGTTGCACTTCATTACTACCTGATCCAAACCAGTAAAAACCCAGGATCCGTTCAACAAGTACGTGAAGAATGCGAAAGTATGAGTGTGATGAGCGAAAATCCCAGGGCTAACCTAAACCTAACAAGCGTTACCCTCTAAAATATTTATCAAGACCAGGTTTAATTGACTGTTTCAGCGTGGTACCACATTACTATGTGATGCAATCCAGAAATAGCCCAGGATCAGTTCAACAAGTATGTGAAAAACGCGGAAGTATGAGCCTGATGAGGGCGAATCCCAGACCTATCCCAGACCTAACTTGCGTTATCCTCTAAAATATTGATCGAAACCAGGTTTAATTGACTGTTTCAGCGTGGTACCACATTACTACGTGATCCAAACCAGAAAAAACCCAGGCTCCGTTCAACAAGTATGTGAAGAATGCGAAAGTATGAGTCTGATGAGTGAAAATCCCAGGCCTAACCTAGACCTAACATGCGTTATCCTCTAAAATATTGATCGAAACCTGGTTTAATCGACTGTTTCAGTGTGGTACCACATTACTATGTGATCCAACCCAGAAAATAATCCAGGATCTGTTCAAGGAGTATGTGAAGTGTGTGAAAGTATGAGTCTGATGAGGTCAAATCCCAGACCTATCCCAGACCTAACTTGCGTTATCCTATAAAATTTTGATCGAAACCAGGTTTATTCGACTGTTTCAGTGTGGTACCACATTACTACGTGATCCAGACCAGAAAAAACCCAGGATCCGTTCAACAAGTATGTGAAGAATGCGAATGTGTGAGTCTGATGAGTGAAAATCCCAGACCTAACCTAGACCTAACATGCGTTATCCTCTAAAATATTGATCCAAACCAGGTTTAATGGACTGTTTCAGTGTGGTACCACACTACTACGTGATCCAAACCAGAAAAAACCCAGGATCTGTTCAACAAGTATGTGAAAAACGCGAAAGTATGAGCCTGATGAGGGCAAATCCCAGACATATCCAGGCCTAACTTGCGTTGTCCTCTAAGGTATTGATGGAAACCAGGTTTAATTGACTGATTCAGTGTTGTACTTCATTACTACGTGATGCAATCCAGAAAGAGCCCAGGATCTAGCCATCAAGTATGAGAAATATGCGAAAGAATAAGCCTGATGAGAGCAAATCCCAGACCTAACCTAGACCTAACATGAATTATTCTCTAAAATATTGATCGAAATCAGGTTTAATTGACTGTTTCAGTGTGGTCCCACATTACTACGTGATCCAAACCAGAAAAAACCCAGGATCCGTTCAACAAGTATGTGAAGAACGCGAAAGTATGAGTCTGATGAGTGAAAATCCCAGACCTAACCTAGACCTAACTTGCGTTGTCCTCTAAGGTATTGATGGAAACCAGGTTTAATTGACTGATTCAGTGTTGTACTTCATTACTACGTGATGCAGTCCAGAAAGAGCCCAGGATCTAGCCATCAAGTATGAGAAATATGCGAAAGAATAAGCCTGATGAGAGCAAATCCCAGACCTAATCTAGACCTAACATGAATTATTCTCTAAAATATTGATCGAAATCAGGTCTAATTGACTGTTTCAGTGTGGTCCCACATTACTACGTGATCCAAGCCAGAAAAAACCCGGGATCCGTTCAACAAGTATGTGAAGAACGCGAAAGTATGAGTCTGATGGGTGAAAATCCCAGACCTAACCTAGACCTAACATGCGTTATCCTCTAAAATATTGATCCAAACCAGGTTTAATGGACTGTTTCAGTGTGGTACCACACTACTACGTGATCCAAACCCGAAAAAACCCAGGATCAGTTCAACAAGTATGTGAAGAATGCGAAAGTATGAGTCTGATGAGTGAAAATCCCAGGGCTAACCTAGACCTAACATGCGTTATCCTCTAAAATATTGATCCAAACCAGGTTTAATGGACTCTTTCAGTGTGGTACCACACTACTACGTGATACAAACCAGAAAAAACCCAGGATCTGTTCAACAAGTATGTGAAAAACGCGAAAGTATGAGCCTGATGAGGGCAAATCCCAGACTTATCCCAGACCTAGCTTGCGTTGTCCTCTAAGATATTGACGGAAACCAGGTTTAATTGACTGTTTCAGTGTTGTACTTCATTAGTACGTGATGCAATCCAGAAAAAGCCCAGGATCTAGCCATCAAGTATGAGAAATATGCGAAAGAATGAGCCTGATGAGAGCAAATCCCAGACCTAACCTAGACCTAACATGAATTATTCTCTAAAATATTGATCGAAACCAGGTTTAATTGACTGTTTCAGTGTGGTCCCACATTACTACGTGATCCAAACCAGAAAAAACCCAGGATCCGTTCAACAAGTATGTGAAGAATGCGAAAGTATGAGCCTGATGAGTGAAAATCCCAGGCCTAACCTAGACCTAACTTGCGTTGTCCTCTAAGATATTGATGGAAACCAGGTTTAATTGACTGTTTCAGTGTGGTACCACACTACTTCGTGATCCAAACCAGAAAAAACCCGGGACCTGTTCAACAAGTATGTGAAAAACGCGAAAGTATGAGCCTGAAGAGGGCAAATCCCAGACCTATCCCAGACCTAACTTGCGTTATCCTCTAAAATATTGATCGAAACCAGGTTTAATCGACTGTTTCAGTGTGGTACCACATTACTACATGATCCAAACCAGAAAAAACCCAGGATCCGTTCAACAAGTATGTGAAGAATGCGAAAGTATGAGCCTGATGAGTGAAAATCCCAGGCCAAACCTATACCTAACTTGCGATGTCCTCTAAGATATTAATGGAAACCAGGTTTAATGGACTGTTTCAGTGTGGCACCACATTACTACGTGATCCAAACCAGAAAAAACCCAGGATCAGTTCAACAAGTATGTGAAGAATGCGAAAGTATGAGTCTGATGAGTGAAAATCCCAGGGCTAACCTAGACCTAACATGCGTTATCCTCTAAAATATTGATCCAAACCAGGTTTAATGGACTGTTTCAGTGTGGCACCACATTACTACGTGATCCAAACCAGAAAAAACACAGGATCAGTTCAAAAAGTATGTGAAGAATGCGATAGTATGAGTCTGATGAGTGAAAATCCCAGGGCTAACCTAGACCTAACATGCGTTATCCTCTAAAATATTGATCGAAACCAGGTTTAATCGACTGCTTCAGTGTGGTATCACACTACTACGTGACCCAAACCAGAAAAAACCCATGATCTGTTCAACAAGTATGTGAAAAACGCGAAAGTATGAGCCTGATGAGGGCAAATCCTAGACCTAACCCAGACCTAACATGCGTTATCCTCTAAAATATTTACAAAGACCAGGTTTAATTTATTGTTTCAGTGTGGTCCCACATTACTACGGGTCCCAAACCGGAAAAAACCCAGGATCCGTTCAACAAGTATGTGAAGAATGCGAAAGTATGAGCCTGATGAGAGCAAATCCCAGACCTAACCTAGACCTAACATGAATCATTCTCTAAAATATTGATCGAAACCAGGTTTTATTGACTGTTTCAGTGTGGTCCCACATTACTACGTGATCCAAACCAGAAAAAACCCAGGCTCCGTGCAACAAGTATGTGAAGAATGCGAAAGTATGAGTCTGATGAGTGAAAATCCCAGGCCTAACCTAGACCTAGCATGCGTTATCCTCTAAAATATTGATCCTAACCAGGTTTAATCGACTGTTTCAGTGTGGTCCCACATTACTACGTGATCCAAACCAGGAAAAACCCAGGATCTGTTCAACAAGTATGTGAAAAACGCGAAAGTATGAGCCTGTTGAGGGCAAATCCCAGACATATCCCAGACCTAACTTGCGTTGTCCTCTAAGGTATTGATGGAAACCAGGTTTAATTGACTGTTTCAGTGTTGTACTTCATTATTACGTGATGCAATCCAGAAAGAGGCCAGGATCTAGCCATCAAGTATGAGAAATATGCGAAAGAATGAGCCTGATGAGAGCAAATCCCAGGCCAAACCTAGACCTAGCATGCGTTATCCTCTAAAATATTGATCGAAACCTGGTTTAATCGACTGTTTCAGTGTGGTACCACATTACTATGTGATCCAACCCAGAAAATAACCCAGAATCTGTGCAAGGAGTATGTGAAGTGTGTGAAAGTATGAGTCTGATGAGGTCAAATCCCAGACCTATCCCAGACCTAATTTGCGTTATCCTCTAAAATTTTTATCGAAACCAGGTTTACTCGACTGTTTCAGTGTGGTACCACACTACTACGTGATCCAAACCCGAAAAAACCCAGGATCTGTTCAACAAGTATGTGAAGAATGCGAAAGTATGAGTCTGAAGAGTGAAAATCCCAGGGCTAACCTAGACCTGACATGCGTTATCCTCTAAAATATTGATCGAAACCAGGTTTAATGGACTGTTTCAGTGTGGCACCACATTACTACGTGATCCAAACCAGAAAAAACCCAGGATCAGTTCAACAAGTATGTGAAGAATGCGAAAGTATGAGTCTGATGAGTGAAAATCCCAGGGCTAACCTAGACCTAACATGCGTTATCCTCTAAAATATTGATGGAAACCAGGTTTAATTGACTGTTTCAGTGTGGTACCACACTACTTCGTGATCCAAACCAGAAAAAACCCGGGACCTGTTCAACAAGTATGTGAAAAACGCGAAAGTATGAGCCTGAAGAGGGCAAATCCCAGACCTATCCCAGACCTAACTTGCGTTATCCTCTAAAATATTGATCGAAACCAGGTTTAATCGACAGTTTCAGTGTGGTACCACATTACTACATGATCCAAACCAGAAAAAACCCAGGATCCGTTCAACAAGTATGTGAAGAATGCGAAAGTATGAGCCTGATGAGTGAAAATCCCAGGCCAAACCTAGACCTAACTTGCGTTGTCCTCTAAGATATTAATGGAAACCATGTTTAATGGACTGTTTCAGTGTGGCACCACATTACTACGTGATCCAAACCAGAAAAAACACAGGATCAGTTCAAAAAGTATGTGAAGAATGCGATAGTATGAGTCTGATGAGTGAAAATCCCAGGGCTAACCTAGACCTAACATGCGTTATCCTCTAAAATATTGATCGAAACCAGGTTTAATCGACTGCTTCAGTGTGGTATCACACTACTACGTGACCCAAACCAGAAAAAACCCGGGACCTGTTCAACAAGTATGTGAAAAACGCGAAAGTATGAGCCTGAAGAGGGCAAATCCCAGACCTATCCCAGACCTAACTTGCGTTATCCTCTAAAATATTGATCGAAACCAGGTTTAATCGACTGTTTCAGTGTGGTACCACATTACTACGGGTCCCAAACCGGAAAAAACCCAGGATCCGTTCAACAAGTATGTGAAGAATGCGAAAGTATGAGCCTGATGAGAGCAAATCCCAGACCTAACCTAGACCTAACATGAATTATTCTCTAAAATATTGATCGAAACCAGGTTTTATTGACTGTTTCAGTTTGGTCCCACATTACTACGTGATCCAAACCAGAAAAAACCCAGGCTCCGTTCAACAAGTATGTGAAGAATGCGAAAGTATGAGTCTGATGAGTGAAAATCCCAGGCCTAACCTAGACCTAGCATGCGTTATCCTCTAAAATATTGATCGAAACCTGGTTTAATCGACTGTTTCAGTGTGGTACCACATTACTATGTGATCCAACCCAGAAAATAACCCAGGATCTGTTCAAGGAGTATGTGAAGTGTGTGAAAGTATGAGTCTGATGAGGTCAAATCCCAGACCTATCCCAGACCTAATTTGCGTTATACTCTAAAATTTTGATCGAAACCAGGTTTACTCGACTGTTTCAGTGTGGTACCACATTACTACGTGATCCAAACCAGAAAAAACCCAGGATCCGTTCAACAAGTATGTGAAGAATGCGAATGTATGAGTCTGATGAGTGAAAATCCAAGACCTAACCTAGAGCTAACATGCGTTATCCTCTAAAATATTGATCCAAACCAGGTTTAATGGACTGTTTCAGTGTGGTACCACACTACTACGTGATCCAAACCAGAAAAAACCCAGGATCTGTTCAACAAGTATGTGAAAAACGCGAAAGTATGAGCCTGTTGAGGGCAAATCCCAGACATATCCCAGACCTAACTTGCGTTGTCCTCTAAGGTATTGATGGGAACCAGGTTTAATTGACTGTTTCAGTGTTGTACTTCATTATTACGTGATGCAATCCAGAAAGAGCCCAGGATCTAGCCATCAAGTATGAGAAATATGCGAAAGAATGAGCCTGATGAGAGCAAATCCCAGACATAACCTAGACCTAACATGAATTATTCTCTAAAATATTGATCGAAATCAGGTTTAATCGACTGTTTCAGTGTGGTATCACAGTACTACGTGACCCAACCCAGAAAAAACCCATGATCTGTTCAACAAGTAAGTGAAAAACGCGAAAGTATGAGCCTGATGAGTGAAAATCCCAGACCTAACCTAGACCTAACATGCGTTATCCTCTAAAATATTGATCCAAACCAGGTTTAATGGACTGTTTCAGTGTGGTACCACACTACTACATGATCCAAACCCGAAAAAACCCAGGATCTGTTCAACAAGTATGTGAAGAATGCGAAAGTATGAGTCTGAAGAGTGAAAATCCCAGGGCTAACCTAGACCTAACATGCGTTATCCTCTAAAATATTGATCGAAACCAGGTTTAATGGACTGTTTCAGTGTGGCACCACATTACTACGTCATCCAAACCAGAAAAAACCCATGATGTGTTCAACAAGTATGTGAAAAACGCGAAAGTATGAGTCTGATGAGTGAAAATCCCAGGGCTAACCTAGACCTAACATGCGTTATCCTCTAAAATATTGATCGAAACCAGGTTTAATTGACTGTTTCAGTGTTGTACTTCATTACTACGTGATGCAATCCAGAAAAAGCCCAGGATTTAGCCATCAAGTATGAGAAATATGCGAAAGAATGAGCCTGATGAGAGCAAATCCCAGACCTAACCTAGACCTAACATGCGTTATCCTCAAAAATATTGACCGAAACCTGGTTTAATCGACTGTTTCTGTGTGGTACCACATTACTATGTGATCCAAACCAGAAAATAACCCAGGATCTGTTCAACGAGTATGTGAAAAACGCGAAAGTATGAGCCTGATGGGGGCGAATCCCAGACCTATCCCAGATCTAACTTGCGTTATCCTCTAAAATATTGATCGAAACCAGATTTAATTTACTGTTTCAGTGTTGTACTTCATTACTACGTGATGCTATCCAGAAATAGCCCAGGATCTAGCCATCAAGTATGAGAAATATGCGAAAGAATGAGCCTGATGAGAGCAAATCCCAGACCTAACCTAGAACTAACATGAATTATTCTCTAAAATATTGATCGAAACCAGGTTTAATTGACTGTTTCAGTGTGGTCCCACATTACTACGTGATCCAAACCAGAAAAAACCCAGGATCAGTTCAACAAGTATGTGAAGAATGCGAAAGTATGAGTCTGATGAGTGAAAATCCCAGGGCTAACCTAGACCTAACATGCGTTATCCTCTAAAATATTGATCGAAACCAGGTTTAATTGACTGTTTCAGTGTTGTACTTCATTACTACGTGATGCAATCCAGAAAAAGCCCAGGATCTAGCCATCAAGTATGAGAAATATGCGAAAGAATGAGCCTGATGAGAGCAAATCCCAGACCTAACCTAGACCTAACATGCGTTATCCTCAAAAATATTGACCGAAACCTGGTTTAATCGACTGTTTCAGTGTGGTACCACATTACTATGTGATCCAAACCAGAAAATAACCCAGGATCTGTTCAACGAGTACGTGAAAAATGCGAAAGTATGAGCCTGATGAGGGCGAATCCCAGACCTAACCCAGACCTAACATGCGTTATCCTCTAAGGTATTGATGGGAACCAGGTTTAATTGACTGTTTCAGTGTTGTACTTCATTATTACGTGATGCAATCCAGAAAGAGCCCAGGATCTAGCCATCAAGTATGAGAAATATGCGAAAGAATGAGCCTGATGAGAGCAAATCCCAGACATAACCTAGACCTAACATGAATTATTCTCTAAAATATTGATCGAAATCAGGTTTAATCGACTGTTTCAGTGTGGTATCACAGTACTACGTGACCCATCCCAGAAAAAACCCATGATCTGTTCAACAAGTATGTGAAAAACGCGAAAGTATGAGCCTGATGAGTGAAAATCCCAGACCTAACCTAGACCTAACATGCGTTATCCTCTAAAATATTGATCCAAACCAGGTTTAATGGACTGTTTCAGTGTGGTACCACACTACTACGTGATCCAAACCCGAAAAAACCCAGGATCTGTTCAACAAGTATGTGAAGAATGCGAAAGTATGAGTCTGAAGAGTGAAAATCCCAGGGCTAACCTAGACCTAACATGCGTTGTCCTCTAAGATATTGACGGAAACCAGGTTTAATGGACTGTTTCAGTGTGGCACCACATTACTACGTCATCCAAACCAGAAAAAACCCAGGATCAGTTCAACAAGTATGTGAAGAATGCGAAAGTATGAGTCTGATGAGTGAAAATCCCAGGGCTAACCTAGACCTAACATGCGTTATCCTCTAAAATATTGATCGAAACCAGGTTTAATCGACTGTTTCAGTGTGGTATCACACTACTACGTGACCCAAACCAGAAAAAACCCATGATGTGTTCAACAAGTATGTGAAAAACGCGAAAGTATGAGCCTGATGAGGGCAAATCCTAGACCAAACCTAGACCTAACATGAATTATTCTCTAAAATATGGATCGAAACCAGGTTTAATTGACTGTTTCAGTGTGGTCCCACATTACTACGTGATCCAAACCAGGAAAAACCCAGGATCAGTTCTACAAGTATGTGAAGAATGCGAAAGTATGAGTCTGATGAGTGAAAATCCCAGGGCTAACCTAGACCTAACATGCGTTATCCTCTAAAATATTGATCGAAACCAGGTTTAATTGACTGTTTCAGTGTTGTACTTCATTACTACGTGATGCAATCCAGAAAAAGCCCAGGATCTAGCCATCAAGTATGAGAAATATGCGAAAGAATGAGCCTGATGAGAGCAAATCCCAGACCTAACCTAGACCTAACATGCGTTATCATCAAAAATATTGACCGAAACCTGGTTTAATGGACTGTTTCTGTGTGGTACCACATTACTATGTGATCCAAACCAGAAAATAACCCAGGATCTGTTCAACGAGTATGTGAAAAACGCGAAAGTATGAGCCTGATGAGGGCGAATCCCAGACCTATCCCAGATCTAACTTGCGTTATCCTCTAAAATATTGATCGAAACCAGATTTAATTTACTGTTTCAGTGTTGTACTTCATTACTACGTGATGCTATCCAGAAATAGCCCAGGATCTAGCCATCAAGTATGAGAAATATGCGAAAGAATGAGCCTGATGAGAGCAAATCCCAGACCTAACCTAGACCTAACATGCGTTATCCTCAAAAATATTGATCGAAACCAGGTTTAATCGCCTGTTTCCGTGTGGCACCACATTACTACGTGATCCAAACCAGATAAAACCCAGGATCAGTTCAAAAAGTATGTGAAGAATGCGAAAGTATGAGTCTGATGAGCGAAAATCCCAGGGCTAACCAAGACCTAACATGCGTTATCCTCTAAAATATTGATCGAAACCAGGTTTAATCGACTGTTTTAGTGTGGTATCACACTACTACGTGACCCAAACCAGAAAAAACCCATGATCTGTTCAACAAGTACGTGAAAAACGCGAAAGTATGAGCCTGATGAGGGCAAATCCCAGACCTAACCTAGACCTACCATGAATTATTCTCTAAGATATTGATCGAAACCAGGTTTAATTGACTGTTTCAGTGTGGTCCCACATTACTACGTGATCCAAACCAGAAAAAACCCAGGATCCGTTCAACAAGTATGTGAAGAATGCGAAAGTATGAGTCTGATGAGTGAAAATCCCAGGCCTAACCCAGACCTAACATGCGTTATCCTCAAAAATAATGATCGAAACCTGGTTTAATCGACTGTTTCAGTGTGGTACCACATTACTATGTGATCCAAACCAGAAAATAACCCAGGATCTGTTTAACGAGTATGTGAAGTGTGTGAAAGTATGAGCCTGATGAGGGCAAGTCCAAGACCTATCCCAGACCTAACTTGCGTTGTCCTCTACGATATCGATGGAAACCAGGTTTAATTGACTGTTTCGGTGTTGTACTTCATTACTACGTGATGCAATCCAGAAAAAGCCCAGGATTTAGCCATCAAGTATGAGAAATATGCGAAAGTATGAGCCTGATGAGGGCAAATCCTAGACCTAACCCAGACCTAACATGCGTTATCCTCTAAAATATTTATCAAGACCAGGTTTAATTGAATGTTTCAGTGTTGCACTTCATTACTACGTGACGCAATCCAGAGAAAGCCCAGGATCTAGCCATCAAGTATGAGAAATATGCGAAAGAATGAGCCTGATGAGAGCAAATCCCAGACCTAACCCAGACCTATCATGCGTTATCGTCTAAAATATTTATCAAGACCAGGTTTAATTGATTGTTTCAGTGTGGTTCCACATTACTACGTGAACCAAACCAGAAAAAACCCAGGATCAGTTCAATGAGTATGTGAAGTGTGCGAAAGTATGAGTCTGATGAGGGCAAATCCCAGACCTATCCCAGACCTAACACGCGTTATCCTCAAAAATATTGATCGAAACCTGGTTTAATCGACTGTTTCTGTGTGGTACCACATTACTATGCGATCCAAACCAGAAAATAACCCAGGATCTGTCAAACGAGTATGTGAAGTGTGCGAAAGTATGAGCCTGATGAGAGCAAATCCCAGACCTAACCTAGACCTAACATGAATTATTTTCGAAGATATTGATCGAAACCAGGTTTAATTGACTGTTTCAGTGTTGTACTTCATTACTACGTGATGCAATCCAGAAAAAGCCCAGGATCTAGCCATCAAGTATGAGAAATATGCGAAAGAATGAGCCTGATGAGAGCAAATCCCAGACCTAACCTAGACCTAACATGCGTTATCCTCAAAAATATTGACCGAAACCTGGTTTAATCGACTGTTTCTGTGTGGTACCACATTACTATGTGATCCAAACCAGAAAATAACCCAGGATCTGTTCAACGAGTATGTGAAAAACGCGAAAGTATGAGCCTGATGAGGGCGAATCCCAGACCTATCCCAGATCTAACTTGCGTTATCCTCTAAAATATTGATCGAAACCAGATTTAATTTACTGTTTCAGTGTTGTACTTCATTACTACGTGATGCTATCCAGAAATAGCCCAGGATCTAGCCATCAAGTATGAGAAATATGCGAAAGAATGAGCCTGATGAGAGCAAATCCCAGACCTAACCTAGAACTAACATGAATTATTCTCTAAAATATTGATCGAAACCAGGTTTAATTGACTGTTTCAGTGTGGTCCCACATTACTACGTGATCCAAACCAGAAAAAACCCAGGATCAGTTCAACAAGTATGTGAAGAATGCGAAAGTATGAGTCTGATGAGTGAAAATCCCAGGGCTAACCTAGACCTAACATGCGTTATCCTCTAAAATATTGATCGAAACCAGGTTTAACAGACTGTTTCAGTGTTGTACTTCATTACTACGTGATGCAATCCAGAAAAAGCCCAGGATCTAGCCATCAAGTATGAGAAATATGCGAAAGAATGAGCCTGATGAGAGCAAATCCCAGACCTAACCTAGACCTAACATGCGTTATCCTCAAAAATATTGACCGAAACCTGGTTTAATCGACTGTTTCAGTGTGGTACCACATTACTATGTGATCCAAACCAGAAAATAACCCAGGATCTGTTCAACGAGTACGTGAAAAATGCGAAAGTATGAGCCTGATGAGGGCGAATCCCAGACCTAACCCAGACCTAACATGCGTTATCCTCTAAAATATTGATCGAAACCAGGTTTAATTGACTGTTTCAGCGTGGTACCGCATTACAACGTGATACAATCCAGAAACAGCCCAGGATCTAGCCATGAAGTATGAGAAATATGCGAAAGTATGAGCCTGATGAGGGCAAATCCTAGACCTAGCCCAAACCTAACATGCGTTATCCTCTAAAATATTGATCCAAACCAGGTTTAATGGACTGCTTCAGTGTGGTACCACTTTACTACGTGATGCAAAGCAGAAAAAACGCTCGATCAGGTCAACATGTATGTTAAAACTGCGAAAGTATGATCCTGATGAGGGCAAATCCCAGGCCTATCCCAGACCTAACATGCGTTGTCCTCTAAAATATTGATGGAAACCAGGTTTAATTGACTGTTTCAGTGTGGTACCACATTACTACGTGATGCAATCCAGAAAAACTCCAGGATCTAGCCATCAAGTATGAGAAATATGCGAAAGAATGAGCCTGATGAGAGCAAGTCCCAGACCTAACCTAGACCTAACATGAATTATTCTCTAAAATATTTATCAAGACCAGGTTTAATTGACTGTTTCAGTGTGGTACCACATTACTACGTGATGCAATCCAGAAAAACTCCAGGATCTAGCCATCAAGTATGAGAAATATGCGAAAGAATGAGCCTGATGAGAGCAAGTCCCAGACCTAACCTAGACCTAACATGCGTTATCCTCTAAAATATTGATCCAAACCAGGTTAAATGGACTGTTTCAGTGTGGTACCACATTACTACGTGAGCCAAACCAGAAAAAACCCAGGTTCTGTTCAACAAGTATGTGAAAAACGCGAAAGTATGAGCCTGATGAGGGCAAATCCCAGGCCTAACCTAGACCTAACATGCGTTATCCTCAAAACTATTGATCGAAACCTGCTTTAATCGACTGTTTCAGTGTGGTACCACATTACTACGTGATCCAATCCAGAAATAGCCCCGGATCTAGCCATGAAGTATGAGAAATATGTGAAAGTATGAGCCTGACGAGGGCAAATCCTAGACCTAGCCCAGACCTAACATGCGTTATCCTCTAAAATATTTATCAAGACCAGGTTTAATTGATTGTTTCAGTGTGGTCCCACATTACTACGTGATCCAAACCAGAAAAAACCCAGGATCCGTTCAACAAGTATGTGAAGAATGCGAAAGTATGAGTCTGATGAGTGAAAATCCCAGGCCTAACGTAGACCTAACATGCGTTATCCTCAAAAATATTGATCGAAACCTGGTTTGATCGACTGTTTCAGTGTGGTACCACATTACTATGTGACCCAATCCAGAAATAGCCCAGGATCAGTTCAACAAGTATGTGAAAAACGCGGAAGTATGAGCCTGATGAGGGCGAATCCCAGACCTATCCCAGACCCAACTTGCGTTATCCTCTAAAATATTGATCGAAACCAGGATTAAGTGACTGTTTCAGCGTGGTACCACATTACTACGTGATACAATCCAGAAACAGCCCAGGATCTAGCCATGAAGTATGAGAAATATGCGAAACTATGAGCCTGATGAGGGCAAATCCTAGACCTAACCCAAACCTAACATGCGTTATCCTCTAGAATATTGATCCAAACCAGGTTTAATGGACTGCTTCAGTGTGGTACCACTTTACTACGTGATCCAAAGCAGAAAAAACCCTCGATCAGGCCAACATGTATGTTAAAACTGCGAAAGTATGACCCTGACGAGGGCAAATCCCAGGCCTAACCTAGACCTAACATGCGTTATCTTCTAAGATATTGATCGAAACCAGGTTTAATTGACTGTTTCAGTGTGGTAACACATTACTACGTGATCCAATCCAGAAAAAGCCCAGGATCTAGCCATCAAGTATGGGAAATATGCGAAAGAATGAGCCTGATGAGAGGAAATCCCAGACCTAACCTTGACCTAACGTGAATTATTCTCTAAAATATTGATCGAAACCAGGTTCAATTGACTGTTTCAGTGCGGTACCATATTACTACATGATCCAAACCAGTAAAAACCCAGGATCCGTTCAACAAGTATGTGAAGCATGCGAAAGTATGAGTCTGATGAGGGCAAATCCCAGGCCTAACCTAGCCCTAACATGCGTTATCTTCTAAAATATTGAGCGAAACCAGGTTTAATTGACTGTTTCAGTGTGGTAACACATTACTACGTGATCCAATCCAGAAAAAGCCCAGGATCTAGCCATCAAGTATGTGGAGAATGCGAAAGTATGAGCCTGATGAGTGAAAATCCTCGGCCTAACCTAGACCTAACATGCGTTATCCTCAAAAATATTGATCGAAACCAGGTTTACTCGACTGTTTCAGTGTGGTACCACATTACTACGTGATCCAAACCAGAAAAAAACCCAGGATCTGTTCAACAAGTATGTGAAGTAAGCGGAAGTATGAGTCTGATGAGGGCAAATCCCAACCTAAACTAGACATAACTTTCGTTATCCTCTAAAATATTGATCGAAACCAGGTTTAATTGACTGTTTTAGTGTGGTACCACTTTACTACGTGATCCAAAGCAGAAAAAACCCTCGATCTGGTCAACATGCATGTTAAAACTGCGAAAGTATGAGCCTGATGAGGGCAAATCCCAGACCTATCCCAGACCTAACATGCGTTATCCTCAAAAATATTAATCGAAACCAGGCTTAATCGACTGTTTCAGTGTGGTACCACATTACTACGTGATCGAAACCAGAAAAAAACCCAGGATCTTGTCAACGAGTATGTGAAGTGTGCGAAAGTATGAGTCTGATGAGGGCAAATCCCAGGCCTAACCTAGACCTAACATGCGTTATCCTCTAAAATATTTATCATGACCAGGTTTAATTGATTGTTTCAGTGTGGCCCCACATTACTACGTGATCCAAACCAGAAAAAACCCAGGATCCGTTCAACTAGTATGTGAAGAATGCGAAAGTATGAGTCTGATGAGTGAAAATCCTCGGCCTAACCTATACCTAACATGCGTTATCCTCAAAAATATTGACCGAAACCAGGTTTAATCGACTGTTTCAGTGTGGTACCACATTACTACGTGATCCAAACCAGAAAAAAACCCAGGACCTGTTCAACAAGTATTTGAAGTATGCGAAAGAATGAGTCTGATGAGGGCAAATCCCAGACCTATCCCAGACCAAACTTGCGTTATCCTCTAAAATATTGATCGAAACCTGGTTTAATCGACTGTTTCAGTGTGGTACCACATTACTACGTGATCCAAACCAGAAAAAACCCAGGATCCGATCAACAAGTATGTGAAGAATGCGAAAGTATGAGTCTGATCAGTGAAAATCTCAGGCCTTAGCTAGACCTAACTTGCGTTGTCCTCTAAAATATTGATCGAAACGAGGTTTAATTGACTGTTTTAGTGTGGTACCACTTTACTACGTGATCCAAAGCAGAAAAAACCCTCGATCAGGTCAACATGCATGTTAAAACTGCGAAAGTATGAGCCTGATGAGGGCAAGTCTCAGACCTAACCTAGACCTAACATGCGTTATCCTCTAAAATATTGAGCGAAACCAGCTTTAATGGACTGTTTCAGTGTGGTACCACACTACTTCGTGATCCAAACCAGAAAAAACCCAGGATCCGTTCAACAAGTATGTGAAGAATGCGAAAGTATGAGTCTGATGAGTGAAAATCCCAGGCCTAACCCAGACCTAACATGCGTTATCCTCAAAAATAATGATCGAAACCTGGTTTAATCGACTGTTTCAGTGTGGTACCACAGTACTATGTGATCCAAACCAGAAAATAACCCAGGATCTGTTTAACGAGTATGTGAAGTGTGTGAAAGTATGAGCCTGATGAGGGCAAGTCCAAGACCTATCCCAGACCTAACTTGCGTTGTCCTCTACGATATTGATGGAAACCAGGTTTAATTGACTGTTTCGGTGTTGTACTTCATTACTACGTGATGCAATCCAGAAAAAGCCCAGGATTTAGCCATCAAGTATGAGAAATATGCGAAAGTATGAGCCTGATGAGGGCAAATCCTAGACCTAACCCAGACCTAACATGCGTTATCCTCTAAAATATTTATCAAGACCAGGTTTAATTGAATGTTTCAGTGTTGCACTTCATTTCTACGTGACGCAATCCAGAGAAAGCCCAGGATCTAGCCATCAAGTATGAGAAATATGCGAAAGAATGAGCCTGATGAGAGCAAATCCCAGACCTAACCCAGACCTATCATGCGTTATCGTCTAAAATATTTATCAAGACCAGGTTTAATTGATTGTTTCAGTGTGGTCCCACATTACTACGTGATCCAAACCAGAAAAAACCCATGATCCGTTCAACAAGTATGTGAAGAATGCGAAAGTATGAGTCTGATGAGTGAAAATCCCAGGCCTAACCTAGACCTAACATGCGTTATCCTCAAAAATATTGATCGAAACCTGGTTTAATCGACTGTTTCTGTGTGGTACCACATTACTATGCGATCCAAACCAGAAAATAACCCAGGATCTGTCAAACGAGTATGTGAAGTGTGCGAAAGTATGAGCCTGATGAGAGCAAATCCCAGACCTAACCTAGACCTAACATGAATTATTTTCGAAGATATTGATCGGAACCAGGTTTAATTGACTGTTTCAGTGTGGTACCACATTACTACGTGATCCAAACCAGAAAAAACCCAGGATCAGTTCAACAAGTATGTGAAGAATGCGAAAGTATGAGTCTGACGAGTGAAAATCCCAGGGCTAACCTAGACCTAACATGCGTTATCCTCTAAAATATTGATCGAAACCAGGTTTAACCGAGTGTTTCAGTGTGGTACCACATTACTACGTGATCCAAACCAGAAAAGACCCAGGATCAGTTCAACAAGTATGTGAAGAATGCGAAAGTATGAGTCTGATGATTGAAAATCCCAGGGCTAACCTAGACCTAACATGCGTTATCCTCTAGAATATTGATCGAAACCAGGTTTAATCGACTGTTTCAGTGTGGTATCACAGTACTACGTGACCCAACCCAGAAAAAACCCATGATCTGTTCAACAAGTATGTGAAAAACGCGAAAGTATGAGCCTGATGAGGGCAAATCCCAGACCTATCCCAGACCTAACTTGCGTTATCCTCTAAAATATTGATCGAAACCAGGTTTAATTGACCGTTTCAGTGTGGTACCACATTACTACGTGATCCAAACCAGAAAAAACTCAGGATCCGTTCAACAAGTATGTGAAGGATGCGAAAGTATGAGTCTGATCAGTGAAAATCTCAGGCCTTACCTAGACCTAACTTGCGTTGTCCTCTAAAATATTGATCGAAACCAGGTTTCATCGACTGTTTTAGTGTGGTATCACACTACTACGTGACCCAAACCAGAAAAAACCCATGATCTGTTCAACAAGTATGTGAAAAACGCGAAAGTATGAGCCTGATGAGGGCAAATCCCAGACCTATCCTAGATCTAACATGCGTTATCCTCTAAAATATTTATCAAGACCAGGTTTAATTGATTGTTTCAGTGTGGACCCACATTACTACGTGATCCAAACCAGAAAAAACCCAGGATCTGTTCAACAAGTATGTGAAAAACGCGAAACAGTGAGCCTGATGAGGGCAAATCTTAGAACTAACCCAGACCTAAGATGCGTTATCCTCTAAAATATTTATCCAGACCAGGTTTAATTGACCGCTTCAGTGTGGTACCACATTACTACGTGATCCAAACCAGAAAAAACTCAGGATCCGTTCAACAAGTATGTGAAGAATGCGAAAGTATGAGCCTGATGAGTGAAAATCCCAGGCCTAACCTAGACCTAACATGCGTTATCCTCAAGAATATTGATCGAAACATGGTTTAATCGACTGTTTCAGTGTGGTACCACACTACTATGTGGTCCAAACCAGAAAATAACCCATGATCTGTTCAACGAGTATGTGAAGTGTGCGAAAGTATGAGTCTGATGAGGTCAAATCCCAGACCAATCCCAGACCTAACTTGCGTTGTCCTCTAAGATATTGATGGAAACCAGGTTTAATTGACTGTTTCAGTGTTGCACTTCATTACTACGTGATGCAATCTAGAAAAAGCCCAGGATCTAGCCATCAAGTATGAGAAATATGCGAAAGAATGAGCCTGATGAGAGCAAATCCCAGACCTAACCTAGACCTAACATGAATTATTCTCTAACATATTGATCGAAACCAGGTTTAATTGACTGTTTCAGTGTGGTCTCACATTACTACGTGATCCAAACCAGAAAAAAACCAGGATCCGTTCAACAAGTATGTGAAGAATGCGAAAGTATGAGCCTGATGAGTGAAAATCCCAGGCCTAACCTAGACCTAACATGCGTTATCCTCAAAAATATTGATCGAAACATGGTTTAATCGACTGTTTCAGTGTGGTACCACATTACTATGTGGTCCAAACCAGAAAATAACCCAGGATCTGTTCAACGAGTATGTGAAGTGTGCGAAAGTATGAGTCTGATGAGGTCAAATCCCAGACCAATCCCAGACTTAACTTGCGTTATCCTCTAAAATATTGAACGAAACCAGGTTTTATCGCCTGTTTCAGTGTGGTTCTACATTACTACGTGATCCAATCCAGAAAAAGCTCAGGATCTAGCCATCAAGTATGAGAAATATGTGAAAGTATGAGCCTGACGAGGGCAAATCCTAGACCTAGCCCAGACCTAACATGCGTTATCCTCTAAAATATTTATCAAGACCAGGTTTAATTGATTGTTTCAGTGTGGTCCCACATTACTACGTGATCCAAACCAGAAAAAACCCAGGATCCGTTCAACAAGTATGTGAAGAATGCGAAAGTATGAGTCTGACGAGTGAAAAACCCAGGCCTAACCTAGACCTAACATGCGTTATCCTCAAAAATATTGATCGAAACCTGGTTTGATCGACTGTTTCAGTGTGGTACCACATTACTATGTGACCCAATCCAGAAATAGCCCAGGATCAGTTCAACAAGTATGTGAAAAACGCGGAAGTATGAGCCTGATGAGGGCGAATCCCATTCCTATCCCAGACCTAACTTGCGTTATCCTCTAAAATATTGATCGAAACCAGGATTAAGTGACTGTTTCAGCGTGGTACCACATTACTACGTGATACAATCCAGAAACAGCCCAGGATCTAGCCATGAAGTATGAGAAATATGCGAAACTATGAGCCTGATGAGGGCAAATCCTAGACCTAACCCAAACCTAACATGCGTTATCCTCTAAAATATTGATCCAAACAAGGTTTAATGGACTGCTTCAGTGTGGTACCACTTTACTACGTGATCCAAAGCAGAAAAAACCCTCGATCAGGCCAACATGTATGTTAAAACTGCGAAAGTATGACCCTGACGAGGGCAAATCCCAGGCCTAACCTAGACCTAACATGCGTTATCTTCTAAGATATTGATCGAAACCAGGTTTAATTGACTGTTTCAGTGTGGTAACACATTACTACGTGATCCAATCCAGAAAAAGCCCAGGATCTAGCCATCAAGTATGAGAAATATGCGAAAGAATGAGCCTGATGAGAGGAAATCCCAGACCTAACCTTGACCTAACGTGAATTATTCTCTAAAATATTGATCGAAACCAGGTTCAATTGACTGTTTCAGTGCGGTACCACATTACTACATGATCCAAACCAGTAAAAACCCAGGATCTGTTCAACAAGTATGTGAAGTAAGCGAAAGTATGAGTCTGATGAGGGCAAATCCCAGACCTAAACTAGACATAACTTTCGTTATCCTCTAAAATATTGATCGAAACCAGGTTTAATTGACTGTTTCAGTGTGGTAACACATTACTACGTGATCCAATCCAGAAAAAGCCCAGGATCTAGCCATCAAGTATGTGAAGAATGCGAAAGTATGAGCCTGATGAGTGAAAATCCTCGGCCTAACCTAGACCTAACATGCGTTATCCTCAAAAATATTGATCGAAACCAGGTTTACTCGACTGTTTCAGTGTGGTACCACATTACTACGTGATCCAAACCAGAAAAAAACCCAGGATCTGTTCAACAAGTATGTGAAGTAAGCGAAAGTATGAGTCTGATGAGGGCAAATCCCAGACCTAAACTAGACATAACTTTCGTTATCCTCTAAAATATTGATCGAAACCAGGTTTAATTGACTGTTTTAGTGTGGTACCACTTTACTACGTGATCCAAAGCAGAAAAAACCCTCGATCAGGTCAACATGCATGTTAAAACTGCGAAAGTATGAGCCTGATGAGGGCAAATCCCAGACCTATCCCAGACCTAACATGCGTTATCCTCAAAAATATTAATCGAAACCAGGCTTAATCGACTGTTTCAGTGTGGTACCACATTACTACGTGATCCAAACCAGAAAAAAACCCAGGATCTTGTCAACGAGTATGTGAAGTGTGCGAAAGTATGAGTCTGATGAGGGCTAATCCCAGACCTATCCCAGACCTAACTTGCGTTATCCTCTAAAATAGTGATTGAAACCAGGTTTAATTGACTGTTTTAGTTGTGGTACCACTTTACTACGTGATCCAAAGCAGAAAAAACCCTCGATCAGGTCAACATGCATGTTAAAACTGCGAAAGTATGACCCTGATGTGGGCAAATCCCAGGCCTAACCTAGATCTAACATGCGTTATCCTCTAAAATATTTATCATGACCAGATTTAATTGATTGTTTCAGTGTGGCCCCACATTACTACGTGATCCAAACCAGAAAAAACCCAGGATCCGTTCAACTAGTATGTGAAGAATGCGAAAGTATGAGTCTGATGAGTGAAAATCCCAGGCCTAACCTAGACCTAACATGCGTTATCCTCAAAATTATTGATGGAAACCTGGTTTAATCGACTGTTTCAGTGTGGTACCACATTACTACGTGACCCAAACCAGAAAAAGCCCAGGATCTAGCCATCAAGTATGAGAAATATGCGAAAGAATGGGCCTGATGAGAGCAAATCCCAGACCTAACCTAGACCTAACATGAATTATTCTCTAAAATATTGATCGAAACCAGGTTTAATCGACTGTCTCAGTGTGGCACCACACTACTACGTGACCCAAACCAGAAAAAACACAGGATCTGTTAAACAAGTATGTGAACAACGCGAAAGTATGAGCCTGATGAGGGCAAATCCAAGACATATCCCAGACCTAACTTGCGTTGTCCTCTAAGATATTGATGGAAACCAGGTTTAATTGACTGTTTCGGTGTTGTACTTCATTACTACGTGATGCAATCCAGAAAAAGCCCAGGATCTAGCCATCAAGTATGAGAAATATGCGAAGGAATGAGCCTGATGAGAGCAAATCCCAGACCTAACCTAGACCTAACATGAATTATTCTCTAAGATATTGATCGAAACCAGGTTTAATTGACTGTTTCAGTGTGGACCCACATTACTACGTGATCCAAACCAGAAAAAACCCAGGATCCGTTCAACAAGTATGTGAAGAATGCGAAAGTATGTGTCTGATGTGTGAAAATCCCAGGCCTAACCTAGTCCTAACATGCGTTATCCCCAAAAATATTGATCGAAACCTGGTTTAATCGACTGTCTCAGTGTGGCACCACACTACTACGTGACCCAAACCAGAAAAAACCCAGGATCTGTTAAACAAGTATGTGAACAACGCGAAAGTTTGAGCCTGATGAGGGCAAATCCAAGACATATCCCAGACCTAACTTGCGTTGTCCTCTAAGATATTGATGGAAACCAGGTTTAATTGACTGTTTCGGTGTTGTACTTCATTACTACGTGATGCAATCCAGAAAAAGCCCAGGATCTAGCCATCAAGTATGAGAAATATGCGAAGGAATGAGCCTGATGAGAGCAAATCCCAGACCTAACCTAGACCTAACATGAATTATTCTCTAAAATATTGATCGAAACCAGGTTTAATTGACTGTTTCAGTGTGGTACCACATTACTACGTGATCCAAACCAGAAAAAACCCAGGATCCGATCAACAAGTATGTGAAGAATGCGATAGTATGAGTCTGATCAGTGAAAATCTCAGGCCTTAGCTAGACCTAACTTGCGTTGTCCTCTAAAATATTGATCGAAACGAGGTTTAATTGACTGTTTTAGTGTGGTACCACTTTACTACGTGATCCAAAGCAGAAAAAACCCTCGATCAGGTCAACATGCATGTTAAAACTGCGAAAGTATGAGCCTGATGAGGGCAAGTCCCAGACCTAACCTAGACCTAACATGCGTTATCCTCTAAAATATTGAGCGAAACCAGCTTTAATGGACTGTTTCAGTGTGGTACCACACTACTTCGTGATCCGAACAAGACAAAACCCAGGATCTGTTCAACAAGTATGTGAAAAACGCGAAACTGTGAGCCTGATGAGGGCAAATCTTAGACCTAACCCAGACCTAAGATGCGTTATCCTCTAAAATATTTATCCAGACAAGGTTTCTTTGAATGTTTCACTGTGGTACCACTTTACTACGTGATCCAATCCAGAAATAGCCCAGGATCTAGCCATGAAGTATGAGAAATATGCGAAAGTAAGAGCCTGATGAGGGCAAATCGCAGACCTAACATAGACCTAACATGAATTATTCTCTAAAATATTGATCGAAACCAGGTTTTATTGACTGTTTCAGTGTGGTTCCACATTACTACGTGATCCAAACCAGAAAAAACCCGGGCTCCGTTCAACAAGTATGTGAAGAATGCGAAAGTATGAGTCTGATGAGTGAAAATCCCAGGCCTAACCTAGACCTAACATGCGTTATCCTCTAAAATATTGATCGAAACCTGGTTTAATCGACTGTTTCAGTGTGGTACCACATTACTATGTGATCCAACCCAGAAAATAACCCAGGATCTGTTCAAGGAGTATGTGAAGTGTGTGAAAGTATGAGTCAGATGAGGTGAAATCCCAGACCTATCCCAGACCTAACTTGCGTTATCCTCTAAAATTTTGATCGGAACCAGGTTTACTCGACTGTTTCAGTGTGGTACCACATTACTACGTGATCCAAACCAGAAAAAACCCAGGATCCGTTCAACAAGTATGAGAAGAATGCGAATGTATGAGTCTGATGAGTGAAAATCCCAGACCTAACCTAGACCTAACATGCGTTATCCTCTAAAATATTGATCTAAACCAGGTTTAATGGACTGTTTCAGTGTGGTACCACACTACTACGTGATCCAAACCAGAAAAAACCCAGGATCTGTTCAAGAAGTATGTGAAGAATGCGAAAGTATGAGTCTGAAGAGTGAAAATCCCAGGGCTAACCTAGACCTAACATGCGTTATCCTCTAAAATATTGATCCAAACCAGGTTTAATGGACTGTTTCAGTGTGGTACCACACTACTACGTGATCCAAACCAGAAAAAACCCAGGATCTGTTCAAGAAGTATGTGAAGAATGCGAAAGTATGAGTCTGAAGAGTGAAAATCCCAGGGCTAACCTAGACCTAACATGCGTTATCCTCTAAAATATTGATCGAAACCAGGTTTAATCGCCTGTTTCCGTGTGGCACCACATTACTACGTGATCCAAACCAGATAAAACCCAGGATCAGTTCAAAAAGTATGTGAAGAATGCGAAAGTATGAGTCTGATGAGTGAAAATCCCAGGCCTAACCCAGACCTAACATACGTTATCCTCAAAAATATTGATCGAAACCTGGTTTAATCGACTGTTTCAGTGTGGTACCACATTACTATGTGATCCAAACCAGAAAATAACCCAGGATCTGTTTAACGAGTATGTGAAGTGTGTGAAAGTATGAGCCTGATGAGGGCAAGTCCAAGACCTATCCCAGACCTAACTTGCGTTGTCCTCTACGATATTGATGGAAACCAGGTTTAATTGACTGTTTCGGTGTTTTACTTCATTACTACGTGATGCAATCCAGAAAAAGCCCAGAATCTGGCCATCAAGTATGAGAAATATGCGAAAGTATGAGCCTCACGAGGGCAAATCCTAGACCTAACTCAGACCTAACATGCGTTATCCTCTAAAATATTTATCAAGACCAGGTTTAATTGAATGTTTCAGTGTGGTACCACATTACTACGTGATCCAAACCAGAAAAAACCCAGGATCTGTTCAACAAGTATGTGAAGTATGCGAAAGTATGAGTCTGATGATGGCAAATCCCAGGCCTATCCCAGACCTAACATGCGTTATCCTCAAAAATATTGAGCGAAACCAGGTTTAATCGACTTTTTCAGTGTGGTACCACATTACTACGTGATCCAAACCAGAAAAAAACCCAGGATCTGTTCAATGAGTATGTGAAGTGTGCGAAAGTATGAGTCTGATGAGGGCAAATCCCAGACCTATCCCAGACCTAACACGCGTTATCCTCTAAAATATTTATCAAGACCAGGTTTAATTGTTTGTTTCAGTGTGGTCCCACATTACTACGTGATCCAAACCAGAAAAAACCCATGATCCGTTCAACAAGTATGTGAAGAATGCGAAAGTATGAGTCTGATGAGTGAAAATCCCAGGCCTAACCTAGACCTAACATGCGTTATCCTCAAAAATATTGATCGAAACCTGGTTTAATCGACTGTTTCAGTGTGGTACCACATTACTATGCGATCCAAACCAGAAAATAACCCAGGATCTGTCAAACGAGTATGTGAAGTGTGCGAAAGTATGAGCCTGATGAGAGCAAATCCCAGACCTAACCTAGACCTAACATGAATTATTTTCGAAGATATTGATCGGAACCAGGTTTAATTGACTGTTTCAGTGTGGTACCACATTACTACGTGATCCAAACCAGAAAAAACCCAGGATCAGTTCAACAAGTATGTGAAGAATGCGAAAGTATGAGTCTGACGAGTGAAAATCCCAGGGCTAACCTAGACCTAACATGCGTTATCCTCTAAAATATTGATCGAAACCAGGTTTAATCGAGTGTTTCAGTGTGGTACCACATTACTACGTGATCCAAACCAGAAAAGACCCAGGATCAGTTCAACAAGTATGTGAAGAATGCGAAAGTATGAGTCTGATGATTGAAAATCCCAGGGCTAACCTAGACCTAACATGCGTTATCCTCTAGAATATTGATCGAAACCAGGTTTAATCGACTGTTTCAGTGTGGTATCACAGTACTACGTGACCCAACCCAGAAAAAACCCATGATCTGTTCAACAAGTATGTGAAAAACGCGAAAGTATGAGCCTGATGAGGGCAAATCCCAGACCTATCCCAGACCTAACATGCGTTATCCTCTAAAATATTGATCGAAACCAGGTTTAATTGACCGTTTCAGTGTGGTACCACATTACTACGTGATCCAAACCAGAAAAAACTCAGGATCCGTTCAACAAGTATGTGAAGGATGCGAAAGTATGAGTCTGATCAGTGAAAATCTCAGGCCTTACCTAGACCTAACTTGCGTTGTCCTCTAAAATATTGATCGAAACCAGGTTTCATCGACTGTTTTAGTGTGGTATCACACTACTACGTGACCCAAACCAGAAAAAACCCATGATCTGTTCAACAAGTATGTGAAAAACGCGAAAGTATGAGCCTGATGAGGGCAAATCCCAGACCTATCCTAGATCTAACATGCGTTATCCTCTAAAATATTTATCAAGACCAGGTTTAATTGATTGTTTCAGTGTGGACCCACATTACTACGTGATCCAAACCAGAAAAAACCCAGGATCTGTTCAACAAGTATGTGAAAAACGCGAAACTGTGAGCCTGATGAGGGCAAATCTTAGAACTAACCCAGACCTAAGATGCGTTATCCTCTAAAATATTTATCCAGACCAGGTTTAATTGACCGCTTCAGTGTGGTACCACATTACTACGTGATCCAAACCAGAAAAAACTCAGGATCCGTTCAACAAGTATGTGAAGAATGCGAAAGTATGAGCCTGATGAGTGAAAATCCCAGGCCTAACCTAGACCTAACATGCGTTATCCTCAAGAATATTGATCGAAACATGGTTTAATCGACTGTTTCAGTGTGGTACCACATTACTATGTGGTCCAAACCAGAAAATAACCCATGATCTGTTCAACGAGTATGTGAAGTGTGCGAAAGTATGAGTCTGATGAGGTCAAATCCCAGACCAATTTCAGACCTAACTTGCGTTGTCCTCTAAGATATTGATGGAAACCAGGTTTAATTGACTGTTTCAGTGTTGCACTTCATTACTACGTGATGCAATCTAGAAAAAGCCCAGGATCTAGCCATCAAGTATGAGAAATATGCGAAAGAATGAGCCTGATGAGAGCAAATCCCAGACCTAACCTAGACCTAACATGAATTATTCTCTAACATATTGATCGAAACCAGGTTTAATTGACTGTTTCAGTGTGGTCCCACATTACTACATGATCCAAACCAGAAAAAAACCAGGATCCGTTCAACAAGTATGTGAAGAATGCGAAAGTATGAGCCTGATGAGTGAAAATCCCAGGCCTAACCTAGACCTAACATGCGTTATCCTCAAAAATATTGATCGAAACATGGTTTAATCGACTGTTTCAGTGTGGTACCACATTACTATGTGGTCCAAACCAGAAAATAACCCAGGATCTGTTCAACGAGTATGTGAAGTGTGCGAAAGTATGAGTCTGATGAGGTCAAATCCCAGACCAATCCCAGACTTAACTTGCGTTATCCTCTAAAATATTGAACGAAACCAGGTTTTATCGACTGTTTCAGTGTGGTACCACATTACTACGTGATCCAAACCCGCAAAAGCCCAGGATCCGTTCAACAAGTATGTGAAGAATGCGAAAGTATGAGTCTGATGAGTGAAAATCCCCGACCTAATCTAGACCTAACATGCGTTATCCTCTAAAATATTGATCCAAACCAGGTTTAATGGACTGTTTCAGTGTGGTACCACACTACTTCGTGATCCGAACAAGACAAAACCCAGGATCTGTTCAACAAGTAAGTGAAAAACGCGAAACTGTGAGCCTGATGAGGGCAAATCTTAGACCTAACCCAGACCTAAGATGCGTTATCCTCTAAAATATTTATCCAGACAAGGTTTCTTTGAATGTTTCACTGTGGTACCACTTTACTACGTGATCCAATCCAGAAATAGCCCAGGATCTAGCCATGAAGTATGAGAAATATGCGAAAGTAAGAGCCTGATGAGTGAAAATCCCAGGCCTAACCTAGACCTAACATGCGTTATCATCTAAAATATTGATCGAAACCTGGTTTAGTCGACTGTTTCAGTGTGGTACCACATTACTATGTGATCCAACCCAGAAAATAACCCAGGATCTGTTCAAGGAGTATGTGAAGTGTGTGAAAGTATGAGTCAGATGAGGTGAAATCCCAGACCTATCCCAGACCTAACTTGCGTTATCCTCTAAAATTTTGATCGGAACCAGGTTTACTCGACTGTTTCAGTGTGGTACCACATTACTACGTGATCCAAACCAGAAAAAACCCAGGATCCGTTCAACAAGTATGAGAAGAATGCGAATGTATGAGTCTGATGAGTGAAAATCCCAGACCTAACCTAGACCTAACATGCGTTATCCTCTAAAATATTGATCCAAACCAGGTTTAATGGACTGTTTCAGTGTGGTACCACACTACTACGTGATCCAAACCAGAAAAAACCCAGGATCTGTTCAAGAAGTATGTGAAGAATGCGAAAGTATGAGTCTGATGAGTGAAAATCACAGGGCTAACCAAGACCTAACATGCGTTATCCTCTAAAATATTGATCGAAACCAGGTTTAATCGACTGTTTTAGTGTGGTATCACACTACTACGTGACCCAAACCAGAAAAAACCCATGATCTGTTCAACAAGTATGTGAAAAACGCGAAAGTATGAGCCTGATGAGGGCAAATCCCAGACATAACCTAGACCTACCATGAATTATTCTCTAAGATATTGATCGAAACCAGGTTTAATTGACTGTTTCAGTGTGGTCCCTCATTACTACGAGATCCAAACCAGAAAAAACCCAGGATCCGTTCAACAAGTATGTGAAGAATGCGAAAGTATGAGTCTGATGAGTGAAAATCCCAGGCCTAACCCAGACCTAACATGCGTTATCCTCAAAAATATTGATCGAAACCTGGTTTAATCGACTGTTTGAGTGTGGTACCACATTACTATGTGATCCAAACCAGAAAATAACCCAGGATCTGTTCAACGAGTATGTGAAGTGTGCGAAAGTATGAGCCTGATGAGGGCAAGTCCAAGACCTATCCCAGACCTAACTTGCGTTGTCCTCTACGATATTGATGGAAACCAGGTTTAATTGACTGTTTCGGTGTTGTACTTCATTACTACGTGATGCAATCCAGAAAAAGCCCAGGATTTAGCCATCAAGTATGAGAAATATGCGAAAGTATGAGCCTGATGAGGGCAAATCCTAGACCTAACCCAGACCTAACATGCGTTATCCTCTAAAATATTTATCAAGACCAGGTTTTATTGAATGTTTCAGTGTTGCACTTCATTACTACGTGACGCAATCCAGAGAAAGCCCAGGATCTAGCCATCAAGTATGTGAAAAACGCGGAAGTATGAGTCTGATGAGTGCAAATCCCAGACCTATCCCAGACCTAACACGCGTTATCCTCTAAAATATTTATCAAGACCAGGTTTAATTGATTGTTTCAGTGTGGTCCCACATTACTACGTGATCCAAACCAGAATAAACCCATGATCCGTTCAACAAGTATGTGAAGAATGCGAAAGTATGAGTCTGATGAGTGAAAATCCCAGGCCTAACCTAGACCTAACATGCGTTATCCTCAAGAATATTGATCGAAACATGGTTTAATCGACTGTTTCAGTGTGGTACCACATTACTATGTGGTCCAAACCAGAAAATAACCCAGGATCTGTTCAACGAGTATGTGAAGTGTGCGAAAGTATGAGTCTGATGAGGTCAAATCCCAGACCAATCCCAGACTTAACTTGCGTTATCCTCTAAAATATTGATCGAAACCAGGTTTTATCGACTGTTTCAGTGTGGTACCACATTACTACGTGATCCAAACACGCAAAAGCCCAGGATCCGTTCAACAAGTATGTGAAGAAAGCGAAAGTATGAGCCTGATGAATGAAAATCCCAGGGCTAACCTAGACCTAACATGCGTTATCCTCTAAAATATTGATCGAAACCAGGTTTAATTGAACGTTTCAGTGTGGTACCACATTACTACGTGATCCAAACCAGAAAAAACTCAGGATCCGTTCAACAAGTATGTGAAGGATGCGAAAGTATGAGTCTGATCAGTGAAAATCTCAGGCCTTACCTAGACCTAACTTGCGTTGTCCTCTAAAATATTGATCGAAACCAGGTTTCATCGACTGTTTTTGTGTGGTATCACACTACTACGTGACCCAAACCAGAAAAAACCCATGATCTGTTCAACAAGTATGTGAAAAACGCGAAAGTATGAGCCTGATGAGGGCAAATCCCAGACCTATCCTAGATCTAACATGCGTTATCCTCTAAAATATTTATCAAGACCAGGTTTAATTGATTGTTTCAGTGTGGACCCACATTACTACGTGATCCAAACCAGAAAAAACCCAGGATCTGTTCAACAAGTATGTGAAAAACGCGAAACTGTGAGCCTGATGAGGGCAAATCTTAGAACTAACCCAGACCTAAGATGCGTTATCCTCTAAAATATTTATCCAGACCAGGTTTAATTGACCGCTTCAGTGAGGTACCACATTACTACGTGATCCAAACCAGAAAAAAACCAGGATCCGTTCAACAAGTATGTGAAGAATGCGAAAGTATGAGCCTGATGAGTGAAAATCCCAGGCCTAACCTAGACCTAACATGCGTTATCCTCAAAAATATTGATCGAAACATGGTTTAATCGACTGTTTCAGTGTGGTACCACACTACTATGTGGTCCAAACCAGAAAATAACCCAGGATCTGTTCAACGAGTATGTGAAGTGTGCGAAAGTATGAGTCTGATGAGGTCAAATCCCAGACCAATCCCAGACTTAACTTGCGTTATCCTCTAAAATATTGATCGAAACCAGGTTTTATCGACTGTTTCAGTGTGGTACCACATTACTACGTGATCCAAACCCGCAAAAGCCCAGGATCCGTTCAACAAGTATGTGAAGAATGCGAAAGTATGAGTCTGATGAGTGAAAATCCCCGACCTAATCTAGACCTAACATGCGTTATCCTCTAAAATATTGATCCAAACCAGGTTTAATGGACTGTTTCAGTGTGGTACCACACTACTACGTGATCCAAACCAGAAAAAACCCAGGATCTGTTCAACAAGTATGTGAAAAACGCGAAAGTATGAGCCTGATGAGGGCAAGTCCCAGACCTATCCCAGACCTAACTTGCGTTGTCCTCTAAGATATTGATGGAAACCAGGTTTAATTGACTGTTTCAGTGTTGCACTTCATTACTACGTGATGCAATCCAGAAAAAGCCCAGGATCTAGCCATCAAGTATGAGAAATATGCGAAAGAATGAGCCTGATGAGAGCAAATCCCAGACCTAACCTAGACCTAACATGAATTATTCTGTAAAATATTGATCAAAACCAGGTTTAATTGACTGTTTCAGTGTAGTACCACATTACTACGTGATCCAAACCAGAAAAAACCCTCGATCAGGTCAACAAGTATGTGAAAAACGCGGAAGTATGACACTGATGAGGGCAAATCCCAGGCCTAACCTAGACCTAACATGCGTGATCCTCTAAAATATTGGTCGAAACCTGGTTTAATCGACTGTTTCAGTGTGGTACCACATTACTATGCGATCCAAACTAGAGTATAACCCAGGATCTGTCAAACGAGTATGTGAAGTGTGCGAAAGTATGAGCCTGATGAGAGCAAATCCCAGACCTAACCTAGACCTAACATGAATTATTCTCTAAAATATTGATCAAAACCAGGTTTAATTGACTGTTTCAGTGTGGTACCACATTACTACGTGATCCAAACCAGAAAAAGCCCAGGATCAGTTCAACAAGTATGTGAAAAACGCGAAAGTATGAGTCTGATGAGGGCGAATCCCAGACCTATGCCAGACCTAACTTGCGTTATCCTCTAAAATATTGATCGAAACCAGGTTTAATTGACTGTTTCAGCGTGGTACCACATTACTACGTGATACAATCCAGAAACAGCCCAGGATCTAGCCATGAAGTATGACAAATATGCGAAAGTATGAGCCTGATGAGGGCAAATCTTAGACCTAACCCAGACCTAACATGCGTTATCCTCTAAAATATTTATCAAGATCAGGTTTAATTGAATGTTTCAGTGTGGTACCACATTACTACGTGAACCAAACCAGAAAAAACCCAGGATCCGTCCAACAAGTATGTGAAGAATGCGAAAGTATGAGTCTGATGAGTGAAAATCGCAGGGCTAACCTAGACCTAACATGCGTTATCCTCTAAAATATTGATCCAAACCAGGTTTAATGGACTGTTTCAGTGTGGTACCACACTACTACGTGATCCAAACCAGAAAAAACCCAGGATCTGTTCAACAAGTATGTGAAAAACGCGAAAGTATGAGCCTGATGAGGGCAAGTCCCAGACCTATCCCAGCACAAACTTTCGTTGTCCTCTAAGATATTGATGGAAACCAGGTCTAATTGACTGTTTCAGTGTTGCACTTCATTACTACGTGATGCAATCCAGAAAAAGCCCAGGATCTAGCCATCACGTATGAGAAATATGCGAAAGAATGAGCCTGATGAGAGCAAATCCCAGACCTAACCTAGACCTAACATGAATTATTCTCTAAAATATTGATCGAAACCAGGTTTAATTGACTGTTTCAGTGTGGTCCCACATTACTACGTGATCCAAACCAGAAAAAACCGAGGATCCGTTCAACAAGTATGTGAAGAATGCGAAAGTATGAGTCTGATGAGTGAAAATCCCAGGCCCAACCTAGACCTAACATGCGTTATCCTCAATAATATTGATCGAAACCAGGTTTAATTGAGTGTTTCAGTGTTGTACTTCATTACTACGTGACGCAATCCAGAAAAAGCCCAGGAACTAGCCATCTAGTATGTGAAATATGCGAAAGTATGAGCCTGATGAGAGCAAATCCCAGACCTAACCTAGACCTAACATGAATTATTCTCTAAAATATTGATCGAAACCAGGTTTAATTGACTGTTTCAGTGTGGTACCACATTACTACGTAATCCAAGCCAGAAAAAGCCCAGGATCAGTTCAACAAGTATGTGAAAAACGCGAAAGTATGAGTCTGATGAGGGCGAATCCCAGACCTATGCCAGACCTAACTTGCGTTGTCCTCCAAAATATTGATCGAAACCAGGTTTAATTGACTGTTTCAGCGTGGTACCACATTACTACGTGATACAATCCAGAAACAGCCCAGGATCTAGCCATGAAGTATGAGAAATATGCGAAAGTATGAGTCTGAAGAGGGCAAATCCCAGACCTATCCCAGACCTAACATGAATTATTCTCTAAAATATTCATCAAAGCCAGGTTTAATTGACTGTTTCAGTGTGGTACCACATTAATACGTGATCCAATCCAGAAATAGCCCAGGATCCAGTCATGAAGTATGAGAAATATGCGAAAGTATGAGCCTGATGTGGGCAAATCCCAGACCTATCCCAGACCTAACTTGCGTTATCCTCTAAAATATTTATCAACACCAGGTTTAATTGATTGTTTCTGTGCGGACCCACATTACTACGTGATCCAAACCAGAAAAAACCCAGGATCCGTTCAACAAGTATGAGAAGAATGCGAAAGTATGAGTCTGATGAGTGAAAATCCCAGGCCTAATCTAGACCAAACATGCGTTATCCTCAAAAATATTGATCGAAACCTGCTTTAATCGACTGTTTCAGTGTGGTACCACATTACTATGTGATCCAAACCAGAAAATAACCCAGGATCTGTTCAACGAGTATGTGAAGTGTGCGAAAGTATGAGTCTGATGAGTGAAAATCCCAGGCCTAACCTAGACCTAACTTGCGTTATCCTCAAAAATATTGATCGAAACCAGGTTTAATCGACTGTTTCAGTGGGGTACCACACTACTACGTGACCCAATCCAGGATAAACCCAGGATCTGTTCAACAAGTATGTGAAAAACGCGAAAGTATGAGCCTGATGAGGGCAAGTCCCAGACCTATCCCAGACCTAACATGCGTTATCCTCTAAAATGTTGATGCAAACCAGGTTTAATGGACTGTTTCAGTGTGGTACCACACTACTACGTGATCCAAACCAGAAAAAACCAGGATCTGTTCAACAAGTATGTGAAAAACGCGAAAGTATGAGTCTGATGAGGTCATATCCCAGACCTGTCCCAGACTTAACTTGCGTTATCCTTTAAAATATTGATCGAAAGCAGGTTTAATCGACTGTTACAGCGTGGTACCACATTACTATGTGATACAATCCAGAAACAGCCCAGGATCTAGCCATGAAGTATGAGAAATATGCGAAAGTATGAGTCTGATGAGTGAAAATCCCAGGGCTAACCTAGACCTAACATGCGTTATCCTCTAAAATATAGATCCAAACCAGGTTTAACGGACTGTTTCAGTGTGGTACCACACTGCTACGTGATCCAAACCAGAAAAAAACCCAGGATCTGTTCAACAAGTATGTGAAAAACGCGAAAGTATGAGCCTGATGAGGGCAAATCCCAGACCTATCCCAGACCTAACTTGCGTTATCCTCTAAAATATTGATCGAAACCAGGTTTAATTGACTGTTTCGGTGTGGTACCACATTACTACGTGATCCAATCCAGAAATAGCCCATGATCTAGCCATGCAGTATGGGAAATATGCGAAAGTATGAGCCTGACGAGGGCAAATCCTAGACCTAACCCAGACCTAACATGCGTTATCCTCTAAAATATTTATCAAGACCAGGTTTAATTGATTGTTTCGGTGTGGTCCCACATTACTACGTGATCCAAACCAGAAAAAACCCAGGATCTGTTCAACGAGTATGTGAAGTGTGCGAAAGTTTGAGTCTGATGAGGGCAAATCCCAGACCTATCCCAGACCTAACTTGCGTTATCCTCTAAAATATTGATCGAAACCAGGTTTAATTGACTGTTTCAGTGTGGTACCACATTACTACGTGATCCAAACCAGAAAAAACCCAGGATCCGTTCAACAAGTATGTGAAGAATGCGAAAGTATGACCCTGATGAGGGCAAATCCCAGGCCTAACCTAGACCTAACATCCGTTGTCCTCTAAAATATTGATGGAAACCAGGTTTAATTGACTGTTTCAGTGTCGTACTTCATTACTACGTGATGCAATCCAGAAAAAGCCCCGGATCTAGTCATCAAGTATGAGAAATATGCGAAAGAATGAGCCTGATGAGAGCAAATCCCAGACCTATACCAGACATAACTTGCGTTTTCCTCTAAAATATTGATCGAAACCAGGTTTAATTGACTGTTTCGGTGTGGTACCACATTACTACGTGATCCAATCCAGAAATAGCACAGGATCTATCCATGAAGTATAAGAAATATGCGAAAGTATGAGCCTGATGAGGGCAAATCCTAGACCTAACCCAGACCTAACATCAGTTATCCTCTAAAATATTTATCAAGACCAGGTTTAATTAATTGTTTCAGTGTGGTACCACATTACTAAGTGATCCACACCAGAAAAAACCCAAGATCCGTTCAACAAGTATTTGAAGAATGCGAAAGTGTGAGTCTGATGAGTGAAAATCCCAGACCTAACCCAAACCCAACATGCGTTATCCTCTAAAATATTTATCAAGACCAGGTTTATTTGAATGTTTCAGTGTGGTACCACGTTACTACGTGATCCATACCAGAAAAAACCCAGGATCCGTTCAACAAGTATGTGAAGAATGCGAACGTAATAGTCTGATGAGGGCAAATCCCAGACCTTTCCCAGACCTAACTTGCGTTGTCCTCTAAGATATTGATGGAAACCAGGTTTAATTGACTGTTTCAGTGTTGTACTTCATTACTACGTGATGCAATCCAGAAAAAGCCCAGGATCTAGCCATCAAGTATGAGAAATATGCGAAAGAATGAGTCTGATGAGTGCAAATCCCAGACCTAACCTAGACCTAACATGAATTATTCTCTAAAATATTGATCGAAACCAAGTTTAATTGACTGTTTCAGTGTGGTACCACATTACTACGCGATCCAATCCAGTAAAACCCCAGGATCCGTTCAACAAGTATGTGAAGAATGCGAAAGTATGAGTCTGATGAGTGAAAATCCTGGGCCTAACCTAGATCTAACATGCGTTATCCTCAAAAATATTGATCGAAACCAGGTTTAATGGACAGTTTCGGTGTGGTACCACACTACTACGTGATCCAAACCAGAAAAAAACCCAGGATCTGTTCAACAAGTATGTGAAAAACGCGAAAGTATGAGCCTGATGAGGGCAAATCCCAGACGTATCCCAGACCTAACTTGCGTTATCCTCTAAAATATTGATCGAAACCAGGTTTAATTGACTGTTTCAGTGTGGTACCACATTACTACGTGATCCAAACCAGAAAAAACCTAGGATCCGTTCAACAAGTATGTGATGAATGCGAAAGTATGAGTCTGATAAGTGAAAATCCCAGGCCTAACCTAGACCTAACATGCGTTATCCTCAAAAATATTGATCGAAACCAGGTTTAATGGACAGTTTCGGTGTGGTACCACACTACTACGTGATCCAAACCAGAAAAAAACCCAGGTTCTGTTCAACAAGTATGTGAAAAACGCGAAAGTATGAGCCTGATGAGGGCAAATCCCAAACCTATCCCAGACCTAACTTGCGTTATCCTCTAAAATATTGATCGAAACCAGGTTTAATTGACTGTTACAGTGCGGTACCACATTACTACGTGATCCAAACCAGAAAAAACCCAGGATCCGTTCAACAAGTATGTGAAGAATGCGAAAGTATGAGTCTGATGAGTGAAAATCCCAGGCCTAACCTAGACCTAACATGCGTTATCCTCTAAAATATTGATCGAAACCAGGTTTAATTGACTGTTTCAGTGTGGTACCACATTACTACGTGATCCAATCCAGAAATAGCCCAGGATCTAGCCATGAGGTATGAGAGATATGCGAAAGAATGAGCCTGATGAGAGCAAATCTTAGACCTAACACAGACCTAAGATGCGTTATCCTCTAAAATATTTATCCAGACCAGGTTTCATTGAATGTTTCAGTGTGGTACCACAGTACTACGTGATCCAATCCAGAAATAGCCCAGGATCTAGCCATGAAGTATTAGAAATATGCGAAAGTATGAGCCTGATGAGAGCAAATCCCAGACCTAACCTAGACCTAACATGTGTTATGCTCAAAAATATTGATCGAAACCAGGTTTAATGGACTGTTTCAGTGTGGTACAACATTAATACGTGATCCAATCCAGAAAGAGCCCAGGATCTAGCCATGAAGTATGAGAAATATGCAAAAGTATGAGCCTGATGAGGGCAAATCCTAGACCTAACCCAGACCTAACATGCGTTATCCTCAAAGATATTTATCGAGACCTGGTTTAATGGACTGTTTCAGTGTGGTAGCATATTACTACGTGATCCGAATCAGAAAAAACCCTGGATCTGTTCAACAAGTATGTGAAAAACGCGAAAGTATGAGCCTGATGAGGGCATATCCCAGACCTATCCTAGACATAACTTGCGTTATCCGCTAAAATATTGATGGAAACCAGGTTTAATTGAATGTTTCATTGTGGTACTACATTACTACGTGATGCAATCCAGAAATAGCCCAGGATCTAGCCATGAAGTATGAGAAATATGCGAAAGTATGGGTCTGATGAGGGCAAATCCTAGACCTATCCCAGACCTAACATGCATTATCCTCAAAGATATCGATCGAAACCAGGTTTAATCGACAGTTTCAGTGTGGTACCACATTACTACGTGATCCAAACCAGAAAAAAACCCAGTATCTGTTCAACAAGTATGTGAAAGCGCGAAAGTATCACCCTGATGAGGGCAAATCCCCAGACCTATCCCAGACCTAAATTGCGTTATCCTCTAAAATATTGATCGAAACCAGGTTTAATGGACTGTTTCAGTGTGGTACCACTTTAGTACGTGATCCAAAGCAGGAAAAACCCTCGATCAGGTCAACATGTATGTTAAAACTGCGAAAGTATGACCCTGATGAGGGCAAATCCCAGGCCTAACCTAGACCTAACATGCGTTATCCTCAAAAATATTGATCGAAACCAGGTTTAATCAACTGTTTCAGTGTGGTACCACATTACTACGTGATCCACACCAGAAAAAAACCCAGGATCTTGTCAACGAGTATGTGAAGTGTGCGAAAGTATGAGTCTGATGAGGGCCAATCCCAGGTCTCACCTAGACCTAGCATGCGTTATCCTCTAAAATATTTATCAAGACCAGGTTTAATAGAATGTTTCAGTGTGGTACCACATCACTACGTGATCCAAACCAGAAAGAACACAGGATCCGTTCAACAAGTATGAGAGGATTGCGAAAGTATGAGTCTGATGAAAGAAAATCCCAGACCTATCCCAGACCTAACATGCGTTATCCTCTATAATAGTGATCGAAACCAGAGTTAATTGACTGTCTCAGTGTGGTTCTACATTACTACGTGATCCAATCCAGAAAAAGCTCAGGATCTAGCCATCAAGTATGAGAAATATGTGAAAGAATGAGCCTGATGAGAGCAAATCCCAGACCTAACCTAGACCTAACATGTGTTGTCCTCTAAAATATTGATGGTAACCCAGGTTTAATTGACTGTTTCAGTGTGGTACCACATTACTACGTGATCCAATCCAGAAATAGCCCAGGATCTAGCCATGAGGTATGAGAAATATGCGAAAGTATGAGCCTGATGAGGGCAAATCCTAGACCTAACCCAGACCAAACATGCGTTATCCTCAAAAATATTTATCAAGACCAGGTTTAACTGAATGTTTCAGTGTGGTACCACATTACTACGTGATCCATACCAGAAAAAACCCAGGATCTGTTCAACAAGTATCTGAAGAATGCGAAAGTATGAGTCTGATGAGTGAAAATTTCTGGGCTAACCTAGACCTAACATGCATTATCCTCTAAAATATTGATCCAAACCAGGTTTAGTGGACTGTTTCAGTGTGGTACCACTTTACTACGTGATCCAAAGCAGAAAAAACCCTCGATCAGGTCAACATGTATGTTAGAACTGCGAAAGTATGAGCCAGATGATTGCAAATACCACAGCTATCCCAAACATAACCAGCGTTATCCTCTAAAATATTATTCGCAACCAGGTTTAATTGACTGTTTCAGTGTGGTACTTCATTACTACGTGATGCAATCCAGAAAAAGCCCAGGATCTAGCCATCAAGTATGAGAGATATGCGAAAGAATGAGCCTGATGAGAGCAAATCTTAGACCTAACACAGACCTAAGATGCGTTATCCTCTAAAATATTTATCCAGACCAGGTTTCATTGAATGTTTCAGTGTGGTACCACATTACTACGTGATCCAATCCAGAAATAGCCCAGGATCTAGCCATGAAATATGAGAAATAAGCGAAAGTATGAGCCTGATGAGGGCAAATCCTAGACCTAACCCAAACCTAACATGCGTTATCCTCTAAAATATTGATCAAGACCAGGTTTAATTGAATGTTTCAGTGTGGTACCACATTACTACGTGAACCAAACCAGAAAAAACCCAGGATCTGTTAAACGAGTATGTGAAGTGTGCGAAAGTATGAGCCTGATGAGGGCGAATCCCAGACCTATCCCAGACCTAACTTGCGTTATCCTCTAAAATATTAATCGTAACCAGGTTTAATTGACTGTTTCAGTGTGGTACCACATTACTACGGGATCCAAACCAGAAAAAACCCAGAATCTGTCAAACAAGTATGCGAAAAATGCGAAAGTATGAGCCAGATGATTGCAAATACCACAGCTATCCCAATCATAACCAGCGTTATCCTCTAAAATATTATTCGCAACCAGGTTTAATTGACTGTTTCAGTGTGGTACTTCATTACTACGTGATGCAATCCAGAAAAAGCCCAGGATCTAGCCATCAAGTATGAGAGATATGCGAAAGAATGAGCCTGATGAGAGCAAATCTTAGACCTAACACAGACCTAAGATGCGTTATCCTCTAAAATATTTATCCAGACCAGGTTTCATTGAATGTTTCAGTGTGGTACTACATTAATACTTGATCCAATCCAGAAAGAGCCCAGGATCTAGCCATGAAGTATTAGAAATATGGGAAAGTATGAGCCTGATGAGAGCAAATCCCAGACCTAACCTAGACCTAACATGTGTTATCCTCAAAAATATTGATCGAAACCAGGTTTAATGGACTGTTTCAGTGTGGTACAACATTAATACGTGATCCAATCCAGAAAGAGCCCAGGATCTAGCCATAAAGTATTAGAAATATTTGAAAGTATGAGCCTGATGAGGGCAATCCCAGGCCTAACCTAGACATAACATGCGTTATCCTCTAAAATATTGATGGAAACCAGGTTTAATTGACTGTTTCAGTGTGGTACTACATTACTACGTGATGCAGTCCAGAAATAGCCCAGGATCTAGCCATGAAGTATGAGAAATATGCAAAAGTATGAGCCTGATGAGGGCAAATCCTAGACCTAACCCAGACCTAACATGCGTTATCCTCAAAGATATTTATCGAGACCAGGTTTAATGGACTGTTTCAGTGTGGTACCACATTACTACGTGATCCGAATCAGAAAAAACCCTGGATCTGTTCAACAAGTATGTGAAAAACGCGAAAGTATGAGCCTGATGAGGGCATATCCCAGACCTATCCTAGACATAACTTGCGTTATCCGCTAAAATATTGATGGAAACCAGGTTTAATTGACTGTTTCAGTGTGGTACTACATTACTACGTGATGCAATCCAGAAATAGCCCAGGATCTAGCCATGAAGTATGAGAAATATGCGAAAGTATGGGTCTGATGAGGGCAAATCCTAGACCTATCCCAGACCTAACATGCGTTATCCTCAAAGATATCGATCGAAACCAGGTTTAATCGACTGTTTCAGTGTGGTACCACATTACTACGTGATCCAAACCAGAAAAAAACCCAGTATCTGTTCAACAAGTATGTGAAGTGTGCGAAAGTATGAGTCTGATGAGGGCAAATCCCAGGTCTCACCTAGACCTAGCATGCGTTATCCTCTAAAATATTTATCAAGACCAGGTTTAATTGAATGTTTCAGTGTGGTACCACATCACTACGTGATCCAAACCAGAAAGAACACAGGATCTGTTAAACGAGTATGTGAAGTGTGCGAAAGTATGAGCCTGATGAGGGCGAATCCCAGACCTATCCCAGACCTAACTTGCGTTATCCTCTAAAATATTAATCGTAACCAGGTTTAATTGACTGTTTCAGTGTGGTACCACATTACTACGGGATCCAAACCAGAAAAAACCCAGAATCTGTCAAACAAGTATGCGAAAAATGCGAAAGTATGAGCCAGATGATTGCAAATACCACAGCTATCCCAATCATAACCAGCGTTATCCTCTAAAATATTATTCGCAACCAGGTTTAATTGACTGTTTCAGTGTGGTACTTCATTACTACGTGATGCAATCCAGAAAAAGCCCAGGATCTAGCCATCAAGTATGAGAGATATGCGAAAGAATGAGCCTGATGAGAGCAAATCTTAGACCTAACACAGACCTAAGATGCGTTATCCTCTAAAATATTTATCCAGACCAGGTTTCATTGAATGTTTCAGTGTGGTACTACATTAATACTTGATCCAATCCAGAAAGAGCCCAGGATCTAGCCATGAAGTATTAGAAATATGGGAAAGTATGAGCCTGATGAGAGCAAATCCCAGACCTAACCTAGACCTAACATGTGTTATCCTCAAAAATATTGATCGAAACCAGGTTTAATGGACTGTTTCAGTGTGGTACAACATTAATACGTGATCCAATCCAGAAAGAGCCCAGGATCTAGCCATAAAGTATTAGAAATATTTGAAAGTATGAGCCTGATGAGGGCAATCCCAGGCCTAACCTAGACATAACATGCGTTATCCTCTAAAATATTGATGGAAACCAGGTTTAATTGACTGTTTCAGTGTGGTACTACATTACTACGTGATGCAGTCCAGAAATAGCCCAGGATCTAGCCATGAAGTATGAGAAATATGCAAAAGTATGAGCCTGATGAGGGCAAATCCTAGACCTAACCCAGACCTAACATGCGTTATCCTCAAAGATATTTATCGAGACCAGGTTTAATGGACTGTTTCAGTGTGGTACCACATTACTACGTGATCCGAATCAGAAAAAACCCTGGATCTGTTCAACAAGTATGTGAAAAACGCGAAAGTATGAGCCTGATGAGGGCATATCCCAGACCTATCCTAGACATAACTTGCGTTATCCGCTAAAATATTGATGGAAACCAGGTTTAATTGACTGTTTCAGTGTGGTACTACATTACTACGTGATGCAATCCAGAAATAGCCCAGGATCTAGCCATGAAGTATGAGAAATATGCGAAAGTATGGGTCTGATGAGGGCAAATCCTAGACCTATCCCAGACCTAACATGCGTTATCCTCAAAGATATCGATCGAAACCAGGTTTAATCGACTGTTTCAGTGTGGTACCACATTACTACGTGATCCAAACCAGAAAAAAACCCAGTATCTGTTCAACAAGTATGTGAAGTGTGCGAAAGTATGAGTCTGATGAGGGCAAATCCCAGGTCTCACCTAGACCTAGCATGCGTTATCCTCTAAAATATTTATCAAGACCAGGTTTAATTGAATGTTTCAGTGTGGTACCACATCACTACGTGATCCAAACCAGAAAGAACACAGGATCCGTTCAACATGTATGAGAGGATTGCGAAAGTATGAGTCTGATGAGAGAAAATCCCAGACCTATTCCAGACCTAACATGCGTTATCCTCTAAAATAGTGATCGAAACCAGAGTTAATTGACTGTTTCAGTGTGGTTCTACATTACTACGTGAACCAATCCAGAAAGAGCCCAGGATCTTGCCATGAAGTATTAGAAATATGCGATAGTATGAGCCTGATGAGGGCAAATCCTAGACCTAACCCAGACCTAACATGCGTTATCCTCTAAAATATTTACCAAGACCAGGTTTAATTGAATGTTTCAGTGTGGCACCACTTTAGTACGTGATCAAAACCAGTAAAAACACAGGATCCGATCAACAAGTATGTGAAGAATGCGAAAGCATGAGTCTGATGAGTGAAAATCCCAGGCCTAACCTAGACCTAACATGCGTTATCCTCAAAAATATTGATCGAAGCCAAGTTTAATGGACTGTTTCAGTGTGGTGCCACATTACTACGAGACCCAATCCATAAATAGCCCAGGATCTAGCCATGAATTATGAGAAATATGCGAAAGTATGTGTCTGATGGAGGCAAATCCCAGGCCTAACCTAGACCTAGCATGAGTTATCCTCAAAAATATTGATCGAAACCAGGTTTAGTGGACCGTTTCAGTGTGGTACCACATTATTGCGTGATCCAAACCAGAAAATCCAGGATCTGTTTAACAAGTATGTGAAAAACGCGAAAGTATGAGCCTGATGAGGGCAAATCCCAGACCTATCCCAGACCTAACTTGCGTTATCCTCTAAAATATTGATCGAAACCAGGTTTAATTGACTGTTTCAGTGTGGTACCACATTACTACGTGATCCAAACCAGAAAAAACCCAGGATCCGTTCAACAAGTATGTGAAGAATGCGAAAGTATGACCCTGATGAGGGCAAATCCCAGGCCTAACCTAGACCTAACATCCGTTGTCCTCTAAAATATTGATGGAAACCAGGTTTAATTGACTGTTTCAGTGTTCTACTTCATTACTACGTGATGCAATCCAGAGAAAGCCCAGGATCTAGCCATCAAGTATGAGAAATATGCGAAAGAATGAGCCTGATGATAGCAAATCCCAGACCTAACATAGACATAACATGAATTATTCTCTAAAATATTGATCAAAACCAGGTTTAATTGACTGTTTCAGTGTGGTACCACATTACTACGTGATCCACTCCAGAAATAGCCCAGGATCCTGCCATGAAGTATGAGAAATATGCGAAAGTATGAGCCTGATGGGGGCAAATCCTAGTCCTAACCCAGACCTAACATGCGTTATCCTCTAAAATATTTATCAAGACCAGGTTTAATTGAATGTTTCAGTGTGGTACCACATTACTACGTGATCCAAACCAGAAAAAGCCAGGGATCTGTTCAACAAGTATGTGAAGAACGCGAAAATATGAACCTGATGAGGGCAGATCCCAAACCTAACCTAGACCTAACATGAGTTATTCTCTAAAATATTGATCGAAACCAGGTTTAATGGACTGTTTCAGTGTGGTACCACATTTCTACGTGATCCAAACCAGAAAAAAACCCAGGATCTTGTCAACGAGTATGTGAAGTGTGCGAAAGTATGAGTCTGATGAGGGCTAATCCCAGACCTATCCCAGACCTAACTTGCGTTATCCTCTAGAATAGTGATCGAAACCAGGTTTAATTGACTGTTTTAGTTGTGGTACCACTTTACTACGTGATCCAAAGCAGAAAAAACACTCGATCAGGTCAACATGCATGTTAAAACTGCGAAAGTATGACCCTGATGAGGGCAAATCCCAGGCCTAACCTAGACCTAACATGCGTTATCTTCTAAAATATTGATCCAAACCAGGTTTAATTGACTGTTTTAGTGTGGTACCACTTTACTACGTGATCCAAAGCAGAAAAAACCCTCGATCAGGTCAACATGCAGGTTAAAACTGCGAAAGTATGAGCCTGATGAGGGCAAATCCCAGACCTATCCCAGACCTAACATGCGTTATCCTCAAAAATATTAATCGAAACCAGGTTTAATCGACAGTTTCACTGTGGTACCACATTACTACGTGATCCAAACCAGAAAAAGCCAGGGATCTGTTCAACAAGTATGTGAAGAACGCGAAAATATGAACCTGATGAGGGCAGATCCCAGACCTAACCTAGACCTAACATGAGTTATTCTCTAAAATATTGATCGAAACCAGGTTTAATGGACTGTTTCAGTTTGGTACCACATTACTACGTGATCCAAACCAGAAAAAAACCCAGGATCTTGTCAACGAGTATGTGAAGTGTGCGAAAGTATGAGTCTGATGGGGGCTAATCCCAGACCTATCCCAGACCTAACTTGCGTTATCCTGTAAAATAGTGATCGAAACCAGGTTTAATTGACTGTTTTAGTTTTGGTACCACTTTACTACGTGATCCAAAGCAGAAAAAACACTCGATCAGGTCAACATGCATGTTAAAACTGCGAAAGTATGACCCTGATGAGGGCAAATCCCAGGCCTAACCTAGGCCTAACATGCGTTATCTTCTAAAATATTGAGCGAAACCAGGTTTTATTGACTGTTTCAGTGTAGTACCACATTACTACGTGATCCAAACCAGAAAAAGCCAGGGATCTGTTCAACAAGTATGTGAAGAACGCGAAAATATGAACCTGATGAGGGCAGATCCCAAACCTAACCTAGACCTAACATGAGTTATTCTCTAAAATATTGATCGAAACCAGGTTTAATGGACTGTTTCAGTGTGGTACCACATTACTACGTGATCCAAACCAGAGAAAAACCCAGGATCTTGTCAACGAGTATGTGAAGTGTGCGAAAGTATGAGTCTGATGAGGGCTAATCCCAGACCTATCCCAGACCTAACTTGCGTTATCCTCTAAAATAGTGATCGAAACCAGGTTTAGTTGACTGTTTTAGTTGTGGTACCACTTTACTACGTGATCCAAAGCAGAAAAAACACTCGATCAGGTCAACATGCATGTTAAAACTGCGAAAGTATGACCCTGATGAGGGCAAATCCCAGGCCTAACCTAGGCCTAACATGCGTTATCTTCTAAAATATTGAGCGAAACCAGGTTTAATCGACTGTTTCAGTGTGGTACCACATTACTACGTGATCCAATCCAGAAATAGCCCAGGATCTAGCCATGAAGTATGAAAAATATGCGAAAGTATGAGCCTGATGAGGGCAAATCCTAGACCTAACCCAGACCTAACATACGGTGTCCTCTAAAATATTTATCAAGACCAGGTTTAATTGATTGTTTCAGTGTGGTCCCACATTACTACGTGATCCAAACCAGCAAAACCCAGGCTCCGCTCAACAAGTGTGTGAAGAATGCGAAAGTATGAGTCGGATGAGTGAAAATCCCAGGCCTAACCTAGACCTAACATGCGTTACCCTCTAAAATATTTATAAAGACCTTGTTTAATTGATTGTTTCAGTGTGGTTCCACATTACTACGTGATCCAAACCAGAAAAAAACCCAGGATCCGTTCAACAAGTATGTGAAGAATGCGAAAGTATGAGTCTGATGAGTGAAAATCCCAGACCTAACCTAGACCTAACATGCGTTATCCTCTAAAATATTGATCCAAACCAGGTTTAATGGACTGTTTCAGTGTGGTACCACACTACTACGTGATCCAAACCAGAAAATACCCAGGATCTGTTCAACAAGTATGTGAAAAACGCGAAAGTATGAGCCTGATGAGGGCAAATCCCAGACCTTTCCCAGACCTAACTTGCGTTGTCCTCTAAGATATTGATGGAAATCAGGTTTAATTGACTGGTTCAGTGTTGTACTTCATTACTACGTGATGCAATCCAGAAAAAGCCCAGGATCTAGCCATCAAGTATGAGAAATATGCGAAAGAATGAGCCTGATGAGAGCAAATCCCAGACCTAACCTAGACCTAACATGAATTATTCTCTAAAATATTGATCGAAACCAGGTTTAATTGACTGTTTCAGTGTGGTCCCACATTACTACGTGATCCAAACCAGAAAAAACCCAGGATCCGTTCAACAAGTATGTGAAGAATGCGAAAGTATGTGTTTGATGAGTGAAAATCCCAGGCCTAACCTAGACCTAACATGCGTTATCCTCAAAAATATTGATCGAAACCTGGTTTAATCGACTGTTTCAGTGTAGTACCACATTACTACGTGACCCAAACCAGAAAAAACCCAGGATTTGTTCAACAAGTATGTGAAAAACGCGAAAGTATGAGCCTGATGGGGGCAAATCCCAGACCTATCCCAGACCTTACTTGCGTTGTCCTCTAAGATATTGATGGAAATCAGGTTTAATTGACTGGTTCAGTGTTGTACTTCATTACTACGTGATGCAATCCAGAAAAAGCCCAGGATCTAGCCATCAAGTATGAGAAATATGCGAAAGAATGAGCCTGATGAGAGCAAATCCCAGACCTAACCTAGACCTAACATGAATTATTCTCTAAAATATTGATCGAAACCAGGTTTAATTGACTGTTTCAGTGTGGTCCCACATTACTACGTGATCCAAACCAGAAAAAACCCAGGATCCGTTCAACAAGTATGTGAAGAATGCGAAAGTATGTGTCTGATGAGTGAAAATCCCAGGCCTAACCTAGACCTAACATGCGTTATCCTCAAAAATATTGATCGAAACCTGGTTTAATCGACTGTTTCAGTGTAGTACCACATTACTACGTGACCCAAACCAGAAAAAACCCAGGATTTGTTCAACAAGTATGTGAAAAACGCGAAAGTATGAGCCTGATGGGGGCAAATCCCAGACCTATCCCAGACCTTACTTGCGTTGTCCTCTAAGATATTGATGGAAATCAGGTTTAATTGACTGGTTCAGTGTTGTACTTCATTACTACGTGATGCAATCCAGAAAAAGCCCAGGATCTAGCCATCAAGTATGAGAAATATGCGAAAGAATGAGCCTGATGAGAGCAAATCCCAGACCTAACCTAGACCTAACATGAATTATTCTCTAAAATATTGATCGAAACCAGGTTTAATTGACTGTTTCAGTGTGGTCCCACATTACTACGTGATCCAAACCAGAAAAAACCCAGGATCCGTTCAACAAGTATGTGAAGAATGCGAAAGTATGTGTCTGATGAGTGAAAATCCCAGGCCTAACCTAGACCTAACATGCGTTATCCTCAAAAATATTGGTCGAAACCTGGTTTAATCGACTGTTTCAGTGTAGTACCACATTACTACGTGACCCAAACCAGAAAAAACCCAGGATCTGTTCAACAAGTATGTGAAAAACGCGAAAGTATGAGCCTGATGGGGGCAAATCCTAGACCTAACCCAGACCTAACATGCGTTATCCTCTAAAATATTTGTCAAGACCAGGTTTCATTGAATGTTTCAGTGTGGTTCCACATTACTACGTGATCCAAACCAGTAAAAACCCAGGATCCGTTCAACAAGTATGTGAAGAATGCGGAAGTATGAGTCTGATGAGTGATAATCCCCGGCCTAACCTAGACCTAACATGCGTTATCCTCAAAAATATTGATCGAAACCAGGTTTAATCGACTGTTTCAGTGTGGTACCACACTACTACGTGACTTAAACCGGAAAAAACCCAGGATCTGTTCAGCAAGTATGTGAAAAACGCGAAAGTATGAGCCTGATGAGGGCAAATCCCAGTCCTATCCCAGACCTAACTTGCGTTATCCTCAAAAATATTGATCGAAACCAGGTTTAATCGACTGTTTCAGTGTGGTACCACACTACTACGTGACTTAAACCGGAAAAAACCCAGGATCTGTTCAACAAGTATGTGAAAAACGCGAAAGTATGAGCCTGATGAGGGCAAATCCCAGTCCTATCCCAGACCTAACTTGCGTTATCCTCAAAAATATTGATCGAAACCTGGTTTAATCGACTGTTTCAGTGTGGTACCACATTACTATGTGATCCAAACCAGAAGATGGCCAGGATCTGGCCAACAAGTATGCGAAAAACGCGAAGGTACGAGCCAGATGAGGAGAAATGCCAGACCTAACCGAGACATAACCGGCGTTGCCCTCTAAAATACTAATCAGAACCAGCTTCTATAGACTGTCTCAGTGTGGTACCACATTACTACGTGATCCAAACCAGAAAAAACCCAGGATCTGGCCAACAACAATGCGAAAAACGCGAAAGTACGAGCCGGATGAGGGCAAATACCAGACCAAACCCAGACATAACTGGCGTCATCCTCCAAAATAGTAATCGCAACCAGGTTCAATTGACTGTTTCGGTGTGGTACCGCGTTACTACGTGATCCAATCCAGAAAAAGGCCAGGATCTGGCCAACAAGTATGCGAAAAATGCGAAACTACGAGCCAGATGAGGGCAAATCCCAGACCTAACCGAGACATAACCGGCGTTATCCTCTAAAATATTAATCGCAACCAGGTTTAATTGACTGTTTCGGTGTGGTACCGCGTTACTACGTGATCCAAACCAGAAAAAGGCCAGGATCTGACCAACAAGTATACGAAAAACGAGAAAGTACGAGCCAGATGGGGGCAAATCCCAGACCTAACCGAGACATAACCGACGTTATCCTGCAAAATAGTAATTGCAACCAGGTTTAATTGACTGTTTCGGTGTGGTACCGCTTTACTACGTGGACCAAACCAGAAAAAGGTCAGGAGCTGGCCAACAAGTGTGCGAATAATGCGAAAGTACGTGCCAGATGAGGGCAAATACCAGACCTAACCCAGACATAACCGGCGTTATCCTCTAAAATATTAATCGCAACCAGTTTAATTGACTGTTTCGGTGTGGACTCTCATGACTACGGGATCCAAAGCAGAAAAAGGCCAGGGTCTGGCCAACGAGTATGCGAAAACCGCGAAAGTATGAGACAGATGATTGCAAATACCAGACCAAACCCAGACATAACCGACGTTATCCTCCAAAATAGTAATCGCAACCAGGTTTAATTGACAGATTCGGTGTGGTACCACATTACTCCGTGATCCAAACCAGAAAAAGGCTATGATCAGGCCAACAAGTAAGCGAAAAATGCGAAAGTACGAGCCAGATGATTGCAAATACCAGAACTATCCCAGACTTAACCAGCGTTATCCTCTAAAATATTATTCGCAACCAGGATTAATTCACTGTTTCTGTGTGGTACCACATTACTACGTGGTCCAAGCCAGAAAAAGGCCAGGGTCTGGCCAACAAGTATGCGAAAAACGCGATAGTCCTGGCCAGATGAGGACAAATCCCAGACCTACCCGAGAGATAACAGGCGTTATCCTCTAAAGTATTAATCGCAACCATTTTAATTGACTGTCTCGTTGTGGCACCTCATTACTACGGGATCCAAACCAGAAAAAACCCAGGATCTGGCCAACAAGTATGCGAAAACCGCGAAAGTATGAGCCAGATGATTGCAAATACCAGAACTAACCCAGGCATAACCAGCGTTATCCTCTAAAATGCAAAGCGAAACCAGCTTCTATTGACTGTTTCAGTGTGGTACCACATTACTACGTGATCCAAACCAGAGAAGGGCCAGGATCTGGCCAACAAGTATGCGAAAAACGCGAAAGTACGAGCCAGATGAGGACAAATCCCAGACCTACCCGAGACATAACCGGCGTTATCCTCTAAAATATTAATCGCAACGAGGTTTAATTGACTGTTTCGGTGTGGTACCGCGTTACTACGGGATCCAAACCAGAAAAAGGCCAGGATCTGGCCAACAAGTATGCGAAAAACACGAAAGTACGAGCCAGATGAGGACAAATGCCAGACCTATCCGAGACATAACCGGCGTTATCCTCTAAAATATTAATCGCAACCAGTTTAATTGACTGCTTCGGTGTGGACTCTCATTACTACGGGATCCACAGCAGAAAAAGGCCAGGATCTGGCCAACAAGTATGCGAAAAACGCGAAAGTACGAGCCAGATGAGGACAAATCCCAGACCTAACCGAGACATAACCGGCGTTATCCTCTAAAATATTAATCCGAACCAGGTTTAATTGACTGTTTCGGTGTGGTACCGCGTTAATACGGGATCCAAACTAGAAAAAGGCCAGGATCTGGCCAACAAGTATGCGAAAAACGCGAAAGTACGAGCCAGATGAGGACAAATCCCAGACCTACCCGAGACATAACCGGCGTTATTCTCTAAAATATTAATCCCGACCAGTTTAATCGACTGTTTCGGTGTGGAACCTCATTACTACGTGATCCAAAACAGAAAAAACCCAGGATCTGGCCAACAAGTATGCGAAAAACGCGAAAGTATGAGCCAGATGATTGCAAATACCAGAACTATCCCAGACATAACCAGCGTTATCCTCTAAAATACTAATCGGAACCAGCTTCTATTGACTGTTTCAGTGTGGTACAACATTACTACGTGGTCCAAGCCAGAAGAAGGCCAGTATGTGGCATACAAGTATGCGAAAACTGCGAAAGTACGAGCCAGATAAGGACAAATCCCTGACCTACCCGAGACATAACCACTGTTATCCTCTAAAATATAAATCGCAACCAGGTTTAATTGACTGTTTCGGTGTGGAACCTCATTACTACGGGATCCAAACCAGAAAAAGGCCAGGATCTGGCCAACAAGTATGCGAAAAACGCGAAAGTACGAGCCAGATGAGGACAAATACCAGACCTAACCGAGACATAACCGGCGTTATCCTCTAAAATATTAATCGCAACCAGGTTTAATTGACTGTTTCGGTGTGGTACCACATTACTACGTGATCCAAACCAGAAAAAACCCAGGATCTGGCCAGCAACAATGCGGAAAACGCGTAAGTATGTGCCAGATGATAGCAAATACCAGAACTAACCCAGACATAACCAGCGTTATCCTCTAGAATACTAATCGGAACCAGCTTCTATTGACTGTTTCAGTGTGGTACAACATTACTACGTGATCCAAGCCAGAAGAAGGCCAGGATCTCGCCTACAAGTATGCGAAAACTGCGAAAGTACGAGCCAGATAAGGACAAATCCTAGACCTACCCGAGACATAACCACTGTTATCCTCTAAAATATAAATCGCAACCAGGTTTAATTGACTGTTTCGTTGTGGAACCACATTACTGCGGGATCCAAACGAGAAAAAACCCAGGATCTGGCCAACAAGTATGCGACAAACGCGAAAGTATGAGGCAGATGATTGCAAATACCAGAACTAACCCAGGCATAACCAGCGTTATCCTCTAAAGTATTAATCGGATACAGTTTTAATTGACTGTTTCAGTGTGGTACCACTTTACTACGTGGTCCAAGCCAGAAGAAGGCCAGGATGTGGCCAACAAGTATGCGAAAAATGCGAAAGTACGAGCCAGATGAGGGCAAATACCAGACCTAACCGAGACATAACCGGCGTTATCCTCTAAAATATTAATCGCAACCAGGTTTAATTGACTGTTTCGGTGTGGTACCACATTACTACGTGGTCCAAGCCAGAAAAAGGCCAGGATCTAGCCAACAAGTATGCGAAAAATGCGATAGTACCAGCCAGATGAGGGCAAATACCAGACAAACCGAGACATTACCGGCTTTATCCTCTAAAATATTTATCGCAACCAGATTTAATTGACTGTTTCGGTGTTGTACCGCATTACTACGTGATCCAAACCAGAAAAAGGCTAGGATCAGGCCATCAAGTAAGCGAAAAACGCGAAAGAATGAGCCAGATGATTGCAAATACCAGAACTAACACAGACATAACCAGCGTTATCCTCTAAAATATTAATCGCAACCAGGTTTAATTGACTGTTTCGGTGTGGTACCACATTACTACGTGGTCCAAGCCAGAAAAAGGCCAGGATCTAGCCAACAAGTATGCGAAAAATGCGATAGTACCAGCCAGATGAGGGCAAATACCAGACAAACCGAGACATTACCGGCTTTATCCTCTAAAATATTTATCGCAACCAGATTTAATTGACTGTTTCAGTGTGGTACCACATTACTACGTGATCCAAACCAGAAAAAGCCGAGGATCTGGCCAACAAGTATGCGAAAAACGCGAAAGTATGTGCCAGATGATAGCAAATACCAGAACTGACCCAGACGTAACCAGCGTTATCCTCTAAGGTACTTATCGGAACCAGCTTTTATTGACTGTTTCAGTGTGGTACCACATTACTACGTGATCCAAGCCAGAAGAAGGCAAGGATGTGGCCAACAAGTATGCGAAAAACGCGAAAGTATGAGCCAGATGATTGCAAATACCAGAACAATCCCAGGCATAACCAGCGTTATCCTCTAAAATACTAAGCGGAACCTGCTTTTATTGACAGTGTGGTTCCACATTACTACGTGACTCAAGCCAGAAAAAGCCCAGGATCTGGCCAACAAGTATGCGAAACGTGCGAAAGTACGAGGCAGATGAGGGCAAATCCCAGACCTAACCGTGACATAACCGGTGTTATCCTCTATAATATTAATCGCAACCAGGTATAATTGACTGTTCCAGTGTGGTACCACATTACTACGTGATCCAAACCAGAAAGGGGCCAGGATCTGGCCAACAAGAATGCGAAAAATGCGATAGTACGAGCCAAATGAGGGAAAATCCCAGACCAAACCGAGACATTACCGGCTTTATCCTCTAAAATATTTTTCGCAACCAGATTTAATTGACTGTTTCGCTGTTGTACCGCATTACTACGTGATCCAAACCAGAAAGAGGCCAGGATCTGGCCAACAAGAATGCGAAAATTGCGAAAGTACGGGCCAGATGATAGCAAATACCAGAACTAACCCAGACGTAACCAGCGTTATCCTCTAAGATACTTATCGGAACCAGCTTCTGTTGACTGTTTCAGTGTGGTACCACATTACTACGTGATCCAAACCAGAAAAAGCCCAGGATTTGGCCAACAAGTATGCGAAAAACGCGAAAGTATGTGTCAGATGATAGCAAATACCAGAACTAACCCAGACGTAACCAGCGTTATCCTCTAAGATACTTATCGGAACCAGCTTCTGTTGACTGTTTCAGTGTGGTACCACATTACTATGTGATCCAAACCAGAAAAGGGCCAGGGTCTGGCCAACAAGAATGCGAGAAACGCGAAAGTACGAGCCAAATGAGGGAAAATCCCAGACCTAACCGAGACGTAACCGGCGTTATCTCCTAAAATATTAATCGCAAACAGGTTTAATTGACTGCTTCGGTGTGGAACCACATTACTACGGGATCCAAACCAAAAAAAGGCCAGGATCTGGCCAACAAGTATGCGAAACGTGCGAAAGTACGAGGCAGATGAGGGCAAATCCCAGACCTAACCGTGACATAACCGGCGTTATCCACTAAAATATTTATCGCAACCAGGTTTAATTGACTGTTTCGGTGTGGTACCGCATTACTACGTGATCCAAACCATAAAATGGCTAGGATGAGGCCAACAAGTAAGCGAAAGATGCGAAAGTACGAGCGACGTGATGGCAAATACCAGACCTAACCTAGACATAACCGGCGTTATCCTCTAAAATATTAATCGCAACCAGTTTAATTGACTGTTTCGGTGTGGAACCTCACTACTACGGGATCCAAAACAGAAAAAACCCAGGATCTGGCTAACAAGTATGCGAAAAACGCGAAAGTATGAGCCAGATGACTGCAAATACCAGAACAATCCCAGGCATAACCAGCGTTATCCTCTAAAATACTAAGCGGAACCAGCTTTTATTGACAGTGTGGTACCACATTACTACACGATCCAAACCAGAAAAAGGCCAGGATCTGGCCAATAAGTATGCGAAAAACGCGGAAGTATGAGCCAGATGATTGCAAATACCAGAACTGACCCAGATATAACCAGAGTTATCATCTAAAATATTAATCGCAACCAGGTTTAATTGACTGTTTCGGTGTGGTACTGCATTACTACGTGATCCAAACCAGAAAAAGCCCAGGATTTGGCCAACAAGAATGCGAAAAATGCGAAAGTACGCGCCAGATGAGGGCAAATACCAGACCTAACCGAGACATAACCGGCGTTATCCTCTAAAATATTAATCGCAACCAGGTTTAATTGACTGTTCCGTTGTGGAACCACATTACTGCGGGATCCAAACCAGAAAAAACCCAGGATCTGGCCAACAAGTATGCGAAAAATGCGAAAGTACGATCCAGATGATTGCAAATACCAGAACTAATTCAGACATAACCAGCGTTATCCTCTAAAACACTGATCGCAACCAGCTGCTATTGACTGTTTCAGTGTGGCACCACATTACTACGTGATCCAAACCAGAAAAAGGCCAGGATCTGGCCAACAAGTATGCGAAAAACGTGAAAGTACGAGTCAGATGAGCACAAATCCCAGACCTACCCGAGACATAACCGGCGTTATCCTCTAAAATATTAATCGCAACCAGTTTAGTTGACTGTTTCGGTGTGGAACCTCATTACTACGTGATCAAAACCAGATAATGCCCAGGATCTGGCCAACAAGTATGAGAAAAATGCGAAAGTTCGAGCCAGATGAGGGCAAGTACCAGGCCTAACCCAGACAAAACCGGCGTTATCCCCTAAAATATTAATCGCAACCAGGTATAATTGACTGTTTCGGTGTGGTACCGCATTGCTACGATGATCCTAACCAGAAAGAGGCCAGGATCTGGCTAACAAGTATGCGAAATATGCGAAAGTACGATCCAGATGAGGGCAAATCCCAGACCTAACCGAGACATAACCGACGTTACCCTCTAAAATATTAATCGCAACCAGGTTTAATTGACTGTTTCGTTGTGGAACCACATTACTGCGGGATCCAAACCCGAAAAAACACAGGATCTGGCCAACAAGAATGCGAAAAATGCGAAAGTCCGAGCCAGATGAGGGAAAATCCCAGACCTAACCGACACGTAACCGGCGTTATCCCCTAAAATATTAATCGCAACCAGGTATAATTGACTGTTTCGGTGTGGTACTGCATTGCTACGATGATCCAAACCAGAAAAAGCCCAGGATCTGGCCAACAAGAATGCGAAAAATGCGAAAGTACGCGCCAGATGAGGGCAAATACCAGACCTAACCGAGACATAACCGGCGATATCCTTTTAAATATTAATCGCAACCAGGTTTAATTGACTGTTTCGTTGTGGAACCACATTACTGCGGGATCCCAACCAGAAAAAACCCAGGATCTGGCCAACAAGTATGCGAAAAATGCGAAAGTATGTGCCAGATGATAGCAAATACCAGAACTAACCCAGACATAACCAGGGTTATCCTGTAAAACACTTATCGGAACCAGCTTCTATTGACTGTTTCAGTGTGGTGCCACATTACTACGTGATCCAAACCAGAAAAGGGCCAGGGTCTGGCCAACAAGTATGCGAAAAATGCGAAAGTCCGAGCCAGATGAGGGAAAATCCCAGACCTAACCGAGACGTAACCGGCGTTATCCCCTAAAATATTAATCGCAACCAGGTATAATTGACTGTTTCGGTGTGGTACCGCATTGCTACGATGATCCAAACCAGAAAGAGGCCAGGATCTGGCCAACAAGTATGCGCAAAATGCGAAAGTACGAGCCAGATGAGGGCAAATCCCAGACCAAACCGAGACATAACCGGCGTTATCGTCCAAAATATTAATCGCAACCAGGTTTAATTGACTGTTTCGGTGTGGTACCGCATTACTACGTGATCCAAACCAGAAAACGGCCAGGATCTGGCCAACAAGTATGCGAAAAATGCGAAAGTATGAGCCAGATGATTGCAAATTCCAGAAATAACCCTGACATAACCAGCGTTATCCTCTAGAATACGAATCGGAACATGCTTTTAATGACTGTTTCAGTGTTGTAACACATTACTACGTGATCCAAACCAGAAAAATCCCAGGATCGGGCCAACAAGAATGCGAGAAACGCGAAAGTACGAGCCAAATGAGGGAAAATCCCAGACCTAACCGAGACGTAACCGGCGTTATCCTCTAAAATATTAATCGCAACCAGGTTTAATTGACTGCTTCGGTGTGGAACCACATTACTACGGGATCCAAACCAAAAAAAGGCCAGGATCTGGCCAACAAGTATGCGAAACGTGCGAAAGTACGAGGCAGATGAGGGCAAATCCCAGACCTAACCGTGACATAAGCGGCGTTATCCACTAAAATATTTATCGCAACCAGGTTTAATTGACTGTTTCGGTGTGGTACCGCATTACTACGTGATCCAAACCATAAAAAGGCTAGGATGAGGCCAACAAGTAAGCGAAAGATGCGAAAGTACGAGCGACGTGAGGGCAAATACCAGACCTAACCTAGACATAACCGGCGTTATCCTCTAAAATAGTAATCGCAACCAGTTTAATTGACCGTTTCGGTGTGGAACTTCATTACTACGGGATCCAAAACAGAAAAAACCCAGGATCTGGCTAACAAGTATGCGAAAAACGCGAAAGTATGAGCCAGATGACTGCAAATACCAGAACAATCCCAGGCATAACCAGCGTTATCCTCTAAAATACTAAGCGGAACCAGCTTTTATTGACAGTGTGGTACCACATTACTACGTGATCCAAACCAGAAAGTGGCCAGGATCTGGCCAATAAGTATGCGAAAAACGCGGAAGTATGTGCCAGACGATTGCAAATACCAGAACTAACTCAGACATAACCAGCGTTATCCTCTAAAATACTGATCGGAACCAGCTTCTATTGACTGTTTCGGTGTTGTACCGCATTACTACGTGATCCAAACCAGAAAGAGGCCAGGATCTGGCCAACAAGAATGCGAAAAAAGCGAAAGTACGTGCCAGATGTGGGCAAATCCCAGACCTACCCGAGACATAACCGGCGCTATCCTTTAAAATATTAATCGCAACCAGGTTTAATTGACTGTTTCAGTGTGGTACCACATTACTGCGTGATCCAAACCAGAAAAAGCCCAGGATCGGGCCAACAAGTATGTGAAAAACGTGAAAGTACGAGCCAGATGAGGACAAATCCTAGACCTACCCGAGACATAACCGGCGTTATCCTCTAAAATATTAATCTCAACCAGGTTTAGTTGACCGTTTCGTTGTGGAACCACATTACTACGGGATCCAAACCAGACAAAACCCACGATCTGGTCAACAAGAATGCGAAACATGCGAAAGTACGAGCCAGATGAGGGAAAATCCGAGACCTAACCGAGACGTAACCGGCGTTATCCCCTAAAATATTAATCGCAACCAGGTATAATTGACTGTTTCGGTGTGGTACCGCATTGCTACGATGATCCAAACCAGAAAGAGGCCAGGATCTGGCCAACAAGTATGCGAAAAATGCGAAAGTATGAGCCAGATGATTGCAAATACCAGAACTAACCCAGATATAACCAGAGTTATCATCTAAAATATTAATCGCAACCAGGTTTAATTAAATGTTTCGGTGTGGTACTGCATTACTACGTGATCCAAACCAGAAAAAGCCCAGGATTTGGCCAACAAGAATGCGAAAAATGCGAAAGTACGCGCCAGATGAGGGCAAATACCAGACCTAACCGAGACATAACCGGCGTTATCCTCTAAAATATTAATCGCAACCAGGTTTAATTGACTGTTCCGTTGTGGAACCACATTACTGCGGGATCCAAACCAGAAAAAACCAAGGATCTGGCCAACAAGTATGCGAAAAATGCGAAAGTACGATCCAGATGAGGGCAAATCCCAGACCTAACCGAGACATAACCAGCGCTATCCTCTAAAATATTAATCGCAACCAGGTTTAATTGACTGTTTCGGTGTGGTACTGCATTACTACGTGATCCAAACCAGAAAAAGCCCAGGATCTGGCCAACAAGTATGCGAAAAACGCGAATGTATGAGCCAGATGAATGCAAATACCAGAACTAACTCAGACATAACCAGCGTTATCCTCTAAAACACTGATCGCAACCAGCTTCTATTGACTGTTTCAGTGTGGCACCGCATTACTACGTGATCCAAACCAGAAAAAGGCCAGGATCTGGCCAACAAGTATGCGAAAAACGTGAAAGTACGAGTCAGATGAGCACAAATCCCAGACCTACCCGAGACATAACCGGCGTTATCCTCTAAAATATTAATCGCAACCAGTTTAATTGACTGTTTCGGTGTGGAACCTCATTACTACGTGATCAAAACCAGATAATGCCCAGGATCTGGCCAACAAGTATGAGAAAAATGCGAAAGTTCGAGCCAGATGAGGGCAAGTACCAGGCCTAACCCAGACAAAACCGGCGTTATCCCCTAAAATATTAATCGCAACCAGGTATAATTGACTGTTTCGGTGTGGCACCGCATTACTACGTGATCCAAACCAGAAAAAGGCCAGGATCTGGCCAACAAGTATGCGAAAAATGCGAAAGTATGAGCCAGATGATTGCAAATTCCAGAAATAACCCTGACATAACCAGCGTTATCCTCTAGAATACGAATCGGAACATGCTTTTAATGACTGTTTCAGTGTTGTAACACATTACTACGTGATCCAAACCAGAAAAATCCCAGGATCGGGCCAACAAGAATGCGAGAAACGCGAAAGTACGAGCCAAATGAGGGAAAATCCCAGACCTAACCGAGACGTAACCGGCGTTATCCTCTAAAATATTAATCGCAACCAGGTTTAATTGACTGCTTCGGTGTGGAACCACATTACTACGGGATCCAAACCAAAAAAAGGCCAGGATCTGGCCAACAAGTATGCGAAACGTGCGAAAGTACGAGGCAGATGAGGGCAAATCCCAGACCTAACCGTGACATAAGCGGCGTTATCCACTAAAATATTTATCGCAACCAGGTTTAATTGACTGTTTCGGTGTGGTACCGCATTACTACGTGATCCAAACCATAAAAAGGCTAGGATGAGGCCAACAAGTAAGCGAAAGATGCGAAAGTACGAGCGACGTGAGGGCAAATACCAGACCTAACCTAGACATAACCGGCGTTATCCTCTAAAATAGTAATCGCAACCAGTTTAATTGACCGTTTCGGTGTGGAACTTCATTACTACGGGATCCAAAACAGAAAAAACCCAGGATCTGGCTAACAAGTATGCGAAAAACGCGAAAGTATGAGCCAGATGACTGCAAATACCAGAACAATCCCAGGCATAACCAGCGTTATCCTCTAAAATACTAAGCGGAACCAGCTTTTATTGACAGTGTGGTACCACATTACTACGTGATCCAAACCAGAAAGTGGCCAGGATCTGGCCAATAAGTATGCGAAAAACGCGGAAGTATGTGCCAGACGATTGCAAATACCAGAACTAACTCAGACATAACCAGCGTTATCCTCTAAAATACTGATCGGAACCAGCTTCTATTGACTGTTTCGGTGTGGTACCGCATTTCTACGTGATCCAAACCAGAAAAAGGCCAGGATCTGGCCAACAAGTATGCGAAAAATACGAAAGTATGAGCCAGATGATTGCAAATTCCAGAAATAACCCAGACATAACCAGCGTTATCCTCTAGAATGCGAATCGGAACATGCTTTTAATGACTGTTTCAGTGTTGTAACACATTACTACGTGATCCAAACCAGAAAAATCCCAGGATCGGGCCAACAAGAATGCGAGAAACGCGAAAGTACGAGCCAAATGAGGGAAAATCCCAGACCTAACCGAGACGTAACCGGCGTTATCTCCTAAAATATTAATCGCAACCAGGTTTAATTGACTGCTTCGGTGTGGAACCACATTACTACGGGATCCAAACCAAAAAAAGGCCAGGATCTGGCCAGCAAGTATGCGAAACGTGCGAAAGTACGAGGCAGATGAGGGCAAATCCCAGACCTAACCGTGACATAACCGGCGTTATCCACTAAAATATTTATCGCAACCAGGTATAATTGACTGTTTCGGTGTGGTACCGCATTACTACGTGATCCAAACCATAAAAAGGCTAGGATGAGGCCAACAAGTAAGCGAAAGATGCGAAAGTACGAGCGACGTGAGGGCAAATACCAGACCTAACCTAGACATAGCCGGCGTTATCCTCTAAAATATTAATCGCAACCAGTTTAATTGACTGTTTCGGTGTGGAACCTCATTACTACGGGATCCAAAACAGAAAAAACCCAGGATCTGGCTAACAAGTATGCGAAAAACGCGGAAGTATGTGCCAGATGATTGCAAATACCAGAACTAACCCAGCCATAACCAGCGTTATCCTCTAAAATACTTATCGGAACCAGCTTCTATTGACTGTTTCAGTGTGGTACCACATTACTACGGGATCCAAACCAGGGAAAACCCAGGATCTGGCCAACAGGTATGCGAAAAATGCGAAAGTATGAGCCAGATGATTGCAAATACTAGAACAAACCCAGACATAACCAGCGTTATCCTCTAAAATATTAATCGCAACCAGGTATAATTGACTGTTTCGGTGTTGTACCGCATTACTACGTGATCCAAACCAGAAAGAGGCCAGGATCTGGCCAACAAGAATGCGAAAAAAGCGAAAGTACGTGCCAGATGTGGGCAAATCCCAGACCTACCCGAGACATAACCGGCGCTATCCTTTAAAATATTAATCGCAACCAGGTTTAATTGACTGTTTCAGTGTGGTACCACATTACTGCGTGATCCAAACCAGAAAAAGCCCAGGATCGGGCCAACAAGTATGTGAAAAACGTGAAAGTACGAGCCAGATGAGGACAAATCCTAGACCTACCCGAGACATAACCGGCGTTATCCTCTAAAATATTAATCTCAACCAGGTTTAGTTGACCGTTTCGTTGTGGAACCACATTACTACGGGATCCAAACCAGACAAAACCCACGATCTGGTCAACAAGAATGCGAAACATGCGAAAGTACGAGCCAGATGAGGGAAAATCCGAGACCTAACCGAGACGTAACCGGCGTTATCCCCTAAAATATTAATCGCAACCAGGTATAATTGACTGTTTCGGTGTGGTACCGCATTGCTACGATGATCCAAACCAGAAAGAGGCCAGGATCTGGCCAACAAGTATGCGAATAATGCGAAAGTATGAGCCAGATGATTGCAAATACCAGAACTAACCCAGATATAACCAGAGTTATCATCTAAAATATTAATCGCAACCAGGTTTAATTAAATGTTTCGGTGTGGTACTGCATTACTACGTGATCCAAACCAGAAAAAGCCCAGGATTTGGCCAACAAGAATGCGAAAAATGCGAAAGTACGCGCCAGATGAGGGCAAATACCAGACCTAACCGAGACATAACCGGCGTTATCCTCTAAAATATTAATCGCAACCAGGTTTAATTGACTGTTCCGTTGTGGAACCACATTACTGCGGGATCCAAACCAGAAAAAACCAAGGATCTGGCCAACAAGTATGCGAAAAATGCGAAAGTACGATCCAGATGAGGGCAAATCCCAGACCTAACCGAGACATAACCAGCGCTATCCTCTAAAATATTAATCGCAACCAGGTTTAATTGACTGTTTCGGTGTGGTACTGCATTACTACGTGATCCAAACCAGAAAAAGCCCAGGATCTGGCCAACAAGTATGCGAAAAACGCGAATGTATGAGCCAGATGAATGCAAATACCAGAACTAACTCAGACATAACCAGCGTTATCCTCTAAAACACTGATCGCAACCAGCTTCTATTGACTGTTTCAGTGTGGCACCGCATTACTACGTGATCCAAACCAGAAAAAGGCCAGGATCTGGCCAACAAGTATGCGAAAAACGTGAAAGTACGAGTCAGATGAGCACAAATCCCAGACCTACCCGAGACATAACCGGCGTTATCCTCTAAAATATTAATCGCAACCAGTTTAATTGACTGTTTCGGTGTGGAACCTCATTACTACGTGATCAAAACCAGATAATGCCCAGGATCTGGCCAACAAGTATGAGAAAAATGCGAAAGTTCGAGCCAGATGAGGGCAAGTACCAGGCCTAACCCAGACAAAACCGGCGTTATCCCCTAAAATATTAATCGCAACCAGGTATAATTGACTGTTTCGGTGTGGCACCGCATTACTACGTGATCCAAACCAGAAAAAGGCCAGGATCTGGCCAACAAGTATGCGAAAAACGTGAAAGTACGAGTCAGATGAGCACAAATCCCAGACCTACCCGAGACATAACCGGCGTTATCCTCTAAAATATTAATCGCAACCAGGTTTAATTGACTGTTTCGGTGTGGTACTGCATTACTACGTGATCCAAACCAGAAAAAGCCCAGGATCTGGCCAACAAGAATGCGAAAAATGCGAAAGTACGCGCCAGATGAGGGCAAATACCAGACCTAACCGAGACATAACAGGCGATATCCTTTTAAATATTAATCGCAACCAGGATTAATTGACTGTTTCGTTGTGGAACCACATTACTGCGGGATCCAAACCAGAAAAAACCCAGGATCTGGCCAACAAGTATGCGAAAAATGCGAAAGTATGTGCCAGATGATAGCAAATACCAGAACTAACCCAGACATAACCAGGGTTATCCTGTAAAATACTTATCGGAACCAGCTTCTATTGACTGTTTCAGTGTGGTACCACATTACTACGTGATCCAAACCAGAAAAGGGCCAGGGTCTGGCCAACAAGTATGCGAAAAATGCGAAAGTCCGAGCCAGATGAGGGCAAATACCAGACCTAACCGAGACATAACCGGCGTTATCCTCTAAAATAATAATCGCAACCAGGTTCAATTGACTGTTTCGGTGTGGAACCACATTACTACGTGATCCAAACCAGAAAAATCCCAGGATCTGGCCAACAAGAATGCGAAAAATGCGAAAGTACGCGCCAGATGAGGGCAAATACCAGACCTAACCGAGACCTAACCGGCGATATCCTCTAAAATATTAATCGCAACCAGGTTTAATTGACTGTTTCGTTGTGGAACCACATTACTGCGGGATCCAAACCAGAAAAAACCCAGGATCTGGCCAACGAGCATGCGAAAAATGCGAAGGTATGAGCCAGATGAGGACAAATCCCAGACCTACCCGAGACATAACCGGCGTTATCCTCTAAAATATTAATCTCAACCAGGTTTAATTGACTGTTTCGGTGTGGAACCTCATTACTACGTGATCCAAACCAGATAAAGCCTAGGATCTGGCCAACAAGTATGAGAAAAATGCGAAAGTTCGAGCCAGATGGGGGCAAATCCCAGACCTAACCGAGACATAACCAGCGTTATCCTCTAAAATATTAATAGCAACCAGGTTTAATTGACTGTTTTCATGTTGTACCGCATTACGACGTGATCCAAACCAGAAAGAGGCCAGGATCTGGCCAACAAATATGCGAAAAATGCGAAAGTTCGAGCCAGATGTGGGCAAATCCCAGACCTACCCGAGACATAACCGGCGTTATCCACTAAAATATTAATCGCAACCTGGTTTAATTGACTGTTTCAGTGTGGTACCACATTACTACGTGATCCAAACCAGAAAAAGCCCAGGATCTGGCCAACAAGTATGCGAAAAACACGAATGTATGAGCCAGATGATTGCAAATACCAGAACTAACTCGGACATAACCAGCGTTATCCTCTAAAATATTAATCGCAACCAGGTTTAATTGACTGTTACGGTGTTGTACCGCATTAATACGTGATCCAAACCAGAAAGAGGCCAGGATCTGGCCAACAAGAATGCGAAAAAAGCGAAAGTACGAGCCAGATGTGGGCAAATCCCAGACCTACCCGAGACATAACCGGCGTTATCCTCTAAAATATTAATCTCAACCAGGTTTAATTGACTGTTTCATTGTGGAACCACATTACAACGGGATCCAAACCAGACAAAACCCAGGATCTGGCCAACAAGAATGCGGAAAATGCGAAAGTACGAGCCAGATGAGGGAAAATCCCAGACCTAACCGAGACGTAACCGGGGTTATCCCCTAAAATATTAATCGCAACCAGGTATAATTGACTGTTTCGGTGTGGTACCGCATTGCTACGATGATCCAAACCAGAAAGAGGCCAGGATCTGGCCAACAAGTATGCGAAAAATGCGAAAGTATGAGCCAGATGATTGCAAATACCAGAACTAACCCAGACATAACCAGAGTTATCCTCTAAGATATTAATCGCAACAAGGTTTAATTGACTGTTTCGGTGTGGTACTGCATTACTACGTGATCCAAACCAGATAAAGCCCAGGATCTGGCCAACAAGTATGAGAAAAATGCGAAAGTTCGAGCCAGATGAGGGCAAGTACCAGACCTAACCCAGACAAAACCAGCGTTATCCTCTAAAATATTAATCGCAACCAGGTTTAATTGACTGTTACGGTGTTGTACCGCATTAATACGTGATCCAAACCAGAAAGAGGCCAGGATCTGGCCAACAAGAATGCGAAAAAAGCGAAAGTACGAGCCAGATGAGGGAAAATCCCAGACCTAACCGAGACGTAACCGGGGTTATCCCCTAAAATATTAATCGCAACCAGGTTTAATTGACTGTTTCAGTGTGGTACCACATTACTACGTGATCCAAACCAGAAAAAGCCCAGGATCTGGCCAACAAGTATGCGAAAAACGTGAAAGTACGAGCCAGATGAGGACAAATCCCAGACCTACCCGAGACATAACCGGCGTTATCCTCTAAAATATTAATCTCAACCAGGTTTAATTGACTGTTTCGGTGTGGAACCTCATTACTACGTGATCCAAACCAGATAAAGCCTAGGATCTGGCCAACAAGTATGAGAAAAATGCGAAAGTTCGAGCCAGATGGGGGCAAATCCCAGACCTAACCGAGACATAACCAGCGTTATCCTCTAAAATATTAATAGCAACCAGGTTTAATTGACTGTTTTCATGTTGTACCGCATTACGACGTGATCCAAACCAGAAAGAGGCCAGGATCTGGCCAACAAATATGCGAAAAATGCGAAAGTTCGAGCCAGATGTGGGCAAATCCCAGACCTACCCGAGACATAACCGGCGTTATCCTCTAAAATATTAATCGCAACCTGGTTTAATTGACTGTTTCAGTGTGGTACCACATTACTACGTGATCCAAACCAGAAAAAGCCCAGGATCTGGCCAACAAGTATGCGAAAAACACGAATGTATGAGCCAGATGATTGCAAATACCAGAACTAACTCGGACATAACCAGCGTTATCCTCTAAAATACTGATCGGAACCAGCTTCCATTGACTGCTTCAGTGTGGAACCACATTACAACGTGATCCAAACCAGAAAAAGGCCAGGATCTGGCCAATAAGTACGCGAAAAACTCGGAAGTATGTGCCAGATGATAGCAAATACCAGAACTAACCCAGACATAACCAGCGTTATCCTCTAAAATATTAATCGCAATCAGGTTTAATTGACTGTTACGGTGTTGTACCGCATTAATACGTGATCCAAACCAGAAAGAGGCCAGGATCTGGCCAACAAGAATGCGAAAAAAGCGAAAGTACGAGCCAGATGTGGGCAAATCCCAGACCTACCCGAGACATAACCGGCGTTATCCTCTAAAATATTAATCTCAACCAGGTTTAATTGACTGTTTCATTGTGGAACCACATTACAACGGGATCCAAACCAGACAAAACCCAGGATCTGGCCAACAAGAATGCGAAAAATGCGAAAGTACGAGCCAGATGAGGGAAAATCCCAGACCTAACCGAGACGTAACCGGGGTTATCCCCTAAAATATTAATCGCAACCAGGTATAATTGACTGTTTCGGTGTGGTACCGCATTGCTACGATGATCCAAACCAGAAAGAGGCCAGGATCTGGCCAACAAGTATGCGAAAAATGCGAAAGTATGAGCCAGATGATTGCAAATACCAGAACTAACCCAGACATAACCAGAGTTATCCTCTAAGATATTAATCGCAACCAGGTTTAATTGACTGTTTCGGTGTGGTACTGCATTACTACGTGATCCAAACCAGATAAAGCCCAGGATCTGGCCAACAAGTATGAGAAAAATGCGAAAGTTCGAGCCAGATGAGGGCAAGTACCAGACCTAACCCAGACAAAACCAGAGTTATCCTCTAAGATATTAATCGCAACCAGGTTTAATTGACTGTTACGGTGTTGTACCGCATTAATACGTGATCCAAACCAGAAAGAGGCCAGGATCTGGCCAACAAGAATGCGAAAAATGCGAAAGTATGAGCCAGATGATAGCAAATACCAGAACTAACCCAGACATAACCAGCGTTATCCTCTAAAATATTAATCGCAACCAGGTTTAATTGACTGTTACGGTGTTGTACCGCATTAATACGTGATCCAAACCAGAAAGAGGCCAGGATCTGGCCAACAAGAATGCGAAAAAAGCGAAAGTACGAGCCAGATGAGGGAAAATCCCAGACCTAACCGAGACGTAACCGGGGTTATCCCCTAAAATATTAATCGCAACCAGGTTTAATTGACTGTTTCGGTGTGGTACTGCATTACTACGTGATCCAAACCAGATAAAGCCCAGGATCTGGCCAACAAGTATGAGAAAAATGCGAAAGTATGAGCCAGATGATTGCAAATACCAGAACTAACCCAGACATAACCGGCGTTATCCGCTAAAATATTAATCGCAACCAGGTTTAATTGACTGTTTCGTTGTGGACCCACATTACTACGGGATCCAAACCAGAAAGAACCCAGGATCTGGCCAACAAGTATGCAAAAAATGCGAAAGAACTATCCAGATGAGGGCAAATCCCAGACCTAACCGAGGCCTAACCGGCGTTAGCCTCTAAAATATTAATCGCAACCAGGTTCAATTGACTGTTTCGCTGTGGAACCACATTACTACGGGATCCAAACCAGAAAAAACCCAGGATCTGGCCAACAACTATGAGAAAAACGCGAAAGTATGAGCCAGATGATTGCAAATACCAGAACTATCCCAGGCATAAACAGCGTTATCCTCTAAAATATTAATCGCAACCAGGTTTATTTGACTGTTTCGGTGTGGTACCACATTACTACGTGGTCCAAGACAGAAAAAGGCCAGGATCTGGCCAACAAGAATGCGAAAAATGCGAAAGTACGCGCCAGATGAGGGCAAATACCAGACCTAACCGAGACATTACCGGCATTATCCTCTAAAATATTAATCGCAACCAGATTTAATTGACTGTTTCGGTGTGGTACCGCATTACTACGTGATCCAAACCAGAAAAAGCCCAGGATCTGGCCAACAAGTAGGCGAAAATTGCGAAAGTATGAGCCAGATGATTGCAAGTACCAGAACTAACCCAGACATAACCAGCGTTATCCTCTAAAATATTAATCGCAACCAGGTTTAATTGACTGTTTCGGTGTGGTACTGCATTACTACGTGATCCAGACCAGAAAAGGGCCAGGGTCTGGCCAACAAGTATGCGAAAAATACGGAAGTCCGAGCCAGATGTGGGGAAATACCAGAACTAAGCCAGACATAACCGGCGTTATCCGCTAAAATATTAATCGCAACCAGGTTCAATTGACTGTTTCGGTGTGGAACCACATTACTACGGGATCCAAACGAGAAAAAACCCAGGATCTGTTCAACAACTATGAGAAAAACGCGAAAGTACGAGCCAGATGGGGGAAAATCCCAGACCTAAGCCAGACATAACCGGCGTTATCCGCTAAAATATTAATCGCAACCAGGTTTAATTGACTGTTTCGTTGTGGACCCATATTACTACGGGATCCAAACCAGAAAGAACCCAGGATCTGGCCAACAAGTATGCGAAAAATGCGAAAGAACGATCCAGATGAGGGCAAATCCCAGACCTAACCGAGACATAACCGGCGTTAGCCTCTGAAATATTAATCGCAACCAGGTTCAATTGACTGTTACGGTGTGGAACCACATTACTACGGGATCCAAACCAGAAAAAACCCATGATCTGGCCAGCAACTATGAGAAAAACGCGAAAGTATGAGCCAGATGAGGGCTAATCCCAGACTTAACCGAGACATAACCGGCGTTATCCTCTAAAATATTAATCGCAACCAGGTATAATTGACTGTTTCAGTGTGGTACCACACCACTACGTGATCCAAACCAGAAAGAACCCAGGATCTGGCCAACAAGTATGCGAAAAATGCGAAAGAACGATCCAGATGAGGGCAAATCCCAGACCTAACCGAGACGTAACCGGCGTTATCCCCTAAAATATTAATCGCAACCAGGTATAATTGACTGTTTCGGCGTGGTACCGCATTGCTACGATGATCCAAACCAGAAAGAGGTCAGGATCTGGCCAACAAGTATGCGAAAATTGCGAAAGTACGAGCCAGATGAGGGCAAATCCCAGACCTAACGGAGACATAACCGGCGTTATCCTCTAAAATATTAATCGCAACCAGGTTTATTTGACTGTTTCGGTGTGGTACCACATTACTACGTGGTCCAAGCCAGAAAAAGGCCAGGATCTGTCCAACAAGTATGCGAAAAACGCGAAAGTACGAGCCAGATGAGGACAAATCCCAGACCTACCCGAGACATAACCGGCGTTATCCTCTAAAATATTAATCGCAACCAGGTTTAATTGACTGTTTCGGTGTGGTACCGCATTACTACGTGATCCAAACCAGAAAAAGGCCATGATCTGGCCAACAAGAATGCGAAAAATGCGAAAGTATGAGCCAGATGATTGCAAATACCAGAACTATGCCTGACATTACCAGCGTTATCCTCTAAAATACGAATCGGAACATGCTTTTAATGACTGTTTCAGTGTGGTAACACATTACTACGAGATCCAAACCAGAAAAATCCCAGGATCGGGCCAACAAGAATGCGAGAAACGCGAAAGTACGAGCCACATGAGTGAAAATTCCAGACCTAACCCAGTCATAACCGGCGTTATCCGCTAAAATATTGATCGCAACCAGGTTTAATTGACTGTTTCGTTGTGGACCCACATTACTACGGGATCCAAACCAGAAAGAACCCAGGATCTGGCCAACAAGTATGCGAAAAATGCGAAAGAACGATCCAGATGAGGGCAAAGCCCAGACCTAACCGAGACATAACCGGCGTTATCCTCTAAAATATTAATTGCAACCAGGTTTAATTAACTGTTTCAGTGTGGTACCACATTACTACGTGATCCAAATCAGAAAAAGCCCAGGATCTGGCCAACAAGTATGCGAAAAATGCGAAAGTACGAGCCAGATGAGGGCAAATCCCAGACCTAACCGAGACATAACCTGCGTTATCCTCTAAAATATTAATCGCAACCAGGTTTATTTGACTGTTTCGGTGTGGTAACGCATTACTACGTGATCCAAACCAGATAAAGCCCAGGATCTGGCCAACAAGTATGTGAAAAATGTGAAAGTTCGAGCCAGATGAGGGCAAATACCAGACCTAACCCAGACAAAACCGGTGTTATCCCCTAAAATATTAACCGCAACCAGGTATAATTGACTGTTTCGGTGTGGTACCGCATTGCTACGATGATCCAAGCCAGAAAAAACCCAGGATCTGGCCAACAAGTGTGCGAAAAATGCGAAAGTACGATCCAGATGAGGGCAAATCCCAGACCTAACCGAGACATAACCGGCGTTATCCCCTAAAATATTATTCGCAACCAGGTGTAATTGACTGTTTCGGTGTGGTACCACATTACTACGTGATCCAAACCAGAAAAAGGCCATGATCTGGCCAACAAGTATGCGAAAAATGCGAAAGTACGAGCCAGATGAGAGCAAATCCCAGACCTAACCGAGACATAACCGGCGTTATCCTCTAAAATATTATTCGCAACCAGGGGTAATTGACTGTTTCGGTGTGGTAACGCATTACTACGTGATCCAAACCAGATAAAGCCCAGGATCTGGCCAACAAGTATGTGAAAAATGTGAAAGTTCGAGCCAGATGAGGGCAAATCCCAGACCTAACCGAGACATAACCGGCGTTATCCTCTAAAATATTAATTGCAACCAGGTTTAATTAACTGTTTCAGTGTGGTACCACATTACTACGTGATCCAAATCAGAAAAAGCCCAGGATCTGGCCAACAAGTATGCGAAAAATGCGAAAGCACGAGCCAGATGAGGGCAAATCCTAGACCTAACCGAGACATAACCTGCGTTATCCTCTAAAATATTAATCGCAACCAGGTTTATTTGACTGTTTCGGTGTGGTAACGCATTACTACGTGATCCAAACCAGATAAAGCCCAGGATCTGGCCAACAAGTATGTGAAAAATGTGAAAGTTCGAGCCAGATGAGGGCAAATACCAGACCTAACCCAGACAAAACCGGTGTTATCCACTAAAATAATAACCGCAACCAGGTATAATTGACTGTTTCGGTGTGGTACCGCATTGCTACGATGATCCAAGCCAGAAAAAACCCAGGATCTGGCCAACAAGTATCCGAAAAATGCGAAAGTACGATCCAGATGAGGGCAAATCCCAGACCTAACCGAGACATAACCGGCGTTATCCTCTAAAATATTATTCGCAACCAGGTGTAATTGACTGTTTCGGTGTGGTACCACATTACTACGTGGTCCAAGCCAGCAGTAGGCCAGGATCTGGCCAACATGAATGCGAAAAATGCGAAAGTACGCGCCAGATGAGGGCTAATCCCAGACCTAACCGAGACATAACCGGCGTTATCCACTAAAATATTAATCGCAACCAGGTTTAATTGACTGTTTCGGTGTGGTACCACATTACTACGTGGTCCAAGCCAGAAAAAGGCCAGGATCTGGCCAACAAGTATGCGAAAAACGCGAAAGTACGAGCCAGATGAGGACAAATCCCAGACCTAACCGAGACATAACCGGCGTTATCCTCTAAAATATTAATCGCAACCAGTTTCATTGACTGCTTCGGTGTGGAACCTCATTACTACGGGATCCAAAACAGAAAAAACCCAGGATCTGGCCAACAAGTAGGCGAAAAACGCGAAAGTATGTGCCAGATGAGGGCTAATCCCAGACCTAACCGAGACATAACCGGCGTTATCCTCTAAAATATTAATCGCAACCAGGTATAATTGACTGCTTCAGTGTGGTACCACATTACTACGTGATCCAAACCAGAAAAAGGCCATGATCTGGCCAACAAGTATGCGAAAAATGCGAAAGTACGAGCCAGATGAGGGCAAATTCCAGACCTAACCGAGACATAACCGGCGTTATCCTCTAAAATATTATTCGCAACCAGGTGTAATTGACTGTTTCGGTGTGGAACCACATTACTACGTGATCCAAACCAGAAAAGGGCCAGGGTCTGGCCAACAAGTATGCGAAAAATACGAAAGTCTGAGCCAGATGTGGGGAAATACCAGACCTAACCGAGACATAATCGGCGTTATCCTCTATAATATTAATCGCAACCAGGTTCAATTGACTGTTTCGGTGTGGAACCACATTACTACGGGATCCAAACGAGAAAAAACCCAGGATCTGTTCAACAACTATGAGAAAAACGCGAAAGTACGAGCCAGATGAGGGAAAATCCCAGACCTAACCCAGACATAACCGGCGTTATCCCCTAAAATATTAATCGCAACCAGGTTTATTTGACTGTTTCGGTGTGGTACCACATTACTACGTGGTCCAAGCCAGAAAAAGGCCAGGATCTGGCCAACAAGGATGCGAAAAACGCGAAAGTACGAGCCAGACGAGGACAAATCCCAGACCTACCCGAGACATAACCGGCGTTATCCTCTAAAATATTAATCGCAACCAGGTTTATTTGACTGTTTCGGTGTGGTAACGCATTACTACGTGATCCAAATCAGAAAAAGCCCAGGATCTGGCCAACAAGTATGCGAAAAATGCGAAAGTACGAGCCAGATGAGGGCAAATCCCAGACCTAACCGAGACATAACCTGCGTTATCCTCTAAAATATTAATCGCAACCAGGTTTATTTGACTGTTTCGGTGTGGTAACGCATTACTACGTGATCCAAACCAGATAAAGCCCAGGATCTGGCCAACAAGTATGTGAAAAATGTGAAAGTTCGAGCCAGATGAGGGCAAATATCAGACCTAACCCAGACAAAGCCGGTGTTATCCCCTAAAATATTAACCGCAACCAGGTATAATTGACTGTTTCGGTGTGGTACCGCATTGCTACGATGATCCAAGCCACAAAAAACCCAGGATCTGGCCAACAGGTATGCGAAAAATGCGAAAGTACGATCCAGATGGGGGCAAATCCCAGACCTAACCGAGACATAACCGGCGTTATCCTCTAAAATATTAATCGCAACCAGGTTTAATTGACTGTTTCGGTGTGGTACCGCATTACTACGTGATCCAAACCAGAGAAAGGCCATGATCTGGCCAACAAGTATGCGAAGAATGCGAAAATATGAGCCAGATGATTGCAAATACCAGAACTATGCCTGACATTACCAGCGTTATCCTCTAAAATACGAATCGGAACATGCTTTTAATGACTGTTTCAGTGTGGTAACACATTACTACGAGATCCAAACCAGAAAAATCCCAGGATCGGGCCAACAAGAATGCGAGAAACGCGAAAGTACGAGCCACATGAGTGAAAATTCCAGACCTAACCCAGTCATAACCGGCGTTATCCGCTAAAATATTAATCGCAACCAGGTTTAGTTGACTGTTTCGTTGTGGACCCACATTACTACGGGATCCAAACCAGAAAGAACCCAGGATCTGGCCAACAAGTATGCGAAAAATGCGAAAGAACGAGCCAGATGAGGGCAAATCCCAGACCTAACCGAGACATAACCGGCGTTATCCTCTAAAATATTAATCGCAACCAGGTTTATTTGACTGTTTCGGTGTGGTAACGCATTACTACGTGATCCAAACCAGATAAAGCCCAGGATCTGGCCAACAAGTATGTGAAAAATGTGAAAGTTCGAGCCAGATGAGGGCAAATACCAGACCTAACCCAGACAAAACCGGCGTTATCCCCTAAAATATTAACCGCAACCAGGTATAATTGACTGTTTCGGTGTGGTACCACATTACTACGTGGTCCAAGCCAGAAAAAGCCCAGGATCTGGCCAACATGAATGCGAAAAATGCGAAAGTACGCGCCAGATGGGGGCTAATCCCAGACCTAACCGAGACATAACCGGCGTTATCCTCTAAAATATTAATCGCAACCAGGTTTAATTGACTGTTTCGTTGTGGAACCACATTACTGCGGGATCCAAACCAGAAAAAACCCAGGATCCGGCCAACAAGTATGCGAAAAATGCGAAAGTACGATCCAGATGAGGGCAAATCCCAGACCTAACCGAGACATAACCGGCGCTATCCTCTAAAATATTAATCGCAACCAGGTATAATTGACTGTTTCGGTGTGGTACTGCATTACTACGTGATCCAAACCAGAAAAAGCCCAGGATCTGGCCAACAAGAATGCGAAAAATGCGAAAGTACGCGCCAGATGAGGGCAAATGCCAGACCTAACCGAGACATAACCGGCGTTATCCTCTAAAATATTAATCGCAACCAGGTTTAATTGACTGTTTCGTTGTGGAACCACATTACTGCGGGATCCAAACCAGAAAAAACCCAGGATCTGGCCAACAAGTATGCGAAAAATGCGAAAGTACGATCCAGATGAGGGCAAATCCCAGACCTAACCGAGACATAACCGGCGTTATCCTCTAAAATATTAATCGCAAACAGGTTTATTTGACTGTTTCGGTGTGGTAACGCATTACTACGTGATCCAAACCAGATAAAGCCCAGGATCTGGCCAAGAAGTATGTGAAAAATGTGAAAGTTCGAGCCAGATGAGGACAAATCCCAGACCTACCCGAGACATAACCGGCGTTATCCTCTAAAATATTAATCTCAACCAGGTTTAATTGACTGTTTCGTTGTGGAACCTCATTACTACGTGATCCAAACCAGATAAAGCCCAGGATCTGGCCAACAAGTATGCGAAAAATGCGAAAGTACGATCCAGATGGGGGCAAATCCCAGACCTAACCGAGACATAACCGGCGTTATCCTCTAAAATATTAATCGCAACCAGGTTTATTTGACTGTTTCGGTGTGGTAACGCATTACTACGTGATCCAAATCAGAAAAAGCCCAGGATCTGGCCAACAAGTATGCGAAAAATGCGAAAGTACGAGCCAGATGAGGGCAAATCCCAGACCTAACCGAGACATAACCTGCGTTATCCTCTAAAATATTAATCGCAACCAGGTTTATTTGACTGTTTCGGTGTGGTAACGCATTACTACGTGATCCAAACCAGATAAAGCCCAGGATCTGGCCAACAAGTATGTGAAAAATGTGAAAGTTCGAGCCAGATGAGGGCAAATACCAGACATAACCCAGACAAAACCGGTGTTATCCCCTAAAATATTAACCGCAACCAGGTATAATTGACTGTTTCGGTGTGGTACCGCATTGCTACGATGATCCAAGCCAGAAAAAACCCAGGATCTGGCCAACAAGTATGCGAAAAATGCGAAAGTACGATCCAGATGAGGGCAAATCCCAGACCTAACCGAGACATAACCGGCGTTATCCTCTAAAATATTATTCGCAACCAGGTGTAATTCACTGTTTCGGTGTGGTACCACATTACTACGTGGTCCAAGCCAGCAAAAGGCCAGGATCTGGCCAACATGAATGCGAAAAATGCGAATGTACGCGCCAGATGAGGGCTAATCCCAGACCTAACCGAGACATAACCGGCGTTATCCACTAAAATATTAATCGCAACCAGGTTTAATTGACTGTTTCGGGGTGGTACCACATTACTACGTGGTCCAAGCCAGAAAAAGGCCAGGATCTGGCCAACAAGTATGCGAAGAACGCGAAAGTACGAGCCAGATGAAGACAAATCCCAGACCTACCCGAGACATAACCGGCGTTATCCTCTAAAATAATAATCGCAACCAGGTATAATTGACTGTTTCAGTGTGGTACCACATTACTACGTGATCCAAACCAGAAAAAGGCCATGATCTGGCCAACAAGGATGCGAAAAATGCGAAAGTACGAGCCAGATGAGGGCAAATCCCAGACCTAACCGAGACATAACCGGCGTTATCCTCTAAAATATTATTCGCAACCAGGTGTAATTGACTGTTTCGGTGTGGTACCACATTACTACGTGGTCCAAGCCAGAAAAAGCCCAGGATCTGGCCAACAAGTATGTGTAAAATGTGAAAGTTCGAGCCAGATGAGGGCAAATACCAGACCTAACCCAGACAAAACCGGCGTTATCCCCTAAAATATTAACCGCAACGAGGTATAATTGACTGTTTCGGTGTGGTACCGCATTGCTACGATGATCCAAGCCAGAAAAAACCCAGGATCTGGCCAACAAGTATGCGAAAAATGCGAAAGTACGATCCAGATGAGGGCAAATCCCAGACCTAACCGAGACATAATCGGCGTTATCCTCTAAAATATTATTCGCAACCAGGTGTAATTGACTGTTTCGGTGTGGTACCACATTACTACGTGGTCCAAGCCAGAAAAAGCCCAGGATCTGGCCAACATGAATGCGAAAAATGCGAATGTACGCGCCAGATCAGGGCTAATCCCAGACCTAACCGAGACATAACCGGCGTTATCCTCTAAAATATTAATCGCAACCAGGTTTAATTGCCTGTTTCGTTGTGGAACCACATTACTGCGGGATCCAAACCAGAAAAAACCCAGGATCTGGCCAACAAGTATGCGAAAAATGCGAAAGTACGATCCAGAGGAGGGCAAATCCCAGACCTAACCGAGACATAACCGGCGCTATCCTCTAAAATATTAATCGCAACCAGGTTTAATTGACTGTTTCGGTGTGGTACTGCATTACTAGGTGATCCAAACCAGAAAAAGCCCAGGATCTGGCCAACAAGAATGCGAAAAATGCGAAAGTACGCGCCAGATGAGGGCAAATGCCAGACCTAACCGAGACATAACCGGCGTTATCCTCTAAAATATTAATCGCAACCAGGTTTAATTGACTGTTTCGTTGTGGAACCACATTACTGCGGGATCCAAACCAGAAAAAACCCAGGATCTGGCCAACAAGTATGCGAAAAATGCGAAAGTACGATCCAGATGAGGGCAAATCCCTGACCTAACCGAGACATAACCGGCGTTATCCTCTAAAATATTAATCGCAACCAGGTTTATTTGTCTGTTTCGGTGTGGTAACGCATTACTACGTGATCCAAACCAGATAAAGCCCAGGATCTGGCCAACAAGTATGTGAAAAATGTGAAAGTTCGAGCCAGATGAGGACAAATCCCAGACCTACCCGAGACATAACCGGCGTTATCCTCTAAAATATTAATCTCATCCAGGTTTAATTGACTGTGTCGTTGTGGAACCACAATACAACGGGATCCAAACCAGACAAAACCCAGGATCTGGCCAACAAGAATGCGAAAAATGCGAAAGTACGAGCCAGATGAGGGAAAATCCCAGACCTAACCGAGACATAACCGGCGCTATCCTCTAAAATATTAATCGCAACCAGGTTTAATTGACTGTTTCGGTGTGGTACTGCATTACTACGTGATCCAAACCAGAAAAAGCCTAGGATCTGGCCAACAAGTATGCGAAAAACGCGAATGTATGAGCCAGATGATTGCAAATACCAGAACTAACTCAGACATGACCAGCGTTATCCTCTAAAATATTAATCGCAACCAGTTTAATTGACTGTTTCGGTGTGGAACCTCAATACTACGTGATCCAAACCAGATAAAGCCCAGGATCTGGCCAACAAGTATGAGAAAAATGCGAAAGTACGAGCCAGAGGAGGGCAAATCCCAGACCTAACCGAGACATAACCGGCGCTATCCTCTAAAATATTAATCGCAACCAGGTTTAATTGACTGTTTCGGTGTGGTACTGCATTACTACGTGATCCAAACCAGAAAAAGCCCAGGATCTGGCCAACAAGAATGCGAAAAATGCGAAAGTACGCGCCAGATGAGGGCAAATGCCAGACCTAACCGAGACATAACCGGCGTTATCCTCTAAAATATTAATCGCAACCAGGTTTAATTGACTGTTTCGTTGTGGAACCACATTACTGCGGGATCCAAACCAGAAAAAACCCAGGATCTGGCCAACGAGTATGCGAAAAATGCGAAAGTACGATCCAGATGAGGGCAAATCCCAGACCTAACCGAGACATAACCGGCGTTATCCTCTAAAATATTAATCTCATCCAGGTTTAATTGACTGTTTCGTTGTGGAACCACAATACAACGGGATCCAAACCAGACAAAACCCAGGATCTGGCCAACAAGAATGCGAAAAATGCGAAAGTACGAGCCAGATGAGGGAAAATCCCAGACCTAACCGAGACATAACCAGCGTTATCCTCTAAAATATTAATAGCAATCAGGTTTAATTGACTGTTTCCATGTTGTACCGCATTACGACGTGATCCAAACCAGAAAGAGGCCAGGATCTGGCCAACAAATATGCGGAAAATGCGAAAGTTCGAGCCAGATGAGGGCAAATCCCAGACCTAACCGAGACATAACCGGCGTTATCCTCTAAAATATTAATCGCAACCAGGTATAATTGACTGTTTCGGTGTGGTACCACATTACTACGTGGTCCAAGCCAGAAAAAGCCCAGGATCTGGCCAACATGAATGCGAAAAATGCGAAAGTACGCGCCAGATGAGGGCTGATCCCAGACCTAACCGAGACATAACCGGCGTTATCCTCTAAAATATTAATCGCAACCAGGTTTAATTGACTGTCTCGTTGTGGAACCACATTACTGCGGGATCCAAACCAGAAAAAACCCAGGATCTGGCCAACAAGTATGCGAAAAATGCGAAAGTACGATCCAGATGAGGGCAAATCCCAGACCTAACCGAGACATAACCGGCGCTATCCTCTAAAATATTAATCGCAACCAGGTTTATTTGACTGTTTCGGTGTGGTAACGCATTACTACGTGATCCAAATCAGAAATAGCCCAGGATCTGGCCAACAAGTATGCGAAAAATGCGAAAGTACGAGCCAGATGAGGGCAAATCCCAGACCTAACCGAGACATAACCTGCGTTATCCTCTAAAATATTAATCGCAACCAGGTTTATTTGACTGTTTCGGTGTGGTAACGCATTACTACGTGATCCAAACCAGATAAAGCCCAGGATCTGGCCAACAAGTATGTGAAAAATGTGAAAGTTCGAGCCAGATGAGGACAAATCCCAGACCTACCCGAGACATAACCGGCGTTATCCTCTAAAATATTAATCTCATCCAGGTTTAATTGACTGTTTCGTTGTGGAACCACAATACAACGGGATCCAAACCAGACAAAACCCAGGATCTGGCCAACAAGAATGCGAAAAATGCGAAAGTACGAGCCAGATGAGGGAAAATCCCAGACCTAACCGAGACATAACCGGCGCTATCCTCTAAAATATTAATCGCAACCAGGTTTAATTGACTGTTTCGGTGTGGTACTGCATTACTACGTGATCCAAACCAGAAAAAGCCTAGGATCTGGCCAACAAGTATGCGAAAAATGCGAAAGTACGCGCCAGATGAGGGCTAATCCCAGACCTAACCGAGACACAACCGGCGTTATCCACTAAAATATTAATCGCAACCAGGTTTAATTGACTGTTTCGGTGTGGTACCACATTACTACGTGGTCCAAGCCAGAAAAAGCCCAGGATCTGGCCAACATGAATGCGAAAAATGCGAAAGTACGCGCCAGATGAGGGCTAATCCCAGACCTAACCGAGACATAACCGGCGTTATCCTCTAAAATATTAATCGCAACCAGGTTTAATTGACTGTCTCGTTGTGGAACCACATTACTGCGGGATCCAAACCAGAAAAAACCCAGGATCTGGCCAACAAGTATGCGAAAAATGCGAAAGTACGATCCAGATGAGGGCAAATCCCAGACCTAACCGAGACATAACCGGCGCTATCCTCTAAAATATTAATCGCAACCAGGTTTATTTGACTGTTTCGGTGTGGTAACGCATTACTACGTGATCCAAATCAGAAATAGCCCAGGATCTGGCCAACAAGTATGCGAAAAATGCGAAAGTACGAGCCAGATGAGGGCAAATCCCAGACCTAACCGAGACATAACCTGCGTTATCCTCTAAAATATTAATCGCAACCAGGTTTATTTGACTGTTTCGGTGTGGTAACGCATTACTACGTGATCCAAACCAGATAAAGCCCAGGATCTGGCCAACAAGTATGTGAAAAATGTGAAAGTTCGAGCCAGATGAGGGCAAATATCAGACCTAACCCAGACAAAGCCGGTGTTATCCCCTAAAATATTAACCGCAACCAGGTATAATTGACTGTTTCGGTGTGGTACCGCATTGCTACGATGATCCAAGCCACAAAAAACCCAGGATCTGGCCAACATGAATGCGAAAAATGCGAATGTACGCGCCAGATGAGGGCTAATCCCAGACCTAACCGAGACATAACCGGCGTTATCCTCTAAAATATTAATCGCAACCAGGTTTAATTGACTGTTTCGTTGTGGAACCACATTACTGCGGGATCCAAACCAGAAAAAACCCAGGATCTGGCCAACAAGTATGCGAAAAATGCGAAAGTACGATCCAGAGGAGGGCAAACCCCAGACCTAACCGAGACATAACCGGCGTTATCCTCTAAAATATTAATCGCAACCAGGTTTAATTGACTGTTTCGTTGTGGAACCACATTACTGCGGGATCCAAACCAGAAAAAACCCAGGATCTGGCCAACAAGTATGCGAAAAATGCGAAAGTACGATCCAGATGAGGGCAAATCCCAGACCTAACCGAGACATAACCGGCGTTATCCTCTAAAATATTAATCGCAACCAGGTTTATTTGACTGTTTCGGTGTGGTAACGCATTACTACGTGATCCAAACCAGATAAAGCCCAGGATCTGGCCAACAAGTATGTGAAAAATGTGAAAGTTCGAGCCAGATGAGGACAAATCCCAGACCTACCCGAGACATAACCGCCGTTATCCTCTAAAATATTAATCTCAACCAGGTTTGATTGACTGTTTCGTTGTGGAACCACACTACAACGGGATCCAAACCAGACAAAACCCAGGATCTGGCCAACAAAAATGCGAAAAATGCGAAAGTACGAGCCAGATGAGGGAAAATCCCAGACCTAACCGAGACATAACCGGCGCTATCCTCTAAAATATTAATCGCAACCAGGTTTAATTGACTGTTTCGGTGTGGTACTGCATTACTACGTGATCCAAACCAGAAAAAGCCTAGGATCTGGCCAACAAGTATGCGAAAAACGCGAATGTATGAGCCAGATGATTGCAAATACCAGAACTAACTCAGACATAACCATCGTTATCCTCTAAACTATTAATCGCAACCAGTTTAATTGACTGTTTCGGTGTGGAACCTCATTACTACGTGATCCAAACCAGATAAAGCCCAGGATCTGGCCAACAAGTATGAGAAAAATGCGAAAGTTCGAGCCAGATGGTGGCAAATCCCAGACCTAACCTGGACATAAACAGCGCTATCCTCTAAAATATTAATAGCAACCAGGTTTAATTGACTGTTTCCATGTTGTACCGCATTACGACGTGATCCAAACCAGAAAGAGGCCTGGATCTGGCCAACAAATATGCGAAAAATGCGAAAGTTCGAGCCAGATGTGGGCAAATCCCAGACCTACACGAGACATAACCGGCGTTATCCTCTAAAACATTAATCGCAACCAGGTTTAATTGACTGTTTCAGTGTGGTACCACATTACTACGTGATCGAAACCAGAAAAAGCCCAGGATCTGGCCAACAAGTATGCGAAAAACGCGAATGTATGAGCCAGATGATTGCAAATACCAGAACTAACTCGGACATAACCGGCGTTATCCCCTAAAATATTAATCGCAACCAGGTATAATTGACTGTTTCGGTGTGGTACCGCATTGCTACGATGATCCAAACCAGAAAGAGGCCAGGATCAGGCCAACAAGTATGCGAAAAATGCGAAAGTATAAGCCAGATGATTGCAAATACCAGAACTAACCCAGACATAACCAGCGTTATCCTCTAAAATATTAATCGCAACCAGGTTTAATTGACTGTCTCGGTGTTGTACCGCATTAATACGTGATCCAAACCAGAAAGAGGACAGGATCTGGCCAGCAAGAATGCGAAAAAAGCGAAAGTACGAGCCAGATGTGGGCAAATCCCAGACCTACCCGAGACATAACCGGCGTTATCCTCTAAAATATTAATCTGAACCAGGTTTAATTGACTGTTTCGTTGTGGAACCACATTACTACGGGATCCAAACCAGACAAAACCCAGGATCTGGCCAACAAGTATGCGAAAAATGCGAAAGTATGAGCCAGATGATTGCAAATACCAGAACTAACCCAGACATAACCAGAGTTATCCTCTAAAATATTAATCGCAACCAGGTTTAATTGACTGTTTCGGTGTGGTACTGCATTAGTACGTGATCCAAACCAGAAAAAGCCCAGGATCTGGCCAACAAGAATGCGAAAAATGCGAAAGTATGCGCCAGATGAGGGCAAGTACCAGACCTAACCGAGACATAACCGGCGTTATCCTCTAAAATATTAATCGCAACCAGGTTTAATTGACTGTTTCGTTGTGGAACCACATTACTGCGGGATCCAAACCAGAAAAAACCCAGGATCTGGCCAACAAGTATGCGAAAAATGCGAAAGAACGATCCAGATGAGGGCAAGTCCCAGACCTAACCGAGACGTCACCGGCGTTAGCCTCTAAAATATTAATCGCAACCAGGTTCAATTGACTGTTTCGGTGTGGAACCACATTACTACGTGATCCAAACCAGAAAAAGGCCAGGATCTGGCCAACAAGTATGCGAAAAACGTGAAAGTACGAGTCAGATGAGCACAAATCCCAGACCTACCCGAGACATAACCGGCGTTATCCTCTAAAATATTAATCGCAAGCAGTTTAATTGACTGTTTCGGTGTGGATCCTCATTACTACGTGATCCAAACCAGATAAAGCCCAGGATCTGGCCAACAAGTATGAGAAAAATGCGAAAGTTCGAGCCAGATGTGGGCAAGTACCAGACCTAACCCAGACAAAACCGGCGTTAACCCCTAAAATATTAATCGCAACCAGGTATAATTGACTGTTTCGGTGTGGTACCGCATTGCTACGACGATCCAAACCAAAAAGAGGCCAGGATCTGGCCAACAAGTATGCGAAAATTGCGAAAGTATGAGCCAGATGATTGCAAATACCAGAACTAACCCAGACATAACCAGCGTTATCCTATAAAATATTAATCGCAACCAGGTTTAATTGACTGTTTCGGTGTGGTACTGCATTACTACGTGATCCAGACCAGAAAAAGGCCAGGATCTGGCCAACAAGTATGCGCAAAATGCGAAAGTACGAGCCAGATGAGGGCAAATCCCAGACCAAACCGAGACATAACCGGCGTTATCCTCTAAAATATTAATCGCAACCAGGTTTAATTGACTGTTTCGGTGTGGTACCGCATTACTACGTGATCCAAACCAGTAAAATCCCAGGATCGGGCCAACAAGAATGCGAGAAACGCGAAAGTACGATCCAGATGAGGGCAAATCCCAGACCTAACCGAGACATAACCGGCGTTAGCATCTAAAATATTAATCGCAACCAGGTATAATTGACTGTTTCGGTGTGGTACCGCATTGCTACGATGATCCAAACCAGAAAGAGGCCAGGATCAGGCCAACAAGTATGCGAAAAATGCGAAAGTATAAGCCAGATGATTGCAAATACCAGAACTAACCCAGACATAACCAGCGTTATCCTCTAAAATATTAATCGCAACCTGGTTTAATTGACTGTCTCGGTGTTGTACCGCATTAATACGTGATCCAAACCAGAAAGAGGACAGGATCTGGCCAACAAGAATGCGAAAAAAGCGAAAGTACGAGCCAGATGTGGGCAAATCCCAGACCTACCCGAGACATAACCGGCGTTATCCTCTAAAATATTAATCTGAACCAGGTTTAATTGACTGTTTCGTTGTGGAACCACATTACTACGGGATCCAAACCAGACAAAACCCAGGATCTGGCCAACAAGTATGCGAAAAATGCGAAAGTATGAGCCAGATGATTGCAAATACCAGAACTAACCCAGACATAACCAGAGTTATCCTCTAAAATATTAATCGCAACCAGGTTTAATTGACTGTTTCGGTGTGGTACTGCATTAGTACGAGATCCAAACCAGAAAAATCCCAGGATCGGGCCAACAAGAATGCGAGAAACGCGAAAGTACGAGCCACATGAGGGAAAATCCCAGACCTAACCCAGACATAACCGGCGTTATCCGCTAAAATATTAATCGCAACCAGGTTTAATTGACTGTTTCGTTGTGGACCCACATTACTACGGGCTCCAAACCAGAAAGAACCCAGGATCTGGCCAACAAGTATGCGAAAAATGCGAAAGAACGATCCAGATGAGGGCAAATCCCAGACCTAACCGAGACATAACCGGCGTTAGCCTCTGAAATATTAATCGCAACCAGGTTCAATTGACTGTTTCGGTGTGGAACCACATTACTACGGGATCCAAGCCAGAAAAAACCCAGGATCTGGCCAACAACTATGCGAAAAACGCGAAAGTATGAGCCAGATGATTGCAAATACCAGAACTATCCCAGGCATAACCAGCGTTATCCTCTAAAATATTAATCGCAACCAGGTTTATTTGACTGTTTCGGTGTGGTACCACATTACTACCTGGTCCAAGCCAGAAAAAGGCCAGGATCTGGCCAACAACAATGCGAAAAATGCGAAAGTACGCGCCAGATGAGGGCAAATACCAGACCTAACCGAGACATTACCGGCATTATCCTCTAAAATATTAATCGCAACCAGATTTAATTGACTGTTTCGGTGTGGTACCGCATTACTACGTGATCCAAACCAGAAAAAGCCCAGGATCTGGCCAACAAGTATGCGACAAACGCGAAAGTATATGCCAGATGATTGCAAATACCAGAACTAACCCAGACATAACCGGCGTTATCCCCTAAAATATTAATCGCAACCAGGTATAATTGACTGTTTCAGTGTGGTACCACATTACTACGTGATCCAAACCAGAAAAGGGCCAGGGTCTGGCCAACAAGTATGCGAAAAATACGAAAGTCCGAGCCAGATGTGGGGAAATACCAGAACTAACCGAGACATAATCGGCGTTATCCTCTAAAATATTAATCGCAACCAGGTTCAATTGACTGTTTCGGTGTGGAACCTCATTACTACGTGATCCAAACCAGATAAAGCCCAGGATCTGGCCAACAAGTATGAGAAAAATGCGAAAGTTCGAGCCAGATGAGGGCAAGTACCAGACCTAACCCAGACAAAACCGGCGTTATCCCCTAAAATATTAATCGCAACCAGGTATAATTGACTGTTTCGGTGTGGAACCTCATTACTACGTGATCCAAACCAGATAAAGCCCAGGATCTGGCCAACAAGTATAAGAAAAATGCGAAAGTTCGAGCCAGATGGGGGCAAATCCCAGACCAAACCGAGACATAACCGGCGTTATCCTCTAAAATATTAATCGCAACCAGGTTTAATTGACTGTTTCGGTGTGGTACCGCATTACTACGTGATCCAAACCAGAAAAAGGCCATGATCTGGCCATCAAGTATGCGAAAAATGCGAAAGTATGAGCCAGATGATTGCAAATACCAGAACTATGCCTGACATTACCAGCGCTATCCTCTAAAATACGAATCGGAACATGCTTTTAATGACTGTTTCAGTGTGGTAACACATTACTACGAGATCCAAACCAGAAAAATCCCAGGATCGGGCCAACAAGAATGCGAGAAACGCGAAAGTACGAGCCACATGAGGGAAAATCCCAGACCTAACCCAGACATAACCGGCGTTATCCGCTAGAATATTAATCGCAACCAGGTTTAATTGACTGTTTCGTTGTGGACCCACATTACTACGGGCTCCAAACCAGAAAGAACCCAGGATCTGGCCAACAAGTATGCGAAAAATGCGAAAGAACGATCCAGATGAGGGCAAATCCCAGACCTAACCGAGACATAACCGGCGTTAGCCTCTGAAATATTAATCGCAACCAGGTTCAATTGACTGTTTCGGTGTGGAACCACATTACTACGGGATCCAAGCCAGAAAAAACCCAGGATCTGGCCAACAACTATGAGAAAAACGCGAAAGTATGAGCCAGATGATTGCAAATACCAGAACTATCCCAGGCATAACCAGCGTTATCCTCTAAAATATTAATCGCAACGAGGTTTATTTGACTGTTTCGGTGTGGTACCACATTACTACGTGGTTCAAGCCAGAAAAAGGCCAGGATCTGGCCAACAAGAATGCGAAAAATGCGAAAGTACGCGCCAGATGAGGGCAAATACCAGACCTAACCGAGACATTACCGGCATTATCCTCTAAAATATTAATCGCAACCAGATTTAATTGACTGTTTCGATGTGGTACCGCATTACTACGTGATCCAAACCAGAAAAAGGCCAGGATCTGGCCAACAAGTATGCGACAAACGCGAAAGTATATGCCAGATGATTGCAAATACCAGAACTAACCCAGACATAACCGGCGTTATCCCCTAAAATATTAATCGCAACCAGGTATAATTGACTGTTTCAGTGTGGTACCACATTACTACGTGATCCAAACCAGAAAAGGGCCAGGGTCTGGCCAACAAGTATGCGAAAAATACGCAAGTCCGAGCCAGATGTGGGGAAATACCAGAACTAACCGAGACATAATCGGCGTTATCCTCTAAAATATTAATCGCAACCAGGTTCAATTGACTGTTTCGGTGTGGAACCTCATTACTACGTGATCCAAACCAGATAAAGCCCAGGATCTGGCCAACAAGTATGAGAAAAATGCGAAAGTTCGAGCCAGATGAGGGCAAGTACCAGACCTAACCGAGACATTACCGGCATTATCCTCTAAAATATTAATCGCAACCAGATTTAATTGTCTGTTTCGGTGTGGTACCGCATTACTACGTGATCCAAACCAGAAAAAGCCCAGAATCTGGCCAACAAGTATGCGACAAACGCGAAAGTATATGCCAGATGATTGCAAATACCAGAACTAACCCAGACATAACCGGCGTTATCCTCTAAAATATTAATCGCAACCAGGTTTAATTGACTGTTTCGGTGTGGTACCGCATTACTACGTGATCCAAACCAGAAAAAGGCCATGATCTGGCCATCAAGTATGCGAAAAATGCGAAAGTATGAGCCAGATGATTGCAAATACCAGAACTATGCCTGACATTACCAGCGTTATCCTCTAAAATACGAATCGGAACATGCTTTTAATGACTGTTTCAGTGTGGTAACACATTACTACGAGATCCAAACCAGAAAAATCCCAGGATCGGGCCAACAAGAATGCGAGAAAGGCGAATGTACGAGCCACATGAGGGAAAATCCCAGACCTAACCCAGACATAACCGGCGTTATCCGCTAAAATATTAATCGCAACCAGGTTTAATTGACTGTTTCGTTGTGGGCCCACATTACTAGGGGCTCCAATCCAGAAAGAACTCAGGATCTGGCCAACAAGTATGCGAAAAATGCGAAAGAACGAGCCAGATGAGGGCAAATCCCAGACCTAACCGAGACATAACCGGCGTTAGCCTCTGAAATATTAATCGCAACCAGGTTCAATTGACTGTTTCGGTGTGGAACCACATTACTACGGGATCCAAACCAGAAAAAACCCAGGATCTGGCCAACAACTATGAGAAAAACGCGAAAGTATGAGCCAGATGATTGCAAACACCAGAACTATCCCAGGCATAACCAGCGTTATCCTCTAAAATATTAATCGCAACAAGGTTTACTTGACTGTTTCGGTGTGGTACCACATTACTACGTGGTCCAAGCCTGAAAAAGGCCAGGATCTGGCCAACAAGAATGCGAAAAATGCGAAAGTACGAGCCAGATGAGGGCAAATCCCAGACCTAACGGATACATAACCGGCGTTATCCTCTAAAATATTAATCGCAACCAGGTTTATTTGACTGTTTCGGTGTGGTACCACATTACTACGTGGTCCAAGCCAGAAAAAGGCCAGGATCTGGCCAACAAGTATGCGAAAAACGCGAAAGTACGAGCCAGATGAGGACAAATCCCAGACCTACCCGAGACATAACCGGCGTTATCCTCTAAAATATTAATCGCAACCAGGTTTAATTGACTGTTTCGGTGTGGTACCGCATTACTACGTGATCCAAACCAGAAAAAGGGCATGATCTGGCCAACAAGTATGCGAAAAATGCGAAAGTATGAGCCAGATGATTGCAAATACCAGAACTATGCCTGACATTACCAGCGTTATCCTCTAAAATACGAATCGGAACATGCTTTTAATGACTGTTTCAGTGTGGTAACACATTACTACGAGATCCAAACCAGAAAAATCCCAGGATCGGGCCAACCAGAATGCGAGAAACGCGAAAGTACGAGCCACATGAGTGAAAATTCCAGCCCTAACCCAGTCATAACCGGCGTTATCCGCTAAAATATTAATCGCAACCAGGTTTAGTTGACTGTTTCGTTGTGGACCCACATTACTACAGGATCCAAACCAGAAGGAACCCAGGATCTGGCCAACAAGTATGCGAAAAATGCGAAAGAACGAGCCAGATGAGGGCAAATCCCAGACCTAACCGAGACATAACCGGCGTTATCCTCTAAAATATTAATCGGAACCAGGTTTATTTGACTGTTTCGGTGTGGTAACGCATTACTACGTGATCCAAACCAGATTAAGCCCAGGATCTGGCCAACAAGTATGTGAAAAATGTGAAAGTTCGAGCCAGATGAGGGCAAATACCAGACCTAACCCAGACAAAACCGACGTTATCCCCTAAAATATTAACCGCAACCAGGTATAATTGACTGTTTCGGTGTGGTACCGCATTGCTACGATGATCCAAGCCAGAAAAAACCCAGGATCTGGCCAACAAGTATGCGAAAAATGCGAAAGTACGATCCAGATGAGGCCATATCCCAGACCTAACCGAGACATAACCGGCGTTATCCTCTAAAATATTATTCGCAACCAGGTGTAATTGACTGTTTCGGTGTGGTACCACATTACTACGTGGTCCAAGCCAGAAAAAGGCCAGACATAACCCAGACATAACCGGCGTTATCCGCTAGAATATTAATCGCAACCAGGTTTAATTGACTGTTTCGTTGTGGACCCACATTACTACGGGCTCCAAACCAGAAAGAACCCAGGATCTGGCCAACAAGTATGCGAAAAATGCGAAAGAACGATCCAGATGAGGGCAAATCCCAGACCTAACCGAGACATAACCGGCGTTAGCCTCTGAAATATTAATCGCAACCAGGTTCAATTGACTGTTTCGGTGTGGAACCACATTACTACGGGATCCAAGCCAGAAAAAACCCAGGATCTGGCCAACAACTATGAGAAAAACGCGAAAGTATGTGCCAGATGATTGCAAATACCAGAACTATCCCAGGCATAACCAGCGTTATCCTCTAAAATATTAATCGCAACGAGGTTTATTTGACTGTTTCGGTGTGGTACCACATTACTACGTGGTTCAAGCCAGAAAAAGGCCAGGATCTGGCCAACAAGAATGCGAAAAATGCGAAAGTACGCGCCAGATGAGGGCAAATACCAGACCTAACCGAGACATTACCGGCATTATCCTCTAAAATATTAATCGCAACCAGATTTAATTGACTGTTTCGATGTGGTACCGCATTACTACGTGATCCAAACCAGAAAAAGGCCAGGATCTGGCCAACAAGTATGCGACAAACGCGAAAGTATATGCCAGATGATTGCAAATACCAGAACTAACCCAGACATAACCGGCGTTATCCCCTAAAATATTAATCGCAACCAGGTATAATTGACTGTTTCAGTGTGGTACCACATTACTACGTGATCCAAACCAGAAAAGGGCCAGGGTCTGGCCAACAAGTATGCGAAAAATACGAAAGTCCGAGCCAGATGTGGGGAAATACCAGAACTAACCGAGACATAATCGGCGTTATCCTCTAAAATATTAATCGCAACCAGGTTCAATTGACTGTTTCGGTGTGGAACCTCATTACTACGTGATCCAAACCAGATAAAGCCCAGGATCTGGCCAACAAGTATGAGAAAAATGCGAAAGTTCGAGCCAGATGAGGGCAAGTACCAGACCTAACCGAGACATTACCGGCATTATCCTCTAAAATATTAATCGCAACCAGATTTAATTGTCTGTTTCGGTGTGGTACCGCATTACTACGTGATCCAAACCAGAAAAAGCCCAGAATCTGGCCAACAAGTATGCGACAAACGCGAAAGTATATGCCAGATGATTGCAAATACCAGAACTAACCCAGACATAACCGGCGTTATCCTCTAAAATATTAATCGCAACCAGGTTTAATTGACTGTTTCGGTGTGGTACCGCATTACTACGTGATCCAAACCAGAAAAAGGCCATGATCTGGCCATCAAGTATGCGAAAAATGCGAAAGTATGAGCCAGATGATTGCAAATACCAGAACTATGCCTGACATTACCAGCGTTATCCTCTAAAATACGAATCGGAACATGCTTTTAATGACTGTTTCAGTGTGGTAACACATTACTACGAGATCCAAACCAGAAAAATCCCAGGATCGGGCCAACAAGAATGCGAGAAAGGCGAATGTACGAGCCACATGAGGGAAAATCCCAGACCTAACCCAGACATAACCGGCGTTATCCGCTAAAATATTAATCGCAACCAGGTTTAATTGACTGTTTCGTTGTGGGCCCACATTACTAGGGGCTCCAATCCAGAAAGAACTCAGGATCTGGCCAACAAGTATGCGAAAAATGCGAAAGAACGAGCCAGATGAGGGCAAATCCCAGACCTAACCGAGACATAACCGGCGTTAGCCTCTGAAATATTAATCGCAACCAGGTTCAATTGACTGTTTCGGTGTGGAACCACATTACTACGGGATCCAAACCAGAAAAAACCCAGGATCTGGCCAACAACTATGAGAAAAACGCGAAAGTATGAGCCAGATGATTGCAAACACCAGAACTATCCCAGGCATAACCAGCGTTATCCTCTAAAATATTAATCGCAACAAGGTTTACTTGACTGTTTCGGTGTGGTACCACATTACTACGTGGTCCAAGCCTGAAAAAGGCCAGGATCTGGCCAACAAGAATGCGAAAAATGCGAAAGTACGAGCCAGATGAGGGCAAATCCCAGACCTAACGGATACATAACCGGCGTTATCCTCTAAAATATTAATCGCAACCAGGTTTATTTGACTGTTTCGGTGTGGTACCACATTACTACGTGGTCCAAGCCAGAAAAAGGCCAGGATCTGGCCAACAAGTATGCGAAAAACGCGAAAGTACGAGCCAGATGAGGACAAATCCCAGACCTACCCGAGACATAACCGGCGTTATCCTCTAAAATATTAATCGCAACCAGGTTTAATTGACTGTTTCGGTGTGGTACCGCATTACTACGTGATCCAAACCAGAAAAAGGGCATGATCTGGCCAACAAGTATGCGAAAAATGCGAAAGTATGAGCCAGATGATTGCAAATACCAGAACTATGCCTGACATTACCAGCGTTATCCTCTAAAATACGAATCGGAACATGCTTTTAATGACTGTTTCAGTGTGGTAACACATTACTACGAGATCCAAACCAGAAAAATCCCAGGATCGGGCCAACCAGAATGCGAGAAACGCGAAAGTACGAGCCACATGAGTGAAAATTCCAGCCCTAACCCAGTCATAACCGGCGTTATCCGCTAAAATATTAATCGCAACCAGGTTTAGTTGACTGTTTCGTTGTGGACCCACATTACTACAGGATCCAAACCAGAAGGAACCCAGGATCTGGCCAACAAGTATGCGAAAAATGCGAAAGAACGAGCCAGATGAGGGCAAATCCCAGACCTAACCGAGACATAACCGGCGTTATCCTCTAAAATATTAATCGGAACCAGGTTTATTTGACTGTTTCGGTGTGGTAACGCATTACTACGTGATCCAAACCAGATTAAGCCCAGGATCTGGCCAACAAGTATGTGAAAAATGTGAAAGTTCGAGCCAGATGAGGGCAAATACCAGACCTAACCCAGACAAAACCGACGTTATCCCCTAAAATATTAACCGCAACCAGGTATAATTGACTGTTTCGGTGTGGTACCGCATTGCTACGATGATCCAAGCCAGAAAAAACCCAGGATCTGGCCAACAAGTATGCGAAAAATGCGAAAGTACGATCCAGATGAGGCCATATCCCAGACCTAACCGAGACATAACCGGCGTTATCCTCTAAAATATTATTCGCAACCAGGTGTAATTGACTGTTTCGGTGTGGTACCACATTACTACGTGGTCCAAGCCAGAAAAAGGCCAGGATCTGGCCAACATGAATGCGAAAAATGCGAAAGTACGCGCCAGATGAGGGCTAATCCCAGACCTAACCGAGACATAACCGGCGTTATCCACTAAAATATTAATCGCAACCAGGTTTAATTGACTGTTTCGGTGTGGTACCACATTACTACGTGGTCCAAGCCAGAAAAAGGCCAGGATCTGGCCAACAAGTATGCGAAAAACGCGAAAGTACGAGCCAGATGAGGACAAATCCCAGACCTACCCGAGACATAACCGGCGCTATCCTCTAAAATATTAATCGCAACCAGTTTCATTGACTGTTTCGGTGTGGAACCACATTACTACGGGATCAAAACGAGAAAAAACCCATGATCTGTTCAACAACTATGAGAAAAACGCGAAAGTACGAGCCAGATGATTGCAAATACCAGAACTAACCCAGACATAACCGGCGTTATCCCCTAAAATATTAATCGCAACCTGGTTTAATTGACTGTTTCGGTGTGGTACCGCATTACTACGTGATCCAAACCAGAGAAAGGCCAGGATCTGGCCAACAAGTATGCGAAAAACGCGAATGTATGAGCCAGATGGGGGCAAATCCCAGACCTAACCGAGACATAACCAGCGTTATCCTCTAAAATATTAATCGCAACCTGGTTTAATTGACTGTTTCGGTGTGGTACCGCATTACTACGTGATCCAAACCAGAGAAAGGCCAGGATCTGGCCAACAAGTATGCGAAAAACGCGAGTGTATGAGCCAGATGGGGGCAAATCCCAGACATAACCGAGACATAACCAGCGTTATCCTCTAAAATATTAATCGCAACCAGGTTTAATTGACTGTTTCGGTGTGGTACCGCATAACTACGTGATCCAAACCAGAAAAAGGCCATGATCTGGCCAACAAGTATGCGAAATATGCGAAAGTATGAGCCAGATGATTGCAAATACCAGAACTATGCCTGACATAAACAGCGTTATCCTCTATAATACGAATCAGAACATGCTTTTAATGACTGTTTCAGTGTGGTACCACATCACTACGTGATCCAAACCAGAAAAAGGCCAGGATCTGGCCAACAAGTATGCGAAAAACGCGAATGTATGAGCCAGATGGTTGCAAATACCAGAACTAACCCAGACATAACCAGCGTTATCCTCTAAAATACTGATCGGAACCAGTTTCTATTGACTGTTTCAGTGTGGTACCATTCCCTACGTGGTCCATGCCAGCAGAAGGCCAGTATGTGGCCAACAAGTATGCGAAAACTGCGAAAGTACGAGCCAGTTATGGGCAAATACCAGACCTAACCGAGACATAACCGGCGTTATCCACTAAAATATTATCCACAACCAGGTTTAATTGACTGCTTCGGTGTGGTACCACATTACCACGTGGTCCAAGCCAGAAAATGGCCAGGATCTGGCCAACGTGTATACGAAAAACGCGAAAGTACGAGCCAGATGAGGACAAATCCCAGACCTACCCGAGACATGACCGGCGTTAACCTCTAAAATATTAATCGCAACCGGTATAATTGACTGTTTTGGTGTGGAAACTCATTACTACCGGATCCAAAACAGAAACAACCCAGGATCTGGCCAACAACTATGAGAAAAACGCGAAAGTATGAGCCAGATGATTGCAAATACCAGAACTATCCCAGGCATATCCAGCGTTATCCTCTAAAATATTAATCGCAACAAGGTTTACTTGACTGTTTCGGTGTGGTACCACATTAGTACGTGGTCCAAGCCAGAAAAAGGCCAGGATCTGGCCAACAAGAATGCGAAAAATGCGAAGGTACGCGCCAGATGAGGGCAAATACCAGACCTAACCGAGACATTACCGGCATTATCCTCTAAAATATTAATCGCAACCAGATTTAATTGACTGTTTCGGTGTGGTACCGCATTACTACGTGATCCAAACCAGAAAAAGCCCAGGATCTGGTCAACAAGTAGGCGAAAAACGCGAAAGTATGTGCCAGATGAGGGCTAATCCCAGACCTAACCGAGACATAACCGGCGTTATCTTCTAAAATATTAATCGCAACCAGGTATAATTGACTGCTTCGGTGTGGTACCACATTACTACGTGGTTCAAGCCAGAAAAAGGCCAGGATCTGGGCAACAAGAATGCGAAAAATGCGAAAGTACGCGCCAGATGAGGGCAAATACCAGACCTAACCGAGACATTACCGGCATTATCCTCTAAAATATTAATCGCAACCAGATTTAATTGACTGTTTCGGTGTGGTACCGCATTACTACGTGATCCAAACCAGAAAAAGCCCAGGATCTGGTCAACAAGTAGGCGAAAAACGCGAAAGTATGTGCCAGATGAGGGCTAATCCCAGACCTAACCGAGACATAACCGGCGTTATCCCCTAAAATATTAATCGCAACCTGGTTTAATTGACTGTTTCGGTGTGGTACCGCATTACTACGTGATCCAAACCAGAGAAAGGCCAGGATCTGGCCAACAAGTATGCGAAAAACGCGAATGTATGAGCCAGATGGGGGCAAATCCCAGACCTAACCGAGACATAACCAGGGTTATCCTCTAAAATATTAATCGCAACCAGGTTTAATTGACTGTTTCGGTGTGGTACCGCATTACTACGTGATCCAAACCAGAAAGAGGCCAGGATCTGGCCAACAAGAATGCGAAAAATGCGAAAGTACGAACCCGATGAGGGCAAATCCCAGACCAAACTGGGACATAACCGGTGTTATCCTCTAAAATATTAATCGCAACCAGGTTTAATTGACTGTTTCGGTGTGGTACCGCATAACTACGTGATCCAAACCAGAAAAAGGCCATGATCTGGCCAACAAGTATGCGAATTATGCGAAAGTATGAGCCAGATGATTGCAAATACCAGAACTATGCCTGACATAAACAGCGTTATCCTCTAAAATACGAATCAGAACATGCTTTTAATGACTGTTTCAGTGTGGTACCACATCACTACGTGATCCAAACCAGAAAAAGGCCAGGATCTGGCCAACAAGTATGCGAAAAACGCGAATGTATGAGCCAGATGGTTGCAAATACCAGAACTAACCGAGACATAACTGGCGTTATCCTCTAAAATATTATTCGCAACCAGGTTTAATTGACTGCTTCAGTGTGGTACCACATTACTATGCGATCCAAACCAGAAAAAGCCCAGGATCTGGCCAACAAGTATGCGAAAATCGCGAATATATGAGCCAGATGATTGCAGATACCAGAACTAACCCTGACATAACCAGCGTTATCCTCTAAAATACTCATCGGAACATGCTTTTAATGACTGTTTCAGTGTGGTACCACATTACTACGTGATCCAAACCAGAAAAAGCCCAGGATCGGGCCAACAAGAATGCGAAAAATTGCGAAAGTACGAGCCTGATGAGGGAAGATCCCAGACCTAACCGAGACATAACCGGCGTTAGCCTCTGAAATATTAATCGCAACCAGGTTCAATTGACTGTTTCGGTGTGGAACCACATTACTACGGGATCCAAGCCAGAAAAAACCCAGGATCTGGCCAACAACTATGAGAAAAACGCGAAAGTATGAGCCAGATGATTGCAAATACCAGAACTATCCCAGGCATAACCAGCGTTATCCTCTAAAATATTAATCGCAACGAGGTTTATTTGACTGTTTCGGTGTGGTACCACATTACTACGTGGTTCAAGCCAGAAAAAGGCCAGGATCTGGCCAACAAGAAAGCGAAAAATGCGAAAGTACGCGCCAGATGAGGGCAAATACCAGACCTAACCGAGACATTACCGGCATTATCCTCTAAAATATTAATCGCAACCAGATTTAATTGACTGTTTCGATGTGGTACCGCATTACTACGTGATCCAAACCAGAAAAAGCCCAGGATCTGGCCAACAAGTATGCGACAAACGCGAAAGTATATGCCAGATGATTGCAAATACCAGAACTAACCCAGACATAACCGGCGTTATCCCCTAAAATATTAATCGCAACCAGGTATAATTGACTGTTTCAGTGTGGTACCACATTACTACGTGATCCAAACCAGAAAAGGGCCAGGGTCTGGCCAACAAGTATGCGAAAAATACGAAAGTCCGAGCCAGATGTGGGGAAATACCAGAACTAACCGAGACATAATCGGCGTTATCCTCTAAAATATTAATCGCAACCAGGTTCAATTGACTGTTTCGGTGTGGAACCTCATTACTACGTGATCCAAACCAGATAAAGCCCAGGATCTGGCCAACAAGTATGAGAAAAATGCGAAAGTTCGAGCCAGATGAGGGCAAGTACCAGACCTAACCGAGACATTACCGGCATTATCCTCTAAAATATTAATCGCAACCAGATTTAATTGTCTGTTTCGGTGTGGTACCGCATTACTACGTGATCCAAACCAGAAAAAGCCCAGAATCTGGCCAACAAGTATGCGACAAACGCGAAAGTATATGCCAGATGATTGCAAATACCAGAACTAACCCAGACATAACCGGCGTTATCCTCTAAAATATTAATCGCAACCAGGTTTAATTGACTGTTTCGGTGTGGTACCGCATTACTACGTGATCCAAACCAGAAAAAGGCCATGATCTGGCCATCAAGTATGCGAAAAATGCGAAAGTATGAGCCAGATGATTGCAAATACCAGAACTATGCCTGACATTACCAGCGTTATCCTCTAAAATACGAATCGGAACATGCTTTTAATGACTGTTTCAGTGTGGTAACACATTACTACGAGATCCAAACCAGAAAAATCCCAGGATCGGGCCAACAAGAATGCGAGAAACGCGAAAGTACGAGCCACATGAGGGAAAATCCCAGACCTAACCCAGACATAACCGGCATTATCCGCTAAAATATTAATCGCAACCAGGTTTAATTGACTGTTTCGTTGTGGACCCACATTACTACGGGCTCCAAACCAGAAAGAACCCAGGATCTGGCCAACAAGTATGCGAAAAATGCGAAAGAACGATCCAGATGAGGGCAAATCCAAGACCTAACCGAGACATAACCGGCGTTAGCCTCTGAAATATTAATCGCAACCAGGTTCAATTGACTGTTTCGGTGTGGAACCACATTACTACGGGATCCAAACCAGAAAAAACCCAGGATCTGGCCAACAACTATGAGAAAAACGCGAAAGTATGAGCCAGATGATTGCAAATACCAGAACTATCCCAGGCATAACCAGCGTTATCCTCTAAAATATTAATCGCAACCAGGTTTATTTGACTGTTTCGGTGTGGTACCACATTACTACGTGGTCCAAGCCAGAAAAAGGCCAGGATCTGGCCAACAAGTATGAGAAAAATGCGAAAGTTCGAGCCAGATGAGGGCAAGTACCAGACGTAACCCGGACAAAACCGGCGTTATCCCCTAAAATATTAATCGCAACCAGGTATAATTGACTGTTTCGGTGTGGAACCTCATTACTACGTGATCCAAACCAGATAAAGCCCAGGATCTGGCCAACAAGTATAAGAAAAATGCGAAAGTTCGAGCCAGATGGGGGCAAATCCCAGACCAAACCGAGACATAACCGGCGTTATCCTCTAAAATATTAATCGCAACCAGGTTTAATTGACTGTTTAGGTGTGGTACCGCATTACTACGTGATCCAAACCAGAAAAAGGCCATGATCTAGCCAACAAGTATGCGAAAAACGCGAAAGTATGAGCCAGATGATTGCAAATACCAGAACTATGCCTGACATTACCAGCGTTATCCTCTAAAATACGAATCGGAACATGCTTTTAATGACTGTTTCAGTGTGGTAACACATTACTACGAGATCCAAACCAGAAAAATCCCAGGATCGGGCCAACAAGAATGCGAGAAAGGCGAATGTACGAGCCACATGAGGGAAAATCCCAGACCTAACCCAGACATAACCGGCGTTATCCGCTAAAATATTAATCGCAACCAGGTTTAATTGACTGTCTCGTTGTGGGCCCACATTACTAGGGGCTCCAATCCAGAAAGAACTCAGGATCTGGCCAACAAGTATGCGAAAAATGCGAAAGAACGAGCCAGATGAGGGCAAATCCCAGACCTAACCGAGACATAACCGGCGTTAGCCTCTGAAATATTAATCGCAACCAGGTTCAATTGACTGTTTCGGTGTGGAACCACATTACTACGGGATCCAAACCAGAAAAAACCCAGGATCTGGCCAACAACTATGAGAAAAACGCGAAAGTATGAGCCAGATGATTGCAAACACCAGAACTATCCCAGGCATAACCAGCGTTATCCTCTAAAATATTAATCGCAACAAGGTTTACTTGACTGTTTCGGTGTGGTACCACATTACTACGTGGTCCAAGCCTGAAAAAGGCCAGGATCTGGCCAACAAGAATGCGAAAAATGCGAAAGTACGAGCCAGATGAGGGCAAATCCCAGACCTAACGGATACATAACCGGCGTTATCCTCTAAAATATTAATCGCAACCAGGTTTATTTGACTGTTTCGGTGTGGTACCACATTACTACGTGGTCCAAGCCAGAAAAAGGCCAGGATCTGGCCAACAAGTATGCGAAAAACGCGAAAGTACGAGCCAGATGAGGACAAATCCCAGACCTACCCGAGACATAACCGGCGTTATCCTCTAAAATATTAATCGCAACCAGGTTTAATTGACTGTTTCGGTGTGGTACCGCATTACTACGTGATCCAAACCAGAAAAAGGGCATGATCTGGCCAACAAGTATGCGAAAAATGCGAAAGTATGAGCCAGATGATTGCAAATACCAGAACTATGCCTGACATTACCAGCGTTATCCTCTAAAATACGAATCGGAACATGCTTTTAATGACTGTTTCAGTGTGGTAACACATTACTACGAGATCCAAACCAGAAAAATCCCAGGATCGGGCCAACCAGAATGCGAGAAACGCGAAAGTACGAGCCACATGAGTGAAAATTCCAGCCCTAACCCAGTCATAACCGGCGTTATCCGCTAAAATATTAATCGCAACCAGGTTTAGTTGACTGTTTCGTTGTGGACCCACATTACTACAGGATCCAAACCAGAAGGAACCCAGGATCTGGCCAACAAGTATGCGAAAAATGCGAAAGAACGAGCCAGATGAGGGCAAATCCCAGACCTAACCGAGACATAACCGGCGTTATCCTCTAAAATATTAATCGGAACCAGGTTTATTTGACTGTTTCGGTGTGGTAACGCATTACTACGTGATCCAAACCAGATTAAGCCCAGGATCTGGCCAACAAGTATGTGAAAAATGTGAAAGTTCGAGCCAGATGAGGGCAAATACCAGACCTAACCCAGACAAAACCGAGGTTATCCCCTAAAATATTAACCGCAACCAGGTATAATTGACTGTTTCGGTGTGGTACCGCATTGCTACGATGATCCAAGCCAGAAAAAACCCAGGATCTGGCCAACAAGTATGCGAAAAATGCGAAAGTTCGAGCCAGATGAGGGCAAATACCAGACCTAACCCAGACAAAACCGAGGTTATCCCCTAAAATATTAACCGCTACCAGGTATAATTGACTGTTTCGGTGTGGTACCGCATTGCTACGATGATCCAAGCCAGAAAAAACCCAGGATCTGGCCAACAAGTATGCGAAAAACGCGAAAGTACGAGCCAGATGAGGACAAATCCCAGACCTACCCGAGACATAACCGGCGCTATCCTCTAAAATATTAATCGCAACCAGTTTCATTGACTGTTTCGGTGTGGAACCACATTACTACGGGATCAAAACGAGAAAAAACCCAGGATCTGTTCAACAACTATGAGAAAAACGCGAAAGTACGAGCCAGATGATTGCAAATACCAGAACTAACCCAGACATAACCGGCGTTATCCCCTAAAATATTAATCGCAACCTGGTTTAATTGACTGTTTCGGTGTGGTACCGCATTACTACGTGATCCAAACCAGAGAAAGGCCAGGATCTGGCCAACAAGTATGCGAAAAGCGCGAATGTATGAGCCAGATGGGGGCAAATCCCAGACCTAACCGAGACATAACCAGCGTTATCCTCTAAAATATTAATCGCAACCTGGTTTAATTGACTGTTTCGGTGTGGTACCGCATTACTACGTGATCCAAACCAGAGAAAGGCCAGGATCTGGCCAACAAGTATGCGAAAAACGCGAGTGTATGAGCCAGATGGGGGCAAATCCCAGACATAACCGAGACATAACCAGCGTTATCCTCTAAAATATTAATCGCAACCAGGTTTAATTGACTGTTTCGGTGTGGTACCGCATAACTACGTGATCCAAACCAGAAAAAGGCCATGATCTGGCCAACAAGTATGCGAAATATGCGAAAGTATGAGCCAGATGATTGCAAATACCAGAACTATGCCTGACATAAACAGCGTTATCCTCTATAATACGAATCAGAACATGCTTTTAATGACTGTTTCAGTGTGGTACCACATCACTACGTGATCCAAACCAGAAAAAGGCCAGGATCTGGCCAACAAGTATGCGAAAAACGCGAATGTATGAGCCAGATGGTTGCAAATACCAGAACTAACCCAGACATAACCAGCGTTATCCTCTAAAATACTGATCGGAACCAGTTTCTATTGACTGTTTCAGTGTGGTACCATTCCCTACGTGGTCCATGCCAGCAGAAGGCCAGTATGTGGCCAACAAGTATGCGAAAACTGCGAAAGTACGAGCCAGTTGTGGGCAAATACCAGACCTAACCGAGACATAACCGGCGTTATCCACTAAAATATTATCCACAACCAGGTTTAATTGACTGCTTCGGTGTGGTACCACATTACCACGTGGTCCAAGCCAGAAAATGGCCAGGATCTGGCCAACGTGTATACGAAAAACGCGAAAGTACGAGCCAGATGAGGACAAATCCCAGACCTACCCGAGACATGACCGGCGTTAACCTCTAAAATATTAATCGCAACCGGTATAATTGACTGTTTTGGTGTGGAAACTCATTACTACCGGATCCAAAACAGAAACAACCCAGGATCTGGCCAACAACTATGAGAAAAACGCGAAAGTATGAGCCAGATGATTGCAAATACCAGAACTATCCCAGGCATAACCAGCGTTATCCTCTAAAATATTAATTGCAACAAGGTTTACTTGACTGTTTCGGTGTGGTACCACATTAGTACGTGGTCCAAGCCAGAAAAAGGCCAGGATCTGGCCAACAAGAATGCGAAAAATGCGAAGGTACGCGCCAGATGAGGGCAAATACCAGACCTAACCAAGACATTACCGGCATTATCCTCTAAAATATTAATCGCAACCAGATTTAATTGACTGTTTCGGTGTGGTACCGCATTACTACGTGATCCAAACCAGAAAAAGCCCAGGATCTGGTCAACAAGTAGGCGAAAAACGCGAAAGTATGTGCCAGATGAGGGCTAATCCCAGACCTAACCGAGACATAACCGGCGTTATCTTCTAAAATATTAATCGCAACCAGGTATAATTGACTGCTTCGGTGTGGTACCACATTACTACGTGGTCCAAGCCAGAAAAAGGCCAGGATCTGGGCAACAAGAATGCGAAAAATGCGAAAGTACGCGCCAGATGAGGGCAAATACCAGACCTAACCGAGACATTACCGGCATTATCCTCTAAAATATTAATCGCAACCAGATTTAATTGACTGTTTCGGTGTGGTACCGCATTACTACGTGATCCAAACCAGAAAAAGCCCAGGATCTGGTCAACAAGTAGGCGAAAAACGCGAAAGTATGTGCCAGATGAGGGCTAATCCCAGACCTAACCGAGACATAACCGGCGTTATCCCCTAAAATATTAATCGCAACCTGGTTTAATTGACTGTTTCGGTGTGGTACCGCATTACTACGTGATCCAAACCAGAGAAAGGCCAGGATCTGGCCAACAAGTATGCGAAAAACGCGAATGTATGAGCCAGATGGGGGCAAATCCCAGACCTAACCGAGACATAACCAGCGTTATCCTCTAAAATATTAATCGCAACCAGGTTTAATTGACTGTTTCGGTGTGGTACCGCATTACTACGTGATCCAAACCAGAAAGAGGCCAGGATCTGGCCAACAAGAATGCGAAAAATGCGAAAGTACGAACCCGATGAGGGCAAATCCCAGACCAAACCGGGACATAACCGGTGTTATCCTCTAAAATATTAATCGCAACCAGGTTTAATTGACTGTTTCGGTGTGGTACCGCATAACTACGTGATCCAAACCAGAAAAAGGCCATGATCTGGCCAACAAGTATGCGAATTATGCGAAAGTATGAGCCAGATGATTGCAAATACCAGAACTATGCCTGACATAAACAGCGTTATCCTCTAAAATACGAATCAGAACATGCTTTTAATGACTGTTTCAGTGTGGTACCACATTACTACGTGATCCAAACCAGAAAAAGCCCAGGATCGGGCCAACAAGAATGCGAAAAATTGCGAAAGTACGAGCCTGATGAGGGAAGATCCCAGACCTAACCGAGACGTAACCGGCGTTATCCTCTAAAATATTTATCGCAACCACGTTTAATTGACTGTTTCGGTGTGGTACCGTATTACTACGTGATCCAAACTGTAAAAAGGCTAGGATCAAGCCAACAAGTAAGCGAAAAATACGAATGTACGAGCGAGATGAGGGCAAATACCAGACCTAACCTAGACATAACCGGCGTTATCCTCTAAAATATTAATCGCAACCAGGTTTAATTGACTGTTTCGGTGTGGAGCCACATTGCGATGGGATCCAAACCAGAAAAAACCGAGGATCTGGCCAAGAAGTATGCGAAAAACGCGAAAGTATGAGCCAGATGATTGCAAATACCAGACCTAACCGAGACATAACCGGCGTTATCTTCTAAAATATTAATCGCAACCAGTTTAATTGACTGTTTCGGAGTGGAACGTCATTACTACGGGATCCAAACAAGAAAAAGCCCAGGATCTGGCCAACAAGTATGCGAAAAGTGCGAAAGTACGATGCAGTTGAGGGCAAATCCCAGACCTAACCGTGACATAACCGACCTTAACCACTAAAATATTTATAGCAACCTGGTTTAATTCACTGTTTCGGTGTGGTACCGCATTACTACGTGATCCAAACCATAAAAAGGCTAGGATCAGGCCAACAAGTAAGCGAAATATGCGAAAGTACGAGCCAGATGTGGGCAAATCCCAGACCTACCCGAGACATAACCGGCGTTATCCTCTAAAATATTAATCGCAACCAGGTTTAATTGACTGTTTCAGTGTGGTACCACATTACTACGTGATCCAAACCAGAAAAAGCCCAGGATCTGGCCAGCAAGTATGCGAAAAACGCGAATGTATGAGCCAGATGGTTGCAAATACCAGAACTAACCCAGACATAACCAGCGTTATCCTCTAAAATACTGATCGGAACCAGTTTCTATTGACTGTTTCAGTGTGGTACCATTCCCTACGTGGTCCATGCCAGCAGAAGGCCAGTATGTGGCCAACAAGTATGCGAAAACTGCGAAAGTACGAGCCAGTTGTGGGCAAATACCAGACCTAACCGAGACATAACCGGCGTTATCCACTAAAATATTATCCACAACCAGGTTTAATTGACTGCTTCGGTGTGGTACCACATTACTACGTGGTCCAAGCCAGAAAATGGCCAGGATCTGGCCAACAAGTATGCGAAAAATGCGAAAGTATGAGCCAGATGATTGCAAATACCAGAACTATGCCTGACATTACCAGCGTTATCCTCTAAAATACGAATCGGAACATGCTTTTAATGACTGTTTCAGTGTGGTAACACATTACTACGAGATCCAAACCAGAAAAATCCCAGGATCGGGCCAACAAGAATGCGAGAAACGCGAATGTACGAGCCACATGAGGGAAAATCCCAGACATAACCGGCGTTATCCGCTAAAATATTAATCGCAACCAGGTTTAATTGACTGTTTCGTTGTGGGCCCACATTACTAGGGGCTCCAATCCAGAAACAACCCAGGATCTGGCCAACAAGTATGCCAAAAATGCGAAAGAACGATCCAGATGAGGGCAAATCCCAGACCTAACCGAGACATAACCGGCGTTAGCCTCTGAAATATTAATCGCAACCAGGTTCAATTGACTGTTTCGGTGTGGAACCACATTACTACGGGATCCAAACCAGAAAAAACCCAGGATCTGGCCAACAACTATGACAAAAACGCGAAAGTATGAGCCAGATGATTGCAAATACCAGAACTATCCCAGGCATAACCAGCGTTATCCTCTAAAATATTAATCGCAACAAGGTTTACTTGACTGTTTCGGTGTGGTACCACATTACTACGTGGTCCAAGCCAGAAAAAGGCCAGGATCTGGCCAACAAGAATGCGAAAAATGCGAAAGTACGATCCAGATGAGGGCAAATACCAGACCTAACCGAGACATAACCGGCGTTATCCTCTAAAATATTATTCGCAACCAGGTGTAATTGACTGTTTCGGTGTGGTACCACATTACTACGTGGTCCAAGCCAGAAAAAGGCCAGGATCTGGCCAACATGAATGCGAAAAATGCGAAAGTACGCGCCAGATGAGGGCTAATCCCAGACCTAACCGAGACATAACCGGCGTTATCCACTAAAATATTAATCGCAACCAGGTTTAATTGACTGTTTCGGTGTGGTACCACATTACTACGTGGTCCAAGCCAGAAAAAGGCCAGGATCTGGCCAACAAGTATGCGAAAAACGTGAAAGTACGAGCCAGATGAGGACAAATCCCAGACCTACCCGAGACATAACCGGCGCTATCCTCTAAAATATTAATCGCAACCAGTTTCATTGACTGCTTCGGTGTGGAACCTCATTACTACGGGATCCAAAACAGAAAATCCCAGGATCTGGCCAACAAGTATGCGACAAACGCGAAAGTATATGCCAGATGATTGCAAATACCAGAACTAACCCAGACATTACCGGCGTTATCCCCTAAAATATTAATCGCAACCTGGTTTAATTGACTGTTTCGGTGTGGTACCGCATTACTACGTGATCCAAACCAGAGAAAGGCCAGGATCTGGCCAACAAGTATGCGAAAAACGCGAATGTATGAGCCAGATGGGGGCAAATCCCAGACCTAACCGAGACATAACCAGCGTTATCCTCTAAAATATTAATCGCAACCAGGTTTAATTGACTGTTTCGGTGTGGTACCGCATTACTACGTGATCCAAACCAGAAAGAGGCCAGGATCTGGCCAACAAGAATGCGAAAAATGCGAAAGTACGAACCCGGTGAGGGCAAATCCCAGACCAAACCGGGACATAACCGGTGATATCCTCTAAAATATTAATCGCAACCAGGTTTAATTGACTGTTTCGGTGTGGTACCGCACAACTACGTGATCCAAACCAGAAAAAGGCCATGATCTGGCCAACAAGTATGCGAAATATGCGAAAGTATGAGCCAGATGATTGCAAATACCAGAACTATGCCTGACATAAACAGCGTTATCCTCTAAAATACGAATCAGAACATGCTTTTAATGACTGTTTCAGTGTGGTACCACATCACTACGTGATCCAAACCAGATAAAGGCCAGGATCTGGCCAACAAGTATGCGAAAAACGCGAATGTATGAGCCAGATGGTTGCAAATACCAGAACTAACCGAGACATAACTGGCGTTATCCTCTAAAATATTATTCGCAACCAGGTTTAATTGACTGTTTCAGTGTGGTACCACATTACTATGTGATCCAAACCAGAAAAAGCCCAGGATCTGGCCAACAAGTATGCGAAAAACGCGAATATATGAGCCAGATGATTGCAGATACCAGAACTAACCCTGACATAACCAGCGTTATCCTCTAAAATACTCATCGGAACATGCTTTTAATGACTGTTTCAGTGTGGTACCACATTACTACGTGATCCAAACCAGAAAAACCCCAGGATCGGGCCAACAAGAATGCGAAAAATTGCGAAAGTACGAGCCTGATGAGGGAAGATCCCAGACCTAACCGAGACGTAACCGGCGTTATCCTCTAAAATATTTATCGCATCCACGTTTAATTGACTGTTTCGGTGTGGTACCGTATTACTACGTGATCCAAACTGTAAAAAGGCTAGGATCAGGCCAACAAGTAAGCGAAAAATACGAATGTACGAGCGAGATGAGGGCAAATACCAGACCTAACCTAGACATAACCGGCGATATCCTCTAAAATATTAATCGCAACCAGGTTTAATTGACTGTTTGGGTGTGGAGCCACATTGCGATGGGATCCAAACCAGAAAAAACCGAGGATCTGGCCAAGAAGTATGCGAAAAACGCGAAAGTATGAGCCAGATGATTGCAAATACCAGACCTAACCGAGACATAACCGGCGTTATCTTCTAAAATATTAATCGCAACCAGTTTAATTGACTGTTTCGGTGTGGAACCTCATTACTACGGGATCCAAACAAGAAAAAGCCCAGGATCTGGCCAACAAGTATGCGAAAAGTGCGAAAGTACGATGCAGTTGAGGGCAAATCCCAGACCTAACCGTGACATAACCGGCCTTAACCTCTAAAATATTTATAGCAACCTGGTTTAGTTGACTGTTTCGGTGTGGTACCGCATTACTACGTGATCCAAACCATAAAAAGGCTAGGATCAGGCCAACAAGTAAGCGAAATATGCGAAAGTACGAGCCAGATGTGGGCAAATCCCAGACCTACCCGAGACATAACCGGCGTTATCCTCTAAAATATTAATCGCAACCAGGTTTAATTGACTGTTTCAGTGTGGTACCACATTACTACGTGATCCAAACCAGAAAAAGCCCAGGATCTGGCCAGCAAGTATGCGGAAAACGCGAATGTATGAGCCAGATGGTTGCAAATACCAGAACTAACCCAGACATAACCAGCGTTATCCTCTAAAATACTGATCGGAACCAGTTTCTATTGACTGTTTCAGTGTGGTACCATTCCCTACGTGGTCCATGCCAGCAGAAGGCCAGTATGTGGCCAACAAGTATGCGAAAACTGCGAAAGTACGAGCCAGTTGTGGGCAAATACCAGACCTAACCGAGACATAACCGGCGTTATCCACTAAAATATTATCCACAACCAGGTTTAATTGACTGCTTCGGTGTGGTACCACATTACTACGTGGTCCAAGCCAGAAAATGGCCAGGATCTGGCCAACATGTATACGAAAAACGCGAAAGTACGAGACAGATGAGGACAAATCCCAGACCTACCCGAGACATAACCGGCGTTAACCTCTAAAATATTAATCGCAACCGGTATAATTGACTGTTTTGGTGTGGAAACTCATTACTACCGGATCCAAAACAGAAACAACCCAGGATCTGGCCAACAAGTATGCGAGAAACGCGAAAGTATGAGCCAGATGATTGCAAATACCAGAAGTAACCCAGGCATAACCAGCGTTATCCTCTAAAATACTAAGCGGAACCAGCTTTTATTGACAGTGTGGTACCACATTACGACGTGATCCAAACAAGAAAAAGCCCAGGATCTGGCCAACAAATATGCGAAAAGTGCGAAAGTACGAGGCAGTTGAGGGCAAATCCCAGACCTAACCGTGACATAACCGGCCTTAACCTCTAAAATATTTATAGGAACCAGGTTTAATTGACTGTTTCGGTGTGGTACCGCATTACTACGTTATCCAAACCATAAAAAGGCTAGGATCAGGCCAACATGTAAGCGAAATATGCGAAAGTACGAGCGAGATGAGGGCAAATACCAGACCTAACCGAGACATAACCGGCGTTATCCACTAAAGTATTAATCGGAACCAGGTTTAATTGACAGTTTCAGTGTGGTACCACTTCACTATGTGGTCCACGCCAGCAGAAGGCCAGTATGTGGCCAAAAAGTATTCGAATCATGCGAAAGTACGTTCCAGATGAGGACAAATCCCAGACCCAACCGAGACATAACCGGCGTTATCCTCTAAAGTATTAATCGGAACCAGGTTTAATTGACAGTTTCAGTGTGGTACCACTTCACTATGTGGTCCACGCCAGCAGACTGCCAGTATGTGGCCAACAAGTATGCGGAAACTGCGAAAGTACGAGCCAGTTGAGGACAAATCCCAGACCTACCCGAGACATAACCGGCGTTATCCTCTAAAATATTAATCGCAACCAGTTTAATTGACTATTTCGGTGTGGAACCTCATTACTACGGGATCCAAAACAGAAAAAACCCAGGATCTGGTCAACAAGTATGCGATAAACGCCAAAGTACGAACCAGATGATTGCAAATACCAGAATTAACCCAGACATAACCAGCGTTATCCTCTAAAATACTTATCGGAACCAGCCCCTATTGACTATTTCAGTGTGGTACCACATTATTACGTGTTCCAAACGAGAAAAGGGCCAGGGTCTGGCCAACAAGTGTGCGAAAAACGCGAAAGTATGAGCCAGATGGTTTCAAATACCAGAACTAACACAGACATAACCAGCGATATCCTCTAAAAGACTAATCGGAACCAGCTTTTATTGACTGTTTCAGTGTGGTACCACATTACTACGTGATCCAAACCAGAAAAAGGCCAGGATCTGGCCAACAAGTATGCGAAAAACGCGAATGTATGAGCCAGATGGGGGCAAATCCCAGACCTAACCGAGACATAACCAGCGTTATCCTCTAAAATATTAATCGCAACCAGGTTTAATTGACTGTTTCGGTGTGGTACCGCATTACTACGTGATCCAAGCCAGAAAAAGGCCAGGATCTGGCCAACAAGTATGCGAAAAACGCGAAAGTACGAGCCAGATGAGGACAAATCCCAGACCTACCCGAGACATAACCGGCGCTATCCTCTAAAATATTAATCGCAACCAGTTTCATTGACTGCTTCGGTGTGGAACCTCATTACTACGGGATCCAAAACAGAAAATCCCAGGATCTGGCCAACAAGTATGCGACAAACGCGAAAGAATATGCCAGATGATTGCAAATACCAGAACTAACCCAGACATAACCGGCGTTATCCCCTAAAATATTAATCGCAACCTGGTTTAATTGACTGTTTCGGTGTGGTACCGCATTACTACGTGATCCAAACCAGAGAAAGGCCAGGATCTGGCCAACAAGTATGCGAAAAACGCGAATGTATGAGCCAGATGGGGGCAAATCCCAGACCTAACCGAGACATAACCAGCGTTATCCTCTAAAATATTAATCGCAACCAGGTTTAATTGACTGTTTCGGTGTGGTACCGCATTACTACGTGATCCAAACCAGAAAGAGGTCAGGATCTGGCCAACAAGAATGCGAAAAATGCGAAAGTACGAACCCGATGAGGGCAAATCCCAGACCAAACCGGGACATAACCGGTGTTATCCTCTAAAATATTAATCGCAACCAGGTTTAATTGACTGTTTCGGTGTGGTACCGCACAACTACGTGATCCTAACCAGAAAAAGGCCATGATCTGGCCAACAAGTATGCGAAATATGCGAAAGTATGAGCCAGATGATTGCAAATACCAGAACTATGCCTGACATAAACAGCGTTATCCTCTAAAATACGAATCAGAACATGCTTTTAATGACTGTTTCAGTGTGGTACCACATCACTACGTGATCCAAACCAGATAAAGGCCAGGATCTGGCCAACAAGTATGCGAAAAACGCGAATGTATGAGCCAGATGGTTGCAAATACCAGAACTAACCGAGACATATCTGGCGTTATCCTCTAAAATATTATTCGCAACCAGGTTTAATTGACTGTTTCAGTGTGGTACCACATTACTATGTGATCCAAACCAGAAAAAGCCCAGGATCTGGCCAACAAGTATGCGAAAAACGCGAATATATGAGCCAGATGATTGCAGATACCAGAACTAACCCTGACATAACCAGCGTTATCCTCTAAAATACTCATCGGAACATGCTTTTAATGACTGTTTCAGTGTGGTACCACATTACTACGTGATCCAAACCAGAAAAAGCCCAGGATCGGGCCAACAAGAATGCGAAAAATTGCGAAAGTACGAGCCTGATGAGGGAAGATCCCAGACCTAACCGAGACGTAACCGGCGTTATCCTCTAAAATATTTATCGCAACCACGTTTAATTGACTGTTTCGGTGTGGTACCGTATTACTACGTGATCCAAACTGTAAAAAGGCTAGGATCAGGCCAACAAGTAAGCGAAAAATACGAATGTACGAGCGAGATGAGGGCAAATACCAGACCTAACCTAGACATAACCGGCGTTATCCTCTAAAATATTAATCGCAACCAGGTTTAATTGACTGTTTCGGTGTGGAGCCACATTGCGATGGGATCCAAACCAGAAAAAACCGAGGATCTGGCCAAGAAGTATGCGAAAAACGCGAAAGTATGAGCCAGATGATTGCAAATACCAGACCTAACCGAGACATAACCGGCGTTATCTTCTAAAATATTAATCGCAACCAGTTTAATTGACTGTTTCGGTGTGGAACCTCATTACTACGGGATCCAAACAAGAAAAAGCCCAGGATCTGGCCAACAAGTATGCGAAAAGTGCGAAAGTACGATGCAGTGGAGGGCAAATCCCAGACCTAACCGTGACATAACCGGCCTTAACCTCTAAAATATTTATAGCAACCTGGTTTAATTGACTGTTTCGGTGTGGTACCGCATTACTACGTGATCCAAACCATAAAAAGGCTAGGATCAGGCCAACAAGTAAGCGAAATATGCGAAAGTACGAGCCAGATGTGGGCAAATCCCAGACCTACCCGAGACATAACCGGCGTTATCCTCTAAAATATTAATCGCAACCAGGTTTAATTGACTGTTTCAGTGTGGTACCACATTACTACGTGATCCAAACCAGAAAAAGCCCAGGATCTGGCCAGCAAGTATGCGGAAAACGCGAATGTATGAGCCAGATGGTTGCAAATACCAGAACTAACCCAGACATAACCAGCGTTATCCTCTAAAATACTGATCAGAACCAGTTTCTATTGACTGTTTCAGTGTGGTACCATTCCCTACGTGGTCCATGCCAGCAGAAGGCCAGTATGTGGCCAACAAGTATGCGAAAACTGCGAAAGTACGAGCCAGTTGTGGGCAAATACCAGACCTAACCGAGACATAACCGGCGTTATCCACTAAAATATTATCCACAACCAGGTTTAATTGACTGCTTCGGTGTGGTACCACATTACTACGTGGTCCAAGCCAGAAAATGGCCAGGATCTGGCCAACATGTATACGAAAAACGCGAAAGTACGAGACAGATGAGGACAAATCCCAGACCTACCCGAGACATAACCGGCGTTAACCTCTAAAATATTAATCGCAACCGGTATAATTGACTGTTTTGGTGTGGAAACTCATTACTACCGGATCCAAAACGGAAACAACCCAGGATCTGGCCAACAAGTATGCGAGAAACGCGAAAGTATGAGCCAGATGATTGCAAATACCAGAAGTAACCCAGGCATAACCAGCGTTATCCTCTAAAATACTAAGCGGAACCAGCTTTTATTGACAGTGTGGTACCACATTACGACGTGATCCAAACAAGAAAAAGCCCAGGATCTGGCCAACAAATATGCGAAAAGTGCGAAAGTACGAGGCAGTTGAGGGCAAATCCCAGACCTAACCGTGACATAACCGGCCTTAACCTCTAAAATATTTATAGGAACCAGGTTTAATTGACTGTTTCGGTGTGGTACCGCATTACTACGTTATCCAAACCATAAAAAGGCTAGGATCAGGCCAACATGTAAGCGAAATATGCGAAAGTACGAGCGAGATGAGGGCAAATACCAGACCTAACCGAGACATAACCGGCGTTATCCACTAAAGTATTAATCGGAACCAGGTTTAATTGACAGTTTCAGTGTGGTACCACTTCACTATGTGGTCCACGCCAGCAGAAGGCCAGTATGTGGCCAAAAAGTATTCGAATCATGCGAAAGTACGTTCCAGATGAGGACAAATCCCAGACCCAACCGAGACATAACCGGCGTTATCCTCTAAAGTATTAATCGGAACCAGGTTTAATTGACAGTTTCAGTGTGGTACCACTTCACTATGTGGTCCACGCCAGCAGACTGCCAGTATGTGGCCAACAAGTATGCGAAAACTGCGAAAGTACGAGCCAGTTGAGGGCAAATACCAGACCTAACCGAGACATAACCGGCGTTATCCACTAAAATATTATTCACAACCAGGTTTAATTGACTGCTTCGGTGTGGTACCACATTACTACGTGGTCCAAGCCAGAAAAAGTCCAGGATCTGCCAACAAGTATGCGAAAAATGCGAAAGTACGAGCCAGATGAGGGCAAATACCATTAATAACCGAGACATTACCGGCTTTATCCTCTAAAATATTAATCGCAACCAGATTTAATTGACTGTTTCGGTGTGGTACCGCATTACTACGTGATCCAAACCAGAAAGAGGCCAGGATCTGGCCAACATGTATGCGAAAAACGCGAATGTACGAGCCAGATGATTGCAAATACCAGAACTCACCCCGACAGAACCATCGCTATCCTCTAAAATACTAATCGGAACCAGCTTTTATTGACTGTATCAGTGTGGTACCACATTACTACGTGATCCAAACCAGAAAAAGGCCAGGATCTGGCCAACAAGTATGCGAAAAACGCGAAAGTACGAGCCAGATGAGGACAAATCCCAGACCTACCCGAGACATAACCGGCGTTATCCTCTAAAATATTAATCGCAACCAGTTTAATTGTCTGTTTCGGTGTGGAACCTCATTACTACGGGATCCAAAACAGAAAAAACCCAGGATCTGGCCAACAAGTATGCGAAAAACGCGAAAGTACGAGCCAGATGAGGACAAATCCCAGACCTACCCGAGACATAACCGGCGTTATCCTCTAAAATATTAATCTCAACCAGGTTTAATTGACTGTTTCGTTGTGGAACCACATTACTACGGGATCCAAACCAGAAAAAACCCAGGATCTGGCCAACAAGTATGCGCAAAATGCGAAAGTACGAGCCAGATGAGGGCAAATCCCAGACCAAACCGAGACATAACCGGCGTTATCCTCTAAAATATTAATCGCAACCAGGATTAATTGGCTGCTTCGGTGTGGTACCGCATTACTACGTGATCCAAACTAGAAAAAGGCCATGATCTGGCCAACAAGTATGCGAAAAATGCGAAAGTATGAGCCAGATGATTGCAAATACCAGAACTATGCCTGACATAACCAGCGTTAACCTCTAAAATACGAATCGGAACATGCTTTTAATGACTGTTTCAGTGTGGCAACACATTACTACGAGATCCAAACCAGAAAAATCCCAGGATCGGGCTAACAAGTATGCGCAAAATGCGAAAGTACGAGCCAGATGAGGGCAAATCCCAGACCTACCCGAGACATAACCGGCGTTATCCTCTAAAATATTAATCTCAACCAGGTTTAATTGACTGTTTCGTTGTGGAACCACATTACTACGGGATCCAAACCAGAAAAAAACCCAGGATCTGGCCAACAAGTATGCGCAAAATGCGAAAGTACGAGCCAGATGAGGGCAAATCCCAGACCAAACCGAGACATAACCGGCGTTATCCTGTAAAATATTAATCGCAACCAGGTTTAATTGACTGCTTCGGTGTGGTACCGCATTACTACGTGATTCAAACCAGAAAAAGGCCATGATCTGGCCAACAAGTATGCGAAAAATGCAAAAGTATGAGCCAGATGGTTTCAAATACCAGAACTAACACAGGCATAACCAGCGTTACCCTCTAAAATACTAATCGGAACCAGCTTTTATTGACAGTTTCGGTGTGGTACCACATTACTACGTGATCCAAACCAGAAAAAGGCCAGGATCTGGCATACAAGTATGCGAAAAACGCGAAAGTACAAGCCAGATGAGGGCAAATCCCAGACCAAACCGAGACATAACCGGCGTTATCCTCTAAAATATTAATCGCAACCAGGTTTAATTGACTGCTTCGGTGTGGTACCGCATTACTACGTGATCCAAACCAGAAAAAGGCCATGATCTGGCCAACAAGTATGCGAAAAACGCGAAAGTACGAGCCAGATGAGGACAAATCCCAGACCTACCCGAGACATAACCGGCGTTATCCTCTAAAGTATTAATCGGAACCAGGTTTAATTGACTGCTTCGGTGTGGTACCGCATTACTACGTGATCCAAACCAGAAAAAGGCCATGATCTGGCCAACAAGTATGCGAAAAACGCGAAAGTACGAGCCAGATGAGGACAAATCCCAGACCTACCCGAGACATAACCGGCGTTATCCTCTAAAATATTAATCGCTACCAGTTTAATTGACTGTTTCGGTGTGGAACCTCATTACTACGGGATCCAAAACAGAAAAAACCCAGGATCTGGTCAAGAAGTATGCGAAAAACGCCAAAGTATGAGCCAGATGATTGCAAATACCAGAACTAACCCAGACATAACCAGCGTTATCCTCTAAAGTACTTATCGGAACCAGCCTCTATTGACTATTTCAGTGTGGTACCACATTACTACGTTTTCCAAACGAGAAAAGGGCCAGGGTCTGGCCAACAAGTGTGCGAAAAACGCGAAAGTATGAGCCAGATGGTTTCAAATACCAGAACTAACACAGACATAACCAGCGTTATCCTCTAAAATACTAATCGGAACCAGCTTTTATTGACTGTTTCAGTGTGGTACCACATTACTGCGTGATCCGGACCAGAAAAAGGCTAGGATCAGGCCATCAAGTAAGCGAAAAACGCGAAAGTACGAGCCAGATGAGGACAAATCCCAGACCTACCCGAGACATAACCGGCGTTATCCTCTAAAGTATTAATCGGAACCAGGTTTAATTGACTGTTTCGTTGTGGAACCACATTACTACGGGATCCAAACCAGAAAAAACCCAGGATCTGGCCAACAAGTATGCGCAAAATGCGAAAGTACGAGCCAGATGAGGGCAAATCCCAGACCAAACCAAGACATAACCGGCGTTATCCTCTAAAATATTAATCGCAACCAGGTTTAATTGACTGCTTCGGTGTGGTACCGCATTACTACGTGATCCAAACCAGAAAAAGGCCATGATCTGGCCAACAAGTATGCGAAAAATGCGAAAGTATGAGCCAGATGAGGGCAAGTACCAGACCTAACAGAGACATAACCGGCGTTATCCTCTAAAATACTAATCGGAACCAGCTTCTATTGCCTGTTTCAGTGTGGTACAACATTACTACGTGATCCAAACCAGAAAAAGGCAAAGGATCTGGCCAACAAGTATGCGAAAAACGCGATAGTATGAGCCAGATGATTGCAAATACCAGAACTAACACAGACATAACCTGCGTTATCCTCTAAAATACTAATCGGAACCAGCTTTTATTGACTGTTACAGTGTGGTACCACATTACTACGTGATCCAAACCAGAAAAAGGCCAGGATCTGGCCAACAAGTATGCGAAAAACGCGAAAGTCGGGCCAGATGAGGACAAATCCCAGACCTACCCGAGACATAACCGGTGTTATCCTCTAAAATATTAATCGCAACCAATCTAATTGCCTGTTTCGGTGTGGAACCTCATTACTACGGGATCCAAAACAGAAAAAACCCAGGATCTGGTCAACAAGTATGCGAAAAACGCCAAAGTATGTGCCAGATGATTGCAAATACCAGAACTAACCCAGACATAACCAGCGTTATCCTCTAAAATAGTTATCGGAACCAGCCCCTATTGACTATTTCAGTGTGGTACCACATTACTACGTGTTCCAAACGAGAAAAGGGCCAGGGTCTGGCCAACAAGTGTGCGAAAAACGCGAAAGTATGAGCCAGATGGTTTCAAATACCAGAACTAACACAGACATAACCAGCGTTATCCTCTAAAATACTAATCGGAACCAGCTTTTATTGACTATTTCAGTGTGGTACCACATTACTACGTGTTCCAAACGAGAAAAGGGCCAGGGTCTGGCCAACAAGTGTGCGAAAAACGCGAAAGTATGAGCCAGATGGTTTCAAATACCAGAACTAACACAGACATAACCGGCGTTATCCTCTAAAGTATTAATCGGAACCAGGTTTAATTTACTGTTTCAGTGTGGTACCTCTTTACTACGTGGTCCAAGCCAGAAGAAGGCCAGGATGTGGCCAACAAGTATGCGAAAAATGCGAAAGTATGAGCCAGATGAGGACAAATCCCAGACCAAACCGAGACATAACCGGCGTTATCCTCTAAAATATTAATCGCAACCAGGATTAATTGGCTGCTTCGGTGTGGTACCGCATTACTACGTGATCCAAACTAGAAAAAGGCCATGATCTGGCCAACAAGTATGCGAAAAATGCGAAAGTATGAGCCAGATGATTGCAAATACCAGAACTATGCCTGACATAACCAGCGTTAACCTCTAAAATACGAATCGGAACATGCTTTTAATGACTGTTTCAGTGTGGCAACACATTACTACGAGATCCAAACCAGAAAAATCCCAGGATCGGGCCAAGAAGTATGCGAAAAATGCGAAAGTACAAGCCAGATGAGGGCAAATCCCAGACCAAACCGAGACATAACCGGCGTTATCCTCTAAAATATTAATCGCAACCAGGTTTAATTGACTGCTTCGGTGTGGTACCGCATTACTACGTGATGCAAACCAGAAAAAGGCCATGATCTGGCCAACAAGTATGCGAAAAACGCGAAAGTACGAGCCAGATGAGGACAAATCCCAGACCTAACCGAGACATAACCGGCGTTATCCTCTAAAATATTATTCGCAACCAGGTTTAATTGACTGTTTCGGTGTGGTACCACATTACTACGTGGTCCAAGCCAGAAAACGGCCAGGATCTGGCCAAAAAGTATGCGAAAAACGCGAAAGTACGAGCCAGATGAGGACAAATCCCAGACCTACCCGAGACATAACCGGCGTTATCCTCTAAAATATTAATCGCTACCAGTTTAATTGACTGCTTCGGTGTGGAACTTCATTACTACGGGATCCAAAACAGAAAAAACCCAGGATCTGGTCAACAAGTATGCGAAAAACGCCAAAGTATGAGCCAGATGATTGCAAATACCAGAACTAACCCAGACGTAACCAGCGTTATCCTCTAAAATACTTATCGGAACCAGGCTCTATTGACTATTTCAGTGTGGTACCACATTACTACGTGTTCCAAACGAGAAAAGGGCCAGGGTCTGGCCAACAAGTGTGCGAAAAACGCGAAAGTATGAGCCAGATGGTTTCAAATACCAGAACTAACACAGACATAACCAGCGTTATCCTCTAAAATACTAATCGGAACCAGCTTTTATTGACTGTTTCAGTGTGGTACCACATTACTACGTGATCCAAACCAGAAAAAGGCCGGAATCTGGCCTACAAGTATGCGAAAAACGCGAAAGTACGAGCCAGATGATTGCAAATACCAGAACTATGCCTGACATAACCAGCGTTTACCTCTAAAATACGAATCGGAACATGCTTTTAATGACTGTTTCAGTGTGGCAACACATTACTACGAGATCCAAACCAGAAAAATCCCAGGATCGGGCCAACAAGTATGCGCAAAATGCGAAAGTACGAGCCAGATGAGGGCAAATCCCAGACCTACCCGAGACATAACCGGCGTTATCCTCTAAAATATTAATCTCAACCAGGTTTAATTGACTGTTTCGTTGTGGAACCACATTACTACGGGATCCAAACCAGAAAAAACCCAGGGTCTGGCCAACAAGTATGCGCAAAATGCGAAAGTACAAGCCAGATGAGGGCAAATCCCAGGCCAAACCGAGACATAACCGGCGTTATCCTCTAAAATATTAATCGCAACCAGGTTTAATTGACTGCTTCGGTGTGGTACCGCATTACTACGTGATGCAAACCAGAAAAAGGCCATGATCTGGCCAACAAGTATGCGAAAAACGCGAAAGTACGAGCCAGATGAGGACAAATCCCAGACCTACCCGAGACATAACCGGCGTTATCCTCTAAAGTATTAATCGGAACCAGGTTTAATTTACTGTTTCAGTGTGGTACCTCTTTACTACGTGGTCCAAGCCAGAAGAAGGCCAGGATGTGGCCAACAAGTATGCGAAAAATGCGAAAGTACGAGCCAGATGAGGGCAAATACCAGACCTAACCGAGACATAACCGGCGTTATCCTCTAAAATGTTAATCGCAACCAGGTTTAATTGACTGTTTCGTTGTGGAACCACATTACTGCGGGATCCAAACCAGAAAAAACCCGGGATCTGGCCAACAAGTATGCGAAAAATGCGAAAGTACGATCCAGATGAGGGCAAATCCCAGACCTAACCGAGACATAACCGGCGTTATCCTCTAAAATATTATTCGCAACCAGGTTTAATTGACTGTTTCGGTGTGGTACCACATTACTACGTGGTCCAAGCCAGAAAACGGCCAGGATCTGGCCAAAAAGTATGCGAAAAACGCGAAAGTACGAGCCAGATGAGGACAAATCCCAGACCTACCCGAGACATAACCGGCGTTATCCTCTAAAATATTAATCTCAACCAGGTTTAATTGACTGTTTCGTTGTGGAACCACATTACTACGGGATCCAAACCAGAAAAAACCCAGGATCTGGCCAACAAGCATGCGCAAAATGCGAAAGTACGAGCCAGATGAGGGCAAATCCCAGACCAAACAGAGACATAACCGGCGTTATCCTCTAAAATATTAATCGCAACCAGGTTTAATTGACTGCTTCGATGTGGTACCGCATTACTACGTGATCCAAACCAGAAAAAGGCCATGATCTGGCCAACAAGTATGCGAAAAATGCGAAAGTATGAGCCAGATGAGGGCAAATACCAGACCTAACCGAGACATAACCGGCGTTATCCTCTAAAATACTAATCGGAACCAGCTTCTTTTGACTGTTTCAGTGTGGTACAACATTACTACGTGATCCAAACCAGAAAAAGGCAAAGGATCCTGCCAACAAGTATGCGAAAAACGCGAAAGTATGAGCCAGATGATTGCAAATACCAGAACTAACACAGACATAACCTGCGTTATCCTCTAAAGTACTAATCGGAACCAGATTTTATTGACTGTTACAGTGTGGTACCACATTACTACGTGATCCAAACCAGAAAAAGGCCAGGATCTGGCCAACAAGTATGCGAAAAACGCGAAAGTACGAGCCAGATGAGGACAAATCCCAGACCTACCCGAGACATAACCGGCGTTATCCTCTAAAATATTGTTGCGCCGGGGCGGGGCTTTCTTCCAATAACTCATATTGACACAACACAATTAAACAGCACAACGTAACAAACTAATGTAAACTGGGAACTTTATTAACAACAGTGCTTTTCAATACGTCTGTTCGCCTTGCGATCTGTCGTAATTCAAATCTTCAAAATCGTTGCCGGTTTCTCGGCAACCGGAAGGCTCGGGATCTCGCATCCGCTCGTTTTCGTGTGGCAGCTTCACCTCATCGCAAAGCCTCTTCACACCATTGCGACGATGCAATTTCGCGGTATTGCGCGGCATCTTCATACCGTCGCAACACTGCTCCCTCTTCCTTCAGAGCGGTCGTCCCGACCGCTGCAAATTCCGTTCGAACAGCCAACTTCACCCGTAGTCTCCTAACCTCCGGGTTGTCGCGAAGCTGCGTCGAACCTGTACACCTCTGCCTGTAAAGTAGATAAACTAATAGGTCGATCATTTACCTGAGTGGCCTTTATCAGACAGTCAGCACCTTGACATTCGTCCTTCGTCCCAAGGAAAACCACTCAAAAACCTTGAGCAAGGCGCCGGTGTAACCTTCGGAATACTTCGTCCGAACTTAGACATCTTCGAGGATGAGGAAATCCCGACTGCTCCTCGCCCTTCCCCTTGACTCTTGCGGCTTGCGTGCTTCTTTCTTGAGGACTTCCCGGATGCGGATTCCCCCCAGCCTCACGAAAGAACTTCCCATGGGATGTTCCCCGATCTCCAAGGAGAATTTCCTCGAAGATCGGTTGTGGAACATACCACAATTCCGCCGTCCGACCGTCTGTGCCCCACTCCGCTATTAGAGTCGAGCATGACTGGGGGGCGACCCTCCCCGGGGAGAATCGCACTTCCCCGGCCGTTCTGACCTGCGGAAATGGAGAGTCCTCCGCGGCCGGTAGGAAAACCCGATCCTCGCCTTCTGCGATGAAACGTCCTCTTCTTGGGCGAAGATGTCGGCCATCTTCCTCGATCCTCACCTCGCAATATCTTCGCAGGGGGCGTCTCGTGAATCGTACCGAGCCAGTCGATTCACATGCTCAACCCTTGGTTTGGACTTCTGGAAACGGACTATACGGAAACCCAACTTATCCAGCCGATTCTTCACATCGCCTTCTTGTTGTCACCTTCAGCACAGACCTTGGCAGGGAACCCATAACATACAGCGCTTTCCCTTCAGAAGGTGCTCCCATAAGCCCTATCCTTCCGAAAGATGCCCCGACGAGCGCCATCCCTCCAGAAGGTGCTCTGGCGAGCCCTATCCCTTCAAAGAGTGCTGCGACGAGCCTTATCCCTTCGAAAGGTGCTCCCACGAGCCTTATCCTTCCAAAAGATGCCCCGCCGAGCGCCATCCCCTGAGAAGGTGCTCCGGCGAACCTTATCCCTCCAAAGGGTACTCCTCTTCCCTTCTTAGAAGGTCCTTCCATTGCAGTCAGTTGACCATGACGATGATTCATTTTCCAAATCATCTCGGCGATTCCTTCAACGCGGAACAATTCTCCTTCTACGCTGCCTTCTGCTGGTACTTCCTGGGGCAATTCCACCGCATAGGTCCCGTTTCCCCGCAGTTCCAACACTCCATGGGTCTTTCGCATTCAGTCCCCTTTTCCGGTGTATCCTCTTCTTCGTCCGGATATCTCCTCTTGCGAGACTCTCCCTCCTCGACGGAAGAACAATCCTTGACAGCGATCCTGCGCACGACGGGGGCGGATGAAGACGAAGCCGGCGGGAGCCCCACTACGCCAACTTCTTCCAGTTTCCCTTCTTCTAGGGGGCCTCTTCTCTCCTCCTCTTCTTCGGGCAGTTCCGCTGTAAATGTCCCTCCTGTCCGCAGTTCCAGCACTCCGAGACCGGCTTCCCAGCAGTCCTCTTCTCCAACTTTCCCTTGGGAAAACAAGTGACACCCTGAATGCAGTCCTTAACACGGCAAGGACCAGGGGCCACAGACTCGACGGCCTCAATCTCCAGGGCTCTGATCACAGCCGCCCTGAGAGTAGTGAAACCGCCTAGCCTCAGCGTCCTCCTCATTTCCTCATTGGCCAGGGCGGAGACGAACTGAGAGGCGGCCAGCTTATCCCTGACTTCCATTGGACAATCACCAAAGGAAGCCTGCGCCAACCTCTCAATCTCCGAAGCCAAATCAGAAATCGACTCCCCCTTCCGTTGAGTATAATTTTGGAATTTCACGTAACTTAGATTCGCGAAATTCTTGGTTCCGAAACGGAACTCCAAAGCGGAAACCAAGACACCAAAATCACAACGCGACTCCTCGGAAAGGGTAGTCAAAACACTCCGAGCGGGCCCCTCCAGACATGCGACCAAGGCCAAAGCTTTCCTTGGTGCATCCCATCCATTCGCCTTCGCAATCGCCTCGAATTGCACCCGGTACTCCTCCCAACAAGCTCTTCCATCAAACGCTGGTGGTTTTAGGACGTACCCCAGAAATCCACCAGTCGCTTCCAACGGAGGAGCCGACTGCGAAGTGGAAGGCATCGCGAGTCCAGCAACAACAGGATTATCCCTAACAAAATTATTAACAAGGCTGGACTCGCGATCCTCGCTACGGAACGCCGCGGCCGACAGGTTATCAATCACATTTTTAAAATTCTCCGCAAGCACCTGATAACGATCCTCCATGGCCCTTATCCTTCCTTCCACAGCAGCCTCCTTCGCCGAAGCGGCAGCCTCCTTCGCGGCCTGCCTCTCTTCGGTTCGCTCCCGTTCCTCAGCAAATAAACGTTGCTGCTCCTGGAACTGCGTTGCGATGTTCCGCTGTAGTCCTTCCAAGAGCACCTCCAACGATGAAAAAGTCTCCGCCCTGGCAGCAGAACGAGTCGTAATCCCACTTCTGGCACCACTGTTGCGCCGGGGCGGGGCTTTCTTCCAATAACTCATATTGACACAACACAATTAAACAGCACAACGTAACAAACTAATGTAAACTGGGAACTTTATTAACAACAGTGCTTTTCAATACGTCTGTTCGCCTTGCGATCTGTCGTAATTCAAATCTTCAAAATCGTTGCCGGTTTCTCGGCAACCGGAAGGCTCGGGATCTCGCATCCGCTCGTTTTCGTGTGGCAGCTTCACCTCATCGCAAAGCCTCTTCACACCATTGCGACGATGCAATTTCGCGGTATTGCGCGGCATCTTCATACCGTCGCAACAATATTAATCGCTACCAGTTTAATTGACTGTTTCGGTGTGGAACCTCATTACTACGGGATCCAAAACAGAAAAAACCCAGGATCTGGTCAACAAGTATGCGAAAAACGCCAAAGTATGAGCCAGATGATTGCAAATACCAGAACTAACCCAGACATAACCAGCGTTATCCTCTAAAATACTTATCGGAACCAGCCTCTATTGACTATTTCAGTGTGGTACCACATTACTACGTGTTCCAAACGAGAAAAGGGCCAGGGTCTGGCCAACAAGTGTGCGAAAAACGCGAAAGTATGAGCCAGATGGTTTCAAATACCAGAACTAACACAGACATAACCAGCGTTATCCTCTAAAATACTAATCGGAACCAGCTTTTATTGACTGTTTCAGTGTGGTACCACATTACTACGTGATCCAAACCAGAAAAAGGCCGGAATCTGGCCTACAAGTATGCGAAAAACGCGAAAGTACGAGCCAGATGATTGCAAATACCAGAACTATGCCTGACATAACCAGCGTTAACCTCTAAAATACGAATCGGAACATGCTTTTAATGACTGTTTCAGTGTGGCAACACATTACTACGAGATCCAAACCAGAAAAATCCCAGGATCGGGCCAACAAGTATGCGCAAAATGCGAAAGTACGAGCCAGATGAGGGCAAATCCCAGACCTACCCGAGACATAACCGGCGTTATCCTCTAAAATATTAATCTCAACCAGGTTTAATTGACTGTTTCGTTGTGGAACCACATTACTACGGGATCCAAACCAGAAAAAACCCAGGGTCTGGCCAACAAGTATGCGCAAAATGCGAAAGTACAAGCCAGATGAGGGCAAATCCCAGACCAAACCGAGACATAACCGGCGTTATCCTCTAAAATATTAATCGCAACCAGGTTTAATTGACTGCTTCGGTGTGGTACCGCATTACTACGTGATCCAAACCAGAAAAAACCCAGGATCTGGCCAACAAGTATGCGAAAAATGCGAAAGTACGAGCCAGATGAGGACAAATCCCAGACCTACCCGAGACATAACCGGCGTTATCCTCTAAAGTATTGATCGGAACCAGGTTTAATTTACTGTTTCAGTGTGGTACCTCTTTACTACGCGGTCCAAGCCAGAAGAAGGCCAGGATCTGGCCAACAAGTATGCGAAAAATGCGAAAGTACGAGCCAGATGAGGGCAAATACCAGACCTAACCGAGACATAACCGGCGTTATCCTCTAAAATGTTAATCGCAACCAGGTTTAATTGACTGCTTCGGTGTGGTACCGCCTTACTACGTGATTCAAACCAGAAAAAGGCCATGATCTGGCCAACAAGTATGCCAAAAATGCGAAAGTATCAGCCAGATGAGGGCAAATACCAGACCTAACCGAGACATAACCGGCGTTATCCTCTAAAATATTAATCTCAACCAGGTTTAATTGACTGTTTCGTTGTGGAACCACATTACTGCCGGATCCAAACCAGAAGAAACCCAGGATCTGGCCAACAAGTATGCGAAAAATGCGAAAGTACGATCCAGATGAGGGCAAATCCCAGACCTAACCGAGACATAACCGGCGTTATCCTCTAAAATATTATTCGCAACCAGGTTTAATTGACTGTTTCGGTGTGGTACCACATTACTACGTGGTCCAAGCCAGAAAAAGGCCAGGATCTGGCCAACAAGTATGCCAAAAACGCGATAGTACGAGCCAGATGAGGACAAATCCCAGACCTACCCGAGACATAACCGGCGTTATCCTCTAAAATATTAATCTCAACCAGGTTTAATTGACTGTTTCGTTGTGGAACCACATTACTACAGGATCCAAACCAGAAAAAACCCAGGATCTGGCCAACACGTATGCGCAAAATGCGATAGTACGAGCCAGATGAGGGCAAATCCCAGACCAAACCGAGACATAACCGGCGTTATCCTCTAAAATATTAATCGCAACCAGGTTTAATTGACTGCTTCGATGTGGTACCGCATTACTACGTGATCCAACCCAGAAAAAGGCCATGATCTGGCCAACAAGTATGCGAAAAATGCGAAAGTATGAGCCAGATGAGGGCAAATACCAGACCTAACCGAGACATAACCGGCGTTATCCTCTAAAATATTAATCGCAACCAGGTTTAATTGACTGCTTCGGTGTGGTACCGCCTTACTACGTGATTCAAACCAGAAAAAGGCCATGATCTGGCCAACAAGTATGCCAAAAATGCGAAAGTATCAGCCAGATGAGGGCAAATACCAGACCTAACCGAGACATAACCGGCGTTATCCTCTAAAATACTAATCGGAACCAGCACTTATTGACTGTTACAGTGTGGTACCACATTACTACGTGATCCAAACCAGAAAAAGGCCAGGATCTGGCCAACAAGTATGCGAAAAACGCGATAGTACGAGCCAGATGAGGACAAATCCCAGACCTACCCGAGACATAACCGGCGTTATCCTTCAAAATATTAATCGCAACCAGTTTAATTGACTGTTTCGGTGTGGAACCTCATTACTACGGGATCCAAAACAGAAAAAACCCAGGATCTGGTCAACAAGTATGCGAAAAACGCCAAAGTATGAGCCAGATGATTGCAGATACCAGAACTAACCCAGTCATAACCAGCGTTATCGTCTAAAATACTTATCGGAACCAGCCTCTAATGACTAGTTCTGTGTGGTACCACATTACTACGTGTTCCAAACGAGAAAAGGGCCAGGGTCTGGCCAACAAGTGTGCGAAAAACGCGAAAGTATGAGCCAGTTGGTTTCAAATACCAGAACTAACACAGACATAACCAGCGTTATCCTCTAAAATACTAATCGGAACCAGCTTTTATTGACTGTTTCAGTGTGGTACCACATTACTACGTGATCCAAACCAGTAAAAGGCCAGAATCTGGCCTACAAGTATGCGAAAAACGCGAAAGTACGAGCCAGATGAGGACAAATCCCAGACCTACCCGAGACATAAACGGCGTTATCCTCTAAAGTATTAATCGGAACCAGGTTTAATTGACTGTTTCAGTGTGGCACCTCTTTACTACGTGGCCCAAGCCAGAAGAAGGCCAGGATGTGGCCAACAAGTATGCGAAAAATGCGAAAGTACGAGCCAGATGAGGGCAAATACCAGACCTAACCGAGACATAACCGGCGTTATCCTCTAAAATATTAATCGCAACCAGGTTTAATTGACTGTTTCGTTGTGGAACCACATTACTGCGGGATCCAAACCAGAAAAAACCCAGGATCTGGCCAACAAGTATGCGAAAAATGCGAAAGTACGATCCAGACGAGGGCAAATCCCAGACCTAACCGAGACATAACCGGCGTTATCCTCTAAAATATTAATCTCAACCAGGTTTAATTGACTGTTTCGTTGTGGAACCACATTACTACAGGATCCAAACCAGAAAAAACCCAGGATCTGGCCAACACGTATGCGCAAAATGCGATAGTACGAGCCAGATGAGGGCAAATCCCAGACCAAACCGAGACATAACCGGCGTTATCCTCTAAAATATTAATCGCAACCAGGTTTAATTGACTGCTTCGATGTGGTACCGCATTACTACGTGATCCAACCCAGAAAAAGGCCATGATCTGGCCAACAAGTATGCGAAAAATGCGAAAGTATGAGCCAGATGAGGGCAAATACCAGACCTAACCGAGACATAACCGGCGTTATCCTCTAAAATACTAATCGGAACCAGCTTCTATTGACTGTTTCAGTGTGGTACAACATTACTACGTGATCCAAACCAGAAACAGGCAAAGGATCTGGCCAACAAGTATGCGAAAAACGCGAAAGTATGAGCCAGATGATTGCAAATACCAGAACTAACACAGACATAACCTGCGTTATCCTCTAAAATACTAATCGGAACCAGCTTTTATTGACTGTTACAGTGTGGTACCACATTACTACGTGATCCAAACCAGAAAAAGGCCAGGATCTGGCCAACAAGTATGCGAAAAACGCGAAAGTACGAGCCAGATGAGGACAAATCCCAGACCTACCCGAGACATAACCGGCGTTATCCTCTAAAATATTAATCGCAACCAGTTTAATTGACTGTTTCGGTGTGGAACCTCATTACTACGGGAACCAAATCAGAAAAAACCCAGGATCTGGTCAACAAGTATGCGAAAAACGCCAAAGTATGAGCCAGATGATTGCAAATACCAGAAATAACCCAGACATAACCAGCGTTATCCTCTAAAATACTTATCGGAACCAGCCTCTATTGACTATTTCAGTGTGGTACCACATTACTACGTGTTCCAAACGAGAAAAGGGCCAGGGTCTGGCCAACAAGTGTGCGAAAAACGCGAAAGTATGAGCCAGATGGTTTCAAATACCAGAACTAACACAGACATAACCAGCGTTATCCTCTAAAATACTAATCGGAACCAGCTTTTATTGACTGTTTCAGTGTGGTACCACATTACTACGTGATCCAAACCAGAAAAAGGCCGGAATCTGGCCTACAAGTATGCGAAAAACGCGAAAGTACGAGCCAGATGAGGACAAATCCCAGACCTACCCGAGACATAACCGGCGTTATCCTCTAAAGTATTAATCGGAACCAGGTTTAATTGACTGTCTCAGTGTGGTACCTCTTTACTACGTGGTCCAAGCCAGAAGAAGGCCAGGATGTGGCCAACAAGTATGCGAAAAATGCGAAAGTACGATCCAGATGAGGGCAAATCCCAGACCTACCCGAGACATAACCGGCGTTATCCTCTAAAATATTAATCTCAACCAGGTTTAATTGACTGTTTCGTTGTGGAACCACATTACTACGGGATCCAAACCAGAAAAAACCCAGGGTCTGGCCAACAAGTATGCGCAAAATGCGAAAGTACAAGCCAGATGAGGGCAAATCCCAGACCAAACCGAGACATAACCGGCGTTATCCTCTAAAATATTAATCGCAACCAGGTTTAATTGACTGCTTCGGTGTGGTACCGCATTACTACGTGATCCAAACCAGAAAAAACCCAGGATCTGGCCAACAAGTATGCGAAAAATGCGAAAGTACGAGCCAGATGAGGACAAATCCCAGACCTACCCGAGACATAACCGGCGTTATCCTCTAAAGTATTGATCGGAACCAGGTTTAATTTACTGTTTCAGTGTGGTACCTCTTTACTACGCGGTCCAAGCCAGAAGAAGGCCGGGATGTGGCCAACAAGTATGCGAAAAATGCGAAAGTACGAGCCAGATGAGGGCAAATACCAGATCTAACCGAGACATAACCGGCGTTATCCTCTAAAATGTTAATCGCAACCAGGTTTAATTGACTGCTTCGGTGTGGTACCGCCTTACTACGTGATTCAAACCAGAAAAAGGCCATGATCTGGCCAACAAGTATGCCAAAAATGCGAAAGTATCAGCCAGATGAGGGCAAATACCAGACCTAACCGAGACATAACCGGCGTTATCCTCTAAAATATTAATCTCAACCAGGTTTAATTGACTGTTTCGTTGTGGAACCACATTACTGCCGGATCCAAACCAGAAGAAACCCAGGATCTGGCCAACAAGTATGCGAAAAATGCGAAAGTACGATCCAGATGAGGGCAAATCCCAGACCTAACCGAGACATAACCGGCGTTATCCTCTAAAATATTATTCGCAACCAGGTTTAATTGACTGTTTCGGTGTGGTACCACATTACTACGTGGTCCAAGCCACAAAAAGGCCAGGATCTGGCCAACAAGTATGCCAAAAACGCGATAGTACGAGCCAGATGAGGACAAATCCCAGACCTACCCGAGACATAACCGGCGTTATCCTCTAAAATATTAATCTCAACCAGGTTTAATTGACTGTTTCGTTGTGGAACCACATTACTACAGGATCCAAACCAGAAAAAACCCAGGATCTGGCCAACACGTATGCGCAAAATGCGATAGTACGAGCCAGATGAGGGCAAATCCCAGACCAAACCGAGACATAACCGGCGTTATCCTCTAAAATATTAATCGCAACCAGGTTTAATTGACTGCTTCGATGTGGTACCGCATTACTACGTGATCCAACCCAGAAAAAGGCCATGATCTGGCCAACAAGTATGCGAAAAATGCGAAAGTATGAGCCAGATGAGGGCAAATACCAGACCTAACCGAGACATAACCGGCGTTATCCTCTAAAATATTAATCGCAACCAGGTTTAATTGACTGCTTCGGTGTGGTACCGCCTTACTACGTGATTCAAACCAGAAAAAGGCCATGATCTGGCCAACAAGTATGGCAAAAATGCGAAAGTATCAGCCAGATGAGGGCAAATACCAGACCTAACCGAGACATAGCCGGCGTTATCCTCTAAAATACTAATCGGAACCAGCTTTTATTGACTGTTACAGTGTGGTACCACATTACTACGTGATCCAAACCTGAAAAAGGCCAGGATCTGGCCAACAAGTATGCGAAAAACGCGAAAGTCGAGCCAGATGAGGACAAATCCCAGACCTACCCGAGACATAACCGGCGTTATCCTCTAAAATATTAATCGCAACCAATCTAATTGCCTGTTTCGGTGTGGAACCTCATTACTACGGGATCCAAAACAGAAAAAACCCAGGATCTGGTCAACAAGTATGCGAAAAACGCCAAAGTATGAGCCAGATGATTGCAAATACCAGAACTAACCCAGACATAACCAGCGTTATCCTCTAAAATACTTATCGGAACCAGCCCCTATTAACTATTTCAGTGTGGTACCACATTACTACGTGTTCCAAACGAGAAAAGGGCCAGGGTCTGGCCAACAAGTGTGCGAAAAACGCGTAAGTGTGAGCCAGATGGTTTCAAATACCAGAACTAACACAGACATAACCAGCGTTATCCTCTAAAATACTAATCGGAACCAGCTTTTATTGACTGTTTCAGTGTGGTACCACATTACTACGTGATCCAAACCAGTAAAAGGCCAGAATCTGGCCTACAAGTATGCGAAAAACGCGAAAGTACGAGCCAGATGAGGACAAATCCCAGACCTACCCGAGACATAAACGGCGTTATCCTCTAAAGTATTAATCGGAACCAGGTTTAATTGACTGTTTCAGTGTGGCACCTCTTTACTACGTGGCCCAAGCCAGAAGAAGGCCAGGATGTGGCCAACAAGTATGCGAAAAATGCGAAAGTACGAGCCAGATGAGGGCAAATACCAGACCTAACCGAGACATAACCGGCGTTATCCTCTAAAATATTAATCGCAACCAGGTTTAATTGACTGTTTCGTTGTGGAACCACATTACTGCGGGATCCAAACCAGAAAAAACCCAGGATCTGGCCAACAAGTATGCGAAAAATGCGAAAGTACGATCCAGACGAGGGCAAATCCCAGACCTAACCGAGACATAACCGGCGTTATCCTCTAAAATATTAATCTCAACCAGGTTTAATTGACTGTTTCGTTGTGGAACCACATTACTACAGGATCCAAACCAGAAAAAACCCAGGATCTGGCCAACACGTATGCGCAAAATGCGATAGTACGAGCCAGATGAGGGCAAATCCCAGACCAAACCGAGACATAACCGGCGTTATCCTCTAAAATATTAATCGCAACCAGGTTTAATTGACTGCTTCGATGTGGTACCGCATTACTACGTGATCCAACCCAGAAAAAGGCCATGATCTGGCCAACAAGTATGCGAAAAATGCGAAAGTATGAGCCAGATGAGGGCAAATACCAGACCTAACCGAGACATAACCGGCGTTATCCTCTAAAATACTAATCGGAACCAGCTTCTATTGACTGTTTCAGTGTGGTACAACATTACTACGTGATCCAAACCAGAAACAGGCAAAGGATCTGGCCAACAAGTATGCGAAAAACGCGAAAGTATGAGCCAGATGATTGCAAATACCAGAACTAACACAGACATAACCTGCGTTATCTTCTAAAATACTAATCGGAACCAGCTTTTATTGACTGTTACAGTGTGGTACCACATTACTACGTGATCCAAACCAGAAAAAGGCCAGGATCTGGCCAACAAGTATGCGAAAAACGCGAAAGTACGAGCCAGATGAGGACAAATCCCAGACCTACCCGAGACATAACCGGCGTTATCCTCTAAAATATTAATCGCAACCAGTTTAATTGACTGTTTCGGTGTGGAACCTCATTACTACGGGAACCAAATCAGAAAAAACCCAGGATCTGGTCAACAAGTATGCGAAAAACGCCAAAGTATGAGCCAGATGATTGCAAATACCAGAAATAACCCAGACATAACCAGCGTTATCCTCTAAAATACTTATCGGAACCAGCCTCTATTGACTATTTCAGTGTGGTACCACATTACTACGTGTTCCAAACGAGAAAAGGGCCAGGGTCTGGCCAACAAGTGTGCGAAAAACGCGAAAGTATGAGCCAGATGGTTTCAAATACCAGAACTAACACAGACATAACCAGCGTTATCCTCTAAAATACTAATCGGAACCAGCTTTTATTGACTGTTTCAGTGTGGTACCACATTACTACGTGATCCAAACCAGAAAAAGGCCGGAATCTGGCCTACAAGTATGCGAAAAACGCGAAAGTACGAGCCAGATGAGGACAAATCCCAGACCTACCCGAGACATAACCGGCGTTATCCTCTAAAATACTAATCGGAACCAGCTGCTATTGCCTGTTTCAGTGTGGTACAACATTACTACGTGATCCAAACCAGAAAAAGGCAAAGGATCTGGCCAACAAGTATGCGAAAAACGCGAAAGTATGAGCCAGATGATTGCAAATACCAGAACTAACACAGACATAACCTGCGTTATCCTCTAAAATACTAATCGGAACCAGCTTTTATTGACTGTTACAGTGTGGTACCACATTACTACGTGATCCAAACCTGAAAAAGGCCAGGATCTGGCCAACAAGTATGCGAAAAACGCGAAAGTCGAGCCAGATGAGGACAAATCCCAGACCTACCCGAGACATAACCGGCGTTATCCTCTAAAATATTAATCGCAACCAATCTAATTGCCTGTTTCGGTGTGGAACCTCATTACTACGGGATCCAAAACAGAAAAAACCCAGGATCTGGTCAACAAGTATGCGAAAAACGCCAAAGTATGAGCCAGATGATTGCAAATACCAGAACTAACCCAGACATAACCAGCGTTATCCTCTAAAATACTTATCGGAACCAGCCCCTATTAACTATTTCAGTGTGGTACCACATTACTACGTGTTCCAAACGAGAAAAGGGCCAGGGTCTGGCCAACAAGTGTGCGAAAAACGCGTAAGTGTGAGCCAGATGGTTTCAAATACCAGAACTAACACAGACATAACCAGCGTTATCCTCTAAAATATTAATCTCAACCAGGTTTAATTGACTGTTTCGTTGTGGAACCACATTACTACGGGATCCAAACCAGAAAAAACCCAGGGTCTGGCCAACAAGTATGCGCAAAATGCGAAAGTACAAGCCAGATGAGGGCAAATCCCAGACCAAACCGAGACATAACCGGCGTTATCCTCTAAAATATTAATCGCAACCAGGTTTAATTGACTGCTTCGGTGTGGTACCGCATTACTACGTGATCCAAACCAGAAAAAACCCAGGATCTGGCCAACAAGTATGCGAAAAATGCGAAAGTACGAGCCAGATGAGGACAAATCCCAGACCTACCCGAGACATAACCGGCGTTATCCTCTAAAGTATTGATCGGAACCAGGTTTAATTTACTGTTTCAGTGTGGTACCTCTTTACTACGCGGTCCAAGCCAGAAGAAGGCCGGGATGTGGCCAACAAGTATGCGAAAAATGCGAAAGTACGAGCCAGATGAGGGCAAATACCAGATCTAACCGAGACATAACCGGCGTTATCCTCTAAAATGTTAATCGCAACCAGGTTTAATTGACTGCTTCGGTGTGGTACCGCCTTACTACGTGATTCAAACCAGAAAAAGGCCATGATCTGGCCAACAAGTATGCCAAAAATGCGAAAGTATCAGCCAGATGAGGGCAAATACCAGACCTAACCGAGACATAACCGGCGTTATCCTCTAAAATATTAATCTCAACCAGGTTTAATTGACTGTTTCGTTGTGGAACCACATTACTGCCGGATCCAAACCAGAAGAAACCCAGGATCTGGCCAACAAGTATGCGAAAAATGCGAAAGTACGATCCAGATGAGGGCAAATCCCAGACCTAACCGAGACATAACCGGCGTTATCCTCTAAAATATTATTCGCAACCAGGTTTAATTGACTGTTTCGGTGTGGTACCACATTACTACGTGGTCCAAGCCACAAAAAGGCCAGGATCTGGCCAACAAGTATGCCAAAAACGCGATAGTACGAGCCAGATGAGGACAAATCCCAGACCTACCCGAGACATAACCGGCGTTATCCTCTAAAATATTAATCTCAACCAGGTTTAATTGACTGTTTCGTTGTGGAACCACATTACTACAGGATCCAAACCAGAAAAAACCCAGGATCTGGCCAACACGTATGCGCAAAATGCGATAGTACGAGCCAGATGAGGGCAAATCCCAGACCAAACCGAGACATAACCGGCGTTATCCTCTAAAATATTAATCGCAACCAGGTTTAATTGACTGCTTCGATGTGGTACCGCATTACTACGTGATCCAACCCAGAAAAAGGCCATGATCTGGCCAACAAGTATGCGAAAAATGCGAAAGTATGAGCCAGATGAGGGCAAATACCAGACCTAACCGAGACATAACCGGCGTTATCCTCTAAAATATTAATCGCAACCAGGTTTAATTGACTGCTTCGGTGTGGTACCGCCTTACTACGTGATTCAAACCAGAAAAAGGCCATGATCTGGCCAACAAGTATGGCAAAAATGCGAAAGTATCAGCCAGATGAGGGCAAATACCAGACCTAACCGAGACATAACCGGCGTTATCCTCTAAAATACTAATCGGAACCAGCTTTTATTGACTGTTACAGTGTGGTACCACATTACTACGTGATCCAAACCTGAAAAAGGCCAGGATCTGGCCAACAAGTATGCGAAAAACGCGAAAGTCGAGCCAGATGAGGACAAATCCCAGACCTACCCGAGACATAACCGGCGTTATCCTCTAAAATATTAATCGCAACCAATCTAATTGCCTGTTTCGGTGTGGAACCTCATTACTACGGGATCCAAAACAGAAAAAACCCAGGATCTGGTCAACAAGTATGCGAAAAACGCCAAAGTATGAGCCAGATGATTGCAAATACCAGAACTAACCCAGACATAACCAGCGTTATCCTCTAAAATACTTATCGGAACCAGCCCCTATTAACTATTTCAGTGTGGTACCACATTACTACGTGTTCCAAACGAGAAAAGGGCCAGGGTCTGGCCAACAAGTGTGCGAAAAACGCGTAAGTGTGAGCCAGATGGTTTCAAATACCAGAACTAACACAGACATAACCAGCGTTATCCTCTAAAATACTAATCGGAACCAGCTTTTATTGACTGTTTCAGTGTGGTACCACATTACTACGTGATCCAAACCAGTAAAAGGCCAGAATCTGGCCTACAAGTATGCGAAAAACGCGAAAGTACGAGCCAGATGAGGACAAATCCCAGACCTACCCGAGACATAAACGGCGTTATCCTCTAAAGTATTAATCGGAACCAGGTTTAATTGACTGTTTCAGTGTGGCACCTCTTTACTACGTGGCCCAAGCCAGAAGAAGGCCAGGATGTGGCCAACAAGTATGCGAAAAATGCGAAAGTACGAGCCAGATGAGGGCAAATACCAGACCTAACCGAGACATAACCGGCGTTATCCTCTAAAATATTAATCGCAACCAGGTTTAATTGACTGTTTCGTTGTGGAACCACATTACTGCGGGATCCAAACCAGAAAAAACCCAGGATCTGGCCAACAAGTATGCGAAAAATGCGAAAGTACGATCCAGACGAGGGCAAATCCCAGACCTAACCGAGACATAACCGGCGTTATCCTCTAAAATATTAATCTCAACCAGGTTTAATTGACTGTTTCGTTGTGGAACCACATTACTACAGGATCCAAACCAGAAAAAACCCAGGATCTGGCCAACACGTATGCGCAAAATGCGATAGTACGAGCCAGATGAGGGCAAATCCCAGACCAAACCGAGACATAACCGGCGTTATCCTCTAAAATATTAATCGCAACCAGGTTTAATTGACTGCTTCGATGTGGTACCGCATTACTACGTGATCCAACCCAGAAAAAGGCCATGATCTGGCCAACAAGTATGCGAAAAATGCGAAAGTATGAGCCAGATGAGGGCAAATACCAGACCTAACCGAGACATAACCGGCGTTATCCTCTAAAATACTAATCGGAACCAGCTTCTATTGACTGTTTCAGTGTGGTACAACATTACTACGTGATCCAAACCAGAAACAGGCAAAGGATCTGGCCAACAAGTATGCGAAAAACGCGAAAGTATGAGCCAGATGATTGCAAATACCAGAACTAACACAGACATAACCTGCGTTATCTTCTAAAATACTAATCGGAACCAGCTTTTATTGACTGTTACAGTGTGGTACCACATTACTACGTGATCCAAACCAGAAAAAGGCCAGGATCTGGCCAACAAGTATGCGAAAAACGCGAAAGTACGAGCCAGATGAGGACAAATCCCAGACCTACCCGAGACATAACCGGCGTTATCCTCTAAAATATTAATCGCAACCAGTTTAATTGACTGTTTCGGTGTGGAACCTCATTACTACGGGAACCAAATCAGAAAAAACCCAGGATCTGGTCAACAAGTATGCGAAAAACGCCAAAGTATGAGCCAGATGATTGCAAATACCAGAAATAACCCAGACATAACCAGCGTTATCCTCTAAAATACTTATCGGAACCAGCCTCTATTGACTATTTCAGTGTGGTACCACATTACTACGTGTTCCAAACGAGAAAAGGGCCAGGGTCTGGCCAACAAGTGTGCGAAAAACGCGAAAGTATGAGCCAGATGGTTTCAAATACCAGAACTAACACAGACATAACCAGCGTTATCCTCTAAAATACTAATCGGAACCAGCTTTTATTGACTGTTTCAGTGTGGTACCACATTACTACGTGATCCAAACCAGAAAAAGGCCGGAATCTGGCCTACAAGTATGCGAAAAACGCGAAAGTACGAGCCAGATGAGGACAAATCCCAGACCTACCCGAGACATAACCGGCGTTATCCTCTAAAATACTAATCGGAACCAGCTGCTATTGCCTGTTTCAGTGTGGTACAACATTACTACGTGATCCAAACCAGAAAAAGGCAAAGGATCTGGCCAACAAGTATGCGAAAAACGCGAAAGTATGAGCCAGATGATTGCAAATACCAGAACTAACACAGACATAACCTGCGTTATCCTCTAAAATACTAATCGGAACCAGCTTTTATTGACTGTTACAGTGTGGTACCACATTACTACGTGATCCAAACCTGAAAAAGGCCAGGATCTGGCCAACAAGTATGCGAAAAACGCGAAAGTCGAGCCAGATGAGGACAAATCCCAGACCTACCCGAGACATAACCGGCGTTATCCTCTAAAATATTAATCGCAACCAATCTAATTGCCTGTTTCGGTGTGGAACCTCATTACTACGGGATCCAAAACAGAAAAAACCCAGGATCTGGTCAACAAGTATGCGAAAAACGCCAAAGTATGAGCCAGATGATTGCAAATACCAGAACTAACCCAGACATAACCAGCGTTATCCTCTAAAATACTTATCGGAACCAGCCCCTATTAACTATTTCAGTGTGGTACCACATTACTACGTGTTCCAAACGAGAAAAGGGCCAGGGTCTGGCCAACAAGTGTGCGAAAAACGCGTAAGTGTGAGCCAGATGGTTTCAAATACCAGAACTAACACAGACATAACCAGCGTTATCCTCTAAAATACTAATCGGAACCAGCTTTTATTGACTGTTTCAGTGTGGTACCACATTACTACGTGATCCAAACCAGAAAAAGGCCAGGATCTGGCCTACAAGTATGCGAAAAACGCGAAAGTACGAGCCAGATGAGGGCAAATACCAGACATAACCGAGACATAACCGGCGTTATCCTCTAAAATATTAATCGCAACCAGGTTTAATTGACTGTTTCGTTGTGGAACCACATTACTGCGGGATCCAAACCAGAAAAAACCCAGGATCTGGTCAACAAGTATGCGAAAAACGCCAAAGTATGAGCCAGATGATTGCAAATACCAGAACTAACCCAGACATAACCAGCGTTATCCTCTAAAATACTTATCGGAACCAGCCTCTATTGACTATTTCAGTGTGGTACCACATTACTACGTGTTCCAAACGAGAAAAGGGCCAGGGTCTGGCCAACAAGTGTGCGAAAAACGCGAAAGTATGAGCCAGATGGTTTCAAATACCAGAACTAACACAGACATAACCAGCGTTATCCTCTAAAATACTAATCGGCACATGCTTTTAATGACTGTTTCAGTGTGGCAACACATTACTATGAGATCCAAACCAGAAAAATCCCAGGATCGGGCCAACAAGTATGCGCAAAATGCGAAAGTACGAGCCAGATGAGGGCAAATCCCAGACCTACCCGAGACATAACCGGCGTTATCCTCTAAAATATTAATCTCATCCAGGTTTAATTGACTGTTTCGTTGTGGTACCTCTTTACTACGTGGTCCAACCCAGAAGAAGGCCAGGATGTGGCCAACAAGTATGCGAAAAATGCGAAAGTACGATCCAGATGAGGGCAAATCCCAGAACTAACCCAGACATAACCAGCGTTATCCTCTAAAATACTAATCGGAACCAGCTTCCATTGACCGTTTCAGTGTGGTACCACATTACTGCGTGATCCGAACCAGAAAAAGGCTAGGATCAGGCCATCAAGTAAGCGAAAAACGCGAAAGTACGAGCCTCATGAGGGAAAATCCCAGACCTAACCCAGACATAACCGGCGTTATCCGCTAAAATATTAATCGCAACCAGGTTTAATTGTCTGTTTCGTTGTGGAAACACATTACTGCGGGATCCAAACCAGAAAAAACCCAGGATCTGGCCAACTAGTATGCGCAAAATGCGAAAGTACGAGCCAGATGAGGGCAAATCCCAGACCAAACCAAGACATAACCGGCGTTATCCTCTAAAATATTAATCGCAACCAGGTTTAATTGACTGCTACGGTGTGGTACCGCATTACTACGTGATCCAAACCAGAAAAAGGCCATGATCTGGCCAACAAGTATGCGAAAAATGCGAAAGTATGAGCCAGATGAGGGCAAGTACCAGACCTAACAGAGACATAACCGGCGTTATCCTCTAAAATACTAATCGGAACCAGCTTCTATTGCCTGTTTCAGTGTGGTACAACATTACTACTTGATCCAAACCAGAAAAAGGCAAAGGATCTGGCCAACAAGTATGCGAAAAACGCGAAAGTATGAGCCAGATGATTGCAAATACCAGAACTAACCCAGACATAACCAGCGTTATCCTCTAAAATACTTATTGGAACCAGCCTCTATTGACTATTTCAGTGTGGTACCACATTACTACGTGTTCCAAACGAGAAAAGGGCCAGGGTCTGGCCAACAAGTGTGCGAAAAACGCGAAAGTATGAGCCAGATGGTTTCAAATACCAGAACTAACACAGACATAACCAGCGTTATCCTCTAAAATACTAATCGGAACCAGCTTTTATTGACTGTTTCAGTGTGGTACCACATTACTACGTGATCCAAACCAGAAAAAGGCCGGAATCTGGCCTACAAGTATGCGAAAAACGCGAAAGTACGAGCCAGATGAGGACAAATCCCAGACCTACCCGAGACATAACCGGCGTTATCCTCTAAAGTATTAATCGGAACCAGGTTTAATTGACTGTTTCAGTGTGGTACCTCTTTACTACGTGGTCCAAGCCAGAAGAAGGCCAGGATGTGGCCAACAAGTATGCGAAAAATGCGAAAGTACGATCCAGATGAGGGCAAATCCCAGAACTAACCCAGACATAACCAGCGTTATCCTCTAAAATACTAATCGGAACCTGCTTCCATTGACCGTTTCAGTGTGGTACGACATTACTGCGTGATCCGAACCAGAAAAAGGCTAGGATCAGGCCATCAAGTAAGCGAAAAACGCGAAAGTACGAGCCACATGAGGGAAAATCCCAGACCTAACCCAGACATAACCGGCGTTATCCGCTAAAATATTAATCGCAACCAGGTTTAATTGTCTGTTTCGTTGTGGAACCACATTACTGCGGGATCCAAACCAGAAAAAACCCAGGATCTGGCCAACAAGTATGCGCAAAATGCGAAAGTACGAGCCAGATGAGGGCAAATCCCAGACCAAACCAAGACATAACCGGCGTTATCCTCTAAAATACTAATCGGAACCAGCTTTTATTGACTGTTACAGTGTGGTACCACATTACTACGTGATCCAAACCAGAAAAAGGCCAGGATCTGGCCAACAAGTATGCGAAAAACGCGAAAGTCGAGCCAGATGAGGACAAATCCCAGACCTACCCGAGACATAACCGGCGTTATCCTCTAAAATATTAATCGCAACCAGGTTTAATTGACTGTTTCGTTGTGGTACCTCTTTACTACGTGGTCCAAGCCTGAAGAAGGCCAGGATGTGGCCAACAAGTATGCGAAAAATGCGAAAGTACGATCCAGATGAGGGCAAATCCCAGACCAAACCGAGACATAACCGGCGTTATCCTCTAAAATATTAATCGCAACCAGGATTAATTGGCTGCTTCGGTGTGGTACCGCATTACTACGTGATCCAAACTAGAAAAAGGCCATGATCTGGCCAACAAGTATGCGAAAAATGCGAAAGTATGAGCCAGATGATTGCGAATACCAGAACTATGCCTGACATAACCAGCGTTAACCTCTAAAATACGAATCGGAACATGCTTTTAATGACTGTTTCAGTGTGGCAACACATTACTACGAGATCCAAACCAGAAAAATCCCAGGATCGGGCCAACAAGTATGCGCAAAATGCGAAAGTACGAGCCAGATGAGGGCAAATCCCAGACCTACCCGAGACATAACCGGCGTTATCCTCTAAAATATTAATCTCAACCAGGTTTAATTGACTGTTTCGTTGTGGTACCTCTTTACTACGTGGTCCAAGCCTGAAGAAGGCCAGGATGTGGCCAACAAGTATGCGAAAAATGCGAAAGTACGATCCAGATGAGGGCAAATCCCAGAACTAACCCAGACATAACCAGCGTTATCCTCTAAAATACTAATCGGAACCAGCTTCCATTGACCGTTTCAGTGTGGTACCACATTACTGCGTGATACGAACCAGAAAAAGGCTAGGATCAGGCCATCAAGTAAGCGAAAAACGCGAAAGTACGAGCCACATGAGGGAAAATCCCAGACCTAACCCAGACATAACCGGCGTTATCCGCTAAAATATTAATCGCAACCAGGTTTAATTGTCTGTTTCGTTGTGGAAACACATTACTGCGGGATCCAAACTAGAAAAAACCCAGGATCTGGCCAACTAGTATGCGCAAAATGCGAAAGTACGAGCCAGATGAGGGCAAATCCCAGACCTACCCGAGACATAACCGGCGTTATCCTCTAAAATATTAATCTCAACCAGGTTTAATTGACTGTTTCGTTGTGGTACCTCTTTACTACGTGGTCCAAGCCTGAAGAAGGCCAGGATGTGGCCAACAAGTATGCGAAAAATGCGAAAGTACGATCCAGATGAGGGCAAATCCCAGAACTAACCCAGACATAACCAGCGTTATCCTCTAAAATACTAATCGGAACCAGCTTCCATTGACCGTTTCAGTGTGGTACCACATTACTGCGTGATACGAACCAGAAAAAGGCTAGGATCAGGCCATCAAGTAAGCGAAAAACGCGAAAGTACGAGCCACATGAGGGAAAATCCCAGACCTAACCCAGACATAACCGGCGTTATCCTCTAAAATATTAATCGCAACCAGTTTAATTGACTGTTTCGGTGTGGAACCTCATTACTACGGGAACCAAATCAGAAAAAACCCAGGATCTGGTCAACAAGTATGCGAAAAACGCCAAAGTATGAGCCAGATGATTGCAAATACCAGAAATAACCCAGACATAACCAGCGTTATCCTCTAAAATACTTATCGGAACCAGCCTCCATTGACTATTTCAGTGTGGTACCACATTACTACGTGTTCCAAACGAGAAAAGGGCCAGGGTCTGGCCAACAAGTGTGCGAAAAACGCGAAAGTATGAGCCAGATGGTTTCAAATACCAGAACTAACACAGACATAACCAGCGTTATCCTCTAAAATACTAATCGGAACCAGCTTTTATTGACTGTTTCAGTGTGGTACCACATTACTACGTGATCCAAACCAGAAAAAGGCCGGAATCTGGCCTACAAGTATGCGAAAAACGCGAAAGTACGAGCCAGATGAGGACAAATCCCAGACCTACCCGAGACATAACCGGCGTTATCCTCTAAAATACTAATCGGAACCAGCTTCTATTGCCTGTTTCAGTGTGGTACAACATTACTACGTGATCCAAACCAGAAAAAGGCAAAGGATCTGGCCAACAAGTATGCGAAAAACGCGAAAGTATGAGCCAGATGATTGCAAATACCAGAACTAACACAGACATAACCTGCGTTATCCTCTAAAATACTAATCGGAACCAGCTTTTATTGACTGTTACAGTGTGGTACCACATTACTACGTGATCCAAACCTGAAAAAGGCCAGGATCTGGCCAACAAGTATGCGAAAAACGCGAAAGTCGAGCCAGATGAGGACAAATCCCAGACCTACCCGAGACATAACCGGCGTTATCCTCTAAAATATTAATCGCAACCAATCTAATTGCCTGTTTCGGTGTGGAACCTCATTACTACGGGATCCAAAACAGAAAAAACCCAGGATCTGGTCAACAAGTATGCGAAAAACGCCAAAGTATGAGCCAGATGATTGCAAATACCAGAACTAACCCAGACATAACCAGCGTTATCCTCTAAAATACTTATCGGAACCAGCCCCTATTAACTATTTCAGTGTGGTACCACATTACTACGTGTTCCAAACGAGAAAAGGGCCAGGGTCTGGCCAACAAGTGTGCGAAAAACGCGTAAGTGTGAGCCAGATGGTTTCAAATACCAGAACTAACACAGACATAACCAGCGTTATCCTCTAAAATACTAATCGGAACCAGCTTTTATTGACTGTTTCAGTGTGGTACCACATTACTACGTGATCCAAACCAGAAAAAGGCCAGGATCTGGCCTACAAGTATGCGAAAAACGCGAAAGTACGAGCCAGATGAGGGCAAATACCAGACATAACCGAGACATAACCGGCGTTATCCTCTAAAATATTAATCGCAACCAGGTTTAATTGACTGTTTCGTTGTGGAACCACATTACTGCGGGATCCAAACCAGAAAAAACCCAGGATCTGGTCAACAAGTATGCGAAAAACGCCAAAGTATGAGCCAGATGATTGCAAATACCAGAACTAACCCAGACATAACCAGCGTTATCCTCTAAAATACTTATCGGAACCAGCCTCTATTGACTATTTCAGTGTGGTACCACATTACTACGTGTTCCAAACGAGAAAAGGGCCAGGGTCTGGCCAACAAGTGTGCGAAAAACGCGAAAGTATGAGCCAGATGGTTTCAAATACCAGAACTAACACAGACATAACCAGCGTTATCCTCTAAAATACTAATCGGAACATGCTTTTAATGACTGTTTCAGTGTGGCAACACATTACTACGAGATCCAAACCAGAAAAATCCCAGGATCGGGCCAACAAGTATGCGCAAAATGCGAAAGTACGAGCCAGATGAGGGCAAATCCCAGACCTACCCGAGACATAACCGGCGTTATCCTCTAAAATATTAATCTCATCCAGGTTTAATTGACTGTTTCGTTGTGGTACCTCTTTACTACGTGGTCCAACCCAGAAGAAGGCCAGGATGTGGCCAACAAGTATGCGAAAAATGCGAAAGTACGATCCAGATGAGGGCAAATCCCAGAACTAACCCAGACATAACCAGCGTTATCCTCTAAAATACTAATCGGAACCAGCTTTTATTGACTGTTTCAGTGTGGTACCACATTACTACGTGATCCAAACCAGAAAAAGGCTAGGATCAGGCCATCAAGTAAGCGAAAAACGCGAAAGTACGAGCCTCATGAGGGAAAATCCCAGACCTAACCCAGACATAACCGGCGTTATCCGCTAAAATATTAATCGCAACCAGGTTTAATTGTCTGTTTCGTTGTGGAAACACATTACTGCGGGATCCAAACCAGAAAAAACCCAGGATCTGGCCAACTAGTATGCGCAAAATGCGAAAGTACGAGCCAGATGAGGGCAAATCCCAGACCAAACCAAGACATAACCGGCGTTATCCTCTAAAATATTAATCGCAACCAGGTTTAATTGACTGCTACGGTGTGGTACCGCATTACTACGTGATCCAAACCAGAAAAAGGCCATGATCTGGCCAACAAGTATGCGAAAAATGCGAAAGTATGAGCCAGATGAGGGCAAGTACCAGACCTAACAGAGACATAACCGGCGTTATCCTCTAAAATACTAATCGGAACCAGCTTCTATTGCCTGTTTCAGTGTGGTACAACATTACTACTTGATCCAAACCAGAAAAAGGAAAAGGATCTGGCCAACAAGTATGCGAAAAACGCGAAAGTATGAGCCAGATGGTTTCAAATACCAGAACTAACACAGACATAACCAGCGTTATCCTCTAAAATACTAATCGGAACCAGCTTTTATTGACTGTTTCAGTGTGGTACCTCTTTACTACGTGGTCCAAGCCAGAAGAAGGCCAGGATGAGACCAACAAGTATGCGAAAAATGCGAAAGTACGATCCAGATGAGGGCAAATCCCAGACCAAACCGAGACATAACCGGCGTTATCCTCTAAAATATTAATCGCAACCAGGATTAATTGGCTGCTTCGGTGTGGTACCGCATTACTACGTGATCCAAACTAGAAAAAGGCCATGATCTGGCCAACAAGTATGCGAAAAATGCGAAAGTATGAGCCAGATGATTGCGAATACCAGAACTATGCCTGACATAACCAGCGTTAACCTCTAAAATACGAATCGGAACATGCTTTTAATGACTGTTTCAGTGTGGCAACACATTACTACGAGATCCAAACCAGAAAAATCCCAGGATCGGGCCAACAAGTATGCGCAAAATGCGAAAGTACGAGCCAGATGAGGGCAAATCCCAGACCTACCCGAGACATAACCGGCGTTATCCTCTAAAATATTAATCTCAACCAGGTTTAATTGACTGTTTCAGTGTGGTACCTCTTTACTACGTGGTCCAAGCCTGAAGAAGGCCAGGATGTGGCCAACAAGTATGCGAAAAATGCGAAAGTACGATCCAGATGAGGGCAAATCCCAGAACTAACCCAGACATAACCAGCGTTATCCTCTAAAATACTAATCGGAACCAGCTTCCATTGACCGTTTCAGTGTGGTACCACATTACTGCGTGATACGAACCAGAAAAAGGCTAGGATCAGGCCATCAAGTAAGCGAAAAACGCGAAAGTACGAGCCACATGAGGGAAAATCCCAGACCTAACCCAGACATAACCGGCGTTATCCGCTAAAATATTAATCGCAACCAGGTTTAATTGTCTGTTTCGTTGTGGAAACACATTACTGCGGGATCCAAACTAGAAAAAACCCAGGATCTGGCCAACTAGTATGCGCAAAATGCGAAAGTACGAGCCAGATGAGGGCAAATCCCAGACCAAACCAAGACATAACTGGCGTTATCCTCTAAAATATTTATCGCAACCAGGTTTAATTGACTGCTTCGGTGTGGTACCGCATTACTACGTGATCCAAACCAGAAAAAGGCCATGATCTGGCCAACAAGTATGCGAAAAATGCGAAAGTATGAGCCAGATGAGGGCAAGTACCAGACCTAACAGAGACATAACCGGCGTTATCCTCTAAAATACTAACGGAACCAGCTTCTATTGCCTGTTTCAGTGTGGTACAACATTACTACGTGATCCAAACCAGAAAAAGGCAAAGGATCTGGCCAACAAGTATGCGAAAAACGCGAAAGTCGAGCCAGATGAGGACAAATCCCAGACCTACCCGAGACATAACCGGCGTTATCCTCTAAAATATTAATCGCAACCAATCTAATTGCCTGTTTCGGTGTGGAACCTCATTACTACGGGATCCAAAACAGAAAAAACCCAGGATCTGGTCAACAAGTATGCGAAAAACGCGAAAGTACGAGCCAGATGAGGACATATCCCAGACCTACCCGAGACATAACCGGCGTTATCCTCTAAAATATTAATCTCAACCAGGTTTAATTGACTGTTTCGTTGTGGAACCACATTACTACGGGATCCAAACCAGAAAAAACCCAGGATCTGGCCAACAAGTATGCGCAAAATGCGAAAGTACGAGCCAGATGAGGGCAAATCCCAGACCAAACCGAGACATAACCGGCGTTATCCACTAAAATATTAATCGCAACCAGGATTAATTGGCTGCTTCGGTGTGGTACCGCATTACTACGTGATCCAAACTAGAAAAAGGCCATGATCTGGCCAACAAGTATGCGAAAAATGCGAAAGTATGAGCCAGATTATTGCAAATACCAGAACTGTGCCTGACATAACCAGCGTTAACCTCTAAAATACGAATCGGAACATGCTTGTAATGACTGCTTCAGTGTGGCAACACATTACTACGAGATCCAAACCAGAAAAATCCCAGGATCGGGCCAACAAGTATGCGCAAAATGCGAAAGTACGAGCCAGATGAGGGCAAATCCCAGACCTACCCGAGACAAAACCGGCGTTATCCTCTAAAATATTAATCTCAACCAGGTTTAATTGACTGTTTCGTTGTGGAACCACATTACTACGGGATCCAAACCAGAAAAAACCCAGGGTCTGGCCAACAAGTATGCGCAAAATGCGAAAGTACAAGCCAGATGAGGGCAAATCCCAGACCAAACCGAGACATAACCGGCGTTATCCTCTAAAATATTAATCGCAACCAGGTTTAATTGACTGCTTCGGTGTGGTACCGCATTACTACGTGATCCAAACCAGAAAAAGGCCGTGATCTGGCCAACAAGTATGCGAAAAATGCGAAAGTCCGAGCCAGATGTGGGCAAATACCAGACCTAACCGAGACATAACCGGCGTTATCCTCAAAAATATTAATCGCAACCAGGTTCAATTGACTGTTTCGGTGTGGAACCACATTACTACGGGATCCAAACCAGAAAAAACCCAGGATCTGGCCAACAACTATGAGGAAAACGCGAAAGTATGAGCCAGATGATTGCAAATACCAGAACTAACCCAGACATAACCAGCGTTATCCTCTAAAATACTTATCGGAACCAGCTTCTATTGACTGTTTCAGTGTGGTACCACATTACTACGTGATCCAAACCAGAAAAGGGCCAGGGTCTGGCCAACAAGTGTGCGAAAAACGCGAAAGTACGAGCCAGATGATTGCAAATACCAGAACTAACACAGACATAACCAGCGTTATCCTCTAAAATACTAATCGGAACCTGCTTTTATTGACTGTTTCAGTGTGGTACCACATTACTACGTGATCCAAACCAGAAAAAGGCCAGGATCTGGCCAACAAGTATGCGAAAAACGTGAAAGTACGAGTCAGATGAGGACAAATCCCAGACCTACCCGAGACATAACCGGCGTTATCCTCTAAAATATTAATCGCAACCCGTTTAATTGACTGTTTCGGTGTGGTACCGCATTACTACGTGATCCAAACCAGAGAAAACCCAGGATACGGCCAACAAGTATGCGAAAAATGCGAAGGTATGAGCCAGATGAGGGCAAATACCAGACCTAACTCAGACATAACCGGCGTTATCCGCTGAAATATTAATCTCAACCAGGTTTAATTGACTGTTTCGTTGTGGAACCACATTACTACGGGATCCAAACCAGAGAAAACCCAGGATCTGGCCAACAGGTATGCGAAAAATGCGAAAGTATGAGCCAGATGATTGCAAATACTAGAACTAACCCAGACATAACAAGCGTTATGCTCTAAAATACTTATCGGAACCAGCTTCTATTGACTGTTTCGGTGTGGTACCACATTACTACGTGGTCCAAGCCAGAAAAAGGCCAGGATCTGGCCAACAAGTATGCGAAAAACGCGAAAGTACGAGCCAGATGAGGACAAATCCCAGACCTACCCGTGACATAACCGGCGTTATCCTCTAAAATATTAATCGCAACCAGGTTTAATTGACTGTTTCGTTGTGGAACCACATTACTACGGGATCCAAACCAAAAAAAACCCAGGATCTGGCCAACAAGTATGCGCAAAATGCGAAAGTACGAGCCAGATGAGGGCAAATCCCAGACCAAACCGAGACATAACCGGCGTTATCCTCTAAAATATTAATCGCAACCAGGATTAATTGGCTGCTTCGGTGTGGTACCGCATTACTACGTGATCCAAACTAGAAAAAGGCCATGATCTGGCCAACAAGTATGCGAAAAATGCGAAAGTATGAGCCAGATGATTGCAAATACCAGAACTATGCCTGACATAACCAGCGTTAACCTCTAAAATACGAATCGGCACATGCTTTTAATGACTGTTTCAGTGTGGCAACACATTACTACGAGATCCAAACCAGAAAAATCCCAGGATCGGGCCAACAAGTATGCGAAAAACGTGAAAGTACGAGTCAGATGAGGACAAATCCCAGACCTACCCGAGACATAACCGGCGTTATCCTCTAAAATATTAATCGCAACCCGTTTAATTGACTGTTTCGGTGTGGTACCGCATTACTGCGTGATCCAAACCAGAGAAAACCCAGGATACGGCCAACAAGTATGCGAAAAATGCGAAGGTATGAGCCAGATGAGGGCAAATACCAGACCTAACTCAGACATAACCGGCGTTATCCGCTAAAATATTAATCTCAACCAGGTTTAATTGACTGTTTCGTTGTGGAACCACATTACTACGGGATCCAAACCAGAGAAAACCCAGGATCTGGCCAACAGGTATGCGAAAAATGCGAAAGTATGAGCCAGATCCCCTCAGGGGCTGCCAGCCTTTCAGCTGCAGTACGGGCTTAACGAACCCGGGGTACCCGAGTCATACACACACCGTAAGCCTCCTGTTGGTCGTCACAACGACCCATTCACAATTCCCTATTGGTTTTGTGAATGGTACGTGACGGCAGGAGGAACGGGGGTCTTGGCTTAACCGCCTGGGCCACGAGTATGGCGACTCTATAAAATCGCCCTCCAATCCTAAGCTATGGTGCGCGGCGATGGGATGCATGGTTGGGGGAGAAGGCCCAATCCCAAGCGACCACCTCCGGGGAACCTGCCGAACCCCCGGAGTATTAGGCTTACCCGGGTAAGGCGGCTCTGCCCGGGTGGACCTTTATTTCCGACCATCTCGTGGGATTTTGATGGACACAGAAAATAAAATGGGGATGGGGCGGGTTTTGTCGGTTGGGGAGGACGGTGACGGGGTTGGGGTTAGGGTGGTGGCGCTCGCGCCCCACTCAGCGCCAGGTCCGGCTTCGTGGAGGGTGGAGGAGGACGACGAGACGGCGTCGGTCTCGTCCTTCTCCTCCAGCACGAGCCACATAGGCTCTAAGAGGAAGAGGACGGGGCAGGCCGTCGTCGAGGTGGGCGGGGCGATGAGCCCGTCGGTGAGGCTGAGTTGCCTCAGGGACGAGGTGACCGAGGAGATATCGGAGAGGATCTCCTCGTCCCTGAGGCGGGTGGAGAAAGTCGCCGCTGCCTGCGCCTTTAAGGGGCAGAAAAGCGGTGGCGCGGAGGCCCTGAAGGCCGCGGCGGAGGAAATGAGGGAGGCGGCGCGGGAGCTCAGAGGGCGGAACGCCCGTCTGCAGCTCCTGTTGGAGGAGGAGCGACAGGGGAGGAGGAGGGCAGAGGCGCTGTGGAACAGCGCGGCCCTCCCTCCCATCCTCCCTCCTCCTCCACCGCCGCGTCCCTCGGCGGAGGTAAATAAGCGGAGTGCGGCGGCAGTGGTGCGGGGCACCGCGGGCCCCTCCACCCGCACTCCGCCCGTGAAGAAGTCCCCGTCCTCCTCAGAAGACGATCTTCTGAGGAGGATTGGGGACATGATCGATGGCAAGCTGGCCGCCTTCCGGGAGGAGCTCCTCGCCGGAAGAGCGGTCAGCAGGAAGGCGGTGCCTCCCCGACCTGTTCCGGTACAGTCGGGGAAGGCAAAGAAGGGCGGAGTGAAGGCCCCCGCCCAGCGTTGCGGCACCAGGGCCCCGGGTCGCGACCCCCAAGGGGGGTGGTGTACCCGTGGTCGCGGTGGTCGCGTCCTCCACGGCACCCTCCCAAGGGGGGGTGGCGTGGAGTGAGGTGGTGGGGCGGAAGGCGAAGCGGGCGGCGAGGAAGGCCTCGCAACCGCAGCCTCCGCCTCCGCCGCCGGCGGCCAAGGTAAAGGCCGCGAAGGTCGGGAAGGCACGACCAGGTCGTCCCCCTAAAACGGCAGCGGTGACGCTGACCGTTGCGCAGGGGGGCGACCTGACCCTCGCGGAGGCGATGCGGCTCGCCAGGGAGAATATCTCCCTGGAAGAGCTGGGCATCGCCTCCGTGAGGGCGAAGAGGGCCGTGACCGGGGGTCTCTTGCTGGAGATCCCCGGTGCAGAAGGCGGCGCGAAGGCGGATCGTCTCGCCCAGAGGCTCCGGGAGCAGCTGGGCCAGCGAGGTGTCCGGGTCGCCCGGCCCACGAAGCGCACGGAGATGCGCGTTTGTGGGTTGGACGACTCGGTCAGCGCACAGGATGTGTCCCGTGCCCTTGCGAGGGCGGGGGACTGTCCTGTGGAGGACCTGCGGATCGGAGAGATCCGCAGGTCGTCCTCTGGCCTCGGGTCGGTGTGGCCCGGTGCCCCCTCTCCGCCGCCCGTAAGGTGGCGGAATCTGGGAGGGTGTTGGTGGGGTGGGTTTCGGCGCGAGTGGAAATCCTCGCGCCGCGCCCGCTCCAGTGTCACCGCTGCCTCGAATTGGGGCACGTGAGGCAGTGGTGCACCTCGCCGGTGGACCGCAGCGGTCAGTGTTACCGCTGCGGTGCCAAAGAGCACCGTGCGAGCCAGTGCTCGGCGGCCCCCCACTGCCCGCTGTGTGCGGACATGGGGAGGCCAGCCGATCACAGGGTGGGGAGCAAGAAGTGCTCCCCCCCCCCTCCCGGAAGGAGAGGAAGAGGCGGGCTGCACCGGCTCCGGTGACGAGCGCGGTGGCATCGTCCTCCATGGAGGTGGACGGTGCTACGGGGACGGACGGCCGGGAGGAGGCTGGCGCGGCCATTAATTAATGCCGCCCCGCCTCCTCCTCCAGGCCAACCTCAACCACTGCCGCGCGGCACAGGACTTGATGTCCCAAGTCCTCGCGGAGTGGGGCGTTGGCCTGGCGGTCGCCGCTGAGCCGTACCGCGTCCCTGATCGCCCTCATTGGGTGGGCGACGCGGACGGCTTGGTGGCGACGGTATGGGGAGGGGGCGACGGGTCCCCAACGTTCTCCTTGTTGGAGCGCGGTCGGGGATTCGTCGCCGTGGACTGGGGGGGAGTCGCTGTGGTGGGGTGCTACATTTCGCCCCGTAGCGGTCACGCTGCGTTCGAGCTGTACTTGGCCGAGGTCGCGGCATGCGTGCAGCGCTACGCGGCCCGGCCGGTGCTGGTCCTGGGGGATTTTAATGCCAAGTCGGTGGCTTGGGGATCCCCCAGGGCCTCCGTTCGCGGCGGGATCCTGGGCGATTGGGCGGCGGGGCTCGACCTCCGGGTATTGAACCGGGGGTCGGAGCACACATGCGTGCGGCGATATGGGGGGTCCATCGTGGATGTAGGATTCGCGACCCCCAACGCCGTGCGCATGGTGTCGGGTTGGCACGTGGTCGCGGGGGCAGAGACACTCTCCGATCACCGGTACATCCGGATGGAGGTCTCTGCCGCCGCGAGTGCATCCCGACACGGCCGCCTGCGTGGCACCCCACCACGCCGCTGGGCGCTTCGGCGCCTGGACAAGGACGCCCTGATGGCAGCTGCCCTCGCTGCAACTTGGCCGCAGGGAGCGGCCGAGTTGCCGAGCATAGAGGAGGAGGTCGCCCGGCTCGGAGCATTGGTCGCGGGTATTTGCGACGCGGCGATGCCTCGGGTCGGGCGGGCTTCTCCTCGCCGGGCGGTGTACTGGTGGTCGGACGCGATCGCGGAGTTGCGAGTCGCGACTGTCCGCGCCCGACGCCAGTACACCCGCGCGCGCCGTCGTCAACGTACAGGCGACGGCGTGGCGCGAGCGAGGGCAGCTGATGACCTGTATGGAGCATACCGCGTGGCGCGGGTTGCTCTGCAGGTCGCCATCAAACGGGCCAAGACCCAGGCATGGAAGGAGCTCCTTCAGACCCTTGATGACGATCCATGGGGGCGCCCATATAAGGTGGTGCTGAATAAGCTCCGCCCGTGGGCGCCCCCCGTCACCGAGGGTCTTGACCCCCGGCTGCTGGAGGACGTGGTCAATACACTCTTCCCAATTGGGGAGAGGGGACCGCGTCCTCCGGCGGCGGCGGCTGTCCCAGTGGAGTGGACGGCCGAGCTGGGGGTCACGCAGGAGGAGCTGGCAGCGGCCATCAGACGGCTCGGGGTTCGTAACACGGCCCCGGGTCCGGATGGTGTGCCCGGCCGGGTTTGGGTCTTGACCCAGGGCGTCCTTGGGGCCGACCTCAGGCGGTTGTTCGACCGCTGCCTGAGGGACGGGCGATTCCCCCCCAGTTGGAAGGTGGCGAGGATGGTCCTCCTCCGGAAGGAGGGTCGGCCCGCGGAGTCTCCCTCCGCATACCGGCCCATTTGTCTCCTCGACGAGGTGGGTAAGCTCTTCGAGCGTGTGATTGCTGCCCGCCTCGTCGAGCACCTGTCGCGGGGTGATCCCGGTCTGGCCGACTGCCAGTTCGGTTTCCGGGCGGGCCGATCAACTATCGACGCGATACGTCGTGTGAGGGCCCTCTCGGAGGCGGCCGTCTCCCGGGGAGGGGTGGCATTGGCAATATCCTTGGATATTGCCAATGCCTTTAACACCCTCCCCTGGGAAGAGATAAGGAGGGGACTCGAATATCATCGAGTCCCCCCTTGTCTCAGGGCGGTCGTCGGGGATTATCTCCGCGGCAGGTGGATCGAGTATCCGGGCCGGGATGGTGATATGCGGAGGGAGGTGTACTGCGGTGTTCCGCAGGGGTCGGTCCTCGGGCCACTCCTGTGGAACATCGCGTACGACTCGGTGTTGCGGGCCGGCCTCCCCGACGGCGTCAGCACGGTGTGTTATGCGGATGACACACTGGTGCTGGCCGTCGGGGCGCACTGGGGGAGGGCCATGCGTCGCGCGGAGGAGGGGTCGCAACGCGTCGTCGACCGGATCAGGGGGATGGGGATGACGGTGGCGGTCCATAAGACCGAGGTGATTGCGTTTCATTCACGTCGGCAGGATCCGCCACCCCCTCTGATCCGGGTGGGTGGGGCTGACATCGAGGTGAAGCCCCAGATCAGGTATCTAGGGCTGATCCTCGATAGCCACTGGCGTTTCGAGGAGCATTTCCGCTGCCTGGTCCCCCGGTTGGAAAGGATGGTTGCGGCTCTGGGCCGGATCCTGCCCAACCTGGGGGCCCGGCGGGCCGAGTTCGTCGCCTCTATGTGGCAATGGTCCAGTCGGTGGCCCTATACGGGGCCCCCGTCTGGGCGGACGACCTGGCTGCCTCCCGGCGCAGCATGACTATGCTGCGTCGGGTGCAGAGGCGCATGGCGCTCAGGGTCGTCCGCGGGTATCGGACCATGTCACATGAGGCGGCGACGGTTCTAGCGGGGATGCCGCCCATGGACCTGCTCGCGCGGTCGCATGCGGTGATGTACCGGCACCGCGTCGACCGTCGCGCGGGGGTGGGGGCGGTCCCGGGCGGGCAGGAACCTGCTTGGGGCGATTTGAAGCGCCAGGCCCGGCAGTCCGTGTTGCTCGCGTGGCAGGAGCGGCTGGCTCTGCCAACCGCGGGGCACCGGACTGTCGGGGCTATTCGGCCACTCCTGAAGGAGTGGCTGGACAGAGGCCATGGCAGCCTCACCTACCGGCTGGCACAGGTATTTTCCGGGCATGGCAGCTTCGGAAGATACCTGTGCCGGATAGGGAAGGAGCCGACGGCGCGTTGCTGCCACTGCGACGCTGAGCAGGACACGGCGGATCATACCCTGGAGGTATGCCCCGCGTGGGAGGGGGAGCGCCGTGTCCTGGTCGGCGTCGTCGGGCGGGATGTCTCGCTGCCGGGCGTGGTGCGCGCCATGCTCGGCAGCGAGGAGAAGTGGAGGGCCGTGGCCTCCTTCTGCGAGAACGTAATGTTGCAGAAGGAGGCCGCGGGGAGGGAGCGCGAGCTTCAGCGGCGCGCTGAAGCTCGCGCTCGTGCGGTGGCCCGAGGTCGTCGCCCGGTCGCGAGGCGTCGCGGGCGGCCGCCTCGGCGTGGCCTCGGCGTGACCTAGGCTGGGAGGGGGGTCCTGAGGGGACCCTCCTCCCGCCAGGCGGCGCCGGGTCGGACCCGTTGGGGGTAGAAGTGCCTCCCCCTACCGGTCCGACGCAAGGGGAGGCACCCTCGGCGGTCTGATGCGGCCATTAACGCCCGGCCGCCGAGGGGTGGAAACGGGGTCGCGGGCGGTTGCGAGTTGGGGCTCGCAGCCGCCACTAAACGCGGCCCTGGGACGGATAGCGGCGGGATGGAGTGGCCCCGTCCCGCCGCTATGAGGCAGTGTGTCTACTGGGGGGACCGATTGTCCCCCCGGGGGATGGGCGCGAAAGCGCGGGCACGGGGAGGATACCGGAAGAATGCTTCGAGCGATTCCCGGTATCCTCCCAAAGCGTGCCGAAGGGTCACCGTGGGGTTTTTAGCGGGTAGGTCCCGCGCCTGTCGTTGTACGGGCGCGGGGAATCCCACACACCCCTCCCACCTCTCCCCAAGGAGGTGGGAGGTAGTCTTTCGAAGATTTTCCCCACGACAAAAAAAAAAAAAAAAAAAAAAAAAAAAAAGTATGTGAAGAATGCGAAACTATGAGTCTGATAAGGGCAAATCCCAGGCCTAACCACGACCTAACATGCGTTGTCCTCTAAAATATTGATCGAAACCAGGTTTAATTGACTGTTTTAGTGTAGTACCACTTTACTACGTGATCCAAAGCAGAAAAAACCCTCGATTAGGTCAACATGTATATTAAAACTGCGAAAGTATGACACTGATGAGGGCAAATCCCAGGCCTAACCTAGACCTAACATGCGTTGTCCTCTAAAATATTGATGGATACCAGGTTTAATTGACTGTTTCAGTGTGGTACCACTTTACTACGTGATCCAAAGCAGAAAAAACCCTCGATCAGGTCAACATGTATGTTAAAACTGTGAAAGTATGACCCTGATGAGGGCAAATCCCAAGCCTAACCTAGACCTAACATGCGTTGTCCTCTAAAATATTGATGGAAACCAGGTTTAATTGACTGTTTCCGTGTGGAACCACATTACTACGGGATCCAAACCAGAAAAAACCCAGGATCTGGCCAGCAAGTATCCGAAAAATGCGAAATTATGAGCTAGATGATTGCAAATACCAGAACTATGCCTGACATAAACAGCGTTATCCTCTAAAACACGAATCAGAACATGTTTTTAATGACTGCTTCAGTGTGGTACCGCATTACTACGTGATCCAAACCAGAAAAAGGCCAGGATCTGGCCAGCAAGTATCCGAAAAATGCGAAATTATGAGCTAGATGATTGCAAATACCAGAACTATGCCTGACATAAACAGCGTTATCCTCTAAAACACGAATCAGAACATGTTTTTAATGACTGCTTCAGTGTGGTACCACATCACTACGTGATCCAAACCAGAAAAAGGCCAGGATCTGGCCAAAAAGTATGCGAAACATGCGAAAGTACGAGCCAGATGAGGGCAAACACCAGACCTAACCCAGACATAACCGGCGTTATCCTCCAAAATATTAATCGCAACCAGGTTCAATTGACTGTTTCGGTGTGGAGCCACATTACTACGGGATCCAAACCAGAAAAAACCCAGGCTCTGGCCAACAACTATGAGAAAAACGCGAAAGTATGAGCCAGATGATTGCAAATACCAGAACTATCCCAGGCATAACCAGCGTTATCCTCTAAAATATTATTCGCATCCAGGTTTAATTGACTGTTTCGGTGTGGTACCACATTACTACGTGGTCCAAGAGAGAAAAAGACCAGGATCTGGCCAACAAGAATACGAAAAATGCGAAAGTATGCGCCAGATGAGGGCAAATATTAGACCTAACCGAGACATAACCAGCGTTATCCTCTAAAATATTAATCGCAACCACGTTTAATTGACTGTTTCGGTGTGGTACCGTATTACTACGTGATCCAAACCGGAAAGAGGCCAGGATCTGGCCAACAAGAATGCGAAAAAAGCGAAAGTACGAGCCAGATGAGGGCAAATCCCAGACCAAACCGAGACATAAACGGCGTTATCCTCTAAAATATTAATCGCAACCAGTTTTAATTGACTGTTTCGGTGTGGTACTGCATTACTACGTGATCCAGACCAGAAAAAGGCCAGGACCTGGCCAACAAGTATGCGAAAAATGCGAAAGTATGAGCCGGATGATTGCAAATACCAGAACTATGACCGACATAACCAGCGTTATCCTCTAACATACGAATCGGAACATGCTTTTAATGACTGTTTCAGTGTGGTAACACATTACTACGAGATCCAAACCAGAAAAATCCCAGGATCGGGACAACAAGAATGCGAGAAACGCGAAAGTACGAGCCACATGAGGGAAAATCCCAGACCTAACCCAGACATAACCGGCGTTATCCGCTAAAATATTAATCGCAACCAGGTTTAATTGACTGTTTCGTTGTGGAACCACATTACTACGGGATCCAAACCAGAAAGAACCCAGGATCTGGCCAACAAGTATGCGAAAAATGCGAAAGAACGATCCAGATGAGGGCAAATCCCAGACCTAACCCAGACATAACCAGCGTTATCCTTTAAAATACTTATCGGAACCAGCTTCTATTGACTGTTTCGGTGTGGAACCACATTACTACGGGATCCAAACCAGAAAAAAAACCAGGATATGGCCAACAAGTATGCGAAAAATGCGGAGGTATGAGCCAGATGAGGGCAAATACCAGACCTAACCCAGACATAACCGGCGTTATCCGCTAAAATATTAATCTCAACCAGGTTTAATTGACTGTTTCGTTGTGGTACCACATTACTACGGGATCCAAAACAGAGAAAACCCAGGATCTGGCCAACAGGTATGCGAAAAATGCGAAAGTGTGAGCCAGATGATTGCAAATACCAGAACTATCCCAGGCATAACCAGTGTTATCCTCTAAAATATTATTCGCATCCAGGTTTAATTGACTGTTTCGGTGTGGTACCGCATTGCTACGATGATCCAAACCAGAAAGAGGCCAGGATCTGGCTAACAAGTATGCGAAAGTACGAGCCAGATGAGTGCAAATCCCAGACCAAACCGGGACATAACCGACGTTATCCTGTAAAATATTAATCGCAACCAGGTTTAATTGACTGTTTCGGTGTGGTACCGCATTACTACGTGATCCAAACCAGAGAAAGGCCAGGATCTGGCCAACAAGGATGAGAAAAATGCGAAAGTACGAGCCAGATAAGGGCAAACCCCAGACCTAACCGAGACATAACCGGCGTTATCCTCTAAAATATTAATCGCAACCAGGTTCAATTGACTGTTTCGGTGTGGTAACGCACTACTACGCGATCCAAACCAGAAAAAGCCCAGGATCTGGCCAACAAGTATGCGAAAAATGCCAAAGTACGAGCCAGATGAGGGCAAATCCCAGACCTAGCCCAGACATTACCGGCATTATCCTCTAAAATATTAATCGCAACCAGATTTAATTGACTGTTTCGGTGTGGTACCGCATTACTACGTGATCCAAACCAGAAAAAGCCCAGGATCTGGCCAACAAGTATGCGAAAAAAGCGAAAGTATGTGCCAGATGATAGCAAATACCAGAACTAACCCAGACATAACCAGCGTTATCCTCTAAAATACATATCGGAACCAGCTTCTATTGACTGTTTCAGTGTGGTACCACATTACTACGTGATCCAAACCAGAAAAGGGCCAGGGTCTGGCCAACAAGTATGCGAAAAATGCGAAAGTCCCAGCCAGATGAGGGCAAATACCAGACCTAACCGAGACATAACCCGCGTTATCCTCTAAAATATTAATCGCAACCAGGTTCAATTGACTGTTTCGGTGTGGAACCACATTACTACGGGATCCAAACCAGAAAAAACCCAGGATCTGGCCAACAACTATGAGAAAAACGCGAAAGTACGAGCCAGATGGGGGCAAATCCTAGACCTAACCGAGACACACCCAGCGTTATCCTCTAAAATATTAATCGCAACCAGGTTTAATTGACTGTTTCGGTGTTGTACCGCATTACTACGTGATCCAAACCAGAAAAGGGCCAGGGTCTGGCCAACAAGTATGCGAAAAATGCGAAAGTCCCAGCCAGATGAGGGCAAATACCAGACCTAACCGAGACATAACCGGCGTTATCCGCTAAAATATTAATCGCAACCAGGTTTAATTGACTGTTTCGTTGTGGAACCACATTACTACGGGATCCAAACCAGAAAGAACCCAGGATCTGGCCAACAAGTATGCGAAAAATGCGAAAGAACGATCCAGATGAGGGCAAATCCCAGACCTAACCCAGACATAACCAGCGTTATCCTTTAAAATACTTATCGGAACCAGCTTCTATTGACTGTTTCGGTGTGGAACCACATTACTACGGGATCCAAACCAGAAAAAAAACCAGGATATGGCCAACAAGTATGCGAAAAATGCGGAGGTATGAGCCAGATGAGGGCAAATACCAGACCTAACCCAGACATAACCGGCGTTATCCGCTAAAATATTAATCTCAACCAGGTTTAATTGACTGTTTCGTTGTGGTACCACATTACTACGGGATCCAAAACAGAGAAAACCCAGGATCTGGCCAACAGGTATGCGAAAAATGCGAAAGTGTGAGCCAGATGATTGCAAATACCAGAACTATCCCAGGCATAACCAGTGTTATCCTCTAAAATATTATTCGCATCCAGGTTTAATTGACTGTTTCGGTGTGGTACCGCATTGCTACGATGATCCAAACCAGAAAGAGGCCAGGATCTGGCTAACAAGTATGCGAAAGTACGAGCCAGATGAGTGCAAATCCCAGACCAAACCGGGACATAACCGACGTTATCCTGTAAAATATTAATCGCAACCAGGTTTAATTGACTGTTTCGGTGTGGTACCGCATTACTACGTGATCCAAACCAGAGAAAGGCCAGGATCTGGCCAACAAGGATGAGAAAAATGCGAAAGTACGAGCCAGATAAGGGCAAACCCCAGACCTAACCGAGACATAACCGGCGTTATCCTCTAAAATATTAATCGCAACCAGGTTCAATTGACTGTTTCGGTGTGGTAACGCACTACTACGCGATCCAAACCAGAAAAAGCCCAGGATCTGGCCAACAAGTATGCGAAAAATGCCAAAGTACGAGCCAGATGAGGGCAAATCCCAGACCTAGCCCAGACATTACCGGCATTATCCTCTAAAATATTAATCGCAACCAGATTTAATTGACTGTTTCGGTGTGGTACCGCATTACTACGTGATCCAAACCAGAAAAAGCCCAGGATCTGGCCAACAAGTATGCGAAAAAAGCGAAAGTATGTGCCAGATGATAGCAAATACCAGAACTAACCCAGACATAACCAGCGTTATCCTCTAAAATACATATCGGAACCAGCTTCTATTGACTGTTTCAGTGTGGTACCACATTACTACGTGATCCAAACCAGAAAAGGGCCAGGGTCTGGCCAACAAGTATGCGAAAAATGCGAAAGTCCCAGCCAGATGAGGGCAAATACCAGACCTAACCGAGACATAACCCGCGTTATCCTCTAAAATATTAATCGCAACCAGGTTCAATTGACTGTTTCGGTGTGGAACCACATTACTACGGGATCCAAACCAGAAAAAACCCAGGATCTGGCCAACAACTATGAGAAAAACGCGAAAGTACGAGCCAGATGGGGGCAAATCCTAGACCTAACCGAGACACACCCAGCGTTATCCTCTAAAATATTAATCGCAACCAGGTTTAATTGACTGTTTCGGTGTTGTACCGCATTACTACGTGATCCAAACCAGAAAGAGGCCAGGATCAGGCCAACAAGAATGCGTTAAAAGCGAAAGTACGAGCCAGATGTGGGCAAATCCCAGACCTACCCGAGACATAACTGGCGTTATCCTCTAAATTATTAATCGCAACCAGGTTTAATTGACTGTTTGAGTGAGGTACCACATTGCTACGTGATCCAAACCGGAAAAAGCCCAGGATCTGGCCAACAAGTATGCGAAAAACGTGAAAGTACGAGCCAGATGAGGACAAATCCCAGACCTACCCGAGACATAACCGGCGTTATCCTCTAAAATATTAATCTGAACCAGGTTTAATTGACTGTTTCGTTGTGGAACCACATTACTACGGGATCGAAACCAGACAAAACCCAGGATCTGGCCAACAAGTATGCGAAAAATGCGAAAGCATGAGCCAGATGATTGCAAATACCAGAACTAACCCAGACGTAACCGGCGTTATCCCCTAAAATATTGATCGCAACCAGTTTAATTGACTGTTTCGGTGTGGAACCTCATTACTACGTGATCCAAACCAGATAAAGCCCAGGATCTGGCCAACAAGTATGAGAAAAATGCGAAAGTTCGAGCCAGATGTAGGGCAAGTACCAGACCTAACCCAGACAAAACCGGCGTTATCCCCTAAAATATTAATCGCAACCAGGTATAATTGACTGTTTCGGTGTGGTACCGCATTGCTACGATGATCCAAACCAGAAAGAGGCCAGGATCTGGCTAACAAGTATGCGAAAAATGCGAAAGTACGATCCAGATGAGGGCAAATCCCAGACCTAACCGAGACATAACCGGCGTTATCCTCTAAAATATTAATCGCAACAAGGTTTAATTGACTGTTTCGTTGTGGAACCACATTACTGCGGGATCCAAACCAGAAAAAACGCAGGATCTGGCCAACAAGTATGCGAAAAATGCGAAAGTACGATCCAGATGAGGGCAAATCCCAGACCTAACCGAGACATAACTGGCGTTATCCTCTAAAATATTAATCGCAACCAGGTTTAATTGACTGTTTCGGTGTGGTACCGCATTACTACGTGATCCAAACCAGAAAAAGGCCAGGATCTGGCCAACAACTATGAGAAAAACGCGAAAGTACGAGCCAGATGGGGGCAAATCCTAGACCTAACCGAGACACACCCAGCGTTATCCTCTAAAATATTATTCGCAACCAGGTTTAATTGACTGTTTCGGTGTGGTACCACATTACTACGTGGACCAAGCCAGAAAAAGGCCAGGATCTGGCCAACAAGAATGCGAAAAATGCGAAAGTACGCGCCAGATGAGGGCAAATACCAGACCTAACCGAGACATTACCGGCATTATCCTCTAAAATATTAATCGCAACCAGATTTAATTGACTGTTTCGGTGTGGTACCGCATTACTACGTGATCCAAACCAGAAAAAGGCCAGGATCTGGCCAACAAGTATGTGAAAAATGCGAAAGTACGAGCCAGATGAGGGCAAATACCAGACCTAACCCAGACATAACCGGCGTTATCCGCTAAAATATTAATCGCAACCAGGTTTAATTGACTGTTTCGCTGTGGAACAGCATTACTACGGGATCCAAGCCAGAAAAAAACCCAGGATCTGGCCAACAACTATGCGAAAAAGCGAAAGTATGAGCCAGATGATTGCAAATACCAGAACTATCCCAGACATAAACAGCGTTATCCTCTAAAATATTATTCGCAACCAGGTTTAATTGACTGTTTCAGTCTGGTGCCACTTTACTACGTGGACCAAGCCAGAAGAAGGCCGGGATCTGGCCATCAAGTATGCGAAAAATGCGAAGGTCCGAGCCAGATGAGGGCAAATACCAGACCTAACCGAGACATAACCGGCGTTATCCTCCAAAATATTAATCGCAACCAGGTTCAATTGACTGTTTCGGTGTGGAACCACATTACTACGGGATCCAAACCAGAAAAAACCCAGGATCTGGCCAACAACTATGAGAAAAACGCGAAAGTATGAGCCAGATGATTGCAAATACCAGAACTATCCCAGGCATAACCAGCGTTATCCTCTAAAATATTATTCGCAACCAGGTTTAATTGACTGTTTCGGTGTGGAACCTCATTACTACGTGATCCAAACCAGATAAAGCCCAGGATCTGGCCAACAAGTATGAGAAAAATGCGAAAGTTCGAGCCAGATGAGGGCAAGTACCAGACCTAACCCAGACAAAACCGGCGTTATCCCCTAAAATATTAATCGCAACCAGGTATAATTGACTGTTTCGGTGTGGTACCGCATTGCTACGATGATCCAAACCAGAAAGAGGCCAGGATCTGGCTAACAAGTATGCGAAAAATGCGAAAGTACGATCCAGATGAGGGCAAATCCCAGACCTAACCGAGACATAACCGGCGTTATCCTCTAAAATATTAATCGCAACAAGGTTTAATTGACTGTTTCGTTGTGGAACAACATTACTGCGGGATCCAAACCAGAAAAAACGCAGGATCTGGCCAACAAGTATGCGAAAAATGCGAAAGTACGATCCAGATGAGGGCAAATCCCAGACCTAACCGAGACATAACTGGCGTTATCCTCTAAAATATTAATCGCAACCAGGTTTAATTGACTGTTTCGGTGTGGTACCGCATTACTACGTGATCCAAACCAGAAAAAGGCCAGGATCTGGCCAGCAAGTATCCGAAAAATGCGAAATTATGAGCCAGATGATTGCAAATACCAGAACTAAGCCTGACATAAACAGCGTTATCCTCTAAAACACGAATCAGAACATGTTTTTAATGACTGTTTCAGTGTGGTACCACATCACTACGTGATCCAAACCAGAAAAAGGCCAGGATCTGGCCAAAAAGTATGCGAAACATGCGAAAGTACGAGCCAGATGAGGGCAAACACCAGACCTAACCCAGACATAACCGGCGTTATCCTCTAAAATATTAATCGCAACCAGGTTTAATTGACTGTTTCGGTGTGGTGCCGCATTACTACGTGATCCAAACCAGAGAAAGGCCAGGGTCTGGCAAACAAGGATGAGAAAAATGCGAAAGTATGAGCATGATGATTGCAAATACCAGAACTAACCCTGACATAACCAGCGTTATCCTCTAAAATACGAATCGGAACATGCTTTTAATGACTGTTTCAGTGTGGTAACACATTACTACGTGATCCAAACCAAAAACATCCCAGGATCGGGCCAACAAGAATGCGAAAAATGCGAAAGTACGAACCAGATGAGGGAAAATCCCAGACCTAACCGAGACGTAACCGGCGTCATCCCCTAAAATATTAATCGCAACCAGGTTCAATTGACTGTTTCGGTGTGGAACCACATTACTACGGGATCCAAACCAGAAAAAACACAGGATCTGGCCGACAAGTATTCGAAAAATGCGATAGTATGAGCCAGGGGAGGGCAAATACCAGACTTAACACAGACATAACCGGCGTTATCCTCCAAAATAGTAATCGCAACCGGGTTTAATTGACTGTTTCCGTGTGGAACCACATTGCTACGGGATCCAAACCAGAAAAAACCCAGGATCTGGCCAACAACTATGAGAAAAACGCGAAAGTATGAGCCCGATGATTGCAAATACCAGCACTATCCCAGACATAAACAGCGTTATCCTCTAAAATATTATTCGCAACCAGGTTTAATTGACTGTTTCAGTCTGGTGCCACTTTACTACGTGGACCAAGCCAGAAGAAGGCCGGGATCTGGCCATCAAGTATGCGAAAAATGCGAAGGTCCGAGCCAGATGAGGGCAAACACCAGACCTAACCCAGACATAACCGGCGTTATCCGCCAAAATATTAATCGCAACAAGGTTTAATTGACTGTTTCGTTGTGGAACCACATTACTGCGGGATCCAAACCAGAAAAAACCCAGGATCTGGCGAACAAGTATGCGAAAAATGCGAAAGTACGAGCCAGATGAGTGCAAATCCCAGACCTAACCGAGACGTAACCGGCGTTATCCCCTAAAATATTAATCGCAACCAGGTTTAATTGACTGTTTCGGTGTGGAACCATATTACTACGGGATCCAAACCAGAAAAAACCCAGGATCTGGCCGACAAGTATTCGAAAAATGCGATAGTATGAGCCAGGGGAGGGCATATACCAGACTTAACACAGACATAACCGGCGTTATCCTCTAAAATATTAACCGCAACAAGGTTTAATTGATTGTTTCGTTGTGGAACCACATTACTGCGGGATCCAAACCAGAAAAAACCCAGGATCTGGCCAACAGGTATTCGAAAAATGCGAAAGTATGGGCCAGATGATTGCAAATACTAGAACTAACCGAGACGTAACCGTCGTTATCCCCTAAAATATTAATCGCAACCAGGTTTAATTGACTGTTTCGGTGTGGAACCATATTACTACGGGATCCAAACCAGAAAAAACCCAGGATATGGCCGACAAGTATTCGAAAAATGCGATAGTATGAGCCAGGGGAGGGCATATACCAGACTTAACACAGACATAACCGGCGTTATCCTCTAAAATATTAATCGCAACCGGGTTTAATTGACTGTTTCCGTGTGGAACCACATTACTACGGGATCCAAACCAGAAAAAACCCAGGATCTGGCCAACAACTATGAGTAAAACGCGAAAGTATGAGCCAGATGATTGCAAATACCAGAACTATCCCAGGCATAACCAGCGTTATCCTCTAAAATATTATTCGCAACCAGGTTTAATTGACTGTTTCGGTGTGGTACCACATCACTACGTGGTCCAAGCCAGAAAAAGGCCAGGATCTGGCCAACAAGAATGCGAAAAATGCGAAAGTACGCGCCAGATGAGGGCAAATACCAGGACCTAACCGAGACATAACCGGCATTATCCTCTAAAATATTAATCGCAACCAGATTTAATTGACTGTTTCGGTGTGGTACCGCATCACTACGGGATCCAAACCAGAAAAAACCCAGGATCTGGCCAACAACTATGAGAAAAACGCGAAAGTATGAGCCAGATGATTGCAAATACCAGAACTATCCCAGGCATAACCAGCGTTATCCTCTAAAATATTATTCGCAACCAGTTTTAATTGACTGTTTCGGTGTGGTACCGCATTGCTACGATGATCCAAACCAGAAAGAGGCCAGGATCTGGCTAACAAGTATGCGAAAAATGCGAAAGTACGAGCCAGATGAGTGCAAATCCCAGACCAAACCGAGACATAACCGGCGTTATCCTGTAAAATATTAATCGCAACCAGGTTTAATGGACTGTTTCGGTGTGGTACCGCATTACTACGTGATCCAAACCAGACAAAGGCCAGGATCTGGCCAAAAAGTATGCGAAAAATGCGAAAGTACGAGCCAGATGAGGGCAAATACCAGACCTAACCCAGACATAACCGGCGTTATCCGATAAAATATTAATCGCAACCAGGTTTAATTGACTGTTTCGTTGTGGAACCGCATTACTACGGGATCCAAACCAGAAAAAAACCCAGGATCTGGCCAACAACTATGGGAAAAAGCGAAAGTATGAGCCAGATGATTGCAAATACCAGAACTATCCCAGACATAACTAGCGTTATCCTCTAAAATATTATTCGCAACCAGGTTTAATTGACTGTTTCAGTCTGGTGCCACTTTACTACGTGGACCAAGCCAGAAGAAGGCCGGGATCTGGCCAACAAGTATGCGAAAAATGCGAAGGTCCGAGCCAGATGAGGGCAAATACCAGACCTAACCGAGACATAACCGGCGTTATCCTCCAAAATATTAATCGCAACCAGGTTGAATTGACTGTTTCGGTGTGGAACCTCATTACTACGGGATCCAAAACAGAAAAAGCACAGGATCTGGCCAACAATTATGCGAAAAACGCGGAAGTATGTGCCAGATGATAGCAAATACCAGAACTAACCCAGACATAACCAGCGTTATCCTCTAAAATACTTATCGGAACATGCTTTTAATGACTGTTTCAGTGTGGTAACACATTACTACGAGATCCAAACCAGAAAAATCCCAGGATCGGGCCAACAAGAATGCGAGAAACGTGAAAGTACGAGTCGGATGAGGACAAATCCCAGACCTACCCGAGACATAACCGGCGTTATCCTCTAAAATATTAATCGCAACCAGTTTAATTGACTGTTTCGGTGTGGAACCTCATTACTACGGGATCCAAAACAGAAAAAGCACAGGATCTGGACAACAAGTATGCGAAAAACGCGGAAGTATGTGCCAGATGATAGCAAATACCAGAACTAACCCAGACATAACCAGCGTTATCCTTTGAAATACTTATCGGAACCAGCTTCTATTGACTGTTTCGGTGTGGAACCACATTACTACGGGATCCAAACCAGAAAAAAAACCAGGATATGGCCAACAAGTATGCAAAAAATGCGAAGGTATGAGCCAGATGAGGGCAAATACCAGACCTAACCCAGACATAACCGGCGTTATCCGCTAAAATATTAATCTCAACCAGGTTTAATTGACTGTTTCGTTGTGGTACCACATTACTACGGGATCCAAAACAGAGAAAACCCATGATCTGGCCAACAGGTATGCGAAAAATGCGAAATCATGAGCCAGATGGTTGCAAATACCAGAACTAACCCAGACATAACCAGCGTTATCCTCTAAAATATTAATCGCAACCAGGTTTAATTGACTGTTTCGGTGTGGTACCGCATTACTACGTGATCCAAACCAGAGAAAGGCCAGGATCTGGCCAACAAGGATGAGAAAAATGCGAAAGTACGAGCCAGATAAGGGCAAATCCCAGACCTAACCGAGACATAACCGGCGTTATCCTCTAAAATATTAATCGCAACCAGGTTTAATTGACTGTTTCGGTGTGGTGACGCATTACTACGTGATCCAAACCAGAAAAAGTCCAAGATCTGGCCAACAAGTATGCGAAAAATGCGAAAGTACGAGCCAGATGAGGGCAAATACCAGACCTAGCCCAGACATTACCGGCGTTATCCTCTAAAATATTAATCGCAACCAGGTTTAATTGACTGTTTCGGTGTTGTACCGCATTACTACGTGATCCAAACCAGAAAGAGGCCACGATCAGGCCAACAAGTATGCGAAAAAAGCCAAAGTATGTGCCAGATGATAGCAAATACCAGAACTAACCCAGACATAACCAGCGTTATCCTCTAAAATACATATCGGAACCAGCTTCTATTGACTGTTTCAGTGTGGTACCACATTACTACGTGATCCAAACCAGAAAAGGGCCAGGGTCTGGCCAACAAGTATGCGAAAAATGCGAAAGTCCCAGCCAGATGAGGGCAAATACCAGACCTAAACGACACATAACCCGCGTTATCCTCTAAAATATTAATCGCAACCAGGTTCAATTGACTGTTTCGGTGTGGAACCACATTACTACGGGATCCAAACCAGAAAAAACCCAGGATCTGGCCAACAACTATGAGAAAAACG